>NW_027204492.1:11905833-12544166 GCF_024711535.1 Dipodomys merriami
GACCAATTTGGAGGTGTACATTGACACGGTGAGATTCCATCAGGATCAGGTTCAAACTATGCTTCTGTGGAGATCACAAGCCTTGCTTTGTTCACTCCATCCCCTGCAACCTCCTGCTTAACTCATTTCTCCCTCCCACAAATCCCTAGCTCAGTTGCTGTTTCTAGGAACCTGGACCCAAGACAACAAACCTACAGCAACATAATTTTAGAAAGCTAATGTACTCTACATTTCAGATTATCCACTTTGGGTTACATTTGATTCCGCGAGCTATCCAGATGGTGAAGCAGCTCATTCATGCCAGGCCCCACTTCCTCCATTGTCTTAAAAGCCAGAAAAGATCATTCTTGAGCTGGACAGGACTAAAGGTACCAGTATCCACAGCTGTGCATGTCTTTCTAGTTCTGCTGCCCAGTGCGGAAGCCATTTTATCTTGGGTCTTGTTGGCATTGTGTTGCTGTGATTGAGTCATTTCCACATTAGTGGGTGAACCCACAAGCCCTTTACATGCCTCGTTTTCATTATTTGGAACCACAATCAATATATATCGACTTCGATCTACAATCTTGCAATTGTGTGTGAGTCAATATGCTATTTCTCCCTTTCTGAAAAAGTTCTATGTTTTCCATACCTTTACTTAAGCTACACTGTTTTATTTCTGGTCTTACTTTAGATAGGGGAAATGAGCTGAGATTAGAAAATTTGAACTTATCTCAACAACACTAAGCAAGGAATTGAACTTTTTCCTATTTCTCCTGACTGGAGGAATATTGACTTTGCTTCCAAGGGCGGTATTCAGAGAATAAATCCTTTAGGTAATAAATGTCAATTTACACATCAAAAATGTGGCAAAGAGTGTATGAAAACTGCAACTGAAGTCCCTCTTATTGCATGTGCTAGAATGAGTAAAATCAGTTCGTGAAGGGCCTCTCCAGCTCCCTGAGTTTCTAATACCTATGGTCCTGGCAACTGAGTTCCTTTCTCATTGCCACTCCTAAGGTGTGAGACTAGAGCAAGTCACCTTGTGTAAGATATTTGTTTCACCCTGCTCTCCTCTTCTCCAAACATTCATCTTTACTAGTCTAGATAGTGTGCGATGTCTGGCTTTTGGTTGTATAGGCAGAGAGCAGCATAATTGCCTTCCTTTGCTGATGAAGAAATACTGATTTAGAAATTTAAGTGGCTTCACCCAAGATCCAAAAAGTAGCCAGTTCACAGATAGAAATAGACCTGAGGGCTTTAAGTACTAACAAATGGGTACTTGCAAAGAGAGAGGGGTAGAAGAATGTGGAGGTAGTGGGGAAGAATGTGGGCAGGGACTCATTGTGTATACCATAGACTTACAAAATATAATGGAAGGGGTGTGTGTGTATGTGAAGATATTGAAGTGATGATGCAAATCAAGATGCATTGTACATATAAACTATTTTGTAAAATGACAGAAAATTCAATACATAACCTAAAGTTAAGATAAGCAAGGGAAAGGATAGGAAGGGTGGGTGAGAATGTTGAAAGGGGCAACATTGGTCAAATATGCACTGTATTCACAAACTGCTTTGGTGGATGGAAACTCCTTTGTGGAACTATTTGAAGATAATAAAAATATTTTATCAAATTAAGGACCGTTGCTCTCATCCAGTGTTAGAGAAGGGCAGTGAGTTACTTTTGTCATAATGCTCGCTAATACGTCTGCCCCATTTCCTCTTGGTATAGGAATACCAGCACATCTTTACTTATTCCTGTGAAATTTTTGCCTCATCTCCAAATGAATTGCTGAGATAGGATTCCCCTGGAGCTGCCTATGCTTCTCAAGCTGTGGTCCTGTGATTCCTGATTTGGGTCATGGCTGTGATATCCTTTGGCCACATGTTGCATTCCTATTCCTCTCTTCCACAACCACCTGTTTTTCCTTGTCCATCTCTGTCAGTTGGCAGCTCATTTGCCACCCTTTGTGTATTGTCTTGGTTCTGGTTGGTTATTAATCAATCACTGCCATGCTGCATTGTACAGGATGCTGAGCTACACTCATGAGAACTCTTGTTAATGATGCCTGCCTAGCTATCCTTTTAAAAGGAAAAGAAAATGACATACCCACAAGCTTCTCTACAGGGTACCAGGTAATCCTTCCATTGTCTCCTCCATCACACTGCCTGCTCCCTGCTCTCAAAAACTTTCTTCTTCCAGTAGAACCCAAAGCTTTTTGCCCCCAATATCCTTAGGTACATGGTTCACTTTGTCTGTGGCTCAGCTTTCCAGATAGTGTATGGCCTGTATGTCAGTAGTGGGAGTGGCTTTCATGGTGTGAACCCCACTTACTTTATTTTCTTAGGATTGATCAGGGCATGGGACACAGGTCTGAAACTGCCATCATAAATTTATCCCTGCTGTGTATGAAATGGCCAAGGTGGGATCACGACAGGCTCTATGACCTCTATGTAAATCCCAGGACACCTGCTAGGCTGGCACTGTGTTTCATCTAGTAGGAAAGAATAAGCCTGGCTAGAGAAACTCCTGTGGGGCATATAGAAGGAGGACACCCATTCCTTCCTACCCCTGATTGCTAAGTTGTGCACATGCTTTTCATTAACAGCATTCACTCATTGGGCCTGCACTTACCCGCCTGGATTTAGATTCATGCCAAAGCCAGGGGGTCACAGCTACTTACAATTTTCTTGCCAAAACATAGAAAAATTAGGGGTTTGTTGCCTCTTAATTCAACAAGAAAAAGCACATCTCCTCCAGCAGCTAAATATGTGAAGGTACTGATTAAATCTCCATGTTGAGCTCTGCAAGTACAGTTGTTTGTCATTCTGGGTGTTGGGAACTCCCTTTAATTCTTTTTGTTGTTTTCATTGTTGCAGTATTTAAATTCAAAAAGGGAAATAAAAAGAGTTGTCTGGGATAATTCACTCTCAAGAGGTAATGCTGGCAGACTCTAATTGAATAATCCCTTGTCTAATGGTGTTTTCCTTCCCAGGGTGGCTTCACTGTTAGCCTGTAGCCCCCAATAGGCCTAACTCAAAAGGTTCTTAGGTTATATACTCTGTGCATTGTGTCTAGCACAGTACCATAATGGAAAGAAAAGTCTATGTTTATCATATCAATGTACCTGTTATCCATATGCCTTCCTCTTTGGAGAGCTGTGTAAGACTAGACCCAGGGAGTCCAACACTAATTCATTTACTTATTAATCTCATGTGAACATTCATTGCTTTGCTCACCCTTGCATGCCCCAGACACAGTCTAGCACAGCATCTGGCATGTAGTAGGTAGTGAATAAATAGATACGCTCATGAATTTGTCAAACTTAAGAAATCTTATCTGTGTTAGATGCTGAGTTTGAGATCACAGACCCAGTTTTGTTTCTAATTCTACTATACATTTCCCAGGTATCCTGAAACAAAAAGCTTCCTGAGTCTCAGCTTCCTTCACTTTGAAAATCAGCATAATACTTGTCTTCTTGATATCAGAGTGGCTAGGAAGATTAAAATCAAATCACAATGAGTAGACTATAAGGGAAAGGATTTTTTAAAAGGAAGTGTTAAGCATTTCAAATTGGTTGGAAATCTACTGATATGACCACATGGTGTTTGAATCTGCTGTGTATCATCATGGAAATAGCATTTAGGTTTTCTCATTCACTTCATCAGGATATTTTGATAGTTTCCAAAGAATATTCTTTATTGACAATGTTCACCTAGAGCAATCACCTCAGAGAACACAGAATTATGTTAACATGTTGATTGTAACTTTGACCAGTATATATAGACACGTGAATAAAGAATGTGCATTGGAACACAAAATGCTTCCCCATGAAGTAGCAATCTGAATATTGAAATAATCGGTGAAAGATTTTAACCTTGCATATACAATATACTACCAAGGGAATCATGTGGTGGTGGACCATGCAGTAGGGGGGCAAGAAGCCATGATTTCTGGTTGTGAGATTTATGATTGTCCTAGATGAGCTTCAAATCTGGAATAGAAGGACAATAGGAATCAGGACTTGGAGATAAACTTGGAAAAACCCACGTCCTGTGACCTTTGACTCGTCTGCTTCTCATTTTCTGGTTGGAGAAGATATATGGTCTTTTCCAAGTTCAGCAAAGGATACTTGGAAAGATTCTTAAATGAGCTACAGACAGAGTACAATTACCTATTAAGCCTTCAAAAACTCATAGCTATCACAATCATTAATATTGCATCGCTATTTTTCTATCACAATCATCCCAATGCAAGAGAAGTTAAATCTTGTAGTCCACTCTATATGACATGTACTCAATTTAGTGTTTACTTTTCTGTCAGTACTCCCATATACTGTGACAGGAAAATAGACTTGATCTCTCCCAATTGTCTCGTTTCAGAGAGAAAGAAATTGGGACCCAGATAGGAACTGACTTGTGCTGGGTTCCTGGGAAAAGAGAAGCAGGGACATGGCCAAAACATGGAAGTCGCTATCCCTGGCAATTCCAACATGTGATTCCCTCTCCCTTCTGTCTCTGATGCAACCACCTGAGGTGTGGGCATTCCACAGAGAATTATGTGCCTAAGCCTCAGGTGATCGGGCAAATCCTGTGCATATCCAAATCAAAATTCCTCTGATTGCCCACAGGTGATTGCTACAAAACTAACAGTAGGACTAACATATGATTCAGCTTGTCTCTAACACCATAAGAATAAAGGCTCAAATTAGAGCATTTATGGCTAACCAAGTTCTTGCCAGTATGTGTTAAGAGGGCATGTCATAGTTAATCTCTGCTCAGGATCTCACCAGACCAAATTGAGGTATTGGCTGTGCTATGTTCCTTTTTGAAACTCAAGGTTTTCCTCTTCTTTGGTAGTTGGTAGAATTCAGTTGGTTTGGCAATATAGATCCTACATTACCATTTATTCCTGCTGTCATGCAGGAGCAATTCTCAGTTCCTGGGGACAGTTCCTGACCCAGTGGTTCTTTCCCAGGTCTGATCATATAGATTCACATCTTCTAGGCTACCAGATAAATATCTCTTTAATGCCTTCACCTAATTAAGTCAGATCCATTCAGATTAAGGTCTCTTAAAATCACTTGATCTGGAGCATAAACTACATCTTAAAACTCTCTTTGCCTTTATTGTATTTTATTGGCTAAAATCAGATAACAAGTTCTGCTGACAGTTTAAGGGACAGCATCAAACAAAAGTTTAACCCATTTCATAATCCAACCAGGAAGTGGCCACTAAAATGCGGGACTGATACCCAGCATCACAAATGGTACAGGGACAAAATAGGGGAGTTTTACTTCAAAAACACCGATATACCTGTAGTTGAAGAAATGAGCAAGTATTCACTTAACATCTCTAGCTGCCCACAGTAGGTAGGTATTTATTTATATTAGAGTTCTCTATAGAAGTAGAATTAATAGGGTATGTGTGTGTGTGTGTGTGTGAATTAATAGGGTGTGTGTGTATGTGTGTGTGTGTGCAGAGAGAGAGAGAGAAAGAGAGAGAGGGAGAGAGAGAGGGAGAGCTATACAAGTAGATGAACAGATAAGTTATAAGGAGTTGGTCCTCACATAATCATGTGAGAAACAGAAAAAGTTCTATGAGCTTCAGGGTCAGCTGGTAATCTAGAGACCTAGGAGGAATTAATGTTTCAGTCCAACTTCTTTTTTTTGTTTTAGGGTTTTTTTTTGTTGGTTGTGGTGCTTGAACCCAGGGCCTGGCTGCTGTCCCTGAGCTTCTTTTTTGCTCAAGGGTAGTGATCTAGCACTTGAGCCACAGCACCACTTCTGGTTTTTGAGTGGTTAATTGGAGATAAGAGTCTCACAGGGACTTTTCTGCCTGGGCTGGCTTCAAACTGTGATCCTTAAATCTCAGCCTTCTGAGTAGCTAGGGTTACAGGCATAAGCCACCAGTACCAGGCTTCAGTCCAACTTCTAAGAAAAGTGAAAAGCTTCTGACTCGGTTCAAAATACATCAGAAAAGAAAGAATTCTTTCTTACTCAGAAGTCAACCTTTTTTTCTATTGAGAGCTTCAACTGATGGGGATGAGGCCCACTCACATTGAGAACAATTTACTTTATTTGGTGTAATGGTACATAGAACATCCCATCCGACCCAGAAAACTATTTGATCAAATATTGATCTGGGAAGTCCATTGTGCAGGCACATAAAATTAACCTTTACATTGTTCTCTAGTAACTGTGTGCCCTTTCCTCTGACAAGGGTGGCTAAAATATTTGTTATGGTTTCATCAAATTCCTACTATTTCTGTAAGCCAAAGTAAAAGTTGAAATACTTTTTCAAAGTCATTTACTGCATCTATTGCTGGAATGGCACATTGAGGTATGTGGTAGCATTTTAGGCTGTGTGCATCCTGTGAGCTGCTAGGTAAGGAGAAGCAAACAGCACTTTGATTGAGACTTCAAAGATGAGAAAGCGGAGACAACAGACTTTCTCTTCCTGCAGTTTCTCAGCTAGGCATAGCTCATTCTGTCTACTTGTCTCCGCCACTTCATCCACTCATTATGACCACTCTAAATATGGCCATTCAATAGAGAACCATGCTCCTGTTCATCTCATTACACATTTGATAAGAGACGCCCACAGAGCACAGAACAGAAGAAATTAGAACTGCTAGTGGAAAAATGCTGGAAAACCAACTTGCATGTGATAAGCTTATGATCTTGATTGCTTCCTAAGTTTGGATATGACCCACCATGCCCTAAGCCCCAAACATTTTTTTCAGGTTGCCATAGTTACACCTGGAGATGTCTCTGCAGGTAGAGTTTGAGTAAAATGACGTTAGAAGCAGCTGAGAATATCTCATGTACCTTGCTTGACGCCGCGAGTTTGTCAGTTAAACATGTGTTACAGAAAAACCTAGGAAGAGAAGTGAGGAAGGCACTGTCTTCAGGGGAATTCCCAAAGGGTGTGACTCTTCTCATTTCAAAGGTACTCCCCAGCTATCTCTTCAGCTACCCAACAATTAAACATCTAATTGCCTGGGAGAGAATAAATTTTAAAAATATGTTTGGCCTGGCTTTCTTGCCAGCAATCCTGAACTACTCAGGAGGCTGAGATGTGAGTATCACAGTTTATAGCCAGCCCAGGCGGGAAAGTCTGTGACACTCTTATGTCCAGTGAACCACCATAAAACCAGAAGTGGCACTGTGGCTCAAGTGGTAGAGCGCACACCTTAAGCTGAAGAGCTCAGGGACAACACCCAGGCCCAGAGTTCAAACCTCACAGCTGACAGAAAGAAAGAAAGAAAGAAAGAAAGAAAGAAAGAAAGAAAGAAAGAAAGAAAGAAAGAAAGAAAGAAAGAAAGAAAGAAAGAAAGGAAGGAAGGAAGGAAGGAAGGAAGGAAGAAAGAAAGAAGAAAAAAAGAAAGAAGGAAAGAAAAAAGAGAAAGAAGCACTACCAAATCAGGGACTGATTCCCACCCATCCCCCCCCCCCCAGCAGATATGTTTTAAAAGTCCAAAAAGTGGCATATTCTACTTCAACATGACACCAACAGGTATTCCTCAGATGACCACCATCTAATTAATGGAACCATTGGAAGTATGCCAGTGAGGACTAACTCACAGAAGCCATCAGGATGGACAGGAAGGTCAGATTCAGGAAGCTCATGCTGCCTTCTGGTGTGGATTCTTTGCACCAATGTAATTCAAGATGAATGGCTTCCCAGTTGCATTTTCCTCTTGCCTTAAGTATCTCTGTGCCCATGGACATCTTGCATTATCGGTTGCTGGTCCCTTTGTGCCACTCTGAAGCAGGGCTTTTGACAGAGCTTCCTGTGGGATTACAAGAACATCAGTTGATAACTAATGATTACCATGGCAGCAGAAGATTTTTAAATTAAATCCATCTGTGAAGGCACAAGCTGGCCCTCATCCAGCCCTCCCCTCCCTCTTGTCTGTCTTCCTCACTGTTCTCTCCTGTGTCTCTTCCCCTGGAAATGAAGCACTCAGTATAATACTTGACCATGAAAATCTTTGAACAAGAACTGGACTTGTCAGCAGAGCTTGACATTCTGTACAGGTTACATGCTACTCCAGTGCCCAGAATGCTAGGCTTCTGTAAATTGAAAAGCATTGTTGGGAGGTGTGTGTGTGTGTGTGTGTGTGTGTGTGTGTGTGTGTGTGTGTGTGTGTGTGTGTGTGTGTGTGTGTGTGTGTACATATGCAAAACATCAATTCTTTTTATTCATTTCTCCAAGTTATGAACAAAGACAAGAGAGTGAGAAAATAACATCCCTTTATTCTGAATAAAGCTAGTAATGGAGGAATAGGTGTTTATCAGAACTTGATGGACACCACCACTGGGATACAGACTACACTGAGTCACAACCGATCCCTGTCTTCCTTTCCTACCTCACACCTGTCCCAGGCCCTCCACTTACAACATTTTTATAGACCACATATGTACTGAACATCTTCCTATCTATGGCCCCTTGCATAGCTGGAATCACAAGTACACAGGTGTTGCTAGCATTTTACTGAGGTGGTCTTGGACAGCAGTCTAGCCAATCTAAACTTACCTAATAGTGTGGATAATAATTGGGAGCCACTGTGGCTGGCCAAAAGTTTATATCTTACAATTCAGAGCAACTGCCTTCCAATCAGTAACCTGGAGATCCTTGAAGATCTTGTCTTACAAGTATTTTACTCTTTCTATTCCACATCACTCCAACTTCACAAAAGTGAGGGGTTTTGACTGCTTCTTTTTCTCTGCTCTATCCTTGAATACCATGTGGCAAATAATAAATTTCTGTAAATATTTTCCGGAGTGTTAAAGGGCAGTGTTACAAGAGGAAATGGAAAATGACATCCTTAAAGAAACAATTTTTTAAAAAAAGAAACAATTTTATTCCTTCTCATTAAAAATATATCAACTACATGTATATTCTTTGTTAATTTCTATCACAATAACTGTAAAAGTTCCATAGGCTTTAGAATCTGCTTAGGGGTGAAGTGTGAAAACAAGAACATTGCATTATTTTTCCATTGCTGCTTTAACAAATTACCTCAAGCTTTGTGGCTTTCATGGCACAAATGCATTGTTTTCCCTTTCTGTAAGTTAGAAGGTAGAACCGCATTCCTTAGATCAAAATGAGAGTCTTGCCATTGTTCATATCTGGAGCTTCTAAGGGAAGATTGTTCTCTTGCTTATTTTGTTCACTTACTAAAACTCTGTTCTTCATAGGACAGATCTCCATTTTCTTTTTGGCAGATATCAGAAGGCCATTGTCAGCTTCTAGAGGCAGTCTGCTCTCCTTGGCTTGTGGTACCCCTTGTCCAACTTCAGAAGCCAGCATGGCAGAGCAAGCCTTTTCTGACTGAAATCTCTCCTGCTTCGTTTTCCTTTGCATCTCTCTGACCTACTTTTACACCTCTCTTCTATCTTTAAAAATTCATGTGATTGGATTGGGTCTACTTGGAATGGAGGCTAATTTCCCTCATTTCAAGTTCAACTGATTAGCAACCTTAATCCAACTGACACTAGGTATAACAGAAATTAGGATGTGGGCAGTTTTGGATGGCCAGTCAATATTCAGCCTATCATAGATAAATCAATTAAATAAGCTAGTTGTAGGGACTGTGGTATATAGGTTATACAGGCATACAGACCTTTGTTTGAAAAGCAGCTAACCATCACAATGTCTGGGTACTTGGGATGTATTCCCTAACATCTTTGACATTCAGATTTGGTGTGTTGAATGGTAATAATAGTATTTCTGCTTTGTGTCTTGCTTTGAATGTTGGTAGTACTATATTTTACCACTTAAAAATATCAATCTGAGCATTGCAAGTGTTCTATGAACACCAAACTCAGTCCATATTGGCATTGGTAGTACTCTATTTTACCACTTAAAAATATCAATCTGAGCATTGCAAGTGTTCTATGAACACCAAACTCAGTCCATATTGGCAAAACTTCCCTTTAATAGAATAAAAGAGACCAGGTGCTCTTACACTAAAGCCTCATTTAACCAGCTAGGTTTCCAGGGAATGAGGGGGACATTAAAATCTAAGTGTTTATGATTCATTTACACCTAAATCATTAAATGCTATTTTAAGGATGGCTTGAGGCTTTTAAAATAATTGCAATGCCTTTTTCTTAAACAGAAATGCTGCCAAGAGTAAACAAACTTAAATTCCATTTGCTTTAAAATTCTGCCCAAACAAATCTGGAGTGGGTTCTAACCTGGCACCATATATTTTTCCATGTTGCTCCTCAAGAAGAAATACCAGCTCTACTTATTGAATGGGGAATTAAAAACTGTGGCAGGCATGAGTGCAAAGAACAGCACTCATTTAATTGGAATTTTTATAAGAATTATTTTCTAAATATCAGCTATTTTAATTGGGAGTTACATTCTAGTGCTTCCCATTAGCTACTACTATACTCCTTTTAGGTACCTAAGGGGGACAACGTCTTCCACAACATATAGGTAAGGAAATGAGGCCTGAGAACTGATTGTCCTGGGGGTTTTGAGGACCATTTGAGCACACCAATTGATGAATATAATGTTGCAGGCAAATTGAACTAACTGCTTTTGATGACCTTGAGTGCATCTTGTGGCTAACTAGGGAGAGAAGGATTTAACCAGTGCATATTTTAAGTGAAACAAAAGGAACTAAAGCTCATGTGTTCATCAACGAGAAGCTCTTCTTCCTTAGCCTTTTCTTTTCTGTTACTAATACTCCATTTACTTGTACAGTCATTACAGAAAACATGGTGCACTAAGCTACAATGGCATTCGCATACTTCAGGGTTTCTTAGAGATCTCTTACAGATCAGCTCATACATTGATATTTACTTTATGATTCGCTGCAGTCTACTTTTCCAGCCCTCACCCCAGAAGCAGGGAATTGGTGACAATATTCAGCGCCAATGAAATAGGGATTTCTGAGCTCCCGAGGTATCCCAGGAGACTTGGGGTAACTATTAGGACTCAACTGCTCTCTTCAACCAGGAGATTTCTATCAGGGATCAACTTTCAAAGGCTGAAATGAAAATCAAAAGAGAATTCTGCTGAAGAGTAGTGCAGGCTCTCATAGCCTGCCTTCTGAACAGTTGGTATGGCACATCTTCCAGGTAAGCAAAGTTGGAAGGCTTGCAAGTTCAACCCAGAGCCTATTGGCGCAGAAACCTCAGTCCTCTGAGATGCAGTGCTCTAAAAATGGATAAGACTGAAGGGGAGAAAATAGGCTTTTTCTAGCTATTTAGACTGATTTTGCCAGAGAAAAGGTCATAAGATCAAAGGCTGAGAAGATTTCAGGGAAGAAAGTTTCTCTGAGTACATATGACATCGTTCTGTGAGCATAACGGGAGCTTCTTGGCTGTTAAAAGCAAACAGTTGTCTACACCATACACAACACATACACACACACACACAGACAGAGGGCAGAACAATCAGGAATGACATGAGTTATCTCTTCATTGGTGCCAGGGCTCTTCATAGTTATGCATGGAGAAAGGTGAAAACTTCAGTGCAAGCAATGGCTGGAATCAGTCTGTAAGTCATCTATAAAGACCGCCTAGATATATTAATAGCACATTAATAGCAAAACAAACAAGATCAAGTATATGCTTCAATAAAGCCAGGCACAATGACACATAGCAAAGAAATTCTAAGGGTTGCATGCCATGATCATATAATGGTTAGTACTCTGCATTGTGGCCATCGCAACTTCAATTTAAACCCAAGTCAGGGTATATAGTGACAAGCAGTTTTAGAGATCAGAGGGAGGTGGTTAGACAAAAGGAGATAGGAAGAGTGGGTTAATGCAGGCATTATATTCAATCTATCTATGTGAAAATGGAACCAGGTAACTTGAGGAGATTGGCAGGAAGAGATAGTGGAGAATGATAAAAGAGGTGACACTGATCAAGATGCTTTGCATGTATGAACTCTTTGGACAACTGCTTAAAGATGAATTTAAAAAGTAAATTCCAGATGCCTTTTTTAACTAAAATATGGTTTATCAATTATTCCAGTAACGTAGAAGCAGTTAAACCATTTTCTGGTCTCCTGTGCCTCATTCCCCCTATTTTGGCTTTAAAAGTAAAGTGAAGCACTTCTTGAGAAGAGCACTTTCAATATTAACTTAGGCTCAGCCTCAGTTAATACTCAGGGAATTCTTAAGATAGATCTTAAGCGCACATCATGGGCACTGAAATCTAGATGCTTGCACTCTCATAACTTTTCCTAACCATTATAAGAACTCTTAGGAGCTGAGTGTTGTGTTGGTCATCTGTAAAATGGAAGCAATTGAGTTGCTCAGGGTCACGCAGTAGGTGACAGGTATGCTCTTTCCTCCATCCTGTGGCTGTGTTTCCATGAATATACATTTACCTGCTGCCTGAATAAATAAATGCTAGATCTCAGGAAAGATGGGAAAGAAGGCTTACTCAGTACCAATGATGTGGCAGTGTGCCAACCACTGTGCTCAATGCGCATCAAATTCTTATGTGCAAAGCCATTATCTAAGAACTTTGTGAAAATACAGGTTCTGAATCTGGTGCTGTAGACTTGGCAGGGCCTGAGAATCTGCATGTATAACAACATCGACCTAATTCACATGCTTTTGGGCCAGGGACTAAGGTTATAAAGAATGATGGTCCCATTGAATGGCAGAGGCAACTAAATTTGAACAAGAAAATAGGATTTGCCCAAGTTCACACTGCTGGGCAGTGGTGGTGGGGCTCTGATTTTAAAATAGGACTTTTGACAGTGTTCCATACTGCAGTCTGTAAGGTTTTTTGGACTTTCTCCTTGAGACATCCATTTGTATTCTGTGCTTGATCAAAGGGCGTGGCACTTTAAAGTTCTGCTTTGCAGTTCTTCCTTCTTTGCTCAGAAAAAAAATCTTTTCTTTTTTTTTTGTGATCAATTGTGCTTATACATGTGGGTTTTGTCTTTTGCCCCTTCCGTTAAACACACTGACTTGTCACCCTCAGGAACAGCCAGGGAACTGATTAGAATAAGGCCCAAACCCCACTCATAGCCCAGTTAAATTAGAAGCTCCAAAGAAGCATCCCACACACGTATGTTTAATGGAAACTCTCAAGGTGGTTCTTATATGCAGCTATTAGAATACTGGATTAAAGAATTCAAGGAAACAATTACTGGAAAATGTAGTCTCAATTGCCCTTTTTTGTGATGTCATTTAAAAAAGTCTAGGATGTTTAGCCTGTCCCCAACAAGGTTCCCTGTGAGATTTTGGTATAACATTATGAAAAGGAGCTTGGACTATCCTGAGATTTCATTGAATATAAAAGTAAGCATTGTTCTACATGACTTCTAAGGATAAAGGGCCCATGTGGGTAGCTGATGAAGAGAAAGCAAGATTGGGAGGTGCATCATTCTAAAATAGCACTAGAGCAAAACATCTTCCCGGAGGTCCTGATTTACCAGCCTAAGTTCTTAAGGGGGTCATTGAGAGGAATCAAAATAAGTTTCATTCAGTTACATAAGTCTGACCAGTGAGTAGTCATTTTTAAAACTGAGGACATACTGCATGGGTAGATTCATGTTGAGGTACAGCTTGAAGCAGTCTACCATGGTTGTTCAGGCTAGAACATGGCTGCCAGCGATTTTTGTATTGCCAATGGATAATGCCACTGCACAAGGGCACATGGCAACCCAACACTGAGCCGTGGGAAGAAATAGAAATAATAAGATATTCAAAGACTCAACCCTGCCCTGGAAAGGTACATTTTTCACTGGGAAAGGTGGGGCAAACCTTTACTTACAGGGAGAATTGTCAACTCTAACATTGCCCTGGTCACCCAAGGAACTTCAAAACCTAACAGTACTCCAACCCTGGTCAGGAGAGTCAGTAAGCAAAGTCCCTTAGAGGAACTACTGCTCTGGATTGTATTTGTAGTAAATACATTCAATGCACACAGGCAGAAAGGGCTGGACAAGTCCAGCAGCATCTCTACCTCCTGAGACGTGGTAAGAAATGGTAATTCTTTCACCTCACCTCAAACCATTAGACATTTTGAGGGTGCAACCAGGAAGTAAGTCCGGCTTGCCTGTTTCTGAGCATGTCATCTATGTGGGATGCGTGCATAAATTTAAATGTGGCATATACAACAGTTATGAGAGGAGAATGGGATATGATCTGGCTAGAAAACTTCAGTGCCACAAGCTGGTGTCTGTGCATTTGACTGAACCATGTGGACTGACAGCAATACCCAATATATTAAGGTGGAATGTGTTTTGCTCTGATCTTGCCATATTTTTTTCTCACATGCTTAAAATTACAGCACAGATAAGAAGTCTATGTTGCTCCTATTTGACCAGAGTCCTCTGAAAGCACACTATGCTCTGCAGGTTGGAAGCAGTACTGTTCTTTTGAGTTAACACATTTAGGTCTTCTTAGTTAACACATTTAGCAGGTAGATACACCCTCCCTGGGTATATAGGCCCTTAGGCTATGTTTCTAGAAACTGCTTTCATAAAGCTAGGGAGAGTTCCCCAGCTTTGCCTTCTTGGTTGTTATTGCCATCTAAGCAATTGGATCAAGTGATTCTCACGTAAGGAGGGGTACATACTGGAGACATAGCAGTGTTGAGAGACATTTTTGATTGTCACATAGAAGGTACTTTTGGCATCTAGTGAGTAGAGGTCTGAGAAGCTGCTCAAAATCCACAAATGCACAGAATACTAGCATGTAACAATGAAATCATTGGGCCCCAAATAGCCAAAGTGCTGGAGTTGAGAAGCCCTGGTGTAGTCTAGATCTCTTATTTGTGAAGTGAGGAAAGTAAAGTTCAGACAGGCAAAATGATCATTCCAGAGGTTGCTCAGAACATGGCAGTCAGGGTAGGGAATCTTGGTTTTCTGGTCACTGTATTGAAGTGTTCAACAGTGTATCTTTTCCATGGAGAACACTGTCCACTGTAGCTCCCACTTACTGTGTGCCTGCTTGGTATCAGACTGGGTGCTCTACACTTTCCACTTATTATTCCTCCCCATGCAAACATGAAAATAGGCATGACTATCCATAAAAGGGTCTTATTTTCACATGTATGGATGATCTTCCTCCAATAGACTGAGACATGATTCTTGCTTTGGAAACTACATTCAAATCTTGAAGGAAAGGCATAGACACACAAGATATACACACATGTCTGAAGAGGAGCATTTTATATACACATATATGTTATTAATCTAACGTTGAAACAAAGGCCCACAACCATATCCCAAAAGCTGCCTGAAGCTATCAGAAGATAGATTTTCTAAACCGATGTGGAAATGAAGTTAGGAATGAGCTGATCATTTGGGTTAGCAATGTGTGAAGGCTGCCTGAAGGAGGGCATTCCTCATTTTGTTAAGACTTCCTTGGGGCTGGGTGCTGGTGGCTCACGCCTGTAATCCTAGGTATTCAGGAGGCTGAGATCTGAGGATCACAGTTCAAAGCCAGCCCAGGCAGAAAAGTCCGTGAGACTCTTATCTCCAATAAACTACCAGAAAACCGGAAGTTGTACTGTGGCTCAAGTGCTAGAGAGCTTGCCTTGAGCTGAAGAGCTGAGGAACATCGCCCAGGCCCAGAGTTCAAGTAACATGACTGGAAAAACCAAAACAAACAAAAAAACCAAAACAAACAAAAAAAGACTTTCTTAGGTGAGTTTCATCAGAACGCAGTGTCCTGGACCTCACAAGACATCATGCTCCTAATGTGGGAAGCTTGCATTCTTGGGGTAAGACTCAGGCATATATAGAGAGAATATTTAGAGATCATGATAAGTTCAACTGTGTCAAAGGTGGATAAAAAAGCATGTTTGAGGAGGAACATTTTAAGTAAAGTACATACAAAGGCAGTCAGAGGACACAGCAAGTGCAAGACCCTGAGTCAGTAAAACCTAGAATATCCTAGAGGTTTACGGAATCTAGTGTGAGCAAGAAGACGGGAAGCATGTGATAGAATAATGGATTGGGGAGGCCACCATGGCATGCTTGGAGCAAAACAACCCAAAGGAAGACAGTGTGCAGGCTTAGAGAGGTAAATGGAGAATAGTATGATGAGTAAAGTTAATTGAAACTCCTAGAAATACTTTGAAAAGTTGCTTCTGATTTCTCCATGGCAAATGAATATTGGCATTAGCCTGTTTCATTTTGTGAATTAAGTTACTGTGTATATTTAAATTACCAACTTGATAGTACCAACTTTGACAGTAAAGTTTAAATAACATATGCAGATAAGTAGATAGCTGGGAGGCAAAATGGAGGTCTTCAGCTAAACAGGCTGTACTTATACATACTTTTCAGCACGACAGGTGCTTGGAGACATGGAAGACTAATTGCAGTAATTACTCCATTTTCATCTCACTTCTTTCTGATTGTAGGAGGATATTTGGCCCTTATTTTATGTTGCACCAAAGTTGCATTTTCTTGGATTCACTAATATATGGCTGATAATTTTAACAGTCCCATTGTTGTATCCATTTCTGTTTCACTGGTGATCCCAGATTTGCTTTGATTTAAAATCATGTATTGTTAATGATGTTGAGTTATCTTTGTAAAGAGTTAATTTAAAAGAGAAAAAAACCCAAACACCCAAACCAGCCTCATCGAATAAGTGAAGGTTTGTAACTGTTTCCAGTTGTAGCCAACAAACCTTGTGAATTCCAGTAGCCTGGTGAGGGCCGAGGTTCCTTTTTTGTCATTGACTAAATAGATAAATGAGCTGCCTCTGGTTTCTTGCTGCCTTTGAATAAAGAACGCAAAATTCACTGGAGAAAGAGGGAATCTTGGAAGGTAAGGAATACTGAAAGACCTGATCACTGCTAATGTATGGATGCTTTGATAAGGTAGTGTAACTTCAGGGTTAATAACAAGCACATTGGAATCCTCACTTCCAGTAACTGGCTGTGTTATTTTTATGAAGTCATTTTCCTTTCCTAGGCTTTATTTTCTTTATATTGTAAGACAGAATGGTTTCAATACATTGTCGCTATAGAACTTGTTTTTGGAATGACACATTCTTAGCTTTGGTCATAAGACTAATATATTCACTAAGCCCAATATTATATCTGTTGGTAGACCTTTGTGAGCAAAGAATTGGAGTTACAAAATATTGGAGAAATAAATGAATAACTTGCTTAAGTAAAATGCATTTAAAAGATAGCATACATTGGAGTCTTTAAAATTTATCAGATTCCTAACTTTTGTTATAATAATCCTTTTTATGTCTAGTTTGCAAAAGGAATATTTTGGCAAATATGGATATCTTAAACCAGATTAGCACGTTTAGTAGTCTCTATCATATTCTCCTCTCTTACTGGTGACTTCTCCGTGGTCTTGTCCTTTATCTTCATATTTGCTGAGAAAACTAAACAAAAGTAGGAAGTGGTTCAGTGGTCAGTTCAAAGCTTTTGCTCAAAAACTAGACCTGGATACGAGATGAACTTCCTAACACTTTGTGTAATGGGAACCAGCTCTTTCATAAATTGTGCTCCTAACTCTCATCCCACCATTTAAGGTCACTAATCTTGTCACCTCTTTGTCTGAGTATGCCACCTGTCAGTATCTGTGTGTTTGTGGATGTGTGGATTTGCATGTGTGCACTTGTCTCTTCTAATTCTGTGGTACTCCCATGGGAAATGGACATGGGAATCCTGAGTGGATGGGCTGTGTGATCAAGACTGGGAACACTGGCTGTGGAGGAGATATTCCTGCACAGAGATCTACTCCTTGGCTGTTGTAAGCATTGAACTCAGCAACCTTCCAAAACGGATTCAGATGCTAGATCCATACTAGGTTAAAACTCCAAAACAGGTGGAAGTTTTGTGTGAATCCAGTGTCAACTTAATCACTGGAGATTTTTTGGTCCAACTCCAAGATTGAATAAATCTATTGTTAGAAAAGGTAACTGAAGTCACTTAGTGCTAGAGTAGTATGGAGATTCCCCTTTCTGCGCTACTGCTATC
Organism: Dipodomys merriami; assembly: GCF_024711535.1. Lineage (NCBI taxonomy): Eukaryota > Metazoa > Chordata > Mammalia > Rodentia > Heteromyidae > Dipodomys > Dipodomys merriami. Next base: position 11,923,763 of record NW_027204492.1, read on the forward strand.
AATGGCACAGTCCTTTAAGGAAGCCCTGAAAATAAATAAATTTGATATAATAGTTTTAATTTTTCATTCAAAATATTCTCATTCATAAATTTAATAGACTCAAGGGAATATTATTTATACAATGCTACATATGGTTGGAAAATCCAGAATATTTCTAACTTGTGGTCAATAGAACAAGACCCATCTACTGGTACATTGACTACTATTTTTTCTTTTTTCTGTTTTTTTTTTTTTTTGAGTTTGAATTGACGGATGTTGAAGGTGTTAAGTAGAGACAGCCTGAGTCCCAGAGCTAAACCATTAACTCCCAGATGTTCATGATTTCCAAGGAAATGTTCTGTGCCTGTGGTTATTACTCGGATGGCTCCTTAAATGCTCTCATCTTGGAACCTTTTGCACTTGCTAAACTCAATTTGAAGAGAAAATAGGAGAGAGAGGGAATTTTGTGGAAAGCAATTATCCTACACTTTGGTGACCTTCATGCTTTCTCCATCATGATGAATTTGGGGGGTAAGGTCTTGTGTCAATCAGAATTTTGCTTTCACTTGAATTGTGTTGTATGTTACAGATAACCAGTTGTATCTAATTAAACAATAATGATGGCAGTGCAAAGCATTTTCTGGGAATTAATGACCAGCTGGGGAAAGCTGATGGCTGGAGAGTCAGCCAAGGGCTATTAGCTTCAGTCCACCATTAATCTCCAGAAATGCCCATTTGTGATATCATTGTTGGTACTGCACAATGAAAATGGAAGACAATTTACTAATATTTGCCATATAATCCTGAATAACAAGTTCCATAGGCAGTGTCCAAAAGTCATGTTTTTCTTTTTGATCCTCCAATTGTTTTTTTGATCTTCAAATATATCTCACATGTAGAAGTAGATGAAAATGGAATCACTCAGTTCTCATATAATTATGAATGTTTTTTTAAGAGTTCCAATTTGGGGAGTTTAAATATTTTGGATGGTAAAACCAAAATTTGTCTTCAGCTGTGATACTGGAATTTGATAAGTGTCTATATTACCATAACTATCTGCTTGTGGCAGGAAATTGTTGGAAATGTTTTGAATTAGCAGCTGTTGCTATCAGAGATGCTCATTCACCAACAAGATTCTATGAAGTTATAGCAATATTCCTAGTAGATGAAGAGAGCTCTTTGCCCAGAAAAGCTGTAGTGGTATGTCTATATAATATTTTGGATTACTGCTGCTGAATGCTAGGGGAAAACAGGGAACTGACTAAAATATTCATCACCTTCTTGCATAATTTAATGACTTATAAAGGAAGACAACAATCCACATATAGGCAGTCTATCAAGAACTTGTCTTAAACTCAACATATAAATTTAAAAGTTATGCAGGATTTCATGCTATTTTCTCCCAACATGAAAGAATTTTTAATTTAAATTTTATTTTTGAGTTAACCTACACTTATCATATGAGGGTTATGGGTAACTCTCTCATGCCTATGCTTTCCAAAAGATTTTCTGTTAACTGGTTGCTTTCTTTAAAAAAAAAAAAATCATTTGAGGTGGCTGTTGGTGGCTCATGCCTGTAACGGTTGTTACTCAAAAGGCTGAGATCCAAGGATCACAGTTCAAAGCCAACCAGTCAGGAAAGTCAGTGAGACTCTTATCTCTAATTAGCCAGCAAAATACTGCAAGTGGAGCTATGACTTAAGTGATAGAATGCTAGCTTTCAGTGAAAAAACTAAGGGCCAGCATTCAAGCCCTGAGTTCAAGCCATCGTGATAACACACACACACACACACACACACACACACACACACACACACACACACACATACACACACACACCTTTCTTTTTTTAATTAGTGTACATTAATAATACCAGGCGTCTGTGACAATTCCATAGATGCACACAGTGTACTTTATACATGCTCATCCCCACCACCACAACCACCTACCCCTCTTCCCCAATTTTTTTCAAATGGCATTTGGTGGGTTTTATTATGCAGCATTGATCATGTTGTGATATAGAAAACCTCTCTCCATCCACTTCACCCCTCAGGCCCACTAAGGTCCCAGCCACTGTGTTAGGAATACGTTGACGACATAGTCCTGAGATCAATTCAGCCAGAAGCTGTTCATTTCTGACCAACCCCAAGCCGTTATTTTCCAGTAAGAAGTTCACTAGTGGTATCTATCAGTCCTAAATGCATGTTAAGTGTATGCATTTGGGGGAGGAGAATGAGTCAGCACGTTATTAATCACAGCTTTGGAGGCACTGACTCACTCGCAGTGAAATGGAATGGCCTCATTGGTAAGGGTGTGAAATAGAAAAAAATAAAAATAAAATCCGTTGTGGGGTCAATTCCCTGTTTCTGCAAATTCAGACCCAATTTGCACCCACTTGGGTGGGTGGTTTGCAGACAAAAGAAAGTAGCAATGGTCCCTGTAAAGATAGACATATGGTTTTTTTCAGTGAAAAAAAAACTCACAATACACTAGTAATGCACTAGTTCTGTTTAGGAAATACACAGGGATCCTCGAAAGAAAATGAGGATTGAGAAGGAGCCTGCTGTACAGCTAAGGTCCAGATCAGTAAACCTGCTCTTTTCATTGCCAACCCAGCCATGTAGGCCTTTGATTCACTGTTGATTCTTATTGACTCTCAGTTGGGGTCTCTCGTCTTTATTAGGGAGTTTTGAACACCTGTTCTCTTTGACCGTCAAAGCATAAAGAACAACTTAAAAGTTCAACTCTTCATGGAACACCAAAAAAAAAAAAAATAAACTAACACACCGATTATTTGTTTCTATCAGGTGCTTTTTCCTGTAAATATCTACATTGCAACTTACATTGCCGTGAGTGAGCTCCTCATACACAATGTTTAGTTAGATAGCATATAGGTAATAAATATTAAAATGCTACTGCACTGGAGGGTACTATTTAACGCAGTTCTTTTTTCATTGTACGAGCAGTAGAGTTATATATACTTGATGAGCTGTTCCCGGGGCTGTGGTGTTTTTTTTTGTTTTTGTTTTTGTTTTTGTTTTTTTTTTACAGTCAACCCCTAACAAGCACGTTGTTACATGTGAAGCTTTGTGTAGGAATGTTGTGTCACTAGCTTTCCTGAGAATAGGTTTGATTGAAGATGTTCGCTGCTTTCATGAAGCTCTAACTTGAGTTCATTTTGTTATGTGGTGACCACAGTTCTGGATGACGCCCCCCCTGGCACACAGGAATACATTATGTTACGGCAAGATTCCATCCAATCCGCGGAACTAAAGAAAAAAGAGTCCCCTTTTCGTGCTAAGTGTCACGAAATCTTCTGCTGCCCGCTGAAGCAAGTACACCACAAAGAAAACACAGAGCCCGAAGGTTTGTGCACGACACACGTGTGTGTTGCTTGTTTTCTCTCATTCTCTAGTTTTTTTTTTTTGGTTGTTGTTTGGTTTGGGATTATGCATTGCCCTCTGATATGCTGTGTGCTGTGCGGCCCCTGCAAAAGTTTGGAGGCCCCTGGCTTATAGGTGAATGTGTTATGCAGTCTCAGATGAGACGCTGCAGACCACAATCTTCTCTGGCACAGCACACAGCATCCTTCTGCTTTTTGCAGCTGAAGCATTATCAGTTGATGTCATGACACTATCTGGTTCTGGCTGCCAAAGTCGCTTGCTCCTGTAGCCAACATCTGGCCAAGTCTGTCCCCATCACTTTGCCTTCCTGAAGCCACAGTTGGCTGAGGAATGATACTTTGAAAATGCAGTACTGAGAAGATTGTTTCAAATTTTCCACCTTTCCTCTATGCTTAGAAAGCTTGTGCCTTGCGCTAGAAGAATGCTTTCAATCCAGCTACTTTGCCAACGCAGGTGCAGACTTCCAATGTAATGCACGTCCAGTTGCCCTTTGCTAGATTAAAATGCATGCTTTAAGGAGACAATGAGTAGTTTGTGTTTCTTTTCAGCTCAAGTACAGGTTTGGACGACTCTACTTCCTGTTATTTAAACTCATATTAAGAAGGTATTCATTCTATTTCATGTCACACATCTATCTAAAGTATTTTGTTGGTAAGAAGAAAAGATATTTATGCATTTCTCCAACAGATAGATAGATAGATAGATAGATAGATAGATAGATAGATAGATAGATAGATAGATAGATGGATAGATGGATAGATGGATAGATGGATAGATGGATAGATGGATAGATAGATAGATAGATAGATAGATAGATAGATAGATAGATAGATAGAGACAATTTTCATATGACAAATGAAATATGGTATTTTGTTGTCATCTGTGTACATTTAAACTTCCAAAATGATTTTTGAATATTATAATGTATATGATAATTTATAAAACAGCACTTATTCCACAGATACCAAATATTTTGCATTGGAAGTAACAAAATACATCTATTCATTGGCACTTGGGATCACTTTTGTGTAATGGTTTACATATGTGTACTAAAAACAACTTGGTCCATATTGCAAGTTGTTCTTTTCAAAATTACAGCAATTCAACTGATTTTCGGATCTGGAAAACACTATCACTTAGTTGTGTTAAAAGTTTGGTATGTAAAGTGATTACTCCACATGGGCTAGCATCCATAGTTTTTGGTACTAATATTTTACATGTCAGAATTTCCCTTTCTCTTTTTACTTTCTCTCTTTTTTAAAAAAAATCATTGTCTCTAAATGATGACCCATATATTTTTATGCTTGATTCTATTTCAGCAGAATAGAGTATTCACATCTATTTTCCATCCATGGTTTGTTATCTAAGCTTTCCACTTGAGGTATGAGTTATGATGTCCAATATATTTTTATCTTCATGTGTAAATCATGACTCTTTATAGTCATAGTGAGTAAAATCAGCCTTAGGGTGCTTTATTAGTGGATTTTGACTTTTCCAAAAGGAAAATTTTAACTAGTGACAATTACTTTACTGTACACAACGTCTTTCAATATTTTCTGCTTTCTTTCTCTCAAATTATATATGCTTGCATGCACACTGGTTTTATACTTGCAAATTTGCTAAAAAATGGTTTGGAAAGAAAAAATAAACCATTTATGCTGCTGGTTAAATTCAGTTAAGCAATTAGTTAGAAACCTAAAATTGTTTTAACAGTAGTTTGGATTTAAAAAACAATTGAATGAATTTAAGACCCCATTTTATTACATATACTTTTGACAGGATTTATTAATTTTCAAGTCCCATCTAGAGTGTATTCTGAATGTTCATATAACTATTTTCAGATATGAAGAATTCTTTAAGAAATGAGTGGCAGTTAAACTCTTTTCTACAAAGTTTAAACAGGTCTTCATCTATAATTTTATCCATATATGGAGTGGCTGCCATCACGATACATCTTTACATTTATATACTTTGGAGATAGGTGATGTGTTTTCAGGTTGAAGATTTCCCTTGCTCTTGAATTTCTGGGATGCTGGGGATATTAGACTTCATAATTCCTTTCTAATTGCTATGAATTATTTTGTAAATACCATTACAGCTATTTGAGGTTCTGAGGTAACATTTTAATGTGACACATAGTCATACCGTATCACTTAAAATAAGGGCACAGGAGCTAGTGGTGAAGTGAGACTTCCAAATGAAAACATTTGATCTCTGTATAGACTAGCAGAAAACCTATAGATTAGCAGAAACCATACAACAGAAAACCTTACATGAAGGCCAAAGAAAACATGCTGTACAACTGAAATAACCAATCAATGCTGAGAAAAAACATGCTTACTTCATGTAAGTTATCCAGCCTCTTATTTCCAAGAAGTGGGTTTGGAATGGTTTAGTGGCCATTCTGGCAACGTGGATGATTTTGGGCAACATTAGTTTTAAATGCTTTAAGGTAATTTATTCAGTTTTCACTTAAAGTTTATGTAAAATTTTGACCTAATTAGTAGAAATAAAAGATTTCCTTATTATAAATGGATAATATATTATGCTTAAATTTTGTGGCTATTTGGAAACATTTTATTGTCAGGTGAAGCATTTTGAAGATATATTCCCACCCTATCATATCTGAGCAAAAGCATAAGAAATTAATTGACATTGGTTTTGGATGCCCACCAACTTCACAGTAAAAGAAACAATGGTTAATGCATCCTTTGTTTGCTCTACGCAGTGTTAACTTTGCAGTATGACCTCTTCACACCAGATAATGTTCATACAATGTCAGAAACCCTCAGATAGTGTAAAATAGACAACTCATTGAATTTGAGACAAAATAAGTTCAAATTGTATATTTTTAAATGATTAAATTATGTCAATATGCATGTATATATATATATATATAATGATAAAGCTGGAATTAATTTGTTTCCCTTACTGAATTGATTGCCAAAATCATACCTTTTGTTACCAATCTAAAGTATTGGTGTTTCTTTTCATTGGTAGTAAGTTATTATAAGGAGCAGATTATTTCTGTTGCTCATGATCCCATATAGTACTTATCTAATGGTACCTAATAGGTATCTAATAGGTTCATGATCAACTATCCGTTAATGATATGTATTTTTTTGGAGATATTGGGGTTTGAACATAGGGCCTGGTGCTTGCTCAATAGGCACTCTATCATTTTAGCCATGTACCAAGCCCTTTAACTTTGTTTGGGGGTTATGTCAAGGCCTTCATAATCCATACAAAAATACTTAGATTAAAATATCTCAGTGGACTTTTACTTTACATTTTTTGAGCTAGCACTGTGCTACTTTTATTTTAATTATATTTTATTATCTTTCAGTACAAAAGGAGTTGTACAAAGGAGTTTCATTGTAAAAAGAGGTTACCATTCAACAAATCAGTTTATGAATATACTGACCCTTGATCAATATCACCACTTTAATCATTTCCCCTTGTCTTCAAACCTAACTCCTCCCCTCAAATTTCTTTATTTCATAGGAGATGCATTGACTATTATGACTATATTCTCTCCCTTTCTTTCTTCACTAAAGCCAAATTAGGCTTTACCAAAGGCAAGTTTCTATTAATAAATAGCCAATTCCAAAACAAGTTTATAATTTGTTCTCAATACTCAGTGATTTTTAGCGATGTGATTGTCTCCATCACTTACAAGGGAAAACTTATATGAGTACTAGAATTTGGCTGACGACACACATGCAAACATCTGAGAGTCTAATTTGGCCCGGTACCAGCAATATTCTTTGTTATAAGAAAGCTGCATGGAGAATAGAGAACATTACCAAAATCTTTTTCTTACTGTTCCAGGAGCCTTTGGCAAGGGAAAGTATAATCTTCATAGCTTTTTTTGGGTTTATTCATTTTTTTTCTTTCTATGCCATGTGGGCCAAAATGAAACAACTGATTTAGAGCCACTCCTGGAAGCCAATCTATTATCAGCAGAGCTTCTCCTTCCCCAATACCACTCGTTGAGCTTTCACTGATGTTTAAAGATTGTTAAGAATCATACCAAGATATACATGCTTATGAGTAGGACATATTGAAAATCAGAGATGTATAAATCATGGATTTCTAGTGTTTGCTTTTAAGACGGAACATTCTGATTACAATGGCAACTTTGTCAGAGTTAATGTGTTAGAAAAATATTCCCAAGCTCAGTGATTTGTCACCATTGTTTTAATCAGGCATTTGGCTTCTTCCCTGTAGTTCCATTTTTATGTGAGCTCTCTCTCTCTCTCTCTCTCTCTCTCTCTCTCTCTCTCTCTCTCTCTCTCTCTCTCTCTCTCTCTCTCTCTCTCTCTCTCTCTCTTCTCTTTTTCTGTAACACACACACACACACACACACACACACACACACACACATCCTTTCTCCCTCAGGATATCCATAACCTTTTTATGCAGAGAGAATCTGTGCTCAAGCTTGTCAAAGAAAGACTACAAGCAAAATTTTGATCTAAATATTAAGGAGATATATCTGTAACTATCACAATGATGTTACTTTGATAACATCTTGACTTCTTTACTTCAAAAAGAGCATGTGTCATTGTGAATATCAAGCTTATCTAATGTAGGAGAGGAAAAAGGTAGATGAATATAAAGCAGAATGCTGGCAGAAATATTCTCCTTTTCATCATATTTTCTCAAATTCATTGTCTCCTGTTGTGTCTATCTCATTTAATACTAATTTTCCTTTGGAAAAAACAAGTAAGTATTAATTTGAATGAACAGTTTGATGGGAGCAAACCATGATTATTAAATCCTTTTCTCATTGAGAGAGAATTGGGTAACAATTTTTGATGTCTGACACCTGAAAAGATATAACTGGGTTTCATGTATGTCTCCCTGAGGATATGAATTGAGAGATGTTCCTATTTGCTTTGAAAATATTAACTATGATTGGATGAAAAAAGTTTCTACTACCTCTTTCTATTGCAAAGTAAATCATGGCTTAGGGTCACTCTGCTATTGATGGCACCATAAACAATAACAAGAAATGACAGAGAGATGTCCAATAATTGAAGATAATGGCAGCTTAATTGCAGTTAGTCAGAATACAAACAAGAAATCCAAAGGCCCTGTTGATTAGCAAGGAATAACCACCCCTCACAAACTGTTCACATGTGTTTCTCTTGGTTGTATTCAAATATTTCTTAGAAAACAACTTGTTGTGTCATAATAACATTAGGGAACAAGGAATGACACCGAAATGTGTTTTCTCTTTCCTCACCTTATGGCAACCCACATGAAATTGAGTCATATTTGGGGGACAGCTTCTACTCTCTGGAAAAGTCATAATCTAATCAAGGAAGTATACTTAGCAAGCAATAATTCAGTTTGAGGACAGGATGAGCATTAATTATTCCCTTATTGAATATATGCATCTCAATTCAGTCTCCAGGCTGGCTTTTACAAATATAAACTAATAACCATTCATTCTCTGAAAATATGATTCACTTTTTAAAGAACAGTCCTCCCATCTCATTTGAGTTTATGGATGCACATTATGGCGGTGCTGTTTTCCGAAGATAAACGTGTTTTTCCTTTGTAATTCCCTTATGTGGTCTCCCCTTAGTTAATACAGGGAGAAGATGTTTCTGTTGTGTGATGACCAGTTGAGACATTTATGTTTTATATGATACTGCTCAAGTAGAGTGCTTTGAAATGTCCACTGGATACATGATAGTACACAGTGGTGATTTTGATATTTTTTTAGAAGGCCCATATCAAATTAGATATTAAAAACATCTGGAAATTATCCATCCTTATGGATCAAAGCCATTATATCAGGCATCCTGTGGTGCACATGCTGTTGCCCTTTGTTGTCTCAGCAACATTTCTTGCTCTATTTCTTTCCATAGACAGTTGATAGGCCAATTAAAAAAAAATCTGCCCTTCTGACTCAGCACTGTTATAACCCAGGTAGACTAGCTTTCAGAACTTTAAAAGCATAGACTCAGCCCAGCACCTGAGGCTCACGCCTGCCTGTAATCCTAGTTACTCAGGAGGCTGAGATCTGAGGATCTTGGTTCAAAGCCAGCCTAGGCACGAAAGTCCTTGAGAGTCTTATCTCCAATAAACCACTCAGAAAACCAGAAGTGGCACTGTGGCTCAAATGGTATTGCACTTGCCTTGAGCTAAAGAGTTCAAAGACAGTGCTCAGGCCCAGAGTTCAAGTCCCATGACCACCGCCAACAACAACAAAAAGCATGGACTCAATAACTGTTTACTTTTTCCCCAAATCAAGGCTGACCTTAATGTTACAGAAGTTTTTCTTTCCTGATGTACAAGAATGTTCTGCTGCCTCTTTCTCTAATGTTCACCTTGTATTTTTTACTTCATGCTAGAGATGAAATCCATGAACACAGGCATGCTCTACCACTGAACTTCAACCCCCAAGTCTCTGTCTTTTAAAATGTTTTAAATTGTCTTTAAACAGTTTACAAAGGAGTTTCAATTCAACCTGCCAACTGAAATGTACAATGCAGCTTCATCAGTGTCACCCTTTCCATCATTCTTCCCCCCTTCTATCCCCCCCACATCTGTCCTCTCTAATTTCCTACTTCTGGTTTCACATATGTTTTGCGTATTATGATTACATTTGCACACAATTCCGTCCTCCTGGTACGTTCCTTGCCTAGGGAAGAAGAATGCAGGAATGAGCTATAGTCTTTTTCTCAGATTGTTAATAATAATCAGATAAATGTATTCAAATTATATTTTAATCATATTTCTTGTGAAAAGATTGATTTCACAATGAAATGTATTCCCCAGATTTCACACCACCTATACAGTGTTATGACATATGATTATAAAGGTTTTGAGGGGCCATGCAGATTAGGAAGCTGTGTGACTTCAAGCAGTTTCATAGTGAACAACATCTTGTAGGTATTGGAACTTATACCTGACCACTATGAACATGCCATCATTACACCAAAGGAAGGGGGCTGCTGCCTTCACTGCGCAGTATATTTTCATCAAGCTGGCCTTTGTGGAATAGTATGCATTTGAAGATGATATGTGTTCTCTTCTACTTGGACTCCAACCTAGCACATGCTCTCAAAGTATTATCTGTGGACCAGGCCTGGATTGGAAATTATTTGTTACTAGTCTAGGATAAGGTAAAGAGTCTGTGCCCGAATGCAAATAATGCACTTTTGTCATCATTGAGAAAAGATAACTGTATTCCTGTGAAAAATGAGGTCAACCAAGCTAAAAAAAATTACTCCATGTCAGCCCTAGAGTTGAGGACCATAACTGAGTAAAAACTACTTTACATAAGTGACCCTTAATCTTATCTTTACATGAGAATCATCCAAAGATACGTTTAAACAATACTGATATGTGGACTTCACATCAGACCAAACTCAACCAAAAAAAAATTTTAAAAACCTACAGGATTGTTTCTGGTGGAGTCTCACCATGGGTTCTTAGAAAAATCTCCCAAAGAGTTTCAAATGTGCTAACTGAACTGGAAGCAGTACTTTTAAAAATAATCACCTTAGCATGAGGCCTGGTGCTTGATATCAGCTATCAATTTAAAAATCTTATGTTGATTGCATGGCTTCTACACAAGGTGCCTGTGATTAGAGGACACAGCTGGACAAGCAGGACTTCCCGTGACCTTTAGAACTTGTAGGCAAGTAAGGGGTCCATCTTTCCCATCACACACACACACACACACACACACACACACACACACACACACACACACACACACACACACACACAGAGAGAGAGAGAGAGAGAGAGAGAGAGAGGCCTTTTTGAAGTTTTCTTTTCTTGGTCATTCTGCATTATTAGAAAAATAACCAGACATTTCCATAGGCGTATGAGAATCTGTTACTTAAGACCAATCTCCTTTCTTAAAACCAACTGTTGTCACACTCATTTTGCTCTCCAACTCTGGTGTGGCTTATAAATGTGGGCTGAAGCATTGTCTACAGACTCATGTGCTTGAAAGAAGCTGGAGAAGGAAAGAGGGTTGCTATATGTTTGAAAGGCACTCCTACTTCTTTACTGATCTGCTGTTGCTCTGGAGTGAGAGAGCGAATGAAGCTTGGCAGAAGCTGCTTGTGGCCTGGAGTGTTAGTCTATGAGTTACACCAGAAGCTGTCATCATTGACGCATTGCTCTCTTATCACACATACATAATCAGCTACTGCAGTTTAGAATTATTACAGTAGTAGATATGCAAAAACTGACTGTGACATGATTGGGAGGCTTTAATTGCCGTCATGTTTATAAATCATTCCTAGCATTTTAAATTACATTGGTTCAGGTATTCATTCATTATACTCTACAGTATTTCTTAATGTGTTTCAGAATAAGCAGCTTGAATAATGCCCTTTGGAAAGCATTGAATGAAGGATGTTACATCCTTCATTTTATCAACACTTCCCCTCGATGAGCCTCACAGCCAATGTCCACACTCTAAAACATGGAAGTTGAAGTCACATGTCTACCTCTGTCTAGCTGATAGCAAAAAATCTACTTATGAGACCTTGCTATTTTAAGATATGTATTCTCAAAAGAGTCCCAAAGCAACCTTCAGGCATTTCCAACTTTGGAAGCAACAAACAATATTGGCTTGAAAACCAGAGTCTCAAGTGGGGAAGGGAAGAGAGCCACTCTATACCCAGAGAAAGCAACAAGTGGGTCGCTTAAAGGCACACTAACCAAAGCCCCCTCATCATGAGACTACTACCAACTTTGTACTGGTGAGAAAGAAGCAGAAAAGTTCATCACTGTCCCAGTAAATGGCAGAGCTCCATTTGGATATAGTTTTTCTAGGTTTTAGTTTTGTTCTTCTTGTTCTACACATGCATTTGTCACCTGAAAAGAATTGTAGTACCACAAATATTTTGTTTAAGGGAATTTTTAGCTTTATAGGAGCAATAGAACATCTTAGGCAAAAGAGATTCAGGAGTTGCCTAATTATTCTTTTGACCTAAGAATGGGTGGAGTTTGGCACTCAGAAGGAGTTAGTAAAGTCACCCTTTTCCTAAAGGAGCTGAAGGTTGTGCTCACAAACAAAACAAAAAGAGGTGCTTAGTAAATACTTAAATTGCATTTGAATACAACAGAACTTGGCATAGATACAAGACCAAGCAGGTCATTTGCATTTTTTTCTTTAAACTAGAAGATATTCTTTTCTACCTAGGATACAAAATGAGAAAAAGGACATTCTAATTATTCATTTTTTTTCAGTTTGATAAAAAAAAAACACCACTTCCTCACCACTATGGGTTAAGAGGTTACCTAGAAATCTGGCTATTAACAATGTATTTTGTGCCTGTAGCAGAGCTGGAGCCTGGATCTCTTGCTCATTGCTGATGGTATACCTCTTGAGGCATAACTCCAGTCTAGTTAATTTTTTGTGGGTTAATTGGAGATGGATTCTTTCAGATTTTTCTGCTTAGGTTATCTTTGCAACATAATTCTCCAGGCCTACAATACCCCGCCTAAGTAGCTAGGATTACAGGTATCAACCACCAACATTTACCACAAACTACCTTTTTACCAGTTACCCCTCCTAAGGTTATTGATAATAAAAACTATGGACAGGGCTGGGAAGGTGACTCAGTGGTAGAGCACTTGCCTTGCATACATCAAGCCCTGGGTTTGATTCCTCAGCACCACATAAGCAGAAAAAGCTGGAAGTGGCGCTGTGGCTCAAGTGGTAGAGTGCTAGCCTTGAGCTGAGGAGCACAGGCCCAAAGTTCAGGCCTTATGACTGACAAAAAAAAACAAACCCTATGGACAATATATACTGAAATTAATATGTGCCACTACTATACTCTAACATGTTAATTCTTACAACAATCTTTTTAAAAATTAATTTACTGTTATTATAAAGGTGATATACAGAGGGATTACAAGTACATGAGTCAGGTAATGAGTAATGACAACAGTCTTTGAGGGAGGTGATATCTTCTCTTTTCCATCTTATGGATGAGGAAATGGAGACTCCAAGAACTGCAATAACTGGTCAAAGGTCACCTGGTGGGGAAATTGTAGAGTCCATATTGAAACGCACATCATGACTGCAAAATCCATGACCTTCATAGAAGAATGTGCTTCATCCTTCTAGGTGACTCTAGAAGAAACTCTCATTTTAGTCTGTAGTTAGGTAAGTAGCATTATTGAGACAGAGAAGCAGAGGAAGAGGGACCTAGTTTCTGCTGTCAGAAAAACAATAGAGAAATGGTGTGCTCATTGGAGAAAGAAAAGCAGCTAGTTGTAATTTTTAAATTGCTTTCAGGGCAAATTCTCATCAAATGTCTTTGTCAGAATGCTTTTCACTGTACCATGTTCAGACTTTAGTCACTATGCTGCTGTATGTTGTTTATATAGTCTGGTTCTTGATCACTTCAAGCCAACTGACCTTCTCCCTCATAACTGTGTCTCTCATCATATTATCTGATGAGCTAAGCCCCTATGTAACAAAAACCTTCATTACAAAGTGAGAAGGCACATGAGGAGAAAGTCCTGCCAAAGTGGGTTGGATCGCTGTCATGATATTGTTCTTTGTGACTTTCATAAGAAGGAAGATTCTATTCAACAAGTATTTCCCAATATTTTCAATAGCTTGCTGTTTAATCAGTCAAATGTAGCATGTTTAATGTGGCAAACATTTCAGGTTATTATTGTTAATCTTCTCCACCACATCATTACATAGGGGACTTGAGTCATGAAGGGCGTACTGAGGGGAGGGGGCACTGGGAGTGTAGCTTATTTGTAGAGTGCTTGCCTTGCATGCATGAAGCCCTGGGTTTGATTCCTCAGTATCACATAAACAGAAAAGGCCAGAAGTAGCACTGTGGATCAAGTGGTAGAGCGCTAGCCTTAAGCAAAAAAAGCCTAGGGACAGTGCCCAGGCCCTGAGTTCAAGCCCCAGGACTGGTCAAAAAAAAAAAAAAAGAATCTGTAGAGATGTGAAATAACTTGTTCACACAGTCACACAGATAATCATTTGTCCTAACTGGGATTTGAAGGCAGCTCTTTATCTCCTAGGCTTGGATCTTTTCCACTATACTGTGCTCCCTCAGTTCCTCGTACTTGATTTCTTTCAGGCATAAGACTAGAGAAAAAAACTCCTCAGCACTGTCTCTTCTACTGCTGGTGAGAGTTAGTTTAGAAGAAAGCTATAGAACTATCCTAAATATCAGCAGTGCATACTAATACTGTATCCAATGGATTATTTCCTTTGGGAATTCTCCATAACTTGATTTGAATGTCCCTGCAAACAGTAGATGAGGGATTAAACAGATCAGCCTCCCTGACATGTGTCACATATTCTTTCTCTTTGTCTCTCCACAAATGTCTACTCTCAATATGCTCAGTTCTTCCTATTGTGTTTGCTTAGAGGAATGCTTTAAGTCCGTATTTTACCTCATGGAACTACTAGGTTTTAACACTCAGCTGATTCTGCCATGAGCTGCTTCACAAAGAACATAAAAGGAGTGAGGCAGAGTTCTAAAACTGTTTCCTTTTCAAGGTGTCATAAACAAAAGTAGAACAAGATTTGGATCCTCTTGGTCCCATGTTTAATTCTTGCTTTCGAACTTTATGCCCACCTTAGATTACTTTTATGCTCACCTCTGAATACACTTTAGAGTACTTTTTAGGATTGTCTCTCACAAATTCAATGTAATTATAGAGACCCATATCCAGATTTGTGTGTGAGCACAGGAGACTGAATTAGATAAAGACAGTTCACTGTGTCTGTGGACAGGAGCTGTCTTGGTTGATTCTACTAGAGATTTGCCATTGTCCCTGTGGTTACACAGTTGACTCTTCACCTTTCAAACATGTAATACATAGGGAGAAGGAAATGTTCCACTTTATCATCACTGACTGCTATTCTAAGATGGTTTGGGGACATACACATCCATGCACATAAACACAAATATACATACTAGTATTTAAACTATTTTACTAGGAGAGGAAACAGAAGCAGGGAAGGAGAGCTCACATGGTCCTTGTACTACAGTCTTTTCTGAGACACATCCAACCCAGCAAAGCTTAGAGCCCTCAATGGGATAATGTGGGTTCAAGCAAGCCATTCATACAGTGAGGACATTTGTCTCGCAGGCTGCCTCAGGCTATAAATAAAATCTGGTTCTGTTCAGGCAACAAGAAGGAACAAAAGGTATTTCAAAAAGTAGAGATTATAGAACCTGCCAGGCAATAACTTTTCCTTCTTGTTCCTTTTTGCAGCTATAGACCTTTTGTATTCACTCAGTTTTTCCTCTGTGAAGGTAACATTTTGAATCTCATATTAGAAGATTCATCAATTGATTTAGTAAATCTCTAATTGGCATGCTTGGTTAGCTGTTCACCTAGTGGATAATTGGTTAAGTATATCCTGAATATGTGCTGAGAAAAGCAAAAAAAAAAAAAAATGCCCACAGCAAATGACAATTGGGATAGCTTTTCCTACAATGCTTTTAGTGAGGCTTTTCCTCCAGTGCACCTTTGTGTGTGTGTGTGTGTGTGTGTGTGTGTGTGTGTGTGTGTGTGTGTGTGTGTGCTGGTCCTGGGGCTTATACTTGACCTAGGTGCTGTCTCTGAGCTTCTTTTGCCTAAGGCTACAGCTCTACCACTTGAGTCAAGGCACCACATCCGGTTTTCTGGTGGTTAATTAGAGATAAGCGTCTCATGGACTTTCCTACCCAGGCTGGCTTCGAATTGCAATCCTCCCATCTCAGTCTCCATGAGTAGCTGGAATTACAGGTATGAGACACCAGCGCACAGCATCCACTGACCTTATCATGGGAACAGCTACAAGTGTCTTCAGAAAGATCTATCTCCCTTTCCAGTGAGGAGTCCATTAAAAATAAAGCATTTATTTCATTCCTATGGATAGCATTTTACTATATGGATATCACAAGCATAGATGACAAAATAAGTGTTCAATAAATATTTATTATTGCAACTTATTCATTTGACAAATTTAAATATTAAGTTCAATGGGCCATTTGCCTGAATTCCAAGCACCAACTGACTGTTCCTAATCCATTAACAGAATGGATATATTTGTTGATGTATGTTTACTGGGTATCTGGCATTATGCTGGGTACTAGGCACAGCATGATAAGAGAGATGGTAACTCTGTCCTCAAGGAAGAATTAAAGGCTGGCAAGAAAGACAGACTTTGAGCTACCTTACTAGATTGTATTGCATTTAAAAATCTCTCTAGACCATATTGGTATAAAAGAGCAATTCATTGTTTTTTGTTTTTTGTGGGTCATGAGGCTTGAATTCTGGGCTTGGCCACTGTCCCTCAGCTCTTCAGCTCCAGGTGAGCTCCACTTCCAGTTTTCTGGTACTTAATTAGAGATAAGAGTCTCATGGACTTTCCTACTTGGGTTAGCTTTGAACTGTGATCCTCAAATCTCAGCCTCCTGAGTAGCTAGAATTACAGGCATGAGCCACTGGTGCCCAGCTGTTTTTATTTCTCTTAGAATCTAGGTTGCCAAGATTGTTCTGAACTCTGCCAAACAGTTGTGGTCTACTTGTAAGCCAGGACAGCACTGACTTTTCTAGAATAAGTTTGTGTAGCTCTCTCCCATGTGCCTCTCATTGAAGTCCCATGAACACTTTTTTGTTTTTCATCTTGTTATCTTTAAGTTCTTGAAGAAAGGGGTTTCAATTCAACATGTCAGTTTAGGTGTACAGTACATCTTGATCAATGTTACCTGTCCCATCATTCTTCCGCCATTTGTCCAATGAATCCTTTGTTATCTTTCATTCATTTATTTGCACACTCAGCAGTGATTGAGCAACTTTCCTATGTATCACACATCATATGGCCTTACTTTCAAATTACTCAGGACTAAGTTCTAGGCTGATAATAAATATTTAAGACCCATTAGCCCTGTGGCCTGTGTGTGTGTTAAAACAACGAAGGTAGATATATCTTTGATACATGATATCAAATCATGAAATGCCCAGAAATGTAATTGCTATATCATATGATAATGCTATTTAAAATATTTTAAGGAACTGGTATATAGTTTTCCATGCTATTTCTTCTAATTTACACTCCTATCAATGGTGGCTAGAGGTTCCCTTTAAAAGCATATTTGTTAGTACTTGTTCTCTTTTGATTTTTGATGATAGTCATGCTAACAGATGTGAGATTTTATGTCACTGCATTTTTTATTTGTATCCTCAGGTCATTACTGATGTTCAGTGTTGTTTTCATTTATGTGTTAGTCATTTATGTCTTCTTTAGAGATGTATCTATTTGGTTCTTTGCAGTTTTCTTCAAGTTTTTAAAATAAGTTTTTTATTGTAAAAATACTATACAGAGGTATTACAGTTACTTGAGCAAGGTCATGACTACATTTCCTATCAAGCACTGTTACTTCCTCCTTTGTTCTTCAAATCTTTTGAAAGACACAAAAGAGTGATTCATTAACGAAGTGTAAGTTCACCTCAAGGTATGAGGCAAGCAAATAGGATAAATACAGTCACCTAAACAGGAACAGTATACTTCAGAGGTTTGAGGTAGGCAGTTAGATAAGGTCAACACACCCAAAGATGGCTTATGCCCAGATGTTAATAGTTTGGGGTTTTTTGTAGTTGTCTTTCTATGAGTTCCTTATATATTTTGGACAGAAATCCCTTACCAGATACATGGTTTGCAATTATTTTCTTGCAGTCTATAGGTTGTCTATTTACTCTGTTAATTGTTTCCTTTGCTTTGTAGAAGTTTATTTTAATAAAATCCCATCTGTCTACTTGTGCTATTTTTGCTTGTGTTTTTATATTTACCCAAAGACTTAAAAACAGTATATTTAAGAGATATCTACAATGTTCACTGCAATGTTCACTGCAACACTATTTAAAATAGGCATGTTATGTTTTTTTTGTTTTTTTTTTTTGTCGGTTGTGGGGCATGAACTCTGGGCTTGGGCGCTGTCCTTGTGTCTTCAGCTCAAGGCAAGCACTCTACCGCTTGAGCCACAGCACCACTTCCCTAAAATAGGCATGTTATGAAATCAATACAAGTATCCATCCGTGGATAATTGAACACAGACAATCTCTTCTTCCTATCTCTCTATCTCTCTGTCTCTCTGTGTCTGTGTCTGTGTCTGTCTGTCTGCCTCTCTCTCTGTCTGTCTCTCTCTCTCTCTCAAACACACACACATACACAGAGTAAGATACTATTCAGCCTTTAAAGGGGGAGAAATCCTGGTATTATGGCAATGTGGACAAAAGTTGAACAACATTCTATGATATGAAATAAGCTAAACACAAGCATTCTAAAGCAATTGAATTCACAGATATTGAAAGTAGAATGTAGAACCCAGACTAAGATGGTGGATATCAGAGGCTAAATTGGGGAACTGGGAAGATGGCTATCAAAACCTGTTTGATAGAAGGTGATAGAAGGAAACAGTTTAATTATTCTTTTTTTTTCTTGGGATCTGTTCTTATCATGGAAGATGTTTAATTTTTGAAGTTGATTTACTTGGGCTTCCATGTTGCATTAAAAAATCATAACATCATGTTATACTCTGTAAATATGTGCAGCTATAGTTTGTCAATGGGTATTAATATAAAAGGATAAATATTTTTAAATAGTGTAACACTCAACAGAAGGTAATTCTTTTATATAAATATATTCAAATGTAATCTGTTCCAACTTTAATATAATGGGTATCATTGGGCTACTAACATTACCTCTAGATACAGTTGTCAAAAAACCATGAGAAAACATACCAAGGATGAGAGAGTAGATAAGAATGAGTATTCAGAAATTCTCCAGCAATATAGGGAGGATGTGGCCTTCAGGGAGGAAGAATAGTGCAATGAAGCAGAATGCAGTGAGGATTTGTTAAATTAGTGTAATCTCTTCAAATGTCCCATTCAACATGTAGGCTTTGTAATCTGAATCATTTGAATATGAGCCAGACATTTCTCTACCTCTTACACTTTTGGATAAATAATTAAAATGGGTTGGGTAGAATGACCTTTGAAAGATGAACTATAAGAAATCACATACTAACTGTTACAGTAAACATCTGCCAAAAAATTAATTTCTCTTTCCAATAATGCCTCTAAACTTGTATCCTTGCCAAAACTAATTTATTCTTTTATTACTTGCTTTATAATGTTAAGGTTGTTCAGTATATTTTTCAATAACCTAACAGTATGTGATGCAATTACATCATTAGGAATTAGAATGTTAAAACTGACATATTGTGGTGCTGTATTAGTACACTATAATCAAAGTTCACATTACTTGAGTTTCTAATAAGGAAAGTTTTCTGCCAACTTTACAAGTATGGAAAGTGATTCCTTATCTCACGGGAAGGTTTCTTGCTGAATCAAAGTCAGTGTTTATGAAGAACCCACATACACGATTTTGTGGTACAGAATTATTGAGTTGACACTATATGAGCTGAATTGTCTTCAAGGATTTGAGAATTTAGATTCCAAAAATAAATGCTAAGTTTCTCATGCAAAATTATAGCTAATTTTTCTGTATATATTTCTTTATGTTCAAATTCAAAGAACTTTTCCTTAGTGACCTTGTGTCCTCAGAAGGAGAAATGAGGAAAGTGTATGCACTTTGCATAGGGCAAGGCTGAGTGTTTGGGGAAAGTTTTTTCATTCTGGAAAAGGCTTTACATTTAGATCACCCCTTAATTCAGACAGTATTTGGCTACTGGCCATATCTAAACTGACATAAGGAGATAGAATCCCTACATATTTTTGTTGAATATCATTTTTCTCAGAAAAAAATGTCTTGGGAGTAAATACAACATCCATGCATACTTAATGTTTGCAATCCATTCAAGGCTACTTTCTTTCCTGATTTTGTCTCACTTGGATCTGTACTGAGACCCAGTGTTGTATTTGAAATGTCAGTTGGGTCTGAACAATGTAACATCCAGTGAACCAAGAAGGCTATATATAAAGGGCTTCCAATAGGGAAGCCCTTTGAAAACACAGTCATTGTTTCCTTACCCATATATTAGCCTTGGGGAAAGACTTAAGAGGAAGGACGGTTAGACTTAACACAAAAACTGAACTTTGTCTTCTTTCTTGATTAGTGGTGGTGGGCCATGGAGTGACCCTGGAGTATAGCAGGGCTATGGTATTTATCATCTTTATGCAATGCTGTTTAATGTTTTCTACATAAGAATTTGGACAAGTCAGCTAACATATTCTGATTCTTGATAACAAGTAAGATTGGGTTAAAAATTACAATAATTAAACATAGAGGCACTAGTGAGACCTAAAACCCAGTGAGCATCTTTGCTGTTTCTTTCTTGTAGGAACAATTAGAACATTTGTCTCTCGTGGTATCATGCCCTGTGTTGAGCTAGAGTGATATGCATAAACCTCAACACTGTTCATTTGAGAAGCCAGATAATTCTTTACTGTCAGAGATTGTCCTGCATATTGTAAGCAAGACTCCTCCTGTAGGATACTAGTAGCATCAACCCCATTGTAAGAATCAAAAATATCTCCTATGAAATGATCCACAAGGAGAAAATGTTCTTTGCTAAGGTTCTTTGCTAAGAACCTTGAGCTATAAATAAGTATATAAGCACAGTGGATATCAGAATATTATTTCTCTAAAAGCCATTCAAAATTCTTCTGTTTAATCCACAGCTAATGTTCTGTCCCCTTGAGTTATTAAGGTAATTGTTTTAACTTAATCCAAATTCGATATTTATTCTCTGAAACCTGTAATTTATCTTGGCTATTCATTCCACATTTTAGTAGAACTCAAGACTAGCAAACAGGTAAGGAATGATTGAGTCTTCCTAAGACTTCCCTATCTGAAAGAATGTATAATCTCCCTGGTTTACTTGGATGGTCCATTATTAAGACCCAATTGACAACACTGGGTCTCAGTACAGATTCAGATGAGACAAAAGCAGGGCAGAAAGTAACCTTGGATGTATTACAAATATTAAATATCATTAGTGAGTAGGTTCATGGATGCCATATTTACTCCCAAGACTTTTTTCCTGTCTTGTTAAAAATAGGAGCATGGCATTGAATTAGTCCCCCAACAGTCATTTGTTTCTTGCTGTGCCTATGATAGGAGACCTGATAAAATGTGACAGAATCCCTGGACTAAGGAAGGGTCAAGGGCAAAGTACTCACATATGAAGGGTGGTTTAAGTCAGTTTGTGTTGTCTGTGGAAACTTTTAGTGGCATATCACCTCAAGGAAGATCTCTATCCCACTTCTCTTCACTCTGGTCTCCAGCATTCAAGTAGATTAGAAGCAGCAGTAATTGGGGATTACCAGTCCTTTGAAGGCCTAATCTAAGCCAGATATTGTTTACTTGTTTCTGTACTCACTATAGAAATCTTGAATTGTAAGTGTTTCATTTAAGTTTTATACACAAGGAAGGCTTTAGATATGGGAAAAAATAGTAAACCCAGGAGGTATTAAGAATACCATGTGATTTGAAATTGGAACTGTAAGTGATCTAAAGTAAATAGCTCCTTCATTTAGGGTGTCAGTAGGTTGGTGATCTCTACTGATGTTTAAGATAGCATTGAATTTATTATCGATTTACAAAACATTTCATTCTAGAGTAATTGCAATACTAGACATACAAAACACTACATTGAAGAATCTCTTGTTAACTATAAAAAGGATATCTGCATATGAGTTTTTGTTTGATAAAGTAAAAACAACTTGATTGAAAATATTAGTCTTTGGATTTTTTGCTAACTTGAAGAATTACCCTTTTTTATTGTCGATGACAGTATTTTTTCATAAGTTCCAACTTGGTCTACTTTAAAGCTCTCAAAAGTCTTATTCGAATACCAGCTCAACATCTGACTTACCAAACCTATCTCTAACACTCCTTTCTTAAGATACTCTTGGAATCAGCCCCTTAGTGTGAATTTCCCAGCACTTTGCCAAGTTTTTCTGCCTTAGTTCCTATCAGTATTTGCCTGAAATGAAAGGGTTTTGTGTTTCTACTGAGATCATGTCGTATGTCTTCTTCCTGAGACATAGTAAGTGATTTCAATACATGCTTTTTAATTGAAGACCCCATGATGTTGGTCTAGAAAGCAGATGGACATACCAAGCAAATAGAACCTTCTGTTACTGTTGATGCCCCAAGGAATATGTTTTAGAAATGGAAAATACTTTTTGTTCACATCATTGTTAAGGGCATGTTGTCTCAATAGTAAGTACTGGTCAAAGACTATGTCATACAATAAATTTTTTTCTTGAGGGCTGTTTTATCTTAGTGGAAAATTTAAAATGCAAAGTGACAAATACATCTATTATTTTGTCAAGACAATTAGCCTTCACATAGAATTTTCTTACAGGTTACTTTGGGTTATAGAAAGAACTTATTGGTTACTGTTTATATTTTTAATTATGTTTTATATTTTAATTCTGAATTTGAAAACTCCATTCATAGATATCATTTTCTCCTGGTGCGTTCTACTGAACACTATATCTTGAAGGTGTTTTAGAGTTGTCTTTACCCATGTGTTCATGAGACACAGTTTCTAGTGAAATAGAAAGAAAATAGTAGTAGTTGCTGTAAAACTAGTTCTGTTACTTCCTGGTTGCATGATTGGGAGCAATGAGGGTAAAGTAGAGACAATAATAAGATCTACTTTACAAGGGCTGGGAAGGTGGCTCAGTGGTAGAGCGCTTGCCTTGCATGCATGAGGCCCTGGGTTTGATTCCTCAGCACCACATAAGCAAAAAGAAAAAAAGCTGGAAGTGGTGCTGTGGCTCAAGTGGTAGAGCACTAGCCTTGAGCTGAAGAGCTGAGGGACAGCGCCCAGGCCCAGAGTTCAGACTCCATGACTGGATCCCCCCAAAAAATGGTTGTTTTGAGAATTATATTTTGAATTTTGCATATGATACCCAGAGCATGTTAAGTGATCAAAAAAGAGGAATTATTAATCTTAAAGAGCATGATGATTCAGCTTAAAATGAGTCTTTTAAGCCATCATACACCATCCTTAAGCCTGCCAGGCATTTCTACATAAAAATGAACCCATCAGAGTCTTCATCAGAATTTTGCCACTTTCCTAAGCTGATAATTTTGGATCTATCTCACTGTCAGCTTTTGGAGTTTCACACATTCTGTCCCTAGCATGCAATAAACTGGTTATTTGAACAATTCTTGTTAAAATGGTCTTTAGTGCACCCTTTTCCAATGTTACCCAAATGAAGTGTTCCCCTAGGAATGGTCTCAAGAATAAAAGCTGTTTGAGAAACAGCCACTTTGCTATATTCCTGTCTTGTAGATTTATACCACACTCTAAAATATTAAAAACTCTGAAATGTCTTACATAATTTATTATATATTGTTTCTTGATTTTTAAGAATACTGCTCCCCCAATGACAGTGGTTTTTTGGGGAGGGGGTCTTATTATCTTGCTATATTCAAGATACTCAACATTCTTCACTTGGGTTTTTTTTCTTCAAGGATGTCCTCCCTAAGCTATGAAGTCACAATTACTGTGATCAGGCTATCAGGGCCAGGAAATGTGGTTATCTGTACATAGAATTTTCCAGGAAGTAATTTCTAAAGTCTTAGTTACTTAACATCTAGACATTCTCCCAGATTTGCAACATGCTCTTGGTAACTTGCTTAGTTTACCTTTGACACCAGCTGGAATTTAAAGTGTAGCCAATGGAAGAGGCAGGGCAATCTCATGTAGACAGGGCTCTGGGTCATATATGCATCCTCATGTTACAGCTTATGATGTGAGAAGCTTTATGGCTTTTATTTCTATTTTGTGCATATCAGCATAGTAGTTCAGAGCCATAAAGTCCATCTTGAAATCAAAGTGGCTTGAGTAATGTAAATATTGAGTGAGGGGCTCAAGTCATAAGTCAATCCCATTTTAAGCATTCCTATTTGAACATTAGAAGTTATAAAAGAAGGAAATGAGAGTGATTATTCATTTCACTAATGGGTCCACAATGAGATTACCATTCAAATGTGTATTTAAATAAGCATTGCCTTATGTGCGACTTTCCAAGATCAAACCACTTTATTAGATAAAATAAGGGATAGCTGCCTTGGGCTATGTGCTTTTATTCCATTCCCTTAGTAGTGATCTTTCAATCTGATTTTTGGTTTCTTCATAGTCAGCAAATCATGAAGAGGCTTTTATGTCCAGATTAGTTTTGTGAAATATCTTTCATGTAGATCTTTTGAGAAATGTATACTCTAGAACTATGATTTTATGTTCTACATTCTGGTGCAAAGGTGCCATCCTTTGTTTTGTTCTCATGAGTTTTGTTTGATCATTACAAATAACTTATAGGAAATGCATTAAGCATATAAGGGCTATGTCAACTCTTAGGCCACCTGGGTGCCATTAGTGCAGTGTAGGCAGATGTTGTCTAATGATATTCATTTAGCTTAAAAGAGATAAGCAGTTTCCCGTAATAGTCAACTCCTTCTCGAGAGTACCTAATACTTTGGGCCAGGCATCTGAAAGATGAAAAGTTATCATACTCATCCTATGAGAAATAACCCAGACAAATATTTACGAAAGGACAAAGATGATGGTATTCCTCAAAGAATATTCATAAATCAGAAAATTGAGCTGATTGTAACTGAAAGGGTGGATCACTTATCAATTTAAAAAGTCTTGTTAGGTGATTTTTCTATAAATAACTTTCTGTCAGCCATCATTTTTGGGTATAGACATTCTCATCAATTGGCCCAATGTGTCTAGACTCTTCACTGCCTGAAGAACTACAAACTTCCTGTTTAAGAAGCTAAACAATAACCCATATTTACATGTGTTTGGCAGTCACCTTGGAACCATGTAGATTAAAGGACTTTGAATATTATTTGTCGGCAGTCTAGAATTCAGTCTTTGTGAAACTGCTTTAGCAAATGGCAACTTTACCTTCATAAGCTAAGGGTAAACCTATGCAATAATAATAATATCAGTGGTTATATGCTAATCACTGTGCCTTACATATATTATTTCACTTTGTTTATATATGCATATGTGTATATGGTTTTACACATGTGTATATGGATGCACATATGCACACACACATATACATATACATATATATATATATATATATATATATATATATATATGCCATGCCATTCAATTTTCATCATTAAATTCCCATTCTGAAGATGTGAAAATTTGAAGATGTGAAAATTTGGGGCTTGGAAAGGAGTGGTATCTTCTGTGAGTTCATACAGCTTGGAGGTAATGAAACAGAGATTCAAATGGCAGTTAGAGGCCACAGGCCAAGTTCTTAACCAAAGTATTCTGTTTTGAGAGTTTGTGAATGAAGTCATATGAGCTTGGATAGCTAAAAAAGAAAAAAAGTTGCCTTTCCATTTGAAGCAAAGCAAGAGACAACAAAGATATTGCTTGTTTGTCCTTGTTTTTCTCTAACTGTATATTAGTAAGTACCACCAAACACTAGGTACTAGGTTGGAGGCATGGTTCAATTGTTAGAGAACTAGCCAATAAGCAAAAGTATCAGCTATCAAGTTCAAGTTCTGTTCTGGGACAAGAAAGATACAGAGAGAAAGAGAGAGAGAGAGAGAGAGAGAGAAAGAGAGAGAGAGAGACAGAGACAGAGACAGAGACAGAGAGACAGAGAGACAGAGAGAGAGAGAGAGAAGGAAGGAAGGAAGGAAGGAAGGAAGGAAGGAAGGAAGGAAGGAAGGAAGGAAGGAAGGAAGGAAGAAGAAGAGAGAGAGGGAGGGAGGGAGGGAAGGAAGGAAGGAAGCAGGCAGGCAGGAAAAGAAAAGAAAAGAAAAGAAAAAAGGGTACCACAGTAAGGCTTTATACGCATTATCTTTTATAATAATCACAACAATTATGAGTTTAATCTTATTGTTGACTCCTAATTTCCATATGAGACAATAAAGACTCAAGAGCATGGATTTGAATTTACTTGTCCAGGGTTACAAAGCTACTTGCTGAGATTTCAATCTAGATCTACCTGGCTTTAAAGGCTTTTAACTATTATATCTAATATATATATATATATATATATCCCCAATGAGCAACTCCAAGAGTGCTGAGCCAGTCATAATCTGCAAACGTATGATTCCCAATCAGGATGTGAATTATATGGGGAAGAATGATAAAAGAAATAACCAACCAGACTTCCAGTGGTGATGTTCCAGGAGCCTAGGGACAAGGTATTCAAAGGAATGCTTTCCTGGAGTCATTAGGCTAGTGATTCTATATGCATAAGAAATGCCTTGTGAGCTACCTGTGTGGTGAAGGAAATGCCCAAAGGACAAAATATTGGAGCACAAATATCATTCTTAAGCACAAATAGTGTAAGCCAGATAATTCCCTTGCAGCAAAATGTAATACTCTGCTTACTGAAGCAGAAAGACATTGTTCCTACTCCTTAGGGGGACATAAAACTACAGCTAAGTGATGGAAAGGATGTGCGTTAGAGACTTTTTAACATAGAAAATGCTACCCAGGGCCAATCCCTTTGCTTTGAAGGCCAAATGTTAATGTAATGCAAATGTACTTCGAAAGAAGATAGGAGGAATTTCCATAAACCTTGTCCTCTCTTTATGGCCAAGATCATTGACCAGCTGCACTTGGGAGACTTTTTAATCACCCCAACTATGACATTGCTGTCATTATGAATCTTCAGTTGTCCCTGAACTTTCGGCCTCAGGTCAGCTCTGAACAGAAAATACACAATTGGTCATATTCTAGTTTTTTAGGTTATTTAAAGCCTAAGGTGAAAGAGAAAAGAATCTATTGGTCCTTTACACGATGAGTAGGTCAAACACAAGCTAGCTTTCAGCCTTGCTACTTAAGTTAGCGAGTCAATCAGGTATGCGTTTGTCTCATAGCAGGTCCCAAGTCTGCCACTGAGCATGCGCTCTCTGCTTCATTGGAAGCCTAGTTAATAGATGAGCTCTTAACATTGCAGGAAAAAAAATGTCAGATTCCTTGTTTCCCTCTTTTGCACCAACAAACTTAACCTGCACCCTCCCTCCTTTTCCTTAAGCCAGAGAAATGCCTTGTCCTGTGCAATATGTTAATCCAGTCCTCTTTTACAGATGTGACCACTTCATTCTTCCTGTGTTTCATTGACTTGAATCCCCCTGTCACATTTCTAGCGTCTTCTATCTCACTCACTAGCTATGTTGTCTTTTAATGTATAGCTATGCTCAGGGCAGGGAACGCTCTACACTTCATATCTTAGTGTTAACTATACAAGGAAATGAGTTTTATCTTCATTCTCTTGCTTCACTTCTTCCTTGTATAAAAACTAATCTACACCAAAAAATGATTGTATGAGATAGAGATGATCTAATCATTTTGAGGATCAAATGAGGATCAAATTGAGAAGCAAACCCATATCAACTCAGGGAAAAAGATCACCAAACGGAACTAGCTCAAAAGGATGGCATTTGCAGTTGTGCTATTTGTAGTACTTACATTAGTAATATGAGGAATAGTTGTAGAGGTATTTTTCTCAACCATAGTTTTAGACCCATAGTTTGCTCCTCTATCCTTTGTCAGTGGTTTATACATTAGACCTGTGTCCAATTGTTTTCTTGGTGTCATTTCTTCTCAAAGTATCATTTCTAACTCATTGGGCCACTTGGCACCAGCAGCCATGGGCTTTTTAGCCTCCTGACTGTTCATGTTGTTCCCTATGCTCTCCCTGCTTTTCCCTCTTTTCCATAAAATCTAGTAAGGTGTTCTTTTTTCAATGATTCTTTTTCATACCTTCAAATTATGCATGTACTATACCACACTGTAGATTCATAATTATTCCACCATCTACCATACATGACAGTCCTGAAGGACTAAAATGAGTCTACCTTGAATACATGTCAAATGCTTGTAGCAGTGTACAGCTACTATAATCTCAAAGCTCTTGCCCACCACGGAAAAGGAACTTCATGACCAAGTTAATGAAAATTTTTGTAACATTAAGTATTCTTTAATTTCAGACAGTTACGTAGACAGAGCTCTTTTTTAGACATTCTATAGTTAGGCAAAATTCAATCTTTAGTTTCTTCTTGTTCCAATAGATGTTGGGAAATGGAAACTTTTACCTTCTGGAGTATATTGGGCAGGGACCCTACTATAAGTAATTGATTCCAATGAGCAAAATCCCTTGTTAGCCTACCTTCATTTACCTGTCTTTGAGAGGATTAGTGATTTCAGTGATGCCTTATCAAATTGAAAGACAGCTCTGCCATCTTCCCTATTCAACATGCATGAGGCTACAGAGAAAATTAGGAGGTAGTAATTATCATCAGCTTACTCTTTCATCCAAAATGCGAAGCATGCATTCAGCATTTAGCAATAACTTGAAGACAGAATCCAATTGGCTCAAGCACAGTATTGGCAGTCTCTGGGATATGATGCAGATAGACAAGAAATGGAGGAAGATGAATGTGGGTTTCTCATAACCAAGGACTATTGCTTACTTCTCAGGTTGGCAGCCTTGAGATAGCTATTCTTTAGTTGCATCTTGGTAAAAGGATTTGAAATAACTTGCTTTGCTTTTCCTGCAGAATGATCAGATGTTTCCCCCCAAAATGAATTTTCAACTTCTTGGCCAATTAGGATTGAGCAGTGATGAGCACCATCAATTTATTTGAATGTCTTCTTTGAATTTTGCTTGACTATTTCAACACTTCTATCTAAGGCATGGTGATTAAGATATGTCCATGGAAAAATTATATTAAGTGAAGTAAGCCAGGCCCAAAGAAGCATAGGTCCCATGGTTTCCCTTATTTGCAATATCTAGTATAGGTATGAGTCAAGCGGAAAAGGTCAGATAATGTGATGTTAGGAAAATGAACCCTTAAATATGTATTTTAATGTTTTCGTTTCTTTCATGCATGTGTTTCTAATGCATTTATAAGATTATTTCTTTGTTGCTTTGTATGTCCCTCCCCCACAGTGTAACCCCCGCTTTCACTATATTTGATGTCAGTATAACATGTGGAGGAGATGGGGACAAACAAGTCGTTTAAGGATTCAGGTGGACCTGTTGCAACAATGAGAAGTACAAAATGTCATGTCAAAACCAGCTTTACAATGTCTGTGGGGGGGGGGGAGGGGGGTATAATTGGGTGGGGGGAGGGGGGTAAAATTGGGTGGGGGGAGGGGGGAGGCGGGGAAGGGAAGTGAAGGGTAAACAAAGGAGGAGGCTGCAATGCTTGGTAAGAAATGTATGCATTATCCTGCCCATGTAATTGTAGCCCCTCTGTACAGTATGTTCTCAAATAAAATAAAATACAATTAAAAAAAAAAAACTTACTATATCCCAGTAATCAGTGAATAAAGACTTTAAATTTTCAAAAAAACAAAAAAAGATATGTCCATGGGCATGATATGTGACCTCTACCACATATGTAAATATTTAGCATATTACTGCCTACAAACTTGGGATCATTGTGAATATTCAGTAGGGTAGAATAAAGGGAGAGTAGACTCTCAGTATAATAAATTGCTTTTATTTTTTTTTCCTCCCATCCTTTCTCTTCACTGGGAGACCATGTACAGCAGGCTCAATTGCCCTCACGTATTTGGAAACTTGTATTCATTTCCTTAAGAGTCATGAAGGAGCTTTGTTCTGTGGTCATCATCTCCTATTGATCATTCTTCCGGTACACTGAATCTTGTATATACACTTTTCTAATTTTGGGAGGGGAACGGAAAAAACAAAATGCTAAAATAGGGATATAGATTGACCCATTGTAACAATGAGATGTACAAGACACTATGTTGAAAACTAACTTTACAACTTCAGCGGGTGGTTGGGGGAGAGAGTAGTTGGGGAGGTGGAAGGAAGGGATGGTAGGGGAAAAACAAAGGAGGAGGCAACAATGCTCGATAGGAAATGTACTCATTACCTTGCTCATGTAATTGTAACCCCTCTGTACAGTATTTTTACAATAAAAATGTGTTTTAAAAAGGAATTTGAATGCCAGGATTTAATTAAAGGAACAAGTTAGATGAAAGTGCATATTTGTTAACTGTCAGTTGTCTGAAAATTCACCTGTATAAGTTATATTACACCTTAAATGAGCAGTCTGGGAGATTACGAATACCTACTTTATAGCCATCTGAATATTTTTAGTTACTTCAATTTCATGACCTACCTTAAGGTTTTTTTGTGTAGAAAAATATTATATAAGAGATTCTATATAGCTAGATATGTAGATATTTATATAGATATAGATATTTTATTTGTGTGTGTGTGTGTGTGTGTGTGTGTGTGTGTGTGTGTGTGTGTGTGTGACTATGTCTGTGTCTGTGTCTATTGGGTTTTTCATTTCTGTTTGTTTGTTTTCTATGAAGACCTCACTAAGTTTGTCCAGGCAGGCCTCAAAGTTGTGATTGTAGGAGTAAGCTGACATTCTTGGGTAATAGAAGATTACAGTTTGAACTTTTAAATGTTCTTTAGCTTAATATTCCAAATTTTTGATTTTTCAAATCTTTTTCACATTCACAATTCCCTTTTTCTTTAAAATAAGTTGGTTAGATTCAAAATGATAAAAAAAAAAATAGTCAAACAAACTCTGAGAGGAATCTAGGCTTGGTTTACTTTAAATTCCTAGCTAGCTGACAAACTTGATACAATGAATATAATTATTTTCTAGTTTTAAAACGGCAGTTTTTAATATGTACAGACTCTCACATAACCCTTCATTCTACCTATAGGTGGCAATAATGTTATGGTGGGGTATCCAGATATTTAATGGGCATGGAATCTCTGGTCACTATCATCTGAGGCACAGGAACAGCTTACTTTTTGCCAGAGTTCTTAATTCCACTGTGGCCAAGAGATCCTGCCATTGGGGGTCTTTGCTCTTCCCTCCTTGAGTTTCTTTTGTCCTCTGTATTTCAATGGTACTTTTCTCTATTTCTGTTTGGAATAGAGAGAAGAATGTTGATCCTTCATTCTCACTCTTCTAAATCAATATTATGCCTGCATTTAAAACAAAACTTTTCTGTCTATACTTTATTGCTATCTGAGGCCAGCTAACTTAGTTGAGAAGGCATATTTTATGTCGGGGGGGGGTTCAACATCGCTAGTCTTTTACCTTTGCCAAATGAGTGGTATGCCACTCCCTCCCAATGGAGCAAACAAAATTGCTTTCAGAATTGGCAAGGAAAAAAATACTTTTGTTAGAAAACCACTCATTTAAAATATTTTCTACACTTCAAGCTCTTAGTGCCAGAAAATGGGGACCTTTTCTGTTTTGAAAACAGACAAAAAATAAAGTTTTAATGATGGGAAATACAGGTTTTCTCCAAGAAGGATGTTGAGTCAATTTCTGGATATTTTCTAGTGACTTATTAATTGTTAGGCTTCTATCCCTATTAACTGGTTTCCCTTCTCATCAGATTCTGAGCAGAAGTGATATCTGTGATTTAATTTCTACTATAGGTTCAGCACATTCTGCAGCTTAGCTGGAGAATGACTTCAGAAGTTAAACACTACCACCTCCCTCCAAATAAGCCCTTCAAGATCCCTACTCCATGTGTTATATGACCCTGCTGTGACCATAAGGTCTGGGCAGAGTGAATCATGCAGAAACCAGAAACCTTTGACCTCTGGCTTCAAGTTGGTTCGGGCCAATGGGAACCCTGGCAAGAGATTGGAAAACAGGAAGACAGCAAGACCAGTGTTCCTGCTGTGTTGGTGGCCCTCTTCCAAGGGCCCAGCTGTTGCTGGGTTCCAGCAATAGCTTGCTCCTCTGGGGCCTTCCACATTAAATGGATAACAACTTTTGCTCATCCATATGAGCTTTATAGTTCCAGAAGGGTTCCCTGAAGGCAACCACTGCTTCTTTAAAAGATCCATTTATTAATACTCTCCAATTGCTCCCTGGAATCTGCCATCTGTTTCCTTGCAAGACTTTCCCATGTGAAGTGTCTCTTCTCTTTCAATAAACCCAGGTAGCTTTTAGGAATTTGTTTTCCTCGGATGCTGGA
The DNA here is from genome assembly GCF_024711535.1 of Dipodomys merriami. Taxonomy (NCBI): domain Eukaryota; kingdom Metazoa; phylum Chordata; class Mammalia; order Rodentia; family Heteromyidae; genus Dipodomys; species Dipodomys merriami. The sequence goes on from NW_027204492.1 coordinate 11,956,128, forward strand.
CTGACCTTGAGTTACCTTGAAAAAACATTTCCATCTCACTATCCTTAACTCTGGTTCAGGAAAGTTGTGGACAAAGCCTCTCGTTATTTAAGTGAAGATAAGAGTGTGAAGAACATGGTGGTTCTGTGTGTCCTCATTTCTACAAGAAGAGATAGACAAGACCTCCTATTGTACTTTAGAGTGCTTCTAACCACACCTAGATATTCTGAGCAGCGGATTGCTCATCTTGATCTGGCCCTGTAGTTCAGTATGTACTCAGCTCATGCCACCTTCATTATGAGGTATTCTGTATCTACCATATCTGAGGTCATGTGCCAGGTGCTGTGCAGAGAGGAATGGAATGTGTGAACCTTTGTTTTCCCTCCTAGACTGAAGAAAGTGGACTCAATATGCCGTCTATAGGAAGATAATTTAAATTTTCTTGTTTAATGCTTTAAATACATTTTCCTTACATTCTTCCTTACATCTTTAACCTTATCAGCATAATCCTGCTCTACTCTATGTCCTCCCTCTAGTCAACACTGTGCAATAGAAACATAAGGGAGCCAGATGTGTAATTTTACATTTTCCAGTATGCACATTAAAAAGTTAAAAAGGAAGCATGAACTTAATTTTAATGATATATTTTGTTGTACCCAATATGTCCAAAATATCATATCAACATTTAATCAATATAAAAGGTCTTTAGTGAAATATGGTTGCTTAGAAATACTGTCTTTAAAATCTGCTATATATTTTATAGTGATTATGCATCTACTTGCAAATACCAAATATTCATTGGGTGTACTTAGTGTGCACTACAATTTCATCAAATGTAAATTGAAATAGATGTGCCAGAGTTAGTGTTCTAAACATACTTGAAAGATTGTTAATAACCAAATAGAGTATTGACTGGCTTTTATGTTTTAAGAAAATAAATTTTAAACCAATTAAGTATTCATTTGCGTATATTTATTAGCTACATTTCTGATGGGCTCGGACACACTGAGGATGTTATAGTTCTAGAACTCTGTTTTTCATTTATAGCCTTAGCCATCCTGCAGGGTTTTGGTAAAGTGTCATCTGTTCACATTATTTTTCTGTTTAAGAATTATCAATACTAGGGGCTGGGAAGGTGGCTCAGTGGTAGAGCGCTTGCCTTACATGCCTGAGGCCCTGGGTTTCCTCAGCACCACATAAGCAAAAAGAAAAAAGCCGCAAGTGGCACTGTGGCTCAAGTGGTAGAGCGCTAGCCTTGAGCTGAAGAGCTGAGGGACAGAGCTCAGGCCCAGAGTTCAGGCCCCACGACCAGACCCTAGTGACTCAAGAGACTGAGATCTGAGCATTTCAATTTGAAGCCAGGATACTCATATCTGAAAGTCCATGAGAGTCTTATCACCAAATGAAACTGGGAGTAAAGGTCTAGATCAAGTGGTAGAGCATGAGCTTTGAGTGAAAAAGCCACATAAGAGCATGAAACCCTGAGTTCAAGCCCCAGAACTGTCGCAAAAGAATGTATTTTCAGTGTTCTTACATTAAAGAGTAAAGCAAAAAAAAGTTCTCAATCCCTTATGATCTGGCCTCATTGAACCACCCCAGCTTCGTATTCCACTATTCCTAGCCTGTCCTCCTGTGCTGTAAATGCACTTGAATGTTCTCCATTTTCTAGGAATATGCTCCTCAAACCTTCCACAAATTCACCTTCACTAAGTTCTCCCAAACTCTGCTCCTTCTTCAAATACCATTTCATACAAGAGACATTTGTCTAGCCTTTCTGCTAGACAGCATTCATATCTCCAATGGTATGTCTAGATTTCTAAGCTGATTTCTCTCATTAGCTTGTCTGGGAGCTTAGAACAGGGGACAGCAAATCATAAGCGATGGTAGTCCATCAAGTGTTTTAATCATGTTAATTGCCTGTTGCAACTGTCATGATCTAGTAGCAAAACCAGTCACAGCAGAGTGAATGATTTCCAAAGCCTACAGTAATTTTGTGTCCTATAGTATGGTCTTTGTGTCTTAAACATTCTCAGAGCCTAGTCTAGCACATGGAAAGTTCTCAGTAAATGTTTGTAGATTTAAATGCTAAATAAATCAAATAAAATACAATGGATCAGCTGAATGAATGTTGATCCATGTCTATAATTGTTAGGCTTTTAGAGGAGTTTTTTGAGTACCTTGATAGATAGAATTCTTTAGGGTATCCACTTCATTACTGCCAAGCTTCAGTGACTCCAGCCTATAAACCTCGCTATTCAGGGGGCTGAGATCTGAGGATCACCATTCAAAGCCAATCTGGGAAAAAAAAGTCTGTGAGACTCTACCTCCAATTAACTACCAACAAATCTGGAAGTAGAGCTGTGGCTTAAGTGGTATTGTGCTTGCCTTGAGCACAAAAAGTTCAGGGATAGCCTCCAGGCCTGAGTTCCTGAGTTTAAGTCCCAACACACACACACACACACACACACACACACACACACACACACATTATCCACCTGATAACTATATAAATATTGGCTTGTATAGAAAAGGTTTTCTTTCACTGTCTTCATTCACTTTAATCTACCACCTACCATGTTAACTGTAATTTCCATCTAATTTTACTTGTTTCTCAAGAACACAAATTGATTAAATCCTGAGATGTGGAGTGCCTCCAACACAAAATTAAGTGGCAGAAGCTGTGAATTCAAGTCTTGGCTTGATCTTTGGTCTAATTGGTTACTATGGATGAGACACTTGACCTAACTTGTTAGTGTTGTTCTCTGATTTTTTAGTGCAAATTACAATGTCCCACCTTCAAGTTACTGCCTGAAGTGGGTGCAAATGAAATACCCAGTTCAGCAGTATGTACTATGAACATAATATAGATTTTTCTTAAAATAAAGAAGCTATTTTTCCCTACAGAGAGAATGATAGCTGTGTACCATATAAACATACCAATTGCTTAAAGTCAATTTTGTTTTTTCTAAATTTCTTGTTTGGAGCAGGAAACCTACAACTGGTGATACTACCATATTAATACTAAAAGTTTCTTGGCCATAATGGTGTTTTAACCTTCACTGCTTCCCTTCATTTCTTTTCTTTTTGAGGTGAGTGTGTGTTGATTGTACAAAATGGAATGTATTCAGTATGCAGTTGGCAGTTAGCTTAATGGATGTAGAATTAGAGACAAGTCAATACCAGAGCTGTTGATGTTACAGTTTTCTCCTATGTGGCAGTTTTATAAATTTTACCTAGAGCTAATCAATTCATTATTATATATTATGTAGTACATATACTGAAGGTGTCTCTAGTCTGGTTTGAGAGATAGACAACCACTATAGAACAGTTCATGAAACAGAAAACCCTAGTTCACAAGTTGTGTAGTTGAAATAATAAGTGCAAATAAAAACAATCATCTAAAACTGCAGCAGTAGAAGGCTTTCTGCCCAGGGACAGAGAAAGTGTGTAAGCAATTAAACCTCTGATAAAATAGAGTGTACTCTTAATTCTTTGGAGGAATGTTCTTCATTATGGGATGACCTGATGACTTTGACACCTCTTCAAAGTGTCATGGTGCTGTGCTCTGGTTTGGTTTGAGATGGAAATGTTCCAGTTGTGTTGCAGTGTTTGCTCATGGCAGAAGACGGTTGGGGGGGGGCAGTAGAGTGACTTTCAAGGAATCTCAAATATGTGCGTCCGGTGTGGCCTGTCCTGTGGCACCGTAGAAAATCAGTGCCTCCTGGGATTATACCTTCTGTGCTGACGAGAATGTGGAGTGGTTGTCTTCAACTTCTATCAACTCAGGGTCTAAAGTGAATAGACTAGATATGCAGATGAGAGCACATGGGGGGAAAAGCCCATCCTGCACTTAGAAGTGTTGACAGGGGCTGTGGCCAATGTACCTTGAAAATCAACAACAGCTTCTGTGTTTCTGCTGAAGCAGTTGCCACCCCTGAGCACAGGCTGTACTATTCTAGGAAACCGCACCACTGTAATCTGGTTATAGCTCTTGCTCATTTAACTTGTGACAAATTCTTTCAAGACAATCTATGTGGTCTGCCTCCAAATTTATATCCTTATGATACCTACGAGGAGATAGAACTCAGCCTCTCTTCTATTTGTGTTAAAGGCATGATCCAGAGTAGCACAGTGCAAACTTTGCCCTTGGAAGCCCTAGGGGTTCTGCATTGCAGAGTTCTGGGGAGAGAGGCAGAGGTGATGAGGTGTTTAGAGGTATTTAGAGCAGGACTAAATGCCACTTCTCTCTTCAGACCAGCTCTGCATTTGGTTTGCATTTCATGTTCCAATTAGATTTCCAACTATATAACGTTGGAAATTTGTTATTCTAAAAATTCAAACTCATAATCAAACTTCAATATTACTAGTCTTTTATTAAATTAAGACATTTTCATTCAGAATCATTTCGGCAGTGACCGAAAAATTCCAGCATGTTTGTTATGATCTTACAAATTAGATAGCAGGAAAAACTATGAGTTTAGAGGTGAGAATGACTGAAGTTCACAACAAAAACGACTAGAGAAAAATGGGCTTGGAGAAGTATAATACAACATTTGTCAAGGAAGTAATTAAAAAATACTTTCGAATGAGATTTAAAAATCTTCTTTTTCCTCTATGTACTTATTTATCAACAACTACTTTTTGAGTACCACATATGTGCCAAGCATCTTCATCCATCCTGGGAGCACAGAGATAAACTTTACACGGAAAATGAAGACATTTTTATTGCATTGTCAACCACCCTAGATTTTTAATGGTGCCCCAAATGTCCCCCTTTCCTCGTAGGATTAAAAATGAAAAGAGGGGATGGGGAATTATTCATTAAAAGGCATAAAATTTCAATTAAGCAAAATGAAGAGGCCTATAGTCAAGCATAAAGAAGTCAAACATAGATTAAGAAATGGGACAAATCTCCTATTGTTATTACCATGATGATTTTTTTAAGATTATGTTTAAGTCTAATATGTACAGAATTGATTTGATCCAATACAATTTTATATGATTGTTTATTTCTGCTGTTTATCAGAAGATTCATTGAATTGCGGAGCTTAAGAGACCTTTTCATTTCTCAACCCCACTTTCCATTTTGGGAGCACAGTTACAATCTAATATTGCATTTGAAAAATGCTTCCCTTCCCTCAGTATAGTGAAATCATCAGATATTTTTATATTTATCACTGTATTTGTCTGTGTTATGTTTACCATAATTTTCTCACATTATCTCAATTTGCCTTATTTCAAGTTTTATGTCTAAAGTATCTGAAAATATATCAAAAAGTGTTGAAATAACTTAAAGGCATGAAATCAGGAGATTTCTTCAGATGGCAATGTGTGAAAATAAGTGGTCATCTGATATTCCTATGTACCTTTCTTTTACTCAATGTCACCACATATAAGTGATTCTTGATCCATATTTGAAGGTATTAATATAAATGTGAATATATAGGATGTTATACATATTTAAATTTGCATTTATATAACATACATAAAATCATGTCAATTTGATATCTGATACTAACTTTGCAACTGGTTGAAAATGACTGCCTTTTTAATTTGATTGGTATCAACAAATAATTGTCATGAGACTTTTCCTTATTCCAAATGAGTCATGATGCTGTGGAAATACTACATAACAACATTAACATTTGTTGTACTCTTAGGCTGATATTTCAATATTTATTCCAAACTAATTGGGATCTGCTGGGTGCCCATGACTCACTCCTGTAACCAACTATTCAGGAAGCTGAGATCTGAGGTCTGTTTCAAACATAACCAGGGAAGGCAATTCCATAAGACTTCTATCTCCAATTAACAACTTTTTGGTGACCACTTTTTGGAAATAAAAGTGAGGCTGTGCCTCCATTGGTAAAATGCTAGCCTTAAGCAAAAGGTTCACAGCTAATACCCATGCCCTGTGTTTGAACTCCAGGATTAGTACAAAAAAAATGGGATATTTTAAACCCTATACTGTGAAGTTGTAAGACTCTAAAGAATATATTTAAAAGGTTTAAATTATTCAAATGTATTTCAGTGATATCATAGTCCACAAAATTTAATATTCACCTGTTTTACATTATATCACAGAACAGTCTAAATGTGAAGTTTTCTTTCATGTGCTGATACAGCACAGAGTTGAGTTGCAAGGAGCACTTACATTACCCATGTATATATTTCCTTAAAAAAAATCTTGGTTAGATTGACAAAGCAAAATAGCACATGAAGTCCAGAAATGGAGTAGTGTCTTGTGAGTTGTTTTTTTATGAACCAGGAATATCTCAATAATGTATGTGCTTTCAAGTATATGTTGGTGTATGAAAATGTGTGTATAAGCTTGATACACACATATGCACACACTTACATATATATTCGTGCTAAATGATTATGTTCAAAAGCACCAAATGCACAAGAGGTCCAAGCATGTTAAGATCCTATCTCAAAAATAACCAACTGAAGAAAAAGCTGGAAGTTAGACTTAGCAGTAGAGTACCTATATAGCAAGTATGATGCCCTCAGTTCAACCTCCAGTGCCATAAAATAGTGCCATTGATCAAAGAATTAATGGTTTCAAATAATTACTGTGTACATATTCTCTGAGACATTGGTGCACAGTGAATGACATAAGTCAAGTATAAGTGACATATGATAGGCAGCAATGATGTAGGAGTCACGATAATCATAGAGAGCATTTCATGAGAAAATATAAGCCATATTTGAAGAATTTAACTATCTGTAAGAGGAATGGGCATGGTACTAATGGGCTTAGAAAAAGGGATTTGAGGAGATAAATTAGGACAAATTGCTTGCCATTTTCCTTACTGTGTAGCTAAGGGTGTTTGAATGGAATGAAGAGGAACTTTTATATTCTGTGGAAGCATACTAAGTCTAAATGTGGTATCATGTGAGTCTCTTTGGAGAGGTCACTGGGAGAACTGACATCCTTTTGGGTCTTGGGCACAAACGGTGGCACAGGCTGTGTGGAAGTGGGCACTGTAGTTCAGAGTATAGATTTGAACTTTTCATTTGCTTCTTGGCCTCGATTCATATGTGGGGCTAGCACCACATCTAACACTGAATTAAAAGACTTTCTACTTAGCTGCTATGGTACGCAACAGTAAGCAGTGAAGAGGTACTGTTGTGAAAGCTATTCTGTTTCTCCTTTTCTGAAACAGAACAACAACTATGTTGGTGTTGTTTTCTGGATGGGTTGTGGAAGAGAAGGTAGCTTTAATGAGACTCTTGGCCTAAACATCATCTGCCAGTTAAAAATATCATACAGAGACAGTGGTACAAAGGGTGAAGTAATTCAGCAGTGATACTAACTAGACACTATTGGAAATGAACTTTACAACTTGGGGGAGGGGCAGGAAAAAGTTGGCGGAAATGAGGGAAGAGATGACACTGTTCAAAAAGAAAGGTACTCATTACGTGACTTATGTTACTGTAACTCCTCTGGCCCTCACCTTTACAATAAAATTTAAATCAAGAAAACATACAAATAGATGTCTATAGTAACTAGAAGATCGCCTCCAGAGATGTCCTCTGATATCTGAGAGCTTAGCAATCTGAGAGGCAGGTGTCAAGCATAAGCTTAGCCTCTACAATGGATTTTGTGAGTTCTGGTTCTCCATAGGCCATTCTTGAAGGTTATGTCTGACCTTTCTCACACAGAAAAATAATATATGAAAGTGACTAGCCCAACCAGAGATGGGAGACACAGAACGAAATGAAATACACACAAGGTATTACTCCTTGGCTATCTGAATACTCATGTTGATCCTATTTCATTTGATTTCTTGTCAGCATTGTTGCCAGTGGTATAATGTGAAGACTAAGAGTGTCTGGTACAACTGTCTTGGCTAAACCAAAAGTTGTGCAGTGAGAAATAATACTCAGGTACTTTCAGCTGGTCATTGAAGCGTTAAGTGTGTTAAGTTAAAGCATTTGGAAATCCAGGCTGTGCTTATTTCTCAGGTTTATAAATAACTTAAATGTATGTAGGAGTTAATTAATTTGGCTCCATTCCACCTACAGTTTAGCTTCGTGAAAGAATAAATTGACCCTCCGTATATTCTATGTTCATCATTGTAAAGAAAACTCCCAACAAAATGAATAAAACCATATTTGGCTTGTTTGTGTTTCATTTCTTCTGTCCTTCTATGGAGAAACTCGTGAGGTGTCAGGCATAGCATAAAATGTCAAAATACCTCTTCAGTTAAGGACAAACACATGCATTGTACTATTCCTGGCATGTGTTATTTATGATTCTGGTTTTTGTTTCCTCTCGTAAATGACTGACATTCTTAAAGGGGAAATACCCTGAGACTTGGTGACATAAAAAAAAAAGCACATATAATTTGGCTTACCCCCTTCTAGCCTCTCCATTGTCTAGTGAATATTTTAAAACAAAATTTTTGTCTTTGGGACAAAAGGTCAGTTTGTTCTGAGATTCTCAGTGATTAAATAAGAAGTTACAGGAGTTTTCTCAGTTGTCAGAATCCCAAAGCACATGAACACTGCACACTAGAAATAGAAAGATCACCCCTCATGCTGTCAGCTCTTCCTGTATCACCTCTAATCAGATTTGACAAATGAGACTGTAGGTAAAGCCTGTGTAACAGACGAAAATGAATTGAGTCATTTGATGTCACGATACAAATGAAGTGTGACTTCATAGATAGTACTTACCCCCAATGCTATATTCCAATCATTCCATTACCCCAGCCACTCAAATGTGTGTTATCAATGAGTAACAGAGCAACATCTGGCCCATTAGCTGTGCTAGCAAATTGTATACTTACATTGACTTCTTTTGTGTTTGTGACATGGTCTTTCTATGTTGTCCAGGCTATTCTCAGATATCTGCATTCAAGTGATTCTCCTGACTTAGCCTGCCAAGTAGCTAAAACTATAGACATGTGCTGCCATGCTTGCCCCTATTGACTTTATTTTTTAAATTTAAGCCCTGTGAACCATTCATTTCATAAATGGAACTGCATTATTTCCTAAGCTGCAAAAGGTAGTGGTACAGGACCATCAGTGAAAAAAGTCCAAGCAATTTTACTATAAGATATAAATATTATTCTCCAATAAATTGAGAGGTCCCTGTTTGCAGAGTACTAAAATACACTGGAGTTTTAGCACTTCTCTACCATGAGAATTTGAGCCAGAATGCAAGGAAGGTTTGTTCTGAACCACTTTAAATTTAGTTACAGTATTGACTGTGAGAAGACAACCCCTGTCCCTCCCTCCTGAACCACCTTAACAAGAACAAAGCAAGGAAAGACCTTCCATAGTAAGTCTCATGTCTGTAACAACAATGATATTTCAATGAGAACCTATTTTGTGTCAATGATATTATGTGTGAGTGTGCAATGCTTGAATCCTGGCAACCTTTCAGAAGACAGTTCTGTCTTTACCCCAATTTAACATGCTAGGAAGTTTCTTTTTATTAATTTTTATTTTTATTTTTTGTGGACATATTGTACAGAGGGGTTACAATTACATGGGCACGATAATGAGTACATTTCTTATCAAGCATTGCAGCCTCCTCCTTTGTTTACCCTTCACATCCCTTCCCAGCCTCCCCCCACCCCCCCCAATCCTGCACCCCCCCCCCGCACCAAAGTTGTAAAGTTCATTTTTGACATGACAACTTGTACTTCTCATAGTTGCATCGGGTCCACCTGTATCCTTAACCGACTTGTTTTTCCCCATCTCCTCCACAAATTATACTGACATCAAATATAGTGAAAGCAGGGGTTATACTGTGGGGGAGGGACATACAAAGTTACAAAGAAATAATCTTATAAATGTGTTAGAAACAAATGCAGGAAAGAAAAAAACATTTAAATACTTATCTAAGGGTTCATTTTCCTAACCTCACATTATCTGACTTTTTCGGCTTGACTCAGACATATACCAGATATTGCAAATAAGGGAAACCATGGGACCTATGTTTCTTTGGGCCTGGCTTACTTCACTTAATATAATTTTTCCCAAGCCTTTCCATTTCCTAACAAATGGGGAAATGTGATTCTTTCTTATGGAGGCATAGAATTCCATTGTGTATATATACCACATTTTCTTGATCCATTCATCTACTGAGGGGCATCTGGGTTGGTTCCATATCTTAGCTATGGTAAATAATGCTGCAATAAACATAGTTGTGCAAGGGTCTCATATCTAAAATATACTTGGAGCTCAAAAAATTAAATCCCCCAACAACAAATCCTCAAAGAAACAACTGCCCAATAAATAAGTGGGCTAAAGACTTGAAGAGAAACTTCTCTGAAGAAGAAAGAAGGATGGCCAACAGACACATGAAGAAATGCTCAACCTCCCTAGCCATAAAAGAAATGCAAATCAAAACAACATTGAGATAGCACCTCACTCCAGTTAGAATGGCTATAATCAAGAACTGTAACAACAACAGATGCTGGAGGGGATGTGGACAGAAGGGAACCTTACTTCATTGTTGGTGGGAGTGTAAACTTGTTCAACCACTTTGGAAAGCAGTATGGAGGTTCCTGGAAAGACTTCACATAGAGCTCCCCTTTGACCCAGCAATCCCACTTTTGGGCATTTACCCAAATGTTTACAAACAAGACCACACTAAAGGAAGTTTCTTGTTATGTAAGTTCAGTAAGTGTGACAGTGGACAAGGCCAGGATTCACGCTTAGGACTTTAAGCCTAAATCCATGCATCTTTCAATGCATTATGAAGCTTCAGGTGAAGTTTAACTAAAGGAACATTTCCAAATTGATTCTTGGCTAAAACCTTCTTGCTTTCATAACCCATGAAGAATTTCCCACCACACAGGAAGAACTCTTTGTGACTTTGCGGTCATTAATTGCATCTTCTCTCTGTATGCTAACCAACCAGAATTCCCTAGTAGAGGTGGAGAGAGTTGTAGGATCAAATTACTCAGCCCTACAAGGAGATTTAACTGTCCTTGTATTTTTAGAGATGGAGCCACCTTGAACCATGGTCACAGCCTGGATTCGTTCTTGTGGTTGCGGGAAGAAATTCCTGCAAACTTAATGGCTTAAAACAACAGATTTTTTTCCCCCCTTGCATTTCTAGAAGCTGGATATTCAAAATCAGATTGTCATCAGGGAGAATTTGTTTCTTGCCATTTCTTGTAGTAGCTCTAGGCCTTTCTTGGTATTTCTTGACTGTTGGATATAGAATTCCAGTCTCTCTTTCTGTCTTTACATGGGTTCTTTTTCTCTAGTCTTCTCCCCAACCCTCAAATATCTCAAATAACCCTCTGCTTTTCTTTTATAGGAACAATTATCACTGTATTTAGGGCCCAGTCAGATCATTTGTGATGATTTCAAGCCAGAGTCCTTAATTACATTTGCAAAGGCACTTTTTTCCAAATATGGTAACAATCACCTGTTGTAGGGATTTTGTGAAAGCCATATACTTGGTGAGATCACCATTCAATCACTATAGGGGTTCATCATTCTCCAACTTTATTTTGGACGAATCAGGCTGTTTAAGGCCAAATTAGGTTATTAGAAATATTGTAGATAGGAATATTGCTTCCTTCCCTTTCCACCTTTCTTTTCTTTTATTTTTTTTTGAAAATACTGTACAGAGGAGTTACAATTACAGGGACAAGATGGGTACATTTCTTATCAATCATTGTAGCCTCCTCCTTTGTTTCCCCTTCCCATCCCTTTCCATCCTCTCCCCCCCCCCCGGCCTCCGCACCCAATCCTCCTCCCCCCCACCAAAGTTTTAAAGTTCATTTTTCCACATAATGACTTGTACATCTCATTGTTTCAATGGATCCATCTGTATCCCTATTTAAACGATTTGTTTTTTTTTCCGTTCCCCTCCACAAATTATATCAACCTCAAATACAGTGAAAGCAGGGCTTATACCATGGGGAAGTACATACAAAGCAACAAAGAAATCATCTTATAAATGTGTTAGAAACAATCACCTGAAAGAAAAAACATTTGAATATATATCTTGGGGTTCATTTCCGTAACATCAACTTATCTGACCGGTTCTGCTTGTCTCAGACATATACTAGATATTGCAAATAAGGGAAACCATGAGATCTAAGTTTCTTTGGGCCTGGCTTACTTCACTTAATATAATTTTTTCCAAGTTTTTCCATTTCCTAACAACTGGAGCAATGTCATTCTTTCTGATGTAGGCATAGAATTCCATTGTGTATATATACCACATTTTCTTGATCCATTCATCTACTGAGGGGCATCTGGGTTGGTTCCATATCTTAGCTATGGTAAATAATGCTGCAATAAACATAGTTGTGCTGGTAGCTTTAGTGTGGTCTTGTTTGTAAACATTTGTGTAAATGCCCAAAAGTGGGATTGCTGGGTCATAGGGAAGCTCTATGTGGAGTATTTTGAGGAACGTCCATACTGCTTTCCAAAGTGGTTGAACAAGTTTACACTCCCATCAACAATGCAGTAAGGTTCCCTTCTGGCTACATCCCCTCCAGCATCTGTTGTTATTAGAGTTCTTGATTATAGCCATTCTAACTGGGGTGAGGTGGTATCTCAATGTTGTTTAGATTTGCATTTCTTTTATGGCTAGGGAAGTTGAGCATTTGGACAAATGGGATTGCATGAAATTGCAGAGCTTCTGCATGGCAAAGGAGATAGCTAGCAAGATCAATAGAAAGCCCACAGATTGGGAGAATATCTTCACTAGCCATACAATGGACAAGGGTCTCATATCTAAAATATACCTGGCACTCAAAAAATTAAATTCCCCAACAACAAATCCTCAAAGAAACAACTGCCCAATAAACAAGTGGGCTAAAGACTTAAAGAGAAATTTCTCTGAAGAGGAAAGAAGGATGCCCTTTCCACCTTTCTTATGACATCTTTTCTCCAACATGCTCTTCAGTCCCCAGGTTCTCTTAAAACTTTGTGGAATCAGCCTCAGGTCCATTTGCTCCCAGAAACAGTGGATAGCATAAGAGAGAGGCTGTAAACATAAGACTCTGACTGAACTATGTGAGAGGTTCTTCAGTATTTCTTGGTGATGTATGTATGGACAATTTAGCCCCTTCAGCAGTCCCATTACTTGCCTTCCAAATAGGAAGATGAGAAGATCTGCTTTGGTTAGAGGATATTAAAAGACAAAAAAAAACCTCTCTAGATTTTGAAGTTAGGAAGGTAGTGATTTGGTTCCTGTTCCTAACAAATTTAGTCACTTGGAACAAGACACTAAAACAGTCTAAACACTGACCTTCCCATCTGAAGAATGGGAATAATAACCATTCACTTGCAGGGACGTTAGTATTTAATCATTAAAAGCTACAATTGATTGTACATGCTAATTGAATTGATTATTGTTGTTGGCCAAAATTTAGTGTGGTTAGGCTGTGCCACCTATGCTTCTATGCACTGTGGAGCAAAGCAAGTCGGCATCTCAGTCCTCTTGTGAAGGAAGCTGGACAAGAAAGCTGAAAGAGTATTATCGGGCGAATCTTGCAGTACCACTGAACTTATAGCCACTTGCAACAGCACTCAAGATATTTCCATGGGATACAGTTGTCATCATCACTCGGGTGAAATTGCACACATTTCAGCAAGTTGGAGATGAACGAAGAAGCTAGGGGTGAATTAAGTTTTAACAAGCTAACATTTTAACTATGGTGAACATTTTGATATCAAGACCACAGATCAAAGCTAATGCCTTTTCTGTCAAAATTCTCAGATTTTAAATATGTCCTGGGGATAAGTTGAGAGATGTAGAGGACTAACAAATGAACCCTTTTTAATTGCATCTCACTTTTTTTCTAGCCAAATGCTCATGGAATTTTCTTCTTATTTTACTGGCAAATTCCAATTAAGGTCATTAGAGTGACAAAAACAGCTTGACTGTTCATAAATATCTTGCTTTCTACAGAAATTAAAAGTGTTGCTACAGCCTTCAAGATATTATAATTCAGACCACCAAGAGAGCCTTCTAGAACAACAATCCAGCAGCCCACATTAGCTTTGCTACATCCTTGTTTAATTCCAGTTAAATAGAACATAACTACTCCATTTTCCATAGTTACTTCAAATATGATAACATAACCCATGTTAGAGGAAAAGTACTTTCTACATATACCACCCAATTAACAGTTTGATGTAACACAGTGGGCGGTGCTCTCATTCGAGACATTGAGTATACAATGTTGCAATGTTTTATATCCTAAATAGGCTAATCAAGTTTTGAGATCCATTCTTGTGCTCATTTATTCAATGGACTATAACTGAGTGCAACTGGTCCTACATAAGCAGGGATACAAACACACACACATACAAACACACACACACACAATTACATCTTTACTAGACACATACAGACTTTTTCTTTTCATTATTCCTACAACAATACAGCATAACAGCTAGGTGCATGATATTCACCTTGTATTAGGTATTAGAAGTAAACTAGAAATGCCAAATTATACAGGAGGATGTGTGCAGGCTCTCTGCAAATACCATACCTTATACAAAGGTTTTGATATTTTGGTATTCCTGGAGAGGGAGTGGGTATTGAATCCAGTCACCCACAAATTCTGAAGAATGACTATAGTTGGAATATACTCCCATGTGCTGACAATACAGAGATAAAGAAGACCAGGCCTTAAGAGGTAAAAAGTTATTGTGTCATGCTACAGTGCACTTGGGGAAGGATTCAGAGCAAGAAGTGCTGAGAGAGCACAGAGAAAGGAAGGCACAGCTATGCCTGGCAGAGTCAAGGGAAGCTTCCCAGAGTATGTTTTAGAGAATGATGAGTGTTAACCATGGTATTAGTGGCAGAGACTTTCTGAAAAACAGAGAAAAAGTAATGAAAATTTTTTTTAAATCAAAACATAACGTTGGTCGAGATAAAGAGGAAAGGGTCTGGAGGTACATTCACCAGGATAAGATGTAGGAACAGAAAGAGAACATGAAGAAAGGATAGCCATAAAGCTTAATGACTGGGTATCAAATGAGCAGTTCAGGTTTAACCCACTGTCGTGGATGGCATACCTTTGTCTCATGCAAATGTATACCTTAGACCTATAATTTCAGTGTGATGGTATTAGAAGGTGGGGCCTTAGGGAAGTAATTAGGTGGTGAGGATAGAAGCCTTATTCTATATTAGTGCCTTTCTAGAGTCTTGCCTCCTTCTCATTCTGCTCGATGGAGATATAAATGAAAAATGGAAGAGGACTCCTATCAGAACCAGATTGTGCTAGTGCTCTGCTTTTGAACTTTTAGACTTCCGACCTGGGAGAAAAGCTAGATCTTGTTTAAACCACCCTGTAGTAAGTTGTTAGCTGTCTTCACTCAGTAGGATGGTTCAGCACCTGTTGGGGGGAGCAGTGTGTATGAGTGTGTGTGTGTGTGTGTGTGTGTGTGTGTGTGTGTGTGTCTGTCTGTCTGTCTGTCTGTCTATCTGTCTTTCTGTCTGTCTGTGCGTTTTTCTAGGCAGCAAAATCTGGCTGGCGAAGCTAATGCTTCCCTAAAGTTTTTCAGCCCCATCTGGCAAATGAAGGACGAATTCAAATATCAATTAATTGCTCCTCATTTAATTTCTTTTCAAACATTTTCACAGTACAGATAATGAGAAAAAAATTATCTCCTTTGAAAAGTCAAACAAAATCCACCACAGTAAAGAAAAACAAAACTGCTGCAATTGTCAGTTATTAAGTGGGTAGATATTGGCAGTTTGGTTCAGGAACTTAAGATTTCTCTCTGGCACAAAAAGAAATATCAACGCATTGGCTATACAGGCTTTCCAAGACAAAAAAAGGAAATTAACTATTGGATTTCCTTTTTTATTTGACACTCCCACAGCCACCGTTTTGTGATTTGGAAACTAGAAGTTGATGATGGAATTTTAGTGTTAGCAAGCCATAAAAGTTTTTGTTGCCTTTGTGCTGGTCACTGCTGCCCCCTGGCGTTGATTGTGAATAATGGCTAGCTTTCAACGGGGAAGCAGGAAGATAGTAAGGTGAAATACAAGGATATATGTGGGAGAATTCTAATGAAATCATACAGGCAGGAATTCTCTGACTCACCGTGACACCCTGAAGCAATAAGAGTGCTCAACACAGGGGCTAGAGATGAGAGAAATCTGGGAAGCAGTTTCTGAGGGGAAGGCCCAGGAGGTGGCATTATGAGTAATCCATCTTTGAGAAATAGCTGTGGTGGCCTTTTGTCAAGTAGACTCTTCCTCCTCAGGTGCACATACATGTTCCTTCCATTTCCAACTCCCCAAGTTTGTCTGGGTTTTCACATCTGACTGTTTATAAAAGTAGGTAGAAGGGCTGGGAAGTTGGCTCAGTGGTAGAGCGCTTGCCTTGCATGCCTGAGTCCCTGGGTTCGATTCCTCAGCACCATATAAGAAAAAAGCCGGAAGTGGCACTGTGGCTCAAGTGGTAAAGCACTAGCCTTGAGCTGAAGAGCTGAGG
Organism: Dipodomys merriami; assembly: GCF_024711535.1. Taxonomy (NCBI): domain Eukaryota; kingdom Metazoa; phylum Chordata; class Mammalia; order Rodentia; family Heteromyidae; genus Dipodomys; species Dipodomys merriami. The sequence goes on from NW_027204492.1 coordinate 11,972,549, forward strand.
GACAGCGCCCAAGCCCCATGACCGGACCCCCCCAAAAAAAAAGTAGGTAGAAAACAAATTTGGATTATAAGTCAGATGGAGTCCTGGAGCAGTTTTAAGACAGAGAGTGAATGATTTAACTTATTTTGTTCTGAGAGGAGACTAGATGGTAGTAGGTAGTTACAGAAGCTAAAGGAAAACATCAGAAGCAATAGCTTTGGGCCACATATGTATGATGGATCAGGTTCAGATGGTAATGATTGTCATGGATGGGAGTCAATAGTTTGGGGATATATTTTTGGAAGTAGAGTCAAAATCTACATAGAGTCTAGACTTGGGAAGGAATCAATTATGAGGTGATGAAATGATTCTATTCAATCTTTGCATTTTTATTTGAGCAGTGGGGAAACAATAAGAAGAGATTTGATGGGAAGAAGAAAAGTATATTAATTTTGACCTGGCCATGTTAGGTTAGAAGTGGTTATTAGATATTCAAGTATGATGTCAAGTAATCCTTGAGACAAATGAATAGAAAGGTAAAGTTGTCATCAAAACATCTATGGTGTTTAAAGCTATTGGACTAAATGAGATCACTTGTGGTGAGGAGAAGAAGAGACTGCAAAATAAAAGGAGAAGGATAGGTCAGTGAGACAGAAATAGACATAGGAGAAGACCATGTCTTAGAATCTCAGAGAAGTGTAGTTTTTAAAAGTGATGGACTAGTTGGCCAGGTTAAATCCCACTGGGTAATTGAGTGAATGAAGTACACAGAAGAAACCACTGGCTTTGATTACATAAAAATATTTAATGTTGGGGACTGGGAAGGTGGCTCAGTGGTAGAGCGCTTGCCTTGCATGCATGAGGCCCTGGGTTCGATTCCTCAGTACCACATAAGCAGAAAAAGCTGGAAGTGGCACTGTGGCTCAAGTGGTAGAGCACTAGCCTTGAGTTGAAGAGCTGAGGGACAGAGCCCAGGCCCAGAGTTCAGGCCCCAAAACTGACAAAAATAAATAAAAATAAAATACTTGATGCCTTTGGCAGGGGTAGTATCTAGAATATCACAGAGATTGAAACTAGAGTAGAGAGTCAAGACAATAGAAGTCAGAATTGAAAATGGTGACTGCAGATTATTAGGAAAGATTTTGCTATGAGAGGGCACAGGGAGGTAGGGAGAAACTGGAAAGAGAGGGAGTATGATTGGAAAAAATGCCTTTTGCAAGTGAGGATGATCTTGTAAAAATGGGATGTGGCATAAGAAGCAAGATTAGAGGGATTCCCTTGAGAAAGTGGCACAGGACCTGACAGTACAACAGCACAAACTGAGAAGAGATGCAGGGACATTTCAATGCAGGGCCCCTGCTTAGTATATTACATGAGGTACCAGTATCCTCTGTGAGCGAATGCCTGGATGTTGAATGTGTTTATATGTCTGGAAGAGATAAATCTGTAGAATGGGGAAGAGTTACATTAAAGGGAACATGGAGGGAAGTGAGGACAACATGGTGGGCTTATTCCAAATCTATGGTCATAACTTTAAAATAGAACTTGGGGACATGGCTATGCATTTTTCTCAGGCAATGTTACAGCACTGGAAGACAGCAATGAAGCAGGAACAGAGTAACCTTTGGCTGCTGCAAGGCTGATGGGAAACAGACACTGGAGAGTTAAGTATTGTTGGAAGAGAGCACATATAATGAATGCTCTGATCTAAGGTCTAGACTGAGAGAAGCTGGTTACAGGAGGTGGTGAAGGGAGAGCGTTACTAAAATGAGATGGCTATGGTAGGAAGTGGAAATATAGGCAAGTAGAGAAATAATGGCTGGAAAGTGAGAATAAAGACTGGTCAATGGGGAGAATGTTTTCAGAAGGCAGGAACACTCAACCAGCAAGGCATTAATTAAAATAGGGCTCAAGGTTGTACATTGGATGTAATGACAAGATCACTGTTGATCTTGACAAGTGCTATTTAAATAGGACAATAGAATCCATCATGGAGGTTTAAAGATTGATTAGGCTATGTGAAAACTAAAACAAAGCCATCAGCGGATCTTTTCAAGAGGTTAGCCGTGAAGGGAAACTAAGAAGTAGGTGGTAGCTAGATAGAAATATGGACTCAAACAAAATTGTGAGAAGTAACACAGATCCCTTGTATGGCCTGTCGAAATTCCCCTAATTATAACATCCTGTAATTACATAGCCTAGTCTCCCAACCTGGATATTGACATTGATAGAAAACATCCTTCCTCCCCAGAGTTCTGTGTGCTGTGTTGAAGATAATGTGCAGATGCAGTTCTAATACCACAAGGGTGTTGTCAGTTGTCTTCTTATAACCATGTCCACCTCCTCCCTAAATCTCCTCATCTCAGTCTTTAAGCCCTTGCCATGAATAATCTACCCATCATTTCTATTAATTTACCTTTTCTTTAGTGAAACATAATGGATTCATAAGAAACATAACCTTTGGAGATAGGCTTCTTTTTCAGTTAACATAATTCATTGTGGATTTATCTAGGTATTCTGTGCATTGGTAATTCAGACCTTTTGATTGTTAAGTTCCATATGGTGGACATGCAACTACTTGCTTCCCTATCTACCCATTAAAGATTATGTGGACTGTTGCTAGTTGTTAGCATTTATTTATTTATTTATTTATTTATTTATTTATTTATTTATTATTGATTAATTCCATGGTTTAAACTCAGGAACTTGCAATCAAACTTAGCTTGCTTGGCTGGTGCTCTGCCTCCTAAGCCGTACCTCCAACCCAGCTTTTTACTGTTTAATTCAGAGATAGAGTCTTATAGCCTTTTCTATATGTCTCAGACTACTGAGTAGCTAGGATAACAGGCAGGAACCACTAGCACCTACTTTGGCTTTTAGTTTTCATGAATGACTAAATCTGCAGTAAGCATTCATGTCCATGTGAGGATAGGTTTTGATTTATCTGGGAGAAATCACTGAGAGTGCTGATAGTTGTTTGTTTTAAAAAGCCCTGTTTTCACAGTGGCTATACCATTTCCCACTCATGCATGCAATATCTGACACTTTTCTTGACATCAGCACCAGAATTTTATGTTGGTATTTTTCTTTCTAGTTATGTTCACAGGTATATGCAGGATATTATTGAGGTTTCATTTGCATTTTTCTGATAGCTAATGACATCTTTTCATATGTTTTATTTACCAATAGTATATCCTCTTTGGTGAAATGTCTGTTCTTTTCTATCTATTTTTACATTGTATAGATTTTTTTCTGCTGTTGCATTTGAACAATCTCTACAGATTCAAGATACCTTCTGTAGTTTTTGTCAGATTTGCAGCTTTCAAATACTGTCTCATGGTCTTTTCATTCTCTTCATATGGTCTTTCATAGAGAACAAAAAAATCACTATTTGAAAAATCTTTTGCTGCTTCCTGCTGGTTTCCATGGTTTCAGATGAGTAATGCCATTCAACTTGGTATTCCTGTATGAGTAATATATGGTATCTCTCTAGCTCCTTTCAGATATTTTCCTTGTCTTTATTTTTCAGAGTTTTAATTATGATGTAACTTAGCTTTTGTTTCTTTCGGTTTATCCTGTATGAAGTTTGTTTGACTTTTGAATCTGTAGGAATGATTTTTTGTTGACAAATTTGCCATGATTTTAGCCCTTATTTCTTTTTTTCCTTATTTCTTTATATAGTGTTTTAGCTCCAGTTTGGTTTTTGCCTGCTAATATTTGTATGATATAATAGTTGGAACTTTCACTGTTGTTTGATGGGTCTCTATTTTCTTTCTAGTCTGCTTTCTTTCTATTCATATTTGTAAATTTTATTGATCCTTTCCCAGGTTCATTAGCTATACCCACTGTCATCTCTTCTTTACTATTGAGTTGATTTGTTAAGTTTTTATTCATAGTATTGTAAGAAGCTGTTGCTTTTGTTTTTGTTTGCTTGTTTGTATCAGCACTGGGGCTTAAACTAATAGCTTCACCCTGTTCCTGAGGTTTTTCATTCAAGGGTAGTGCTCTATTAGTTGATTAACACCTTCACTTCTGGCTTTTTAGTTGTTAGTTGGAGATAAATGTCTCACAGACTTCCCTGCCCAGGCTTACATAGAATAATGATCCTTACATCTCAGCTTCCCAAGTATCTAGGATTATAAGCAGGAGCCAACAGTGTCTGGTTTGCATTGTGTATTTTTATTTGAATGTTTTCTATTAGATTCTTCCCATTTCTTGTCTAAAATGTTCTATATTTTTAATTTTTCAAGAGAACTACAATTGCGTTTTAAAGCACTTTTCTGATCAATGCTTCATATTCCTTATCAGATAATGCTAATATGTAAGTTACCTCAGTGTTGGAATTCTTTATTTATTTTTCTTTTATCTTGTGATTTTCCTGGGTTCTTCGGATGATGAGTGAGTTTTTTTTAAATTGTTGCCTGTATATTCTGGATAATATATTCAGAGTTGTATATACTAATCACATCTTTTAGGAGCCAATAAGATTAGGCATGAAGTTTCTGGTATACTGCTTTGTGGATTGAAGTGTCAACTGCGGTTTAATTTCTTGAGCTTTTGATGCATGTTTTGGTCAGGTTGTTGCATCTGGTGCCCCAGATACTCCCAGTGTCCAGGTTGCTATCTAATGAGCAGAGATTCTCCCTGCTCTTCTTAGCCAGGTCACTAGTCACAACTGAGTCCTTCCTTCCATGTCCACCTAGCTTCTCTAGCATCCATTGACAAGAAAAGGCAGCCTCAAATCCCTTTATCACCTTTGTGGGGACAGAAAGTTACCAGGAACTGGATATTTATGGTAGGATCCACTGTCTGGTGTTGCTAGGATATTGATACTTTGCTCAAAAAGCCAGAGAGGGTCAGGTCCTTAGAGACACGGAACCTATGACCAGTAGGTTCTATCTGGTTGCCTAGAATGTCTCAGTCAGGAAGGAGAGTTCTTGTGGCACAGAAGGAGAATGTTTCATCTGGATCCTTATTGTTAGCAGTCCTCTCCATTCCCCTTGCTTGTAGTGTCAAGTTTACCTGACCTTGTGGAAGCTATTATCATTTCATCTAAGAAGAAAGAAGCCCACCTGAGTAGCGTTCTGCTGTTCAGCTAGAGATCAGGAAATGACGGGTCTGGATCACATTTAGTTCATGGTAAAAGAGCATAAGACACCTGGGTACTGTATTATTACTGTCATCCTAGGATCCTAAAGCTTGGATCCTAAACTTTCCTTTTACCCACTTTCAGAATTCTCTTGACTGGCCTCTTGTTGTATTCCCAGACTTGAGGGCTAGTTTTTGTTCAGAGAACCAGGAAGAGACATATCTACAACTTCCTGGAACTCTGATTATGTTTTCTTAACCTGTCCATTATTTTCTTTATTATTATCTTGAAGTAGTTGTACAAAGGAGTTGCCATTCAACAAAGCAGTTTCTGAATACAATGAATCTTGATCAATGTCACCTCTTTCAGCATTCTCATTCATCCCTCCCAGCCCACCCCTTTATTTATGAATACAATGTGTTTTGACCTATGTCACCCTTTTCACCATTCTCACCCACCCCTTCCCTCAATTGTCTTAATTCTGTAGGATATACATTGAATTTTTTATTGCATTCTTCCCTCCTTGTTCCCTTTGGTCCTCTCTCCACTTTACCCCACCCCATCCCTTTAAAAAATTTTTTTTTTATTTTAGGATGTACAGAGAGGTTAGAGTTACGTAAGTAAAGTAATGAGTCCATTTCTTTTTGAGCAGTGTTACCCCTCCCCCATTTTCCCCCGCTTTTCCTGCCCCTACTTCCCCTCCCACTTAAGTTCTATAGTTCATTTTCAACATAGTGTCTACTGAGTTACAATAGTTAACCCTTTGTCCCACTGTTTCTGTGATTCCCCTTCCCTTCCCCAAATCAGATAAACTTATATACAAGACAAGGGTACCGAAATCACAAATAGTGACCACAGGGAATATACCAGAGAATTTAAAAAAAGATAAAAGAAATAACTGAAAACAGTACAGTATAAAAAGAAAAGAAAAACAAAACAATCACAAAAAACCTCTTGTTTCCGTATTGTGGAGATCATTTCAACTACATCATTTTATGCAGTCATATGTACATTGCTTTTGGACTAATGTGAAACCCTGCTAGGATTATCCTAGGCATATACTAACTATTATAAATGTGGGAATCCACGGATCCCCTGTTTCTTTGGCTTACTTCACTTAATGTGATTTTCTCCGTCTTTCCATTTCCTTACCAATGGGACAATGTCAATCTTTCTGAGGGAACTTGAATTCCATTGTGATCCATTCATCTATTGAGAGGCCTCCTCAAAGAAACAACCACCCCATTAATAAGTGGATTAAAGAAGTAAAAATAGACTTCTCTGTGGTTGGGAGTGTGGCTTAGTATTAGAGCGATTGCCTAGTATGCATGAAGTCCTGGGTTTGATTCCTCAGTACCACATAAACAGAAGTGGTACTGAAGTGGCACTGCAGCTCAAGTGGTATAGTGCTAGCCTTGAGCAAAAGAAGCTCAGGGACAGTACCCAGGCCCTAAATTCAAGCCTAGACTGGCAAAAAATATTTCTCTAGAGAGGAAATAAGAATGGACAATAGACACATGAAGAAAGGTTCAATATCTCTGGCCATAAAAGAAATGCAAATCAAAACAACATTGAGATTCCACCTCAACCCAGTCAGAATGGCTATAATCAAGAACTCTAATAACAGCAGATTCTGGAAGGGATGTGGACAGATGGGAACCCTACTGCATTGTTGTGGGAGTGTAAACTTGTTCAACCACTCTGGTAAACAGTATGGAGGCTCCTCAAAAGACTCCACATAGAGCTCCCCTATGACCCAGCAATTCACTCCCAGGGACTTATGCAAATGATCACAACAAAACCATACTAAAGCTACCATCACAACTACATTTGTTGCAGCATTATTTACCATAACTAAGATATGGAACCAACCCAGATGACCCCCATCGCTTTCAAGTACCCAATTCTTGGTGCTTATTTTGTTAATCTTTGACTCTCTAAGGAGTTACACTATTTGAGTCCTCCCTGGAATTTGGTTTATTACAGTTAACACATTTTTACTCCTTTGATTATGTTTTAAGTGCCCAGTGAAGCAAAAAGCATGATGAGGTACTTAAAACAGAGACAAGAATGTAAAAAAGGTGTGAGGAGGAGAGGAGATGTAATTTTATCGATCAGATAGCAAGAATTGAGGATGTTATTCACCGCTGCACCTGGTTGCTTCTCTGAGAAATAGGAGTGACAAGTGTTAGAGCTTACACCCTGGAGTTTTACATTTTTCCCATGAACTTCTGCAGCAGTTGCTACTGGCTGGGAAACTTTTGGCTAATCACTTACATGTCTCTATGCCTCAGTTTCCCATGAGGTGGAGATAATAGCTGGTATCCTCATAGGAATATTATGAAGACTAATTGATACGAATTAATATTTGAGATCTACCAAGAATAGCATCTTCATACCTAGTGTGCAGCATTCAATAAACACCAATAAACATAAGTAGCTTTTTCATAATCACTCTTTTTCACTTGAGGGACATGCCATTGATGACATTTGCCAAACTGACCTCAATCTTGTAATGTTGGTAGAGAGGTTGTAGATAAAGATAGTGGACACAGGCACACAGGGCCAATATGAGGAACTCCGAGATGCAATCAGAACATTTACTTCCCTAGGAACTTTCAGTGTTGCACAAGGCCTCCGGAGAAGTTGCACAAGCCCAGATGTACACTTCACTGGGACTTGTCTTGCCTACAGTGTTGTGTCACGTTTTTTCCCCTGGTATTTCCTTGAGGCTGAGTGCTTTTTGAAGATAGGGAATGGCTTTAAAAATGTATCCCACTTGCTTAAGTCATGACATGTCTCCATGTTGTCACATATACCATGGCCCCAAGTAACATCTGAAAGCACCTGAGAAAACCAAATATTTTCAACTGTCTAAAATATATTATTATTATCAGACATCCACATATGCATTATGAAACAGAAATTGTGTTTCTGTTTGTTGTGCAATAGAAAAATCATAGGACCTTTTATGCTAGAAAAGGATTACAAGAAAGGAGAAGTAGGAGTGCCATCTTGTGGAATGATCTGTCATTACCATTTCGAGCTCTCATAAAGTCACCAAAGGGAACAAACACAAATACAAACAGCCAGTCTGGAAGACATTCTTGGTAAGGATTTGCTGATTAATAAGTGAATTATACAGGGAATAGTGAGTGGGATGGAGACTTGGCTAAGATGAAGGGCACGTGTATAAAATGATGTATTGCTTATCATTGATTTCAAAACCTTTGAAAATGATGTTATAGATGCTCCAAGGCATTATTATGTACCAGCCATACAGGGAAATGAAGAACAAAATATTTGCATGAATAAGTCAAAGACTCTTTTTTGCTTTTTCAGTGATAGTGAGTCAACTAGCAGGTGGTATTTTGTTGTTCTTCCTATGGTTACCACTGAGCTGTAAATTAGTCAATCATCTAAAGAGCATGAAGAATATAGGTAACTTCTGAATTGGTGGATAAAGTCCATATTTCATGAATTTGAGTCAAAGAAAATTTCTGAAAAAAATTAAACGATATCATATCTATCTCATATGTATTGGGCAAAATTTCAAATAACTTCACTAAATATTATTCTAGAGCCAGGCTGTGTAAGTACATACTAAAAATCATAGCACTAGGAAGATAAAGGCAGGAGGATCACAAGTTCAAGAACAGCATGAGCTACACAGTAAGATCCTTGTTTCAAAACACAAAAGTTGGAGTGTGGCTCAGCAGTACCTGCTTTTCTAGCATGCACAATGTCCTGAGTTTGATCCCTAGCACTGCAAAAGTAAAACTATAGGTCTGGATACTATGCTAAGTCCTTGTGGATACAGAGACACGTAAGAGGCCTGGCCTCCAAGGATCTCACTGTTCAGTTTTAAGTACATTGCTTCCATTTTAGCCTTTTCGCTTGTTAAGAGACTCATGTAAACCGAAATGGAGCCCCAGGAAAGCATTTTGAGATTGGCATGGTGGATAAGAGAAAGCACTTTGACACCAAATTAGATTATTTGAATGCTAATATTACAAGTAGACATGGAAGAACACACCTGTAGTGCCAGCTGCTCAAGAGGCAGTGACTGTAGAATTGTGAGTTCAAGGCCAGCCCAAGCAAAGTATCTCAAAAACAACAAAGGACAGCCAAAGGGCTGTAGACATAGCATAGGGGAGCAGCACTTCCCTAAGCTGTGCAAGGCCCAGGCTTCCACTAGCAGTACCACAAATACATAGGTGCTAATTTTACTACTCACTAGCTGTGAGTTGTACCTTTGTAGACCTTGGTGTCCTCATCAGTAAATTGGAGTGATTAATACTTACATCGCATGAAGATTAAGTTAATGTGTACAATGCACTTAGACTATTCTGCACGTGTAGTACTATATAACTTTTGTCTGTCTTTATTTATTGATTCTTTTTTTAATGCAGAATATCATTAGGTAGCCCAGGCTGGCTGGAACTTGCTTTGTAGCTCAAATTTGCCTCAAACTCATGATCCTTCTTTCCCAGCCTCCTGAGTGCTAGAATTACAAGCATGTATCACCAACTTGATTCAGTTTTACCTGTGTTCATTGCTGCCACCACAGTAGCACATCATCATCAACCATCATCACCCCTATTACTACCTCTGTCACTATAGATGAAGCACTGGATATGTGCTTTGTAGGCTAAGGTAAATTTTCTCGTTCTTTTTTAACCCAGTATGTTCTTAATAAGTACCTGCTCATCCCAGGTCCTATGTGAAATAACTAAGAACATCCTTGTGTACTGCTAGTAGATTTTCATGTCTGTAACACCAGAGTTTGCAGTAAGAGCTGAGACAAAGGCAAGCTGTGGAGATGAAACAGTGGGAAGACAACAAGGGAAAGGGTAACAATGCTGGCTCGATAGAAAATGTACTCATTGCCTTATTCATGTAACTGTAACCCCTCTATACAGCATCTTTACAATAAAATGAAATTTAAAAAAAAGAAAACAAGGTCCAGTGTATTCTCAGTTGCAGTTATAGCAGCCGTTAGTACTGCTCTGTGGGCTCTTGGGCAGTTTGGAATGCTCTGAGTCTTTAAGCTGTGTAATGAACCTCTCCATGACTTGTATGTTCTAATAAATTGTCTGATCAGAAATTAACTCTTGTGTTATAGCAAAAGTATTTAGAATTACAAAGTAAGGCCATAAAAAGGAACTGCTCTGGAAAAAGGACAATGAAAAATCATTTCAGTTTTGATGCTGGAGCCATCTAATAATATATTTATACCATTCATGTTTTTATGAACTGGAGATCATGTTTACTATTTGAATCTTGAAGTTCAAGCCCAACTTTTCAAAGATCTTCCAGTAGAGAATGCTGTTCAGTTGGTATTTAATGTTTTGGAAAATGGTGAAGAGGATAAAATGACATGTTGGCATTCTTATTGGTCAGGTCACTGAAATATAGGAAGTTTATCGATTTCATCCATGGACAAAACTGTCTTTCCTGTTTTAGAGCATATGAGATAAAGATTTCTGTGGAGGGTGTACTCATGACTTCATTTGTGTGTGTGTGTGTGTGTGTGTGTGTGTGTGTGTGTGTGTGTGTGTGTGTGTGTGTGTGTGTGTGCTGGGACACAAAATTCAGGGCAGGGATACTGGCTCTGAACTTTTGCGCTATAATCTAGCACTCTACCACTTGAGCTACAGCTCCCCTTCTGGCTTCTGAATGCTGAATTGGAGATGAGTTTGTTTCATGGACTTTTTCCTTCCATGGCTGGCTTTGAATTGTGATCCTCAGATCTCAGCCTCCTGAGTAGCTAGGATTATAGGATTATAGCTTGCAGCACACAGAAAATTCCACCATTTTTAATTGGGCACTACTGTCACAAACTAAACCAATCATCAACTTGAAATAATAGAAAACATGATATAGCAATTAGTTTGGAAAGTAATGTATAAATATTCTATGCTGCTATGATTTGAGCCTCCTATAGATAGTTCTACCCACAAACTTGAACATATGGTACTTTCTTCAGATTTTTGGACAATTGGGTGAGATGGAGATATACAGGTTAGTCCTTCCTCCCAACTCCACACTGTATCCTGCGCCCCTGTGTCCTTTCAAGAGGCACCAATACTGACATTATTAGGTATAAGCTGGCTGGTCTGTTGTCTAACTTGCCCATAAGATCCAGGAATGGGCCATCTTCCCTGTTTTATCTCTATAGCCTAGATTTGTTCCTTTTCCATAGCAATTGGTCCATAAATGCTTATTGCCTAAGTCAATACGTGAGTGTGATGTGCTTTTCTGAATGAGAAATTTTGCAGGAAATCACCTTTCTAATCCTGCCAAGCTAGCTGGCACTGTGGCCACTTTGCTACTGACAAAATCCCTCAGAAAGCAGAGAAAATCTTTTCTGAGTCCCAACCTCTCTGCTGACAGAGTTCTTATGCACTCGTTACACTTTACTGCAGCTACTGAGAAAGCCTGCAAATAATGCAGCCTGGATACCTTTTTGGTATGGCATGTGATTTGTAATGTCTACAAAGGCCTAGCTGAGATGTCTGATGTCTCCTTACATTACAGCAAATTAAGGTGTCTATTTCCCCCAGCAGGTGTGTGAATACTGTAAATCCAATTAACGTTAATGCAGCATGTGTCTGTAAAGAGAGCTAAGTAAGTGAGGAAAGTTATTCACATTATAATTTTCTCACCACCTCTCATTGCCTGGCTAAGGTAGCAGCAGTGACTTCTTTTTTCTTTTTCTTGAAATGAGGGAAACAATAATCTTGCCATTATTTGCCATGGCTTTTACCCAAGACAAGAGTTCCACATTTAACCCCTTTCTAGCAGACTACATAAAACTCTGTTCGTGGGCATTCTATGATGCCTCTCAAACTTTTAATGTATATAGAAACCCCATTGGCAGCTTGTTAAAAATCAAATCTTGAGACAATCTGGAATAGACCCAAGAGCCTTTATTTCAAGCTGTTAGTCCTTGAACCATTTTATGAGAAATAAGGTCAGTCAGGGCTACTTGTCTTTCTCTGGTATCATCAGTAGTAAGTGATATGATTAATGATCATTCTGAGGTCCTGCAAGTTCCTTCTAAACCATTCACAAAGAGCAGGCATTTTGGATATTACTCTGAATGACTGGAGGGCATAGTGCTTGTCTACCATGCACAAGGGTTTCCATCTCCAGTGCTGTAAGCAAATGTGGCATTGATTTGAAATTCAGTGGGCCATAGCCAAGAATTCTCTGATGAAGCAAGTCTCTGTGAAGCTATAGGGTGGATCAAGTTCAAGTTTGTGTGTAATGACCATAAGCAGAGGATGTAGTCAAAACAGATGGAGCTTTGTATCCCAGCTCAGCCCTTTACTATCTGGCCAGGTTCATCCAGCACCTCTGATTGTTAATGACTATAAAGCCTGGCTGCTATGAACATCCATGCTGCCCAGCTCAGTGGCATCCCTCTTATACAAATACTGAGTGAAACAATCCAACTTTCTTGAGGAGCACTAAAGTATGGTACATAGCCCTTTGACAGATGATTGTGATGACACCTCCTACAATAATATCCCAACTTCCCCTTGCCACCACTACTCTTCAAGCCTGTCTTTTTAGGCATTGCCCATCTTCTTTCCAAACACTACAAAGCAGTTATTTTGAACAACTTTCCTCCAAGGAATTTGGGAGGATGTGTGATTACAGGCATACATTATTCAACATCTATGCTCTGGAGATAGATGGTTCACGTCTTGTGCCTTCCATTTTGGAACTGGGCTTTGCTTTACCTCCTTTCACTTCAGAATGAAGGTTCCCCTGGGGGGCTAAGTGGCCAAAGTGGCCCTTAGGGTCTTGGTGATTATGCTGTATCATCGTCTCAGTGGTGACTAGATGTTTTTAGTTTGTAAATACTAAGTCATATATATGTACACTTGTGTGTGCTATACTTTCCTGTAGAGTTTAAAATGCATCATTCCTGTTAAGCCATCTATACTGGCTATTGCAAGGGTCTGAATTAAGTGATTTTGATGGAAAAGGCAAACATAAGTAGTATAGTAGGAAATAACTAACTTCACAAGTGGCCAGTACCTATTTCAACAGCTTAGAAGGCAATAACTCAACAGACCCTCCCAAGAAGCCTACTTCCTTTTCTTTTGCCTATGTGGGAGAAGTTGCCACAAATGAGTTCATAGACTCCTAGAAGCCTTGAGGGAATGAAAGAGTAGGCTGAGAAGGTTGGGATCCAGTGGCACATTCCCGATTGCTCTACATCTATCCCAAGTCATATTTCATCATGTTGTGCTGGGATCAGTTAACATCCTGCATCAGCTACCATCAGTGAGACAGAGATGAACACGATTCAGCTGCCTAATCTAATAACACAGCCAACATGCTTAACATGCCATCCATAAAGCAATGACATATAATCAACCCTTGACTAGGAGATGAGTGCATATAAAGGCAAGCAATTTCATGGTGTCTCTGGTGGTATAATTACTTCCTTGATGAAGACAGAGAAAAGTTGCTTTGAAGTTCGATTTGGTTATTATGTATTACTGAGGATTTGTAGCAGACCCAATGGCAGTAAGGCAGTGAGATGGTAAACTTTGGTGTCAGTCCTACATTTAAGTCCTTGTTCAAAGCTGTGTGCCCCGTATTGGTCCAGGCTGTAATCCTAGCTACTCAGGAAGTAGAGACCTAGAAGATTATGGTTCAAAGGGCAGGAAAGTCTGTGAGACTCAACCTCAAAATAACCAGAAAAATGCCTTGACTGGAGGTGTGGCTCAATCGATAGAGTACCAAAATTGATAAAGAAAGCCCAGTGAGTCCTTGTTCATGTAGTTACTGACTGTGTGACCTTGTAGAAATTACTAAGCCTCTCTGAGCCTTTGTTTTTATAATAAATGGATTAGGACATTATGAAAATCAAATAAGATAATATTTGCAAAGAGTATTTAGCCTGTTGGCAGAAAGTAAACACTCAATCTGCCGTTATGATTATAGTATTAGGTTTGTGACTGTCATGGAAAATTAATGAGCTAAAACATGAAAAGTAGCCGGTGTGAAGTTATTGCTGGATAAATAAATACTTTACTATCTTGGGAACAGTATTTCAGATCTTAGCACTGATGTGGAACCATAGGGCAACTGGTTGTTTTCCTGTGATATAATTTGAACTTGTGAGTAAGGTATAAATTACTTTTCTTGAAGAGAGATTGAAAAACCCCTGGAAAGCAGTCAACCCTTTATATATATATATATACCCTTTATATATATATATATATATATTATTGTAAAGATACTGTATAGAGGGGTTACACTTACATGAACAAGGTAATGATCAACCCTTCTTATGTTTGGTTTCCCATGCTGTTTCTGACTCCTAGTAATCAGTCACCAGTTCTAGGGAGACCATAAAGAAAAAAAATGAGCATTTACTTAAGTAGAATCCCTGAAAACTCACCAGAGAATGTACTTATTTTGTATTTATTCGTATGGCTATCCATTTTTATATCCCCTTTGGTGACTCTTTAAAATATATATGATTCATTAAAACAATAGCATGTAAGTATCACACCCTAGCTGAAGAAAAGATTCTGACAAGCTCTGCCCTTCATTCAATGAGTTTATCCATTCATTTACTAAAGTGTAAATGAGTTTAATCAACAGACATGATCAAACTAAAGGAATCCCGGTGATCTATCAGCCACCATTATAGGCACTGCAGAGAATATTGCAGGAAAAAGACTGCAGGACTTTGTTTGATTCAGTGTTTTTCTAGTCACTGTTTCTGGAAATATCTTTTATAATTTGCTAAGTACATCCACCACAGATGAAACAAATATCTGGAGCTTTTGAAAACATGGTGCACCGTCTGCCCATGATCCCTCCATTCCTCTTTGCCCTTCCTGCTTTGTTAACCCCATTCTTCTAGTTCGATTCTGCTTAAGCTTCAATCCCTCCTAGTCATGACACCAACATTATCCCTGTATCCCCTCTCACCCCCCCACCCTCCCACACCCCACTCTCACTGGGTCCTGTACATAACCTGCCATGGCACATTTAGCAGCAGTGGTGATCTCATTAATTGTCTGTCCCCTCTAATTTTATAGCAGGAAGGGACCATGCCCACCTCTGTATTCCTGCAAGTTAACATGGTGCTTGGCTCACTAGGGACTTTGCAAATGAGCCGTACTGTTTGTGTAAACCCAGGTCAATAGGGTCATGCCTTTATGCAAATTATACAAAGGTGGGTGGTGTCTTTTCAGTTGGATGCTAGAATTGGAAAACAGATTGTGGGTTGGTCTTTGACCCCAACTGACTTCTGTTCTGGAACGGATTTCTCAGCAATCCGGGAATCCCAGGCCAAAGTAAGGTATTTCAATATACTGACTTTGGCAAGCCCTTTCTGACTATAGAACAAGTCAATTTAAAATGAGTAAACTAAAAGAAAATGTCCATGCAAGTCTACATATAATTCGCATGTATTGTTTATCTTACTAATATTGTTTCATAGGTTCATTGTACTCAGCTGATAGCCTAGTCACCATATCTACTGCTCATTTGTCTTTGAGGGTGTGGTGATCATTCAGCAGGCTACCCATTCCTATGACAGAAGTTAAAATTGATTTTTTGTTGGCACTTTCTCATTTATGTAATCTCAAGTGAAATTTGAATTTCCCATAAACAATGAATTTTTTAAATGTCTGTCTCATGCAATATTTGCAACATACATTATAAATTATTTTGTGGTTATTTATCAGAAATTTCACTGCAGAAACTCTTATTTTTTGTTTGCCAAATCTGGAAACCTTTCTATGATGTCTTTTGTGTGTGAAAGCTAAAATAGGAAAGATTCTCCTGGTATTCCCCCTCCCTCAAAGGACTCATTAGGTTTGTTTGCCAGTTTTATCCAGCAGACACTGTGTGATGACAGATGGATTGTCCATGCAGTGGTACTCATTTATGTTTATTTAATATCACCAGAGAAGGAGAGGAATGAGTTTAATCAACAGACATGATTGAACCAAAGGAGTTTTTCCCTCTCCTCCTTTTAAGTGGTTAAAAAATACATGATTGCTTGGGGCAGTTTCAGTTACCGATCTAAAGGCACATCCCAAGAGTCCCTGAACAGGATATCAGGAAGCAGTTAGACAGGTACATACAAGTGCTCCCCTGTCTTTTGACAGGATCACTGTGCAAGGTCAAACACTCAGAATCTGGTGTCTTCACTCAGACACAAGATAAGCAATCATACAAGCAGTTTTCCACTGGCATCAGGCATTCTCCATATATACTGTCCACTCAGACTTCCT
The DNA here is from genome assembly GCF_024711535.1 of Dipodomys merriami. Lineage (NCBI taxonomy): Eukaryota > Metazoa > Chordata > Mammalia > Rodentia > Heteromyidae > Dipodomys > Dipodomys merriami. The sequence continues at coordinate 11,988,896 of NW_027204492.1, forward strand.
ACATCCAGTCACAGTTCTCATGGGGCTCTAAGGTTCCCACCATTGGTAATCCGTGGGCACACTGAGAAGTGACTTTCCTGGTTGCAGATGGCATGAACAAGGAGAAAGCATACAGTTGTGACTCTGGAAAAGAAAGCAGTTTGACTCAGAAAGGAAAGAAGGAAACTTGGTTTGCAAGACTGTAGAATATCGAGGTTGGCTTGCTGAATCCTGTGGAGGCAGTGATCACAATGCAAAAAACAGAAATCCCTAAATTCTTAGTGCTTATTTGTTAGATTTTGTTTTTATTGCTTACAGAGAGCATATTGTCTTTAAAATTAAGGTTTTTGATTGTCACCTTCAGGAGAATAAAATTATCCATGCTTGTGAGGTCTATAAAATAAAGATTAAATGTAGTAATCCCTTTTAAGCATTTAAGCAGAGTAAATGTTCCAGAAACTAGAGCTGCTAATATAATTATCACTTGAATTGTTATTATTTCTATATCTGGAACAATCAATGTAATATGAAATATGCTTTTTCAGGTCTAAAATAGTGTGGGGGCATCTGCTCAATAACACACTTGCATACCTTGAACTTCACATTTAAGGGCATATATGTGTTCTCACATTTTAGCACCCACAACAGCAGCAGATTTTACCTAACTTGTATGCTGTTTCTGTTCATTTCTTATTTATTTTGTATAATCCTCTCGTATTTTAGGCTCTGGAGTCTCTTTTCCAGTGATCCAACTTTGTCAGTAAATTGGGGACAGTTAAAGTGTTGGACTCTGAATTTCATCATTTTTACATACTATGCAATATTATTCTCCTTTAGATTTTTTTAAAAACAATTTAAAATATTCAAGCCATTCATTCTTGCAACTGAACAGGACCATATGACAGTAGGTCAGGTTTGACATAGTTAAGGAACATGGTTTATCAACCGCATCATGAAGAAGTTAAGCAGTATTGCCACATACTCATGATTATATTTATATGCTTTGCCTTTCTTTCATTCACTTTTATTCACCCTGCCCCTAACTGCAGATCATTAGACCCGATTCTCCTTGCAGAGGTAGGGAGCATCCTGCTGATGAGCTGGAAAAGGCCTATGAAATCATTTGATGCATACTAATAGAGGCATGTATGATTTTTGTTGGCACCCCATAGCACATCTGCCTTGGTTGATCATTTTGTGTGGCTCACAAATGATGTCATAAATATCCAAATTGTCTTTGGCAACCAAAAAAAGGTTGCCCACCAATGCAGGCTTATCAAAGTGAGCTTTTTCCAGTTATGACTTTCTGGTCATGTCCTCAGTTGACTTCTAGTATTTGTATAAACTAGACTATATACACAACAGCAGGAGTTAGAGGTTTGCCCCACATTCAGTTTCATTCTGTTTCAGCCAGAATATCAGAGGGCTCATTGTATGTGCTTCTATATGGAAACACAGCCAAGAGCCCACTGGCCCAGGTTCAGAACTTCCATGCTGCTAGTCATTTGTTGCTGAGTTGCTATGTTGTACTGGTGGGAGCCTGATCTGACATTGTGTAGGAATGGAAGAGCATAACCTAGTGCAGGGCATGAATTAGCCACACAATCAGAAAGGGCTTCTCATGCATGGAAAAGAGAGGTGGTGATGGAGTGACTATATCTGTAGAATGGATGACCTCATGTCCTTCTGTGTTCTAGGCCCAGGGTAGATAGTGAGGTATCTAGTGAGGGTCCTCTTGCTTCTTTCAGGCAGTGTGTGCACTTCCTGTCTTCATGCTGCCCAGCACAGCTTTTCTCCATTTAATGGATAAATGCAAGAGTGACAGCACTGGCCCATTGCTGCAGTTATATTTTTAGCACTGAATGTAGCACAGAGCTGCAACTTACCATGTGGAAAAGGAACTGGAGGCTTTGTTTTAGAGCTAGTAAAAGAAATAAAGAAGGAGATGGAGAATTGGAAGATTATTAGCATACCAGGAGCAGGAAAGTCAAAGGTGAACAAAGTGTGAATCTCAAAAGTTTCTAAAGTCTTTTGAAGTAAATAACCTCTGGATCTGACAAATAGGCAGCCTCTTTTTTTCTACCTTGGAAGAATAGCCAGGTTGGGCTCAAGGCCAATGTGGAAGCAGCATAGAGAAGTGCTTATCAATTTACTTCTGTGTTACCACGGCTTTAGCCCCCATGGATGGCAGCCTGGTTATCTACCTGCTGCCTATGTGGCCCTTCCCAGGCCCTTGCCCTTGAATATATCCAAAGCAATTCCCCGAATGTCACAGTGGTCAGAGCTCTAGAAGAGCAATGCTAGTCAATTCAAAGGAGATGATTGAGTTTAGTAATCAGAATCAAAATCATGTCTGTAACCTTGGTCAATAATAAGATCTGAGAAACATCAGGTCATTTCATCGAGAATATTTAATCTCGTGGTCCCTAAAATCTATTGGCAAGCGGGGCTGGGAATGGGAATTAGTGGTAGAGTGCTTGCCTAGCACACATGAGGCTCTGGGTTCAATTCCTGGGTACCATCTGAACAAATAATAATAATTGGGAAGGGCTCTTTTAGTTTAGTGAAATTCACTTGTGCTCTGAGCTTCTTTTCCCTACATTTAACCAAATGCTTCTGTTGAGATCAGGCCAGAGAAGAACATAAACCTACACATTCAGGATGTAAATCCAGTACCTGTGAGAGTGTCGTGTATTTCTGTGTGGAGAGAAAGTTTTGCTTATCTTGATTGTTCCAGGCTTGCTCTTTCCTTGTAGCTTTCCAGGCACCTCATCGAATAAACTTCTAGTGAGGTGTTTGCGGGCCTAGATAACATGTTCAGAAACATGTTGTAATCCAGTTCTGCTGTGGACTCACTTACATGAGGATAAAGGTTCCATTATGTATTAGGACATAGGAAGAGAGATAGTGGCTACTAGCTGCCTTAACTTGTACATAGACACTGAACTTTCTGACCTCCACATAGCATTGTGAGGCTAGGAGGAAGACGGGTGGTAGGGACAAAGGTAAGCTTTCTGCCTTCAGTCTTCTAACCTTTAATGAATTGCCCATAAGATTTTTCTTTGCTCTGACCAAATCTCTAACACTCTTCTTTCACCCATACTGGAAGGCTCCACAATGACAATTCTCTATTTATTTGTTTGTGAGACAGGATCTTGATATGTAGCCCAGACTGACCACAAACATATATTGTGCTGCCTCTGTTTCCAGAGTGCCGATGTTACAGGTGTGCAAAATCATGCCTGGATCCTTAATCTCATTTCTCTAACTTGACTCCAACCTTGCAAAACAAAGCTGGCACCAAAACAAGTGTGCATCGGCTTCCTGCTCCTTCTCCAGAGAATCAACACTAAAACTCAGCAGAAGAACGAGGAGCTTCATGTAAAAAATTGCTTGTGAGGCAGTACCAAGGAACTTTTATTCCTTCACATACACACACACACACACACACACACACACACACACACACACACACACACACACACACACACACACACAGAGAGAGAGAGAGACAGAGAGAGACAGAGAGAGACAGAGATTCCAGCCACACAATAACACCTTTCTGCCATTTCCGTGTAGGAAGAATGCAGGGAATTGGTGTTAGAGATAGTAAACATATTCAGTGAACTATAACATAAGTAGTTTTGAATCTAAATTAACTGTACATCATTTATGGACTTGGACCTGAGAAATAATTGTTGCTGAGGGTTACAGAAATTCAGGAGTTGAAACTATGTGCAGTAACACATGCTTGTAATTCCAGCATTCAGGAGACTGAAGAAGATTGTGAGATCAAGACTGGCCCAGCCAGCCTAGACTCTGTAACAAGACCCTACCTTCCCCTGATTAAAAAAAAAACACAGCTGGATCCAATTTTTCACACCTGTAATTCTAGCTGCTCAGGAGCTGGAGATGCAGAGGACCACAGTTTGAGGCCAGCCTGAGCAAATAATTATCAGGACACTCTATGAACTAATAAGCAGAGCATAGTGACATATACTTAGCATCCCAGTTACATGGGATGCTATAGGTAGGTGGATCACCATTCAAGCTAGCTCATGGAATAAACAAGCAAAAATGCTGGGGGTGGGGCTAAAGTGGCAGAATACTTTTCCAGCAAGTGCAAAGCCCTGACATCAAGCCCATTTAGCTGTAACAATCACCTCTTCACTTATTCCCACCTTGCCATGACATCTAGTAGAAATTTGGAGCACAGCAAGGACTTAAATGTACTTTGAAGCTGCCAGCAACTCACACCTATAATCCTAGCTACTCAGGAAGCTGAGATCTGAGGACTGAGATTCAAAGCCAGTCAGTGAAACTCTTATTTCCAGTTAACCAGCAAACAGCCAGAAGTGGAGATATGTCATAAATGGTAAAGTGTCAGTCTTGAGGGAAAAAAAGCTAAGGGACAGTGTCCAGGCCCTGAGTTCAAACCCCAGTACCAGCCCAGAAAAAAATGTACTTTTATTTTTGAAGTCATTTTATTCACCATTAGGAATAGAGAAGAGATGAAATCCAGTATTTTGACCAGCAGGAATAACTGTCATTGATTGAAGATCTTTACTACACTTCTAGCCCCAGGTTACAGATGAGAAGCTAAAGTTTGAGTTAATGTAAGTCCCTCTGACTCCAGATCCTGAATCCTCACCATGTCTGCATCTTGCGCTTGAGAAGTAGGGCAGTTCAGGCAAGGTAGTGCCCAAGATTAAGCCTCAGAGTAAGGCATACAACACTGCCCACCAAAAGGTTATAGATCATCCCATCTCCTTTGTAGGCTTGGGCCTGGGAACTGAGCTGTTGTGCACCTTCTCTTTCACCTCAGCCTATATTCAAATGTCATTCTTCCCTTACTGGCTTGTGCAGAGAAATAGGTGATGAGAAAAGGCACATTGAGGTACATGCAGGGGCAGTTCTCTCCCTTGCTAACTATAAATAGCTCCCTCTCCGCCAATTGCCATAAATGGCATTGAACAGGGAAGGCAACCAGTTTGAAAGAAGCTCTAAGAAGTTAGGACAGTAATATCTGCTTTGTGTGTGCAATGTTCCCAATCGGTCGCAGAGGGTTAAGTGTGTTGAGATGTTGGAGGGAAAAAATGGTTTTGTCACATCTATGATGTCACCCCAGTCCCTGGGCCAAAGAATCTATGGTGACCCACAAACATATTGCTTTACAAAGGAGCCAAATCCCACAGCTCAGAGCAACTGGTAATGGAAATGGAATGCAGAGATATTGAACCTTTCAGCTTCCACTCATTCAAAAACACTAGGACTTACCTGTTGTTACCTTGTTGGCATTAAAGAGTTAATGTGAAAGGAAGAGACCTGCCACACTAAAATACACCTGATAGGTGTTTGCATTAAAGGCTGGACAAACTGTCCTGCAATGACTGAAGAGGGGGGAGTGACATGAGTTTATTCATATGAGCCCTTTTCAGCACTTTCCATTCGAGAATAGATAAGTAATTGGTTGTGGATATGTTATTTCATTAGTATAAATGAAAAGACTGTTATATGGGATACTATACATTATTGATTCTGGCTGTGTCCTTTAACAAGGATAAGTGATTTTACTTCGGAGCATTTTTTATAATCAAAAGGCATTTTGCAGTAAAGCAAAAAGAACTGTGGACCAGAATGATTCAGGACAGACAGTAGCAAGTAAGCAGGTAGAGGAGGGACCACATGGTGGGCAAGAGATTGGCACTTCCTGTATTTCCTTGTGATGGAGAAGAACAGGACTAACAGCCTGTACAGAAAAGAATTGAAAGCTGGAATGTTGGGTACTAATGCCAAGGAATTTTCTATGTCTCTAGTCAGCACCTTGGGCTCTGGCTTGTCTACCTGGCCTTGTGTCTCAGAAAGCTTGTCCAGCTACAAATAGGATGTTCCACTGAAGAATGCCTAACAACCCACACATAAAATCTGGATGCAAGATGAGCCAGATGCCTATGGCTCAGGCCTGTGCTACCCAGGAGGCTGAGATCTGAGGATTGTGGTCAAGGCCAATCCAGGCAAACAAAATTGAGAGATTCTTTTTTTGGGGGGGTGTCCAGTCGTGGGGCCTGAACTCTGGACGTGGGCACTGTCCCTCAGCTCTTCAGCTCAAGGCTAGCGCTCTACCATTTGAGCCATAGCGCCACTTCCGGCTTTTTTCTTTTTGCTTATGTGGTGCTGGGGAATTGAACCCAGGGCCTCAGGCATGCAAGGCAAGCACTTTACCACTGAGCCACCTTCCCAGCCCCAACTGAGAGATTCTTATCTCCAACTAACCTGCAAAAAGCCAGAGGTGGAAGTTTGGCTCAAATGGTAGATTACCAGCTTTGAGAAAAAAAAAATACTAAAGGGCAGTAATCAGGCCAAGTACAAGCTCCAGAACTGGTGCGTACATGCACACACACGCGTGCACGCACAGGCATACACATACACACACATACATAATGGATGCAGTGAAAGCTGACAATGAATGAGGAAACATTCAAGATGGTTTGTAAATGCAGGGCAGGCTCCATTCCCCTTTTTCATTCCCTGGGGTGCATTCATCTAAATTGGGCCATTGAGAGAGAAAGATAAGGCCCTCCTGAAATCTGATGGAGATGTTCATGTGAAGATGTTGGTTTCCTTTGTGTTTCTTCCTCCCATTTGAATTTGACTTAGAAGGGAGACATAGCTTCCTTTTATTTGTGCCAAGCATAAGCCTTGAACTCAGGATCTGGGCAATGTCTCTAAGCATTTTTACTCAAGGGTATTTGAGCCACAGCTCCTTTTGTGGCAGTTTGTGATAGCTCATTGGAGATAACTATTATGGACTTTCCCACTTCTAACTGTGATTCTCAGATCTCAGCCTCCTCAGTAGTTAGGATTACAGGCATGAGCTACCAGCACCTGGCTGACTTAGCTTCCTTTTGCCTATCAAAAACATGTTGAGGGGCTGGGAAGGTGGCTCAGTGGTACAGCGCTTGCCTTGCATGCATGAGGCCCTGGGTTCGATTCCTCAGCACCACATAAGCAAAAAGAAAAAAGCCGGAAGTGGCGCTGTGGCTCAAGTGGTAGAGCGCTAGCCTTGAGCTGAAGAGCTGAGGGACAGTGCCCAGGCCCAGAGTTCAGGCCCCACGACTGGACCCAAAAAAAAAAAACATGTTGATTCACCATACTGTCAGAGTTGTGTTTTATGAGCCAGTGCTCATCTCTGCACTTGCCAGTTTGCACAATGGCTAACAGCCCAACTTCAGATCTACTTGACTTGAGTCCTTTAATTCTATCTTTACTTTTTGGGTGTGCAGTTCTGGGAACATCAATTAACCTTGTTTTTGTCATTGAAGAAAGGGATATAACAGTTCCAGCATCACCAGATGTCTAAGAGACTTGAGTTTGTCATGGGAAGCAGCTGCCACAGAACCTAGTACCTAGTATGTGCTCAATAAATGGTCCTTAATGTCCACTCCCTTGGTGTCCTTCAGCTCCCTCATCTCCTTGCTTGTTTCCCAATGTAGCTCTCAGTACATTAGCTTCTTTATCATCAAAGGCCTCAGTGGACATTCCTAGGTACAGGAGGCATAGGAAGCACAATTCACAGAAAGTAGCTAGTTCTTTCAAATCCATCACTAACATTCGAAGTGAAGATAGAATAAAACAAGAGATAAACACTGATTTGTGCGCTATGGTTAGACACAAAAATTTACAGAGGTAACATGCTAGAGTTAAATTCACCTGTAAATTTATATTCAACACCACCTACGCTTGTGGTGATGTAAATATCTTGGTGGAATCCTCAGTTACAGACATTGGTCATAAAGCTTCAGTGCTGGGGGAGGGCAGGAAGAATGGTAAAATTGGCAGATGGAGCCATGAGGTAGCAGTGAGCAAGGTAAGATAAAATGAACAAATGGAGAAGAGGAGGAGAATGCAGTCAAGAACCCAATGTATCTCCTACAACATTAAAAAGAGTGAGGAAAGGGGAGGGATGAGTGAGAATGATGAAAGGGATGACACTGACCAAATATATTATTTTTATGAACTATTTTGTTAACTGGCAACTCCTTTGTACAACTACTTAAAGATAATTTTTAGAAAACCAAAAATAAGACTACAAGCTATATGTGTGTGTGTGTGTGTGTGTGTGTGTGTGTGTGTGTGTGTGTGTGTGTGTATCATGTGACCTAAGAGTGAAACAATAGTTTCACATGTGTTAATCAGGAAGTATATTATTAGATACCAGACCACAAAGTGGCCAATTACTTTAGCAGGTAGGATTATCTCTCATCTCTTCCATCTCCTACTCACCTCTGTGCTTCCATGGTGCCTTGTATACAGTTATATTGCTCTATTGCACACTGTGACTCAGGACATGGTGCTCAAGGAAGGCTTCATGGATGGCAAGGGCCATAGTTCCACGTAGAAAGAGGTGAAAGAATTGGTTAAGATAAAGGGAAACAGAGCATTCCTGATGGAGTTCCTGGGATATTGCATAGGCTTCCAGCCAGAAATATGCAAGGCATGTTAGTAATGGACAGTTAGAGGGAAGTGTAAGGCAGTTCTATTGGATCAGTAGAAACAAAGAATTTGCAACCCAGATTGTGCAATGCAATGACAAAATTGTCCCCCAGTAGCCAAGCACTCATGGAAACTGTGTTCTACCAAAAGGTTGGGGTGGGGGAGAATTGCAATTAGCCAAGAGAAAGAGGTTCTTTCTCAAATCATTCCTAGGCTTTCCATGCCAATTAAAAACATATGGCCCTGGCAAAGGATTCTGCTTTATTTGTATCTATGGATGATCATCTTTCTTGCCACAACTAGCTAGAGAAAAGGCAAAAAAGGCAGCTTTACTGTCTGATGGAGTAATCATTAGCTAATGCTGCCATCTCCAGGAACCTGCCTGCTAATGACCAGCACATAGCAGCCCTGCCTCTCACTGGCTGCCCAGGCAAATTTCTCCCTGCCAGCTCCTCAGTTCTACTAGCTTGGCTCTGTTTCTCCAGGTTGAAATTTGACGAGGCAGCTTGTAGGAGGTAGAAACCGCTCCAGGCTTCCAGAATCCATGACTTCCAGTTGCCTTCCCCTTTCTGTGGTCCAATAGGGATATGTAGAAGAGGATGACAACTCCTTTGATTTAGTTTTCTGAGCAATCATTAACAAAACAGTGGGTGCAATAGTATTCAAGATCAAGGTATTGGCAGGTTTTCTGCCTGTAGTCTCTCTCCTTGGCTTATAGGTTACTTCCTTTTCTCTTTGTCCTTTCTATGTGGACTTTCCTATGTGCAGATGCCTGATGTCTCCTGTGAACCCTGATCTCCTCTTCTTAGAATGACATGCAGTCAAATTAAGCCTACCTTACTGGCCTCATTTTAATCCAATAACTTCTATGAAGGCTCAATCTGCACAGTGAGTAGCATCTAGAGGAAAGGAGCCTTGGCATGTCAACATATGAATTTGCTTCAGAGAGCAAATGCAATTCAACCCATTACAGTCTACATGCATTTCAGAGAATACCCCAATTCTTTGTTCCTGTGAGCGTTCGTTTCTCCATTACTAGACTACATGTGCTAGAACCACTATCTTAGAGATATTGTCTAGAAATAAATGAGTTGATGAAACATTGCTAAATAATTTAGAAAATAAATGTGAATCTGTAATCAGTGGTGGCAAATGGGTTTTCATTGTGCAAGGTGATTTCTTATTGGGAGAATAAACTAATGTAGCACTTTTATTATCAAGTTTGAACTTGCTATATATTTTCATTTATCAAATAAACATTCATATATGCTATGTGTTATTCTAGCTGAGCACATTAAACCATATTTTCTAATTAGCTCTTATTGTGATGTTCAATGTGCACACCACAAGAAATTGTTGGTGCTTGCAATATAAAATTCAGAATTAATACTGACCTTAAGCATTCTTATACTTGTAAGAATCTGAACGATTTAACTCATTATAATGCAATTCTCTGGTTTGTTGGTTGGATGCATGATGAACTTCTAGTAGAACACAGATGAAGGTTTCCAAGACCACACCTCAGGTGAATTGATTCACCAAAAGGACTTATAAGACATAGTATATACCAGTTGCCAGTGGTTATGATTTATTACAGCCAGTGGATAAAAGCAAATTAGAGGGAAAATTTGCAAGAGGAGGAGTCTTCAGAAAACTAGGAGCAAGCTTCCAAGAATTCTCTCCAAGGGCTGTCACAAAACATATACAGATTCTTCCTAGCAACAAATGTGATAACACACGGGAAATGTTAACTATCAGGGAATCCTATATGAGCCAAGGCTAGCCACACTGATACCCTCTGCCTTGTGTGCACCAAAATTCTAACTGACCAGAAAGAAAATGGATAAGTCTTTAGGTCTTTAGCATTAACCACATTGTTGGTGCCATATTCGGCCACATTTCTCAATCTCTCTCTCTCTCTCTCTCTCTCTCTCTCTCTCTCTCTCTCTCTCTCTCTCTCTCTCTCTCTCTCTCTCTCTCTCTCTCTCTCTCTCTCTCTCACACACACACACACACACACACACAGACAATATACTGGAGCTTAATCTGAAGGTTTACATTAAGCAAAAACTCTTATCACCTGAGCCACATCCCACCTCTCAGTCATTTGGCGTTTAGCTTGGTTTTTAGGTTTGGTCTAGCATAGGCTGGCCAAGATTATGATCCTCCTACCTACCTCTGCTTCCTGAGTAGTTGGGCCACATACATGCACTCATAGTCCTAGTAAGCCACTTTGATCATTTGGCAAAGGCTTCATATTAATATAAGGTAATTTTACTGACAAGTCATCATCAACATTTTCCCAACAATCTACCATCAACATTTACATATATTTAACACCCTCCCTGATTAGAAGAAACAAAAAACTGCAACTACGCCTTTATGTTAATAACCTAATGCTAACATATTAAAGGCTGATGAAGTAGACATAAGAAAAACCATTTGATGATGCTTTGATTAGAGACCGGACAGTTCTGTCAGCTGTTAAGTCCCAAGATCAGAAATCCATTTAAGTGTTGGCAGCTTGATTTTATTGTTGTCATTGATAACAAGAGTGAGGAATAACCCGTTAGCTTTGTCGAGAGCTAGAAGACGCAGCCACCCGAGGAAACAGATTAATCAGCTTTAGTCCAACAAAAGACAACGATTAGAAGCCTGCATCTAATCAATTCTGATTAAGTCTACAAGGAAGCTACTATTTACTAAACGGATCAATTCTTGTTAACTGCTTACTGTAGTCAGCCAGGCCTTATCTCAAGCATGTCTCTATCTTATAGTACTCAGAGGGCTTCCAGCTTAATAGGACTTTTCACTAAAGAAAAATTTACTTTCATAGATTAAGTCTTCGATTCAAACAATGTTCAAATTTGGCTACAGAAAAGAAAATGGTTGAGATGATTATAGAATTCATATACCCACCACAAAGGTTCTAGTAATCTTAGATTTTAGCATTGCTTATTTTCAGTTGAATTAGGTACGCTATCATACAAATAGAGCAGGCACTTGATAATCAGCTACATCCTGATAGCTATACTCTAAAAATGCAAAATATAGCTCAAAGCCATGAAAATAGGCAACCACTTCTCCAACAGTGACTTCATTTCTATCAATACAATAAGTTCTTATGTATTTACCCTATTTTCATCTGATACATGAAGCAAGTACTTCTCTTTGCTGCAGATATTTTCTATTGCTGGGATAAATGCCTGAAATACCTTTAAAAAGGAAGACCTTGCTTTTGTTCATGGATTCAGAGGTTTAGATCTGTGGTTGACTGGTTTTCTTTTGGCCTTCAGTAAAGCAGAGTGTCATGGCTGGAGGGCACGTTTCAACACGGCTGCTTAACTCAAGGTAGAAGGAAGCAGAAAAGAGAAACAAGCTAGTCCTGATGAAAAAGTGGATCTTTCTAGGTCACTTTTCTGGTGTTCTACTTCCAGTAATGCTTTCATTTTATGAATCCATCCAGGGATTAATCCATTGATTAGCTCACAGCCCTCATGATTTAATCATCTCTAAAAATGTCTTTATAGATACACCCAGAGGCATGCTTTATTAATCTCCTAGGTGTCTCTAAATACAATCAAGTTGCCAATGAAGATTGATCATTATAGTAGCTAAGAAACATCAAGGAAAAGACTCCTCAGCATTTAGCTCTAGGAAATGCCAGAAATTCAAGATATGGTAACATACAAATTAGATAACTATTTCTATTCCTTAGTGCCCAGAACCATACCTGGGATCAAGTGTGTTCTCAATAACTATCTCACGAATAGCCAGATACAGGTGGCATAAATATGCAGTTACCATAACTATTCATGAGGCTAGGAGCAGAAGGTTATCTTGGACAGAAAAGTTCATGGGAAACAACTGTGAAAACAAACAGTATAAAACAAGGTTTGAGGTGTGGCTCAAGTGGTAAAGTGCTAGCCTAGTAAGCACAATGTACTGAGTTCAAAATCCAGTACAGGGCAAAAAAAAGAACTCTGGTAAATAAATGGCTGGATTAAACACATAAACACACTTTAGTACTTCGCAAGTATGTGAAAAATGAAGCTAATTTGCAATACGGCCAGTTACCTAGGTACATATTTCACTTTTTTTTAGCCATTAAAAAAATCATCAATCAAAATGAGTTATGGAAGGTGCTGATTTGAACACAGATAACTCGGATTTTTTCCTGACAATGAGAAATTGCTCAGAGGATAAATGTCTGGAAAATAAATGGCTCACAAAAATATATTTTAGATTAAATTCATGCTCTGTGCTTTGGTTGAAACAATGGGAAGGGTTTGTGTACCTCATGGCAGTATAAAATGTAGTCTAGGCTTAGGGAATAGACAATATTAAATAGTAGTAGACGATCTGAGCTAGTGAGAATTCTTTCACCACGTCCTGCCATCTATAGCGTTTCTGATCATACCCTCTACCTGAACATGCACATTCATTTGTGAATAAATTTTGCATGTGTCCATCTACTAGCATATTTTATACTTTATATTACGTATGTACACAATCATATAAATGTTAAAGGATGAGAAAAAATAAGCATGATTAAAATGCCAGTATGCTTTTTTTTAACATTATCTTATTTCTGTGGTGCATGTATCTCACCTGGCATACTCTTTTGTAGATTAGATTATGGTCCATTGCAGAACCCAATTATTATTTGTTGTATTATTAAAGGGTTCCAGTGCTAATCCTGCGACTGACTATTCAAATAAGCCATAATAGCTTCTACTATTTATAGTCTCAACACTTGTTTTGTCATCTGAAAAATTGGGTAACTAACAATAGCTTTGTTGATGCATTGGTGTTGTCAAAAATAACATACTGAGGGTAGGTAGTTATTGATGTAATATTGATGATTGTAATAATCATAAAATGACCAAATTCTCTGATTTGAGGAAGAAATGACGTAGGGTCTGTCTTCATTGAACAATTACTTTTCATCATTGAGCCTCCTCATATATTCTAAATGATATCAATTCCCTATTGGAAATTTTGTTCCAGCTTATGAATGTAATTTTCTTGTATAGGAAGAGAAACCAAAACCAAAAGAGAAGAGATTCCTATTCTTTTATACATGTCTCAAAAACAGTGGTTCCTTTCCAAAATTATCTACTAAAATTAGAGAAAATGGTATAAAAGCAAGACCAAGGGACAGTTTGAGAAGTTAAAAGGTGGAATCTTCTTACGTTCTAACCCCCATCTCATCAACTATAACACTTAGAATGACCTCCCACACACCTACCCACTCCTTCAGAAGAGCATGGAAATTCTGAACATAGTCATCTTAATCTAAGGCAAAAATGAAGCCAGGAAAAATTCTTTGGTGGCCCACATTTCTCTTCTGTCCACTAGGGGCCAGGTTCTACTAATCTGTAGAATCATGCATATAGGTTGCCAAAAGGCTAATAGAGGGTGAAGAGATAGAGAGAAAAGCATTAACTTCCTCATTTTCTTTTCTTCCCTCAGTACACTGTACCCCTACCTGTCAGCAAGAATACCTGTTACCAAAGTTGTCCCAGGTCCTCTGATTAACATCCACCAAATATAGCATGAACTTAACCTCTCCAGAACACCACCTTTGAAGTCTCAAGCAGTTCCTTTTTCCTTTCTGAAACTCTCTCTTCCTTTAGTTTCTGTGACACTACTATTTCCTAGTATGTACTTTTTAACTCTTCTCTCTGGATAACAAGTATTGGAATTTCTCTTGGTTTTATCATCAGCCTTCCCATCTTGATGTACCTATTCTTCTAATAGCACAATGTCCCTCTCTCATCTATCAATACCCTCTAAGACGATAATTACCATTTTTTTAAATCTGATTTTCCTTTCATTAAGATTCTATTCCCATTTTAAACTTTTTTTGAACCATAGTTGAAAACATGCTATCTGATATATCCTCTAAAAATTTTAGGTGTAACTCAGAATTATGAATCAGAAGCACAATGATGGACAGTACATTTCCATGTGTAAAGTATTCCTGGTACATCAACATTTTCAAGCAATGTATAATTTTATAACTTTGAGCTGTTCTCTTGCCCTCTGGGAGGAGTTATTTTAAAAAGAAATGGTAGGCCAGGTGCTAGTGGCTTATGCTTATAATCCTAACTACTCAGGAGGCTGAGCTCTGAGGCTTGTGGTTCAAAGCCAGCCAGGGAGAAAAGTTTGTGAGCCTCTTATCTCCAATTAACCACCTGAAAACCGGAAGTGACGCTGTGGCTGGACGTGGTAGAGTGTCACCCTTGAGCAAAAGAGTTCAGGGACAGCACCCAGGCCCCAAGTTCAAGCCTCATGACCGACAAAAGTAAATAAATACATAAAAGTAAAAAAATAAAAGTAAAAAATAAAAGTAATGGTAAACTTGTATACAGTTTATAAGAAATAATTACTATATTAGTTTTCTAGGAGCACCATAACAAAGGGAGGCTGAAACAAAACAAAGTCATTTTTTCATAGTTCTGAAGGCTAAAAGCACAAAGTGAATTTGTTATAGGGGTAGGTTTCTTGTGAGGTGTGCGTTCCTGGCCATTAAATGATCTCCTTGCTGTTTCCTCCTACAGCCTTTCCTGTACATAAGCATAGCAAGAGAGTAATCCCTAATGGTCCCTTCTTTTATACAAACACCATTCTACCTGCTGAGGAGCCTGCTTGTGGCCTCATTGAACCTTAGTTATCTCCCTCAAATCCCTATCTCCAACCAGTTTTCATGAAGGATAAGAGCCTCAACGTATGCATTTAGGAGGCACAATTCAGTCCATAGAATAAGTGTACATCCCAGTGAGTTAACTTAGTGAGTGGCAGTTACTTTATGTGTCAAAGAGAGGGAGCTAGTGGTACTGGAACTGTACAGGGACGATTGGATGCCCAGAGAACCTTTAGGTTTCAAAAATGATAATTGAGTTCTCTCCCTTTCTACCTCAGACTCCCTCAAATCTTAGAATCACTGTATACACCCAGAAGTTCTATCTCTGTAGAAAGAGTGAATTGCTTTCTTCAAGAACGCCAATGATACCACTTCCTAGGTCCTAGGCATCCAAGACCTCCACAGGAACCCTAGCCTGGAAACTAGAACTATTAGAAACATTGGAGTTTGACCCCATCCTAATGTGATTATGTGATACATGGTTGAGAACACAGGGTCCATCTGGGATTAAGACCTTTGGGAGATCACTACAGAGCCACATTCCTGAGTTATTAGTTCAAACATTCCTGGCTAAAAGAAGCCCTATGCTTAGATGTTATTGGTCTGAAATGCCTTGATTTTTCACCAGCTACTATTATTAAGAGATATTAAGTAGTTATTATTAGGATTAAAGATTCTGGGGCAAATTAGTATATTTAAGTTTGAGTTTCTCAAACTTAAATTGATTTGATTAAATTGAATTGATTTATTTTCTGTAGGCTCTCATCAACCCTTGGACAAGTGTAATGGATAAAACGGATTACTAAGAGAGGGGTACAATATACAAACTTTACAAACGTTACTGGTCACAGGCTCTTTTCAAAGAATCTTGAAAGGACTTGTATTCTCTAGGAATACTAAATCTGGAAGAGTTCTATAAAATGCCATTGTTTTTGGCTGCAATGTGAGTCAAAAAATTCATCTCGGTCTGGCACATAACCTAATGTTATTTGGCATCCTATCATGGCTGGGCCAGTGCTGGACCACGTTCCTCTGTTTACCTGTTCTTTGACTTACCTAGAACTTCTGCAAGATTCTGCTGCCAGCCTTGTTCTAGGTTCGTGATTTCTAGTGCGACCTGGCAATCTATGCAGACCAGGCCCATGAGACTACGAGAACCTGGACAGTTTCTGACTGTGTCTGTCTGAGGTGCTTATATTGTCTTGGTCAGGAAAGGAACAAACAGATGAAATCACCAGATACCTTTCTAATAGAAGTTATCTCTTTAGCCCAGGGTACAATATGCAGACGAGATACTAAGGAAATTGTGTGCTGGCCATCTTAAGAAAGACCAATTTCCCTATGTACACTGGCCAAGAAGACAAAAGAAACTGGTGTTTCTCAATTACTTACTATATATCCTAGTAGATACTTCGCATAATTATCTGAGATACATTTAACATCCACTAGAAAGGGGAGGAGAATATAGCACAAAAAGATGAAGAACAGACCCACAAATTATATTAATATCCAAATGCTTATAAAAAGTAGAATGCATATACCGTCAGTGGTAAGAAGTGTCCCTCCTGTCTAAATTTATTTTCAGGCAGAATAGTAAAATTTAGAGATAGTGTTTCCATGCTTTAGTAGAGTCTTCAGAGGAAATCTACAACTCCTGTCCCATTCTACATGGTTTGACACTTGGAAATAAACATCTCTAGTTCTGTGTGAAACAGGAACTTAATTATCTTCCTCACCAACCAATTCTATCTTATCTACTGTGTGGGAAACTATTCATGTATATTGTGTGTGAATGCTGGTATGAGAGCTTGACCTCAGGATCTCAACGTCTCACATAGCTTTTTCCATTCACTTCTGGTATTGCTTGAGCTACACCTCCACTTCCTTCTTTTTGCTGATTAATTGGAGATAGAGTCTCTGGGATTTGTCTGCCTGTGCTGGCTTCAAACTTCAATCCTCAGATCTCAGCCTCCTGAATAACTAGGATTACCGGTGTGAGCACCAGTGCACAGCAGTCAACAATAAATGCTCAGTTCAACCATCACACGCCTGTCTTGTTCCTTTTCACTTCCTATTCATTTGACCTTTAGTCATGGGATGTCAGCCTTACATTTTCTTTTCATGTATTTGTTTATTGATTGATTGGTATAGTTATCATCAACATGTTATACTGTGCTTAAATGGCTTTAATTCAACATATGAGTTTGACAGTATAATCAGCATCACCCCTTTCACCATTCTTCCCCATCTCTCCCAACCCCACTCCTCCCCTCAGGTTTCCTAGTTCCATTTTTACATATGTGCATTGAACACTATGACTGTGTTTTGTCACCCTTCTGCTCTCTATTCATATACCCCACCCTGGGCCTCATCTCGTACCTCACCCCCAAAAGCCCATCTTCCTGCTTCATGGTTTTCAGTTTGTAAGTTAGTAGTTCAAAGGAGCTACACAATTGCTATCCTGTCTTGCTTATATCATACTCTAATGTCTGTAAATGTGAACATATAGATTTATAATTTATATCTAACTTCCACATATGAGAGAAAATATGTGCATTCTCTCTCTAAGCCTGACTTACTTCACTTAGCATAACTTTTTCCAGTTCCATCCTGAAAATGGCATATCATCATTCTTCCTGAGAGGTGAGTAAAGTTCTATTTTACACACACACACACCCTCACACCCCTCCCACATATATAAAATATTTTCTTGACCTTTTATCCACTGAAAGGCATCTAATCTACATACAGTGTGGCATTTCCTAAGATGGCACTGATTGCTTTCCACAGGTGCCACTGAGCTCTGTACCAGATCTTGACCAGTAAGAACAGGAGCCTATTCATTTCTGTATCCTAGGCATTCACAACAGGCCTAGTGTTTAACACGCACAGATAACTCTCCTTAATCAAACCATTAGAAGGGTATTTCTCTAAATTAGGGGATGTATTTGAAATGAATTTTTAAATTAGCCTAGTTAATGTTCAAAGTAAATGAAGAAAGAGGACAGAAATTTGACTTTGTCCTTATCCTTATAAGATATTAATGGTAAAAACTGAATGTTGAATTTCTTTCTCAATATAACTTGTAAGGGGATTAAAAATTGTTAGGAAGAGGATTGATGCACTGCAGGCAGGGCTTTAGCAAGCCATTGAAATATGCTGTTTCTCCACCAGGGGGTACTGTAAACACAAAAGAAGCCATGAATTTGTTTTTCCTCAGAGCAAGGGAACTGCAGAAAAGAAGTAACTTTTCTCTGCATTGCGTATTGTTGTACGAGGAATAAATAACCCTGTCTTGAGGTTAAAAATTATGGATTCCTTACTGCTAACACACACACACACACACAAACACACACACACACACACACACACACACACACACACACACACACACACACACACACACACACACACACACACACACACACACACACACACACACACACACACACACACACACACACCAGGCTGAGGCACTAAGTTAAAGGTGTATGATTTGTGGTATGTATAGAATTCTTTCCTCCACTGACTAAGGCATTATGTACTACTGTGTCCAAAACAAAGTTGAGTGGAATAAAAACATGTTACATTGTTTTTAACCTTATCTTAGAAGACTTTTCCAGGCATCATAGATGGACATTGGCCAGTTTTTGTCTGTTATAGTCTATACACGCAATAGAGTATATACATGCAGTGATGCCAGCTGTGACCCCCTAGCTGATGCTTGTTTTTTCTTTAAAAGACCCTAGTGCAGAGCATACATGACACAGTTAATGTTGAGAGAAGTTGTAGCTGGTGAAAGCAATGACTTAGATAAATCAAATCTTCAATTCCTTGCCTGTGTTTTCTTCCTTCCACATATAGCATTTATTTCTCAGAGTCTCAGTAATATTTTGAACTGTATTAATTTCTTTAGAATTGTCATTTAGCTGGTGGGTTGTACTGTATATGCATGTTGGGTTTTCCTTATTTGTAACCTCTGCATATGGCAGAGATCCTAGTACATTTTAAGGACTCAGTTAATGCCGGTAGATGGCTTGCTTATTGATCTGTTTTCACAAAAATGCTGCCAAAAAATGTCAGAAAGGATAATGATGATATTCGGGAGGAGACAAGTGAATGGACAAAAATTGACTAAGGGTAAGAAAAGAGGTCTAACTTCCATTGATGGCTCACAGGTACCCTGCATTGTACTGAAAGCTTCATATGAGTATCTAATTTAATTATCAAGTAGGCTAATGATGAGATGATCATAATCCAATCCTCCCTCCTATCACTTGCTTTTTAAAAATACAGTTGTGGCTTTCATATGGAAATAAAGTAGATCGTGTCTTTCTTACCTCAAGGCCTCAGTAGTACAGCCTGAGATTTGAGCTGAGACCAGAGGAAGCAATGGGCTGTTTTTGATATTCCTGTGGTGGATAGGGTCTACATGTTTATCTTTGATCTGTTTGCCCTCAGAAAAGATAAGAGAGAGGTGTAGCTCCTGGTAGTTGATGGCAATGCATAATTCTCATCTTCTGACTGAAGGGGAGTGGGGATTCCTTTTCCTCCTGGCTCTTGTTAGTACTACAGGAAGAGAAGCCTTTGTGTAGTCTGGATAGAATCAGAGCAATGGGGTTTGACGGAGAACACTTAAGGGAGGAAGAGAGACAGAATCATGAAAAGTCTGGGTTAGGAGAAACTCTCAAAAGCAATCTTTGGAAACTCCTAATAATACTTTGGCCAGTTGCTAGCCGTGTGGCCTACCATGAGAAACTTCACCTCTTCCAGAAATGATGCTGTGGTTCAAGGTGGTAGAGTACTAGCCTTGAGCACAAAAGGTCAGGAACCGTGCCCAGGCCTGTCAACATCCCCAGCCAGAGTGCTACACCTGTTACAATAATGAAGCTACATGGATACCTCATTATCACCCAAGTCCATAATTTGTATGTGGATTCACTGTTGGGGTTTGGGAACTTGACACATGTATAAGGACATGCACATATCCACCATCAGAGTTTTACAGCTCAAAATCTCCTATGTGCTCTACCTATTCCTCCCTTCCTCCTTTCAACTCCTAGCAATCACTGATACGTCTATTGTCCTCTTACCTGTGGCCATCAGAACATCATAGAGTTAGAGTCGCATACCATGTAGCCTGATCATGTTCACTTCTGTTTTGTTTCTTCATGCACATTTATTGTTATTAGAAAGGTGATGTCCCGAGGGGTTACAGTTATATAAGACATTCACTTCTTTTACTAAGTAATATATGTATACTTTTCCTTCATGCCTTGTCTGAGTTTGCTAGCTTGGTTTACACTGAATACTGTTCCATTGTCTAGATTACCACAGTTTATGTATCCATTCATGACAACTTGCTTATTTCCAAATTTTGGCAGTTATACAGGAAGGAGTTGTAGACATTACCTTTCAAGTTATTTGAATGTAATACTTTTTTGTGGGTGCTGGGACTAGGGCTTGAACTCTGGGCCTGGGTGCTGTCTCTTAGCATTTCTGCTCAGGACTGGCATTCTGTGCTTGAGCCATAGCTCCACTTCTGGCTTTTTGGTGGTTAAGTGGAGATAAGAGTCTCTGAGATTTTCCAGATAGTGCTGAGTTCAAACTTCAATCCTCAGATCCAAGCCTCCTGAGGTATATAGGATTAACAAGCAGGAGCCACAGGCTTTTAAATGAAATACATATCTCTGTCCTTGCTAACATAAATCCCCCCTTCCTATTTCAACTTCCTGAGAGGAGGGATTAGTATCGCCAAGATGTCTAATTTGTAGGAAAATACTGTGATAATTAACCTAGAAACTGTGTTGGCACCGTAAGTAAACAATGTCCTAGCAAATCTGTTCACATGAGCATCTGAAGACATTCTCAAACAATTCAGCTATCAAGGGGACCAGGAGACAGAGCTTTACATTCTAATGGGAAATGATTAAATCTCAGGCCTTATTGCCTTTGATGTGTCTGGGCTAGAAGAAGAGGGCAGAGTATTGATTGAGGCCTCCAGGAAGGCAGGAAGCTTACTGGGGCTGCTTGACCACAGAGCAATGACTGCTTGATGCTCTGCAACCTCTTGGACTGGGATTAAAGGCCATTCACCAGAGAGTTAACTAGATTTGTCAGGAGCTGTTTACTTGGAGATTGCCTGTAGGGACAGATGATGCATTTTGACTTCAGAAGGGGTACTATTGGTCAATTGATTGGGGGAGGGGAGGAGGTAGAGGGGAGAGGGCAAGGGAGGGAAGAGAGAGAAAGAGACAAAAGAGTTGGAAGAAGACCAGGAGGGGAAGGAAAGGTTGGGGAGGACAGAACTGGATGTTGATGACATAGGTGAGTGAAAGGTAAGTGACACAGCACTGAGTCCAGACATCAGTAGTGACTGTTGAGACTGAAACCACCATATGCAGTCATTTCACATATTGGCAAGTACAATATTTCATCCAAAACCTCTGATGCAATTTTTCTTTTTTCTTCGTCTTCTTTCTTTCTTTCTTTCTTTCTTTTAAAATCAAACCTGGGCCTTGAGTTCATGGCCTGGGCACTGCCCCTAAGCTACTTTTGGTCAACACTA
This sequence comes from Dipodomys merriami, assembly GCF_024711535.1. Taxonomy (NCBI): domain Eukaryota; kingdom Metazoa; phylum Chordata; class Mammalia; order Rodentia; family Heteromyidae; genus Dipodomys; species Dipodomys merriami. The sequence goes on from NW_027204492.1 coordinate 12,010,585, forward strand.
GCACTCTAGCACTTGAGCCCTAGCACCAATTCCAGCCTTTTCTGTTTATGTGGTATTGAGGAATTGAACCCAGGGCTTCCTGCATGCTAGGCAAGCACTCTACCACTAAGACACCTTACCAGCCCATTCTGTGATTGTGTATTTCACACAAGTCTTAGTTTTTTAGCACCTTCACTGTTGGTTTATTGGTATTTGTCATACCTAGTTCTTTCCCTCTGGTCATGCACAGTCTGCTAAGAAAGAATCATTCCAACAGCTAGATTTAAGCACATTTAGTAATATGACCATAGAGGTTGCTGTTCGTTACTATGGTATCAAAGGTGGCACTACAGATGTGTGAAGCACCTGGCAGCAAACTCTTAGGGACTGTTGAAAGATTAATAAGGAGAAAAGGGAAGATCAGGAACAAGGAAGTACAGATGTGAAAGAACCATGGAACATTGGGGAAACTGAATGAGGCAGCATGGACATAGGGATAACACTCTGAACAAAGACGCTAGGTTGGTCCCAACCTGTAAACCCTGGTACTTTCTAAAGATTAAGGGTGCCATTGTTCTAAGGCTTATACATTGCAATAAAGCAATGATGAAATCATTGAAATACATCCCCATGGAAAACAGTGTAACAGTTGGGCACTGCCTTCCTCTTTGTGTTCCTGTTGCTTAGAGTCCTTCCATGTATCACACCATGTGAGTGAGAAGAACATGCCCAATGGCAATAAAGACATCCCCTTCCAAATCAAAAAGACTTTGGGAACCATGTTCACTGGCTTCATCACATTTTATTGCTCCAGATAGCCTTTGAAGACCAGCTGTGTTGAGGACTAGGCCAGCAGGAAGATGTGGTACAGGGGAAGGTAGAAAGGATGAGTTAGTCAAGTGGTAGTGGTTACTCTTGCAGTGAAATGAGAGGCAGCTGCAGAGGGACATGAAGGCCCTGGGAGGCTACAAATTCATTCAGGAAAAAGGAGAGAGCAGCAGAAATAAATTTCACCTACCTTGCAGTTTGGCTGTGTATCAGCCCCCATTTTGTTTATTTCGGTGCTGTCTAGACATCAAAAGATGGAGCTACTCACTTTTCTGATAGTCCTCTCCCCCCACCCCCAGCCCCTTGCAGCCCCATCAAAGCTAGGAGAATAATAAACTGGGGGCACAGTGGAAAGCCTAGGTCTCCTGATTAGACCTGATAAGACCACTCATATGGAGATGACTTAATCTTGTCCCTGGGGAAATGCCCTTTGGGGGCGGGGAGGGGGAGGAAAGAGCTCTTACATTGGCCAAGAGAGGCTGCCTGCATATTAGGGTATTCTATTTTTATTTGGAGGAAGTTGGCATCTCTCCTGTGTAAAGACTTCACTGAAGCTCAAATTCTTCCATTAGCCATTTTGGTTTGCAAACAGCTATCTGAGTCTATCTGTGTACTTGGTGACCTGAGCACTAACTATGTCTGGTCATTTAACAAATGGTCTTCTTGAGGGAGAGCACTGAGTGTATCATTTGCAGACTCTAGTGCAAAACAAAAGCATAGGGTCCTTTGTTTACACATTAGGAGATTTCAGAATAGTAGTAGCAAAGCATGAAACCAAGTGCAGAGCCCTTTACAGACCCTGTGCAGTTGCCTAGCTCATGCATTTGAGAAGTCAGCTCTACAGAGGAACAACTCTTGTGCTCTTCTGTGTTGTAAGGGATCCTGATCTTCAGATCCCTTGGCTGTGGATGGTTCCTGGGGAATAGGGGAGGGTGTTTGATGTCAGAGTACAGCAAATTTACTTCATTCTCTGCCTCCTGCTGAAATCTCATCTTTACAGCTAAACCAATTCTGCTGGAGGCTGCATCCCTCTGGGAGGGGCTAACATTTGCAGCTGTTGTCTGTTACACTCTTAGTGTTGGATGGAAAAGTGGAGACACAGAGCACAAGGCAATTTTGATTATGCAGAAAAGCTTAAAGCAAGATATGTAAGTTCATGGAATGCTTTTGAATATACATAATCTTACTTTCCATATAACTCTGAATATGGGTGATGGAGATCCATAAATATAGCTCCCTGTGGGTGTCAGTAATTCTTCAATATTCATTGATAGTGACAATATTCAGAATTTGAGACAGATTTCCCTTCACTCTGACTCAAGGGAAGTTTTCCCAGAGCCACACAGAAGGAGAATCCAATCTGTTCAATAGGAAAGACTCATTTGTTCCCGGAATAACTTGCATTTCCATTTCTATTTGCATTTTAAACCAAAATAGTGGATCTTCCATAAAGCAAAAATAAAAAGAATGACAATAAAGGTTTTCTCCTTTGCTTTAGAATTTTGATTTGCTCTTAACACCCTTGAGGGTAGCAATAACTTGCATAATACAATGCTGAAATTGTCCAGTTCTTGCTTTTCACTCTCATTAATAGAAATCCTCTTCATAGGCTGCTGACAGATTCTCTGAATTTTTAAGAAGAGATCTGGATATGAAAATGTACTTTTTTAGGTGAGGAACCAAAAGTTTTGGAAAAATTTGAACATTTTACAGGTAATTTTCAGAGGACTGAGTGACTGTAATTCTTGTAAATGTCTGTTTTGCTTGTAGCATTTTCTATTCATCAATAATTCAATTTCAAAATAAAAGACACATTTCTACAACCCCAAAGCTATTGGGGAGCCTTTCAGACTACAAGATTCCTGACCATAGGCGGAGCATCTACTAAAAAAGGCAGCTAACTCCAAAAGCTCTAATGTGTTGAGGGATCCTGTTACAGACCATTTTTTCGTAATTCTAGAAGGCAAAATAAAATTTTATGCTTGGAAATAATAAGTTTAAGCAAATAGTATGGGCAGAGCTTATATCTGCGCCTAAGCAGTGGTCTGATTACTGCCAGAACAATACTGCTACATGATGAATCATTAATGATCTGTGAGAGTCATAATGGTCTGTCACTAATGCCCATTAATGATCTCTCTATACCACGAGTATGGGCTTGATGTTTCTGGCCAGTACCTTGGAGAATACTTTAGATATGCCTTAAACTTTCTCTGATCTCCTCTCTGTGGCTGCTCCAAATGTAGACAACAATTGTCTGGGTAGGACCAGCTTATAAAGAAGCATGGCTTTGTTAAGGAAGTCCTATTCAGGTAAGATTCATTTAAGAGATATTTTTGAAGTAGATACATTGAAAAGCTTATGTGGGACATTAATGTTTTGTGAAATGGACAGATTTATGCCGGGGATCTTTCTGTTGTCTTTTGTCTTTCTGGATAGGAGAGGGGCTCTAAGTCCTCATTATTCTTTGGCGTTTGGCTGTTCAGCTTAGACTATTTGAGAAATGCATCCTTTCTTTAAGAGAAATGCATCCTTTCTTTAAGAGAAATGTAAACTACTGTTCTTGAAAAATGTATGTGTATATCAGACTATTTAAAACCCTATTTGTTTTTAGATAATAGTGTACTAGATGACTCAAGAGTGAGTTCCTACTTCTAGAGCTACATTAACTATACACCTGGCACAAAGCATGCATTTTTAACTTATAAAGAAGAAAAGAGAATAAGTCATGGTAATTAGCTTAAAGGAATATTTCCTTTGTGACAGATAACAAAGAGAAGGGGGAAAAAAGAGAAGGGGACAGAAAGCTGGGGAAAGGTGAACACAATCACACAGGATTTTTGAGAATCCTATTAGATGGACCTTTGGGGAAAGCACGGGGCATAGGCAATCCATAATGTCTAAGGGAAAATAGGAGTTGTGTTCCTCCATGACGGCAGGGAGATGCGGCAGACAGCTGAAGGAACCAACGCCCAAGAACCTCCAGCTTAAGGATAAACAAGCGCGGAGAGAAGGTGGCTGGAGCCGGTACCCACTTTGAAGGCTCTTTGAAAATAGGACAGGGGTTCTCTTGGAAGGCTTAAAATCACTCCAGTGGAGACTGTTTAATGGGAACTTTTAACACGTAACTATATGAAGACTGACATCATTTCTCGTACACTTTTTTTTTTGCCAATCTTTGTATTAGCTGAATAATATAAGTTCATCAGACAAACATTTATTGAAACCCTTCACACTGTCTTTATCATTGGATTTGAAAGGATTCCAAATAATACGAAGATCTTGAAATGTATTATTTGTGTAGAACATTTTGTCCAGATGAATGATTGTTCATTTGAATTTTTTTTCAAAATCATTTCCCTGCCACTTGAAACTGTTGACTACCACCTATCTGTTCATGTTAATTACTGGAATTAGCTTGAATATTTTATAGGGTCACCTGTACTTTGGGTGGTCCTAGAGCAACCCCCAAAAGGTTGATTGATCTCTCATGTCATATATGCACCATTCATTTGGTTATTTGGAGTTGAATTTCCCATGAAAATAAGAGAACAAGTCTCATTTCAAAGGTTAGGGCAATAAAGGTAACCATAATGATAAAAAATGAGTATAGAATTTGTGAAATTAGTTCAGCATTTGTCTATGTCTCTAATTAACGCACTAGAATTTTTACCTGCTCGAAGGGCGTCAGTTTATAATAATCCTTAAAAGAAAGAACTACAGGCACCATTATCGCTTAGTTCAGAATATAGTATATATGTCTGAAACATTTCTGCCTGACGCTGTGCTTGTAAAACAGTTGGGTAGAATATATGCATTAATAATGTGCTGAGTAAGGTCTGTGACACATGTAATTCTCGCTAAAAAAATATTGCATCGACATGTGCATCTATTAATTGGATATAGTCCTGTTGTCATCTAAGCTGTTGGGTTAGATTCAAGCACAAGCCAACTTTTTGCTTACAAAAGACTTCAGGATTGATTGATGAAATATTATACTTAGACATGTCCATTTTACTAGGCATACATCCTAGCTCCTTTGCAGAAATGAATGCAAGCTGTGAGATGGACAAGCAGTAAGTGGAGATGCTGCCATTGTTCACCTTTGGAAGGAATATGTATATAGCTTAGGCACTGAGTTTATGGCACAGTGCCAATGGTAGCAGGAGAAAGGCTTCTATAGTCAAAGAATGTCTAGTCTCAAGAAAGGTAATATATTTTATCTCTGCCCACCCCCCCCTCCAGAAAAACACTTTAAACTTCATACATACACGAGACTGCCTCCAGTCACTTCAGCCACAAGTTCTTCCCTGAACACCTCTCAAGGCAAGAGCTTCCTCCCTAAGTACATCATTCCCGTCCATCGGAGGCCTCTTGTTGGTCTTTAGGGAAACTGATAACCAGACCAATCCTGTGTTCTGCGCAATCCTTCACATCCTAAAGCCTTCATAGTCTTATTTAAGTTACAAAACCTGAGTTTTACTATGGTACCATTTTAGTCTTACTTCTAACATACCATATTTCTGCTCACTCCATTCTTAGGTTTTATCCTTACCTTACTGCATTCTGCTTGTCTTTATTTCTTGAGCATCACTAAATCCCTTCATGTTCTCTTCTGTTTCTCTTTGGTTACAGACGTTGTATTGGGTGGCCATTACCTGCCTAGTAATCCACATGTCATGTTGACTTAGCAATTCCAAAACAGAATACATGAAGACAGATTTCCCCCACCCCCCCCTTTCTCTGAAAGCAGTGAAAAACAATGTATTTTAATGCTTTCCTTAGCCATGGGCTCTTATGAAATGAAAAGTAAAGGTATTGTTTTTCAATCAGTAGTCCCTTAGTGCAGTTGATAGAGGTCAGATGTGTACTTCCAGATATTCATAGCTCACGTTTTCCACAACTCTTATTGTCACCTGGGCTAGAGATTGACAATTTTTTAAGTATCCAAAATGGCAGCATAGAACACTGAAAACTCTTTCAATATATTTTCTTTGTTGGTGTTATAAGTCAAAGCACAAAGGACTCTCATGTTTATCTTTAGGCCCATCTCATGGAAGGCTACATTTGCCTTTCACGATTTGCTTTAGAAACTGGAGGCTTTTGAATTGCAAATGATAACATTTCTTTGAATTTCACCAGGATCTCTGAGCATGGTCTCCAAGTTCAAGCATATCTCTATCTACAGTATGGTGTATCTTGCTTTATACAATAAAATTGTTTCAAACAATTCCATACAAACCAATTCCCATTTGAAATCCATGAGGGTTATCATAGGGGAAAAAGAAGTTTATTTTTTTTGAAACATTTCTATAAAATGAACATTTCCTGAATAATAAGCATCATAAGGGCGTTTAATATATCCATTGGGAATATTTAACCTGGAATGTTTTTGACATTCACCCATGTTTCTGTGTATGGTAGTGATAGATTAACTTTTAGTACAGAATAGTATTCAACTTTGCTTATTCATGCATTCAGAGACTGTTGGATTTTTTCCACTTTGGGCATTAATAAGTTAAGATGCTACAAGCATTTTTGTTTGTTTACAAATCCTCCTTGGACAACTGTTTTAATTTGTTTTGGAAAAACACCTACCAATGAAATTATTGGTTTATATATTTACCTAAAGCTACTATGAAACAAAATCCTCAAATGGCTCTACCATTCTACACCCCCACTCACACTAGCAATGTCTCAGCATTCTGATTAGTCTACTAGTCATCAACACTTGATGTTGTCCATTGCTCTCATTCTCTTCACCTTGTATGGATATAATGACATTCGTTTTGATTTAAATTTATTTCAGACTTATAAATATGTTAGAAACAATAGCAAGAAAGAAAAAACATTTGAGTCCTTATCTTGGGGTTCATTTCGCCTAACATCAACTTATCTGACCATTTCTGCTTGTCTCAGACATATACTAGTTATTGCAAATAAGGGAAACCATGGGACCGATGTTTCTTTGGGCCTGGCTTACTTCACTTAATATAATTTTTTCCAAGTCTTTCCACTTCCTAACCAATGGGGCAATGTCATTCTTTCTGATGGAAGCATAGAATTCCATTGTGTATATATACCACATTTTCTTAATCCATTGTTGCTTTGTATGTTCCTCCCCCATGGTATAACCCCTGTTTTCACTGTATTTGATGTTGGTATAATTTGTGCAGGGGAAGGGAAAAAACAAATGGTTTAAATAGGGATACAGGTGGACCCATTGCAACAATAAGATATACAAGACATGTCGAAAAACAAACTTTACACCTTTGGCACATCTGGGGGGAAGAGGGGGTAGATGGGAAGGGATGGGAAGGGGAAACAAAGGAGGAGGCAACAATGCTTGATAAGAAATGTACTCATTAACTTGCTCATGTAATTGTAACCCCTCTGTATGGTATTTTCACAATAAATGAAAAAAATATTTCAGCCTGATTACTAATGATGTTGGATACCGATTAAATATGCTTAGTATATCTGTATATCTCCTTTAGTGACGTATTTTTTTTCAAGTCCTTTGTCTGGTTTTCTTTGATTATTTAGTTGTCCACAACAGCTTTGAATTATTGTTTTAATTCTACAGTGTCTCCAGTAATATGCCCACTTGTTTAATTATATTAATTGTTTCTACAATAACAATTTGTAGTAGCAGCATGCTTTCCTTGATATGGATTACTAGTGGTTTCAAACTTTAACAATCTTGTCCAGGTACACTACCTTATGCCTGTAATGTCAGGTATTTGGAGGTGGAGATTGGAAGAATCATGGATGGAGGGCAATTCTGGCAAATAGCGAGAGTTTGCCTAAATAAATAAGCCAGGTATGGTGGAAAATACCTGTAATCCCACATATGTGAGAGACATAGAAGGATGCAAGCTACCCCATCTGAAAAGTAACTAAAAAGCAAAAAAGGGATAGGGTGTAGGTCAAATGTCAGATTGCTTACCTGGCAAGGAAAAGACCCTGAGTAAAAACCCTAATTGTACCAGAAAAATATTTATTCATCTGTTTCAAAGAATCAGCTTTTGGCTTTAGTGATTATATGATTTCTATATCATTGGTTTCCTTTCTCATTTTTTATTACTTTTTCCTACTTATTCAGAATTTAATTATTTTTCCAGATTTTTAAGATAAAACATAAATAATTTCCTTTATAACATTCTTCTGAAATAAAAGCAAGTTTAAAGCTACAAATTTCCCATATAAGGGCTACTTTAAATTAAATTACATTTTTGACATATTGTTATCATTTTAATCAAAGTGTTTTCCAACTTCCCCTTTGGATCTTCCTTTTACTCATGAATTTTTTGCATGTATACCATTTTTTCCATTTTTAAGGGATATGATTTATTTATATTCATGATATTTCAAGCTTAATATTTTTGCCATCAGTCCCTACACTCTGTTTGGTTTTGAATCTTAGAAAGTTATTTAAACTGATCTTATGGCTTAGGTTTTGATTTATTGTTGAGTAATTTATTTTCCCTAAGTTCATATCACATGAACCTTATAGTGTTATTCAGTCCTTCTACATTCTGTTTTTTTTTTTTCTAAATGTATTTTTTCTTTCCTCACAGCTCGCTGAAACTACTCAAAATGAGTATTGAAATATTCAACCATAACTATAGGCTATATTTGTTTCTTTTTAGTGCTATCAATTTTTTAACTCTATAGTAGCAGTGCTACTAGATATAAACACATAAGAAGCTGTTTGATTAATGGAGTGTTTTATAATTAAGACATGTCTCTCATGGTCTCTGGTAATAATATTCATCATGAAGTTTATCTTGCTAGATATTTGCATGGTCACACAATCTTTGTTAGATTTAGTACTTCTAATATGCAGATTTCTTCTTTGACTTTCATCCTCTGTGTCTTTATGTTTAAAGAATAAAAATGTATATATTATTCTATTTCTGAGTTTGAAGTCTGTATGTCCTACTGAAAAAGATGTCCCTCTATTCATATTTTCTAGTATTTTGGAGGTGAATCAAATGTTATTTTTCTATTATCTTCTGGGCATTATTTCTAAGTTTCTCAAACAGAAAATATACATCTGTAACTTATACTTGCTAATTTGTGCTGGTCTTGTGGCTTGAACTCAGGCCTGAGCACCGTCCCTGAGCTTCTTTTGCTGGAGGCTAGTGCTCTACCACTTAAGCCACAGAGCCTCTTTGGTGTCATGGACTTTCCTGGCCAGGCTGGCATCAAACTGCAATCCTAAAATCTATCTGTCACTTGAATATAGTCATGATTATATTATAATATACTATATTATATTGTATTCTAGATTATATTACTATTATGGTCATGACCACTACCGCCAGGGTATCTCTGGTTTTTTACTTCACCAACAAGGTAACTATTTATGGCATGTTTTTTCTAACTACCTACTCACAAATGTTGTGATTATCTTCTCATGTTGTACTCCGTTTGCCCTATAAATCCATTTCCTAATGTTTTAAAAATTATATTTATTTATTACACTAATCAGTAGTCTTTTATGTAATTCCTGCATACGAGATTTTTTTATGAAGTTCTTTTATTCTGTAGAGTTTTATTTTCTCCTAGTATTTTTCACTTCTTCCTATAGAACTACAATCAATTTTATCTGTTTTCCCTTCAGATTAAACAATTGTTTTGTGAATTTCGTGTAATGCAAATTTATTGGCAAAGAATTTCTTTCAATTTTTTTTTCTGGTACTAGAGTTTGAACTCATTGCCTCATGCTTACTGGTCTTGCTTACTAGGTTCTCACTGTTCTACCAGTTGAGCAACATCTCCAGCCTTACTTATACTGGTTATTTTGGAGATGGAACTTATCTGACAAGGACTGGCTTCAAACTGTAATTCTTTGTATCTTAGCCTTCTGAGTAGCTAAGATTATTGATTGGCACTACCAGTATCCAGCTGTTCAAGTTCTTGTTTCCTAAACCATAGTTACTTTATTTTCATCTTTGGTAGATACTAATTTTTGGTGGTAATTAGGTTTGAACTCAACACTTCACACTTGGTAGGCAACCATTGTTCTCCTTGATGAATACTTGTGGCTAGATACATAGTTCAGGCTTGATAAATCCTGTTTTACTTTAAATACTTTAAAGATTAGATGTTCCCTATTCTTCTGTGCATTATTTCAAAATGAAATTATGTAATTTCTGGGGCTGGGAAGGTGGCTCAGTGGTAGAGTGCTTGCCTTGCATGCATGAGGCCCTGAGTTCGATTCCTCAGAACCACAGCAGCAGAAAAAGACAGAAGTGGTGCTGTGGCTCAAGTGGTAGAGCACTCGCCTTGAGCTGAAGAGCTGAGGGACAGTGCTCAAGCCCAGAGTTCAGGCCCATGACCAAAAAAAAAAGAAAGAAAGAAATTATATAATTTCCTTATTATTATTCCACTTTATTGTATTTCTTTCTGTAGACTTTCTCTTTACCTTTGATTTTTTAGCAATTTGGTTATGACGTGACTAGTTTTTGGTGTTGATTGTTTTATTAATGCTTTGTAGTCTATGACATGTTTTCTTCTATTTTTATTGGCATATATTAGTTATACAAATGGGTGTTATTGTGATGTTTTCCTATATGGATGTAATGTACCCTGGTCACACTATCCCATCTACCACTTATCCTATTCCTACTCCCCACTTATTGGGACAATTTCAAAAAATATTATTTTATTTCATACACATATATACAGTGTTTTGACCATATTCACTCTTTTCTCCCTTCATCCATGCCACTGTCTTTCATCTCCACACATCACCTGTTTTACATTTCTGTCATTCATTTTCATCAGGATAGATTCCTGATAGGAGAGAGAACTGGTAATAGTTGACTTTCTCAGTTGAGCTTTTTAACTTAACATAATGATATTTAGTTCCATTCATTTTCTTGCAGATAAAAGATCATTTTTTGTACCTAAATAATACTCCATTGTGAACATATGGTACATTTCCTTTATCCATTCATGGGTGAATGGCCTAGCGAGATTCTATATTAAATCGATAACATAGTATCTTTTATAATTTTTGAAAAATTTTACTACTGTATTCTGACATATTTATGCTGCCCAATTTTCTTTCTCTTCTCTCCCTAAGACTCCATTTGCCTATATACAAGATAATTTAGTATTGTCCCTGATACATTGTTTCAAATTTTTGCTATTCATTTCATTTTTGTGTGTATTAGATACTTTCTTTTAGATTACACTCCTCACAAATTCCTTGCTCTGCTATATCCAATTATCTCATGAGTCCTTTAAAAGAATTCAACATCTGTGATATTCTACATCTCATTTCTAGCTTTTCATGTTTTTCAATTTCCATTTCTATTTAAATTTCCATCTCAATGCTGAAATTATGCATCATGTTGATGATTTATGTTGTTCACCTCTTCCACCAAGTCTTTATAAATATGTATCATAATTTTAAAATCGCCATTTGAAAATTCTTTGAATTGGGTCATCTCTGAGACTGGTTCTATTTTCTCTCTATTTTGAAAATGTTTCATATCTGCTTCCTTTTGGTGGTCCTTTTTGTTCAATAATTAATTTCTGTTTGAATATGTCACTGGGGTGATAAAGTATAAACTAAGGCAAACAGTGTCAATGTCCCCAAATGGAAATATCTTTCTTTTAATTATACCATTAGTATTTTGTTTGAGATCAGTCTACTGTTAGAGCTTTGTTGTTGCTTTTAGTTACATTAGGTGAATAATAGCTTTCACATTTAAGAGCAGGATCACAATCTTGCTTTAGTAGGGGAACCTGCGTAAATGGACAGTTTCTCTCTCTCTTTTTTTTTTTTACTTGACCTCATGTTTAAAGATCTTAATTTCCTTCTTTCCCCTTAGTTAATGACCGATTTTTCCTACTGTTGGACAACTAAAATGTACCCTCATATGGACTGACACTTTCTGCGTTTGTTTACCATTGTACTTGAGTACAGTGCTTGAATACTAGTGCAGTAGAAAAAAAATACATTGTTAATACAATGTCCTTCAACCATATAATATCACAATTCTGTGCAGTACTTAACTAAGCAATAAATACAGATATTGCCCACTTAAATACAGTTGTGAAATTTAGTGTCAGAGATTGTTTATGATGTAGTTTAAATTAAGGGTAATTGAAAATTCAAAGTATTATGCATCAAAGGATAGAGTATTTGGAACTGGGGGAAAGGCAAAAAAAAACCTTTATCTCTACCTAGCAATGTTTAAATGCTAAATGGTAGATATAATCCACTTTGAAACTTGGGAGAACCTGGAGTTATAGCCCATAGAGCCAAAACAGTAAAGCTGCAAAAAAAAGCTATCGGCTTAGAGTAGAGTGTAAGCAAATAAGCCCTTTCATGATGGATTATACTTCATAAAATGCTTTGATTTAATATAAATGTGTTCATATTTTACTGCCTATAAGGATCTTCAGCAGAGTAAGAATTCACACATTTCTCTTCAGCTTTTTCTAACTGTGGCTTTGGAAAGGATCATATAATATTAAAATACTGGGTGAGTAAAACTCACGGTTAAATATAAGTTTTTGTCTGTCTTCTTTTTCATATTTAGCATGATAACTTGTTGAACTTGGAGAGAGTTTTTACAAAATTTAACCCATTGTTCACAAGAATGCCTCTTGAAGCATTCTTTTATATTAGTACTTGTGAGTCATATTTTGTTATCTAATTTAAAGATAAGTAACTATTCATCATTAGTTTAATTCTACATTTTACTGAATATTTTGCGTAGATCACTGAAATGCATTGGCCTTGTTGATATACTGTGCACTTCTTGGGTAAATCTATAACTGTTCCCTAATAGAATCAAATATGTGGACTATGTTCCTTCATGCTTCTCATTGTATTTCATATTGTAAAATGATGGGATTATGGGCTTTGGTCAGAATGTTATTTTATTTACTTATGATTCATTCTCAGGGAGATTGACTGCACTTGAATTTCATATGATAGCCTTTTGTGCTTCAGTATTTCTCTCCTATTCTCTTTCTTGTTTCGGTGTCTCTTTTCTATCTCTTTCCTTCTCAACATTTTAAATGGAATGCAGTAGCTTACACATGCTAGGCAAGTGCTCTACCATTGTGCTACATCTCCATCCTTTAGATTTTAGAAATAGTATTCTTATATGGCCCAGGCTGGATTTGAACTTCCCTTCCTTTCCAATGGCTGGTATCACAGGCGTGTCCCACTGCAACAAACTGTAACTACATTTTGCCAAGTACATACAAAGCTTTTTATTTATATTAACAATTCTTACTATTACCATAGAAGGTACACACTATTAGTTATTTTTATTTTCTAGTAAAGGAAGTTGAGGAACAAAGTGGTTAATTAGCATTCCAAGGTCACATCATACTACTGAATGAAGATTTTTTTTGACAAAAAACAGCCTTTGTTTTAGAGTAGTTTTAGGAAAAAAATAAACCTTTTGTAAGAACCAATTACAGAAAAAACTGAATAAAAGTGAAATGTTCTCCTATATTTCCTCATCTTCCTCCGTATTTTTATATTTTTATTGTAAAAATACTGTACAGAGGGGTTACAGTTACATGAGTAAGTACATTTACTATAGAGCATTGTTACCTCCTTCTTTGTTTTTCCCCTACTATCCCTTCCGTCTCCACCTCCCCAGCTCCCCCATTCCCCCTCCAAATTGTAAAATTCATTTTCAATATAGTGTCTTGTACATCTCATTGTTACAATGGGCCAACCTGTATCCTTGTTTCAACGTTTTGTTATTTCCCTTCCCCTCCCCAAATTAGAAAAATGTATATACAAGATGAAGGGTAGCAGCATCAAATGCAGTGAAAACAGGGGTTATATCATGGGGGAAGAACATACAAGAGAAACAAAAGAATCAAATGGTTTAAATACCTTACAAACAAAAGCAAGAAAGAAAAAAGCACCTCTAGCTAAGTGTTCTAGTCACAAATTCCATTCTCTTAACCACTCTTCATCTTCTGCACTAGGTAGAAAGCTTGCCCTTAAGCTTCAGTCTTCTTATGTTTCATGACTTTTTTCAATTTGGTAGAGCAGCTTAAATATGATAGACTGATAAGTCCATGGCTATGTGATAAATTCCCATAGCCATTGTTTTTCTGATTAGTGAAATGCTTATTAAATCCAAAGAGGTGTCATGTTCATAGACCTTTGAGATCATCTAATTTATGCAATCATTTCATAAATGAGGAACAGAAGCTTCCCCAAAGCCCAAGTCTAGGCAACAGGAGAACTAAGACTCAAATCTAGATGGCTTATTTACATCATTCCACCAAGGACTCTAAATTCTAAAGGGGAAATAACAATTTTATGTGAAATATAAATAAACACTTTATAATTTTCACCTACAAACCCATAAGCAGCATTGCTTTACCATAGTACCTAGAGAGCCAATAAAGACTCAGGCTTTGCCATTACCAATAATATCCCTGCTTTTGCAGGGGGATTGTGGGAAGGAACAGTAAGTTTCTTGAACACATAAAAGCAACTAGCAATAGAAATATGTGTCAGGTTCCTTTGGTTAGGAAAGAGAGTGTTAAATTATCAATTAAATATTTTTTGCCCTAAATGGCATGCATCTACTGAAATCATGAACACCATCCACAGCTGGCTTCTCTGAAGATATCATTGAAATTCATAATGCGTAGTGTGAGCACTCTTCGTGCCAAGAAATCTCATAGTACTGCTTCCAAAAAATAAGGATATAGATTCTGATTTAAACAGATATAAAGGAATTGTTTTTAACCTGTTTTGACTTGTTGTGTCCAGATGGTTAGATCTGGGGAGTTCTACTCCTGGATTTAACTTGTTTTGACTTTTTGTTTACTTACAAGCAATGGCAAAGGTTATATATCTACTTATTTCCTATTTGTTGTCACAGTGAGTAGTGAGTACTCAAAAGAGTCCCATTTACTTAGAAAATTATTAAATTTGGCAAAAAGGAATGAAAAATAGATCTTACATTAGACATCTCTTTTCTAATCCCACAAAAAATCTCAATACTTACTATCATTAGTATTTCCCTATATGTCAAGTTAATTAGAAACTATTTGGACTAGATGACCTCTGAAGTGGCTTCTGGACCAAGAAAAGAAATAAAACAAACAAAACTTTGTAAAACCTATTGAGTTATTACAAATAAGATTGATTAATTAGAGAAAACCATGCTGTGCAGCACAAATAAACCTCAAAATGTATTTTTTAACTTAAAATTATTTTGTGTAATTTTAGATTGATAAGAAAGTTATAAAAACAGTACAGATTTCTAAATTCCCATATCCATCCAGTTTTCCCTAAAGTGAACATCTTATGTACTACAGTACAGTTGTTAGAGCTAAGAACACCAATGCATTACTCCCAACCAAATCATAGATTTTATTCAGATTTTACCAGATTTTCCCCC
Organism: Dipodomys merriami; assembly: GCF_024711535.1. Taxonomy (NCBI): domain Eukaryota; kingdom Metazoa; phylum Chordata; class Mammalia; order Rodentia; family Heteromyidae; genus Dipodomys; species Dipodomys merriami. The sequence goes on from NW_027204492.1 coordinate 12,025,806, forward strand.
AGTAATGCCCTTGTTCTGTTCCACAATTCAATCTAGGATAGCAAATTGCATTATTCACATCTCCTCTGTCTGCTCTGGTCTGTGACAGTTCTTTGTGTTTTATTACATTTTTAGCTCAGACTATTTTAACAGTAAGTTCACATGGTTCATGTGTCCCAAAGATAAGAGCATTCATAGTTCCAATAAGTCACTTCATTTACCAGTTCTGATGTGAATTTATAAGAACAACACTTATAAATTTCTGCCCTAATTCTACCCTATGGTCAACTCTAGCTTTTAAAACCCTCTAATAGCCCTTTGCCAACTCTCCTGTTTTCAGCAACTGATATTCTTGTCAGAGGTTACCTGTTTTTACTTGGCATTTTATACATACTCAGTTTTATATGCCCACCAAGTTTCTTGGACGCTATTTGTTTGAGAGTTTTGATAAAGGGGTCTATAATATGACTCAGTTATCTACTAAATGCATGCATTCCTTCATAATATCTGCCACGTGTCTGTGTGACCCTACCCCCAGTGCTTCTGTGAACTTGTCTAGTAACACCCCATTGATTATCTTCCATAAGTCTATGCCAACATTTTGGATAGTCTCTTTTATTAGAGATGATCCTATGAAAATGAACTGTTTTCAGGTACAGGTTTTCTTCATTGATCTGATTTCTGGCCTCTTGAAAATAAAGATATTAGATTGACACTATACTCTATCTATAGTCCCAAGCTAGTGATAGGGAGAAAGTCACACACATTTAGGTGACCCTAGCTTTATTCACATAGTATTATTTCTTAATTGTCTCAGTTTGAATATAGAACTATCTCTCAGGGTCTTAATGTCCATAACTTATTTAAAAATACATTTACCTTATAGGATTTTTATCAGTAAAATGAAATCATATGTAGGAAAGTACCTAGTATAGCAACAAGTACACTAACAAGGACAAAAAATGCTTTTAAGAAATGGTAGTTACCTTTCAGTCAAGAGAATCAACTCCTGAATGCCCAGGGTAAAATATATTGTTATATTATAAAATACAACATATTTTCCTGATAGCAGTAAATTCTAACTTCCCTTTCTTGTAAACTGATTTCTTAAGAGATTAAACCTTATTTTTCTGTTGTTCTTTTCTTCCTACTTGCGATTTAACCAAGCTAGTACTAAACAGAAACGAAGTTTTAGTAACCTGAAAGGATCAATTCCTAACAGTCATAAATTCTATATATTTCCAACTGGTAAGATGGGTAATAGTAATAGATATGTAAGTTTGGAAGGGGGTTGTAAATGTCTCTTAAAATCAACAGAATATGCACATTAGGTCCTAGCTAACATGGTAACACCATGGTAACACCAGCATTTGTTTATGTACATGTGGAGAAAATATTTAAAAGTTATAAAAGATAAAAATAAATGACTGTAATAACCATAAAAGAAAAAAATCTGCAAAGAAAGAAGTATTCTCATTTTTTGAAGAAATTCTTTCAACTTTATATGAATTTAATGGTATTTTACCTTCCCTGAACATCAACTACTGGGATGTCAATTACTAATGCCATAAGCAGAAAAACAGCAAGAAAAAAGTAGGAAATAATGCATAAAATATGTGGCCAATCCGTTTTACCAAATAACTATTGTTTAGAATTTTGTATGGGTATATAGCAGGATTATCACTGTGGTCCTTATAATTATCATCATTATTAGTATGTCTGCTAAGTTGGTTGTGATTCTGGAATATAGACCAACTTTCAATCTTTATGCTGTGTGAAGAAACTACAGTGCAAGAAAGGTTATATTTTCCATTTTCTAATTTTGTTTGTGTTAGAAAAGGGACTTGGAAAATGTCAGCACTGTAGAGCTTTTATAAGTATTATCATTTTCATTTTAGTGCAACCCTTAAGAAAATGATAACTATAATTCTAGTTGAATCCTACATCTAAGTAAAACCACATTACTGTTTAAACTCTCATCAAAATCTGGAAGCAGGTAGAAATATGGAAAATGTTATTTTATCACAAGGGAATTAGTTTACCTTAGAAACAGAATCCTCTCTTTTATCATGTATACGTACCTCTGAAAAATCTAGCTCTTTCCTATCTCATGGGCAAAATTTTCTTTGTGATCTCAGCTCAGTTCATCTTGCCTCTATCTATTAGTTGGTTAGGTTTCTGATCCAAACAGAATAATTGTCATAATTTAAGTTTAGATTTAATTCTAAATGTTTACACTTGTTAGGAGATTATTCACATAGATGTTGAACTACTCCCTTTGTGAGATCAAAATTGTTGTTGCTGCTATTTTTCTTTCCTGCCAGTTACTACACAATGCCTCACAAGTTTTTGCAGGCAGCCTCGTGGGCTGAAAGAGAGTGAGTGAGACAGGAGTCAGAAAGCTAGAGGTTGAAACCTCACTGATCTTCTCTATTTACTCTCCTTCCTTTCATTTTCTTTGTGTTCCAGTTACATTTATGTACTTTTTGTAACCCACTGCAGTTCCTCTTTAGAATTGAGGCAAGACCCCCCACTGAGTAATAATAAATTGGTTGTATGATGTAAAGCATTTTGGTGAGGCAGTTTTCTGCTTTGTAAAATGAAGCTAGTTGAAATTTACGTTAGCTATGTCACTAGTTCTCATTCACAGCAAAGAAAACAATGATTTTAAAGGGGCTTTATCAATGGCTAAAGTGTTGGGTTGTTTCAGTATCAGAATATGGAGTTATATAACTAGTTCCTGATTATACTTTCCTTCCTACATTATTTAATGCTTGAACATCCAATGTAAAGAAGAACAATAGTTTGTTAGGAAATGGAAAGACTTGGAAAAAATTATATTAAGTGAAGTAAGCCAGACCCAAAGAAACATAGGTCCCATGGTTTCCCTTATTTGCACTAACTAGTATATGTCTGAGTCAAGCAGAAAAGGTCAGATAAGTTGATGTTAGGGAAATGAACCCTAAGATATGTATTCAAGTGCTTTTTTCTTTCATGCAATTGTTTCTAACATATTTCTTTGTTGCTTTGTATGTCCCTTCCCCACAGTATAACCCCTGTTTTCACTGTATTTGATGTTATAATTTGTGGAGGGGAAGGGAAAAAAAAACAAATTGTTTAAATAGGGATACAGGTGGATCCATTGAACAATGAGACGTACAAGACGTTATGTAGAAAATGAACTTTACAACTTTGGTGGGGGGGAGGGTTGGGGGGACGGGGGGAGGATGGGATGGGATGGGAAGGGGAAACAAAGGAGGAGGCTACAATGCTTCATAAGAAATGTACTCATTATCTTGCCCATGTAATTGTAACCCCTCTATATATTGTTTTCACAATTAAAAAAAAAAGAAAAATAGATTAAGTGATAATATCCACCTCCACCACACCTCCTTCAACTCCTCCCTTCTGCTGACCGTCCCCTAAACAATCCTCTTAATGGGAAAAGAACTCTTTGCCAGCTTTTCTTGAACAATGGATTAATATCAAATTATATAAGATCTCAAAAATCAAGCACCAATAGAACAAGTACTTTAATTAATAAATGGAAAATAATATTACTCTCAAAAGAAGAATCACTAATGTATATATTGCATACATGTTCAGTATCCTTATCCATAAAGGATATACAGTTCAAAATGACATTAAGATTCTATTTTACTTCCAGTCAGAATGGCAATCTTCAACCAAATAAGTAACAACAAATTCTGGTGGAGATCTGAGTGAAAAGGACCCTTTTACACTATTGTGGATATGTATGTAGTGCTGCCATTATGGAATATATATATGGAGACTTCTCAATAAACTAAAATATAATACTGCAATATGATTTGAAGGATTACTTATAGCTATTCCTTCCTCGAAGTTACCTGAACAGTCTTTCCTGGTGGTCCAAATGATATCACTATAGGTAAGTTTTTATAGTATAATATTGGCTTTATACCCTGTTACACTGATCCAAGTCATAGTACAGTGATTAATACATTGTCCTAACACTAATGTGAGTATGAAATTAGCAAGCTATCTTATTGGAAAGCAGTGACCCAGTAATTGAAGATACAAAGGGACCATATTAGGGAAGAAGAATTAGGAAAATATGAAAACTAAAGCTTTATCTGAAAGAGCAGTTAGAGGGTCTCCTATAGACAGTGGGGCATCTTGGCTAGAACATAGCTTAACAGCATTGAGAAAAGCCTGACTAGACTTTGTATGCAGATACACATGTACACACACACTGACACACATGTACACAATTGTCTTTCTTCTTCATTCAGTAAAATAGAAAATTACTGTTTGCTATAATGATTAAACAATTTTCTTCAAATCAAATGACACTTGAAAGTGCCCATCCCAGAAGACCACGTGGACACAATCACATACAGAAGGTTTATTAGAGGGCCGGATAAGGTCATCTTCCTTGTGGGAGAGGGAGCAACATGGCAACTGTCCCTATTCAGGGGAATCCTTATAACATTGGGGCTAGAAGCAGGAGGTACTCTGTGTGCACAGCTAGGTCTGGGCGGAGAGTGCTCCTGTCTCCAGGGATTCAGGCATGCCCATCACCTGGGAAGCAGGGGGAGGGCTTAGCAAGACACCTTGACCTTTGAATAATTGAAACATGAGGCATGGTACACAGTGGCAGCTGAGGTGCTTGGTGGTCTCAGAGGGAAAGGTTATAGGAAGCTTGAGTTTACAGAGACTCCTGAGCTCACAGTCTAAGTCTGGCAAGACCCAGTAACCTTTTGTCCATGTTTCCACCCCTGCCTTTAGGAATTCAGGCACACTCATTACCTGGGATGGGATGGGGTGGGGGAACTCTGCCTCCAAGAGGTTTTGGAAATTTACCACATTGACAAGATGGTACCTGTTAAACCCAATTCTCTATTATCCACCACGTGGTCAATGGTAGAAAAACTTGAGATTTAGCCAACAAGCAGAATTGAACAGAATCTCCATGCTTAAGCAAACATTGACAACAAGAACAGAACACTTTTCCTTCATCTGTTCCTAGGAGAGTGTGAATCTCCAGAACCTGTAGAGAGAAGTGACAAGACAAAGAAAGTTGCTTTACCTTTAGATGCTTGTACCAGCCCCACCCTGTGTCAGCCACCCAGGCAGGCAGGCACAGAGGAGTTTAAGGCAGAATGGCTAGCCTTGAGAGAGAACCTAGAGGAAGAGTCACTGGGACTCCCACCCCTACCTGTGTAGAGAGGCAGAGAAAGAGAGAGAAAGAGAAAGAGGGGGACCTGTACTTAAGCAACATTGCCCATTTGCCTGAGCACTCATAGAAATTATGGAAGTCCCATAACATCCAGTGAATATGCCCCACCCATAATGAGTGACCATCAGGGCGGAAGCTAGAGCTACCATGAGCATCTTCAGTAGTGCACTATCCAGCTAACACAGAGGGAAGAAGCAGCAAGTGGGGTCATCACCAGCAATTGCTGAATCTCTTGGCCTACAGCCCCTGTAGTAGGGTTCAGAGCTTGGAACCAATATTTTTCTCCCTCTTATGGCATGGTGGCCTTATGATAAAGTGTCTGAGTCCCCAGCTTATTGTAAATAGTCACCCAGAAAGAGGTATCAATTGGCCACTATGGTGGTGGATGGAAGTAGAGTGCTTGGTCAGGAGAAAGTTACCTTAGAGGTGCTCTGGGTGGGCCTGGGACCAGCAAAAAGTGCAGGGGGCAGCTTGAATCCCCAGGAGGGAAGAGCAAACTTACCAGCGAGCCTAGACTGGGGTTTCAGCACCACTGAAAGCACCCATTCCATAAGACTACACGGACACAGTCACATAAAGGAGAAGGAAGTTTATTAGAGGGTCTGACAAGGCCATCCCCCTCACCAGAGAGGGGGCGCCTGTCGCTATTCAGGAGCATCTTGATAACATCGGGGCTAGAGGAGGGAGGTATTCTGTGTGTGAAGCTAGATCTGGGTGAAGAGTAGGAATGCCGACCTATCCTGGAGAAACTGACAAAGCCCTGGGAGAGGCAGGGTGGAGTTCAGCTGCTCAGGGAATTTAAGTGGGAGGAGCTGAGGACCTGAGATGGAGTGTGTGCTAACAACACCAATATTTTGGTCAAGAAAGTAGGTACTGTATTTTAGGAGCAGAAAGGGGAGGCAATGAATTGGGAGATTTTAATGTTTTCAGTATTCTCAAATTCCAATCCAATGCTAGTTTTCCTCTGTAACAAGGCTATAGAAAACAATATGGTGGAGCAGTTATTTCACTGTAATATTTAATTCATTGGTTTCCTTACAGTTCTATTATCATCATAAAAATCATTTTATGATATCCATGTACAAATCTCTGTCTCCAATCTCAGCCCAGTTATTGTAGGAGAAGAAACACTGACTCATTGTGTCTTACATGCCAGAGTTTTCATTTTGATTGATATTTCCTAAAGGGATTACTTCTTTTAAACTTCCTGCTGATGGCAATCATAAATTAATAGCAAGTGTGTACTTGACCAGCACTGTTGACAATACATTAGTGGGAAAGGGAAGATAATTGTTTTAAAATTAAGGGGCAACATTTGTTAGGAAATGGAAAGACTTGGAGAAAATTACATTAAGTGAAGTAAGCCAGGCCCAAAGAAACATAGGTCCCATGGTTTCCCTTATTTACAATAACTAGTATCTGTCTGGGACAAGCAGAAAAGCTCAGATAAGATGATGTTAAGTGAAATGAGCCCCAAGATAGGGACACAAGTGTTTTTTTCTTCTTTGCTGTTGTTTCTAACATATTTATAATGTACCATGTGATATTTTTGTTGCTTTGTATGTCCCTCCCCCATGGTATAACCCCTGTTTTTACTGTATTTGATGTTGGTATAATTTGGGGAGGGGAAGGGAAAATCCAAAATGTTTAAATAGGGATACAAGTGGACCCATTGCAACAATGAGATGTACAAGATGGTATGTTGAAAAATGAACTTTACAATTTAGGCGACGGGAGGGAGGGTGGGGGGAAAGGGGGGTGTAGTTGAGAATGTGGGAGGGACAGGATGGTAGGGGAAAAACAAAGGAGGAGGCAACAATGCTGGATAAGAAATGTAGTCATGACCTTGCTCATGTAACTGTAACCCCTCTGTACATTATTTTCACAATAAAAAACTTATTTAAAAAGAAAAAAAGTAAGGGGCAAAAAAAATCAACTCCCAAATGTCCATCAGCATATCCATAAAGCACAAATGCTTTCTCCTAGGCCCCAGTATGTGTCCTGACTATACCAGTAATCAACTGTTCACAGAAAAGCACATTACTAGAGAGGAATAGAGTACTAATGAAGGACTTAAAAAAAAACATAAGGACATAATAATCCAGAGTCTTGTAAGTTCTTTTAGCTTAGAGGAAATCCTAGGGCCTGATAAAAAAAAGTTGAGGTCTAGGTTTGATGTTCTCTAGAATCCTTGCTTCTTCTTGACATCTAAGAGTTGTCTTTAGTGAGACACATTTTTTCTGAAGCTCAACATTATTTTCTCAATAAATCTTTCCTTCTCCCCAGTTCACAGATTTATCTGTACCTTCTTTTGGGCTTCCCCCAGTACTTTGGGCATTTCATAAGACACTGGCATTGATTGTCACATTTTGTTTTAATTAATTCATGTTTATTGTCCTCCACTTGAGATCACACACAATCACTGGCATGGCAGTAGAATAGTAATAAGAACACCAGCTCCGAAGTTAGAATACATGAATTTGAATCCTGACTAAACTTGAGACCCTCTCTTTGCTTCAGGTTCTTCATCCATGAAGTGAGGATAAGCTCCTAAAGTGGTTGTATACATTAAATAAGTCAACAAAGGCAAAGTACATTGCCTAATACCTAGAATAATGTTAGTGCTCAAGGGGTTATAACTATTTGTACTTTGGCATTCCTCAGCTCTGACCTTGGCCAAGAGTTCTTAGAATATGTGAGTAAACAAATGACCTGGGACAAATGTGTTGATCTTCTTTTGCTTCAGATTTCCACTCCATTATGAGATCTATAGGTGATCACCCCAAATGCCTTAAAATGAAACCAAGTTGTAAATTAGCTGAAGCCTTCAATGGTTGCAAGACAAGTTAGTAAATATATTTAATCACTTGATTGTACTTTTAGCTATTCATTGGAAGGGAAAAGTAAGAACAAATTAGTTAGAATGCTATGGGAGAAACTCCTGATTGCAGAAGGATAGTCATAGGCTTCCAACCATGGAAGTAAATACACTTTGTGTAATATTTTTCACTCTTTTGGCTGAACTCAAGCTTCCTGTAGCTGAAAGCAGATGGCACAGAAAAGCTTATACTGTAGAAAGCCAGTTTTCCCTACATGAAAGGAACTGAGAGAATTGGGAGTACTTCAACTTCTTGTCTCTGCTAAGTAGTGATGGAAATAAAGGCCAAAAATGTCCTTTGGGTCTTACAGCATTCTAAAGCCACAGATTACCCAAGATGGATGATATCTTAGAGTCAGTCTGTGTCCTCAACTAGGAAACTCCAGGAAAACATTGGATAGTGATTTGTTATCATTGAATTTTCATGAAAAAGTATGCAAAGTTTTATTTCAACATAATTCTAAGAAGTTACTTTGGAAAGTAGGAAATATATCACAACATGTAAGACGTTAGTTTTACCTGGGCAGTTAATTCTGGCTACTCAGGAAGTTGAGATCTAAGGCTCTCGGTTCAAAACCAGCCCAAGCAGGAAAGTCCATGTGACTCAAAGTGGGAGAGCCCTAGCCTTGAGTGAAATAGTTCAGGGACAGCTCATAGGTCCTTAGTTCAAGCCCTATGACTGACAAAAAATACAGGTTAGCATTATTTTTATTTATTTCACAATTCACTTTTGCTTTACAAAAGGAGGAAGTCAACTAAGAGCATGGTATAGTCCATCTCTTTCAGTTACCCAAGCCAAGAAATATCCATGTCTAGGCATCATTATTTAACAATCCAAATTCCAGGTCCAATGCCAAGAAGGAAAGCCTTGTACACATATATTGTGTTGGCTCAATATCCTTAGTTTAAATACTGGCATTGCCGCTTGCGATCTTGCCAGAAAATCACCAATACTTCATCTCTAGACCTCACTTTTCTCATCCTTAAAATGACAATTGTGAATACCTACTTTACAGGTTGTTGTATTAAAAGGAAGTATGATAAAAATCACATGGCTTGTCTAACTGTTTACCATAGTATTCACTGAAGGTCAGCACTACTTAAAATTCAAGTGTTGGGGAAAAAATTTAAAGCAGAATAGAGACTTTAAAATACATCTAGGGTATTTGTTTAGTATTTAAGTGGTCCATGTCCTTTGTCTTCTACTTCGATTCGATTCTTTTTTTTTTTTTTTTGGGTCGGTCATGGGGCTTGAACTCTGGGCCTGGACACTGTCCCACAGCTCTTCAGCTCAAGGCTAGTACTCTACCACTTGAGCCATAGCGCCACTTCCAGCTTTTTCTGCTTATGTGGTACTGAGGAATTGAATCCAAGGCCTCATGCATGCAAGACAAGTGCTCTACCACTGAGCCACCTTTCCAGCCCTCTCGTTAGACTCTTAACAGTTATATGTCTTCAAATCCTGGTCAGGTAATCTTGAGAGAACAATATACCTCTCTTCCTTTAAAAACTGAAAGTTCTTGATAGAAAAATAGCAGCAACTAGGAAATCAATCCAGTGTTTCTTATGCTACCCCATATGCTAAACAGTCATGCACATTAGATCATTTTCATATCCTTGTAGTAGCCTTATTTCAGAAGCAGCTTACATCCAGAAAAATTTGATGATCTACTTTTGCTTCAAGTCCTCCAATCATTTTCCTCTAGCTTTTTCATTTAGATGACTTTGTTCACCAAGCAAGAAGTGAACCTAGTACCACACATATTTTGCTTGTGAGTCTTGAACAATTTTAGTCTACCATAAATGATTCTTTACAAAGCACCTTATTATGTTTGTTAGCCACTGATCAGTTCATCAATTGTTCCTTCAACAATCCTGCAATATTGTTGAATAAAACTGAATTGGATGTGTTATATAGAACCTGATGCTTTTGTTGGTTTCAGATATTCTTCTGGAACACAGTCTATCTAAACCCTGTTGAAGAATAAGTTTACTGTATCCGCAAAGTACAGGACAAATTAGAGAACAGAAAATTGGGGATATGTGCATGACTTCCTTCATGCATATGCACCAAGTTCATGTAATATTCTCTGACAGTAGAGGCACTGACTACAACCATGTCTTGTTTAACTTTCTAGCAATGGTGTTGCTACCCTTTCCCCCTTTCGTTGTGACTACTTCTTAGGTGAAGATCAGGAGCGTATAAATAGAAGTGTGATGATAACTAGCATCTTGGGAAACCAACTGACATATATACCCACCTAGATAGATGAAGATTCTATTTTGTTCACAACGACTTCTAGTGCAGGAGGAATAACAGCAATCAATTATGGCATTTAACAAATCTTACGGAAATGAATGTTTTCCTCCTATAAAATGTAAATCTCCACACATGGAAGCTTATAAGCTCATTTCCTTATGGTGTCTTCTTGTGATAAAGTGAAGAACTTCTGCCCAAGCAATCTGCTATTTCTCTTCAGATTTTCTTGATTAAATGACCAAGTAGGTAATCAAAAGCCTTGAACTCTCAATGTTGTAGCTGCCATGGCTAATTAAATGGTGAAGAGCTGAATTCATAGATATAATTAATATCATCAGAGTGTTTTATGTCATAAATCATTACTGAACAATTTTTATTCAGATTATAAGATATTTGTTTTTAAAGATAGAATTGATGAATGTTTTCTAAATTGATTTTAAATATAAATCAGATGTGACTGCAGTAAATTCTATAGCTTATGTATTTAGAGAGTGATCTCTGAGAGAGGACACAATAAACAAGCATCTATTCCAGTGCAAAGCAATCCTAGAGGGTCCTATGGCTTTTCATTCTGAATACAAATCAGGAGAGCCAATCAATTGCAAAGAAATTGATTCTGGAGACCTTTGTTTCTGAAGTAGAACTCCCTCAAATGATCTGACTAGGAGAAACTCTTGGGAGCTAATAAACATGTTATGTTACAAACTACAATAGTCTTTCCCTAGAATTCCAGTGTGACATTGACAAAATCTCCTTCAATTCAAAGTTTCTTCCTGCTAGGAGTTAAGTGGCACAAGCCTATTCTAATGACTTTCCTCTAATCTCCTCATTTGTATTTCTATCCAGTTGTTTCTCTGAGCATTTGGACATAATTCGATAGACTACCAAAAGTGCTACTTGCTGCTTCATCTCTTAAGTACTCCCCCTGCTGCCTTACTCAGTGAATGGCGGCTGTACAGCCTTACTTGACTGCTGCACTTGAACCTGCCCTCCTTTCCTGCCTTTGAGCTCATCATCAGTCCTTGACCTGGTAACTGGCCATTCAGAAGTTCTGATGAGCCATTGGTGGAGATAAAGCACAAACTGGCAAGTGGCAATGTTTATGTTTATATTCACGATGGAACAATGTTTGAAATCTCTCATTTACAGAGTTTCAGAAAGACAGCCAATTCCTTCCTGCTCAAAAGGTACAGAGACTGCTCTTGATTAGGCTGTCGGAATTCTTTCGTTTTTACTCATCACAGTCACATCTGTCTCTTGAGAGTGGGTCCCTTCAGCTTCTTACAGCTCATCTAAAGCTTGCCAAAAGAGATTGACAGAGAACAATCAGCATTCTTTCTATGCTCTGATAACTCACTCACATAACTCTGAAAAAAAAAAAAAAGCTAAACCCCAGTTCTCAAGCGAACTCAATGGGGAATGGAGTCGAAAGGACTGTATTTTTCTTTCGAATTCAAGTGAGATTTTTTTTGGGGGGGGTAGGATAGGAAAGGAATGGAGACATTAAAGGCTTGAGAAGAGAAAGATAAGATGGGAGGATCAGGAATCTGTGCAAAATCATTATAGACTCCCAGAGCCAAAGGACTTTAAGAAACATCTCATCCAGCAGCTTTCAAAAATGTTTTTAGTAGTGGAATCTTTTCTTAGTTTATTTTTGCTACAAATCATACAATGAACCACCGCATAAGGAATAGATGAAAGCAGCGGTGCTATAGTTGAAACACTGGCGAGCGAACTCATATCACATGCTCATGTGCTTTAGAAAGCTGAAGAATACAATTTGAAAGTCACTACTATTATCAAAGCATTACTTTAAAGATGGGAATAACTGAGACGCACAGTAGGAAGAATGACAGACCCAAAAGCCACACAGTCGGTGGTAGAAATAGGATTAAAACATACCTCTCCTGCCAGCCAGGAGAGGAATTGGAGAAGGGAGCTAAGAATGAATTCTTTCTGAACATGGTCAAGCAGAAGCTTGAGTGGACCATACAACAAGGGGAACAGGAAGTGTGCTGAGAGCAAAGAGAGGGGACCCATCTATCCTAACAAAGGCAGAAGTTCCAAGGTTGAATAGAGAACATTGAAAGTCTGATGTGGAGGTGAACCTGAAACTCCCCATCGTAACTGTTAGGAATAAAGGAGAATTTTGAAAATAAGTGTCAAAAAAGATATTTTTATGCCTCCTCACATTAAAATACCATTCTATAAGTTTGAAGCAACAGGGAAGAAAGAAAAAGTAAATTTTTTTTTCCTTTAGCATGCTCTGCAATCTTCTTTCCTTATGGCTTTTTGACATGGAAAGGACTTTGGTAAAGTGCCTTTTGAGGGTTTGAAAGTGATATTCACATTCTTCTCTCAGTTTCTAAACACCTGGCAAATAGACTTGAGATTTAGGAAAGCATGAAAGTATTTGCTTTATTAAGGGTTAAGCTGACTGGATAATATGATTTGAATGGATCCAAATTCAAAATGGTATTTTGTCACTTTATGCTATGGATTGAATTTATTCTCTAGACATAGGCCAATAAAACTTATTTTAGGTGAGAGGAGAGTATATGTAGTCTGTAATAAGACAGCAGAAAGTTACATACCCTTTCTCTAATCTCAACAATTACATATCAGCTATGTTCCTGTTCAAAATAGGGAGAAATATAAAAAGTACCTATTAGGGATATAAAAGGAAGTACCTTTTAGCGATATAAAGAAGTACCTTTTAGGGGACAAGAAACAAAATGGCTCCCCTTATATTCTGTATTTTTCTGGTTAATTGAGGAGAGATTAATCAATGGGTATAAGCTACAGTTAGGAGAAAGAAGCTCTGATGCTCTAGACCACAAGAGGGTAATTGTAGCTAACAAGAACAACAATGATATTTCAGAAAGTATCAATAAAGGATTGTGAGCCAGGTGCTGGTGGCTCACGCCTGTAATCCTAGCTACTCAGGAGGCTGAGATCTGAGGATCACTGTTCAAAGCCAGCCTGGGCAGGAAAGTCCAGAAAGACTCTTATCTCCAATAAACCACTAGAAAACTGGAAGTGGCGCTGTGGCTCAAGTGGTAGAGCACTCGCCTTGAGCTGAAGAGCACAGGGACAGTGCCCAAGCCCAGAGTTCAAGCCCCAGGACTGACCAAAAAAAAGAAAAGAAAAAAAGAAAGAAAGAAAGAAAGAAAGAAAGAAAGAAAGAAAGGAAGGAAGGAAGGAAGGATTGTGATCGTTTTCACCATAAGGAATTAATAAATTTATAAGGATATGGATATATAGATAACCTGATATAAATGTTACGCAGTGTATACATGTATAGAACTGTTACATTGTACACAGTTAATATGTATAATGTTTATGGTTTCATATGTCAATAGAATACATTTTATAAAAAATGATTGAAAAGAAAGGCATGTATAAATAAGCTGTGTAATCATCATATTGTCAACTTTGATCCAATGATTTAGTGAGTTCATGGCATAGATTAAGCTCTCTATCTGAAAAAAGCTCTGGGTGGTTGGTAGGGAATAGCAACATGTTTCTGTCTGCAACTTTGTACCTTTAAATGGCTCCATTTCTCTGTATCTATCTCTGAAGTTGATTAACTTCTATTATCCACCACAGGGTGGCCATACCTGTAATTCTACAGGTATCCTGAAAATGCCTTTGGGATAGTGTGACAATGAGCAAGTGGTGAGAGCTCCTCTGAAATACAAGATAACAATAATGCGAAGAAGCCTTCCTGATGCCTCAATACCAGGCTCTCATTCTTTCCAAAGTGGAGCCCTTTTCATTCTTCCCCTTTTTCAAGCCTGCTCTGATTTCGGGTCTCAAAAGGGAAGGGAAAGAAAGCAAACAAGGGATCTTCAGGTGGGTGTTGAGCACAAGGTGAAAAAGGATCCATTCCATCCCACAGTATGGACCACAGTAGGAACCAGAGCCCGTCTAGACTATCAAGGCATTGAAGGGCCAGCTACAACACATCGGGATGTAACGCAAGTCTTTTGGGAAAGCTCAAAAGCCCTTAAGGTGTAGGCAAGGCATTTCTCCTTGGTTGCTCTCATTCTGTAATTATCTATCTTAGTCCTTGCAGCTTTCACTCAGCCTTGCCTAGACACAATAGTGGCCCTTTCTGATGTATCAAGTTGCACCTGCAGATTGGGGAGCAGGGGATGGGGAGTTGGCAGCAGCATCTCCTGTAAACTCAGGCTTCCCATTGAAGGCTGAGGTGATTCTGTTCTCCTAGTCAAAGAGCTCTGAATGGGTTTCCATTTTGCTGAGGCTGGGCTTGGGGCTCATGAGTCCACTACAAAGGGCTAGAGTCTTAGGGATAAGCTCAAAAAGAAAAATCCAGAAAGAAGAGGAAGGAGTCTAGTAAAAAAAAAAAAAGTGTAGGAGTGTTGTGGCAGCTCTATTATCTGGGATTTCCTGTTTGGCATCAGTGGTCAAGTAAAATGGTTAAACAAATGTGTCTGTTCTAAGGTACAGATGTGGATGGAAGGTTCTCTTTAGTGCATTAGGACAGGGAAGAACTTGTGACTAGATAGAAGCAGCAAAAGATTCTGGAATCGGAGGGTGGAGGGTGGGAGGTTGTCTGAATCTGAGAAGTAGAGAAATAAAAAGGAAAAAAAATAAGGAGACCTTAAGTGAAGTGGTGTGGTAGGTGACCCATGTCGTCTGCACGAATCCCAAACACAAATGGTCACATCAGGACTCGGGGGGAAACGGGTTTTGGATCCTACACATGGGCATAAAATGAAAAGTCAGTAAAAACCACTGGGTGGCAGCGTGGTGTGCGGGCGCAGCTCTGCAGTGCCTGCTGCTGCCACTGTCTCCTGATGGGGGTGGGGGGGGGTGGGGGTGGGGGGGTGTTGAGCCTGTCTAGGAGTCCTGCCCTCCTCTTCTGGATGGCTACAAGTGTCGTCAAGCAAAATAGCTCAGCGGGTGGGGGGATGGGGTAGGAGGTATCGATGAACTGGGGCAGAGATCTGGAAAAGTTCCTGGGGCTCTGGTCCAGATGTAACGAGGAAACACCGAAGGACCACCCCCTACCTCTGCTGCACTCCGCCCTAAAGCATAGCATACCCCCCCCCCCCCTTCCCTCTGACTACCTCATCCTGGTTCGTCCTCCATCACTGTTCCCTTCCGCAGCTCCTTCCAGGGCAGGGGGGGGGGGGCGGGCGGGAAATGAGAGAAGATTTGGGGGTGCTCGGATAATGCTTAAGCCTGTACAGGTGTTAGTGGGTGCGACCAGCAGGGGAGTGGGGGTGGGGGTGGGGCGGATGGGGGGTGGGCCAGGAGCTGAGAACCAGTAGCGGGGCTCGGAGAGGGAGGGGCCGCCGGCGAGGGAGGGGGCCGGGGAGGAGGTTGCGCTCTTGTGGAGGGCGCCTGCAGCGACGGAATTCCAGTGCTGCGACGGTGCCGCGCCCAGAGCAGCAGCAACAGCCAGGATGCGAGGCCATTACCTGTTTGATCCCTGGCGGAAAGCTGGCACGGGCCAACTTTTCCCGATTAGCAGGCCAAGAAGTTACAAGGACTAGTGGCCGACGCGGAGGGGCCAGGGTGAGGGAGCTCCCCCGCGCGCTGCCTCCTCCCTCCTCCCTCCTGCCGCCCGCGCTCCCGGCCTCTCTCCCGCCCGCCCGCACGCTCTCCCTCCGCCCGCCTCTGGCCCCCTCCACGCGGGCACCAGGCGAGGGGGGTGCCGCGAAACTCCGACCCGAGCCACTTGGACTTGCACACTGTCCTCGGGGCTCAGGGGCCGAGCGCACGCACTCGCGCCGCAGCTCTGCCACTGCCTGCCTGTCTCGCCTGCCATCCCGGCCCGGGGGGGCGGGGGCTGTGGCGTCGGCTCGGACCCAGGCAGCCAGCAGCCCCGCACGGAAAGGCGAGAGCCACCGCCAGAGGAGCTCGGACGGCATGCTGAGCCCCCTCCTCGGCTGAAGCCCCGAGTGCGAAGAAGCAGCTCGGGCCAGCGCAGGCTAAGGAGACCCAGGCACCCCAGGCACGAGCCACAGCCGGAGAGCCGCGGAGCAGCAGCAGCAGCGGGAGAAGGAGGAGGAGGAGAAGCCAGAGAGGGGCCGCGCAAGAAGTGGTGGTGGTGGGCGTCGTGGCCATGGCGGCAGCAATCGCCAGCTCTCTGATCCGTCAGAAGAGACAAGCCCGCGAGCGCGAGAAATCCAACGCCTGCAAGTGTGTCAGCAGCCCCAGCAAAGGCAAGACCAGCTGCGACAAAAACAAGTTAAATGTCTTTTCCCGGGTGAAACTCTTTGGCTCCAAGAAGAGACGCAGAAGGAGACCAGGTCGGAAAAGGCTTTTGCATTTTATTTAAAAAATCTTTTTCCTGGTTCTGGGTTTTTGCATTTGCTTCCTATACTTTACGAGGGTGCGGGGAGTGGGGGGGGGGGGAAAGGGGGGCAGGCGGGCAACCGTAGGTGAGTTTGTCTATAGCCCATCTTGTGCCCCCTAGCCGGGATGGCGTGCGTGTCTAGGAAGGCGATTGCTTTCTTGCCTCCTTGCTAACCTTAACAGGTTTGCTGCATTGCAACTGCCCCGGGACGGGCTGGGAGCCTTGGACGTGCACCTTTGCTTTCAGACGTGTGACTCCCGTGTGTGGTGGGTGACCGGGGCTATGGGAGCGCAGGACCCACACATGCTATCCTGTATGGCGTGCAAATTACCCTAGCGGAGCGGGGAAGACACCATCTCCCCTTCCCCCCCACAGGAAAACCCAGGGAATCCCCTTGTCTTTATCTCTGCGAGTCAGACCCTTCCCCTCTGATTTTTCCCATTTCCTCCTCCTCCCCAACAATGGACTTGCGCTGTCTAGGCATTGCATTTCTTTGATGACTTCGACGCTTTGGGGTGGGGGGGAACATCCTTGACTTGGGGTGCAGCTTTGAAATGTTTGTTAGGAAAACCGAACAGGGGCGATTGCTAGAACCTTGCGGCAAAGAGTTTGGTGACGTGGTTCAACGAGTAAAACTGGTTACTTGGTATTAAAAAGAAACTTGAACTCCTCACCAGATTGAGGGTCGTTTGGAGTCATTTCGCTGATCAAGAGTACCACGAGATTCCCAGAACTAGAAAAAAGATTCCGATCGCTATAGCTGTCAGGTTGCGTCAAGCAGGACCTTCAAGGAAATAGGCAGTTTGTTGTTGTTGTTGTTTTTTGCCATCCTTACCCAAAATGAATCTTCTGAACTACTTTATTTCACCGTTTACTAGATATTACAGCACACCAAACTTACTTCTCTATCTGTTGTTTCATGTTCCACCCCTTCCCATAGAAATGCAGACATATCTTTCTTGTTTGCACAAACTTTGTAACGCATTAGCTGTGAATTAAGCTTGTTTTAAAACGGCTTTAAATGAACCACGGGTGTGTGGCTCGAATAATCATATGTCATTTCAGCACAGGTGTCTGTATTCAGTGAAAGCGAATTTTGGATAACTTGGCTGTTATTGGTAAATGAGGTGCTTGATTAATCATGGTGATTCATAATTGAAAATCATTTTAATGAAGAACCCATCATTTTGGTAATCGTATTTATGATATTAAATTCGAAAATGTGAACTGATTTTCTTTCCTCCCCATCAACAAAAAACCCTCCATGCTTCACATTCATTTTCCTTTAGCATAATTAATATAAGAGACAGTGATGATTGTTTTATCTTTCCCTCCTCCTAATTTTGTATGGAAACCTTAGGTCCTTTGATGGGATTCCAGGTTAGCTATGCATATTTACCCTTCTTAGAATGGAACAGATTATATATTCAAAGTGTGCTAATTCTGAAGGAACTAAAGAAATAAAGATTTCTTTAGTTCCTTTATTTCCTTTCCAGTAGCAAAGGCTAGTGGGGTTTTAGCTCCTGGTTGGCAAACAACTCAAAACCATTTCTATATGCTCTCTTTTCCTTCGACGGAAAAGTGGTACATTGTTAAAAAGGGAAGAAAATGCATTTGCCAAGTCATTCAGAATGTTCAATGAGGTAGAGTGCCACTCTGTAAGCCAAAGGACAAGCTGTCAGAAACATTGGATGCTGTCAGAAGCTCTAGGGCTTTACCAATGTTGGGAGGTATGAATCAAGTGTTTCTTCAGTTGTTTGGACATTTATTCTAAAACTTATAATTGGTTGTATGTTTTTCTTCTGCTTCTTAAAGGTTCTTCAAAAGAGACTTCAGACTTCACTTTTCCCATTAATATCTATAGCTGAAAGAATTTTGAATACTGAGTCTTTTGGGGGTATATATGCACAATTTATCAATTGATCCAAGGTATTATTTTTTTTTCAACAGAGCCTCAACTTAAGGGTATAGTTACCAAACTATACAGCCGACAAGGCTACCACTTGCAGCTGCAGGCAGATGGAACCATTGATGGCACCAAAGACGAGGACAGCACTTACAGTAAGTGACTGCTAAATAAATGTTATATGACAGTATGTTGGTGCTTTGTGTGCTTCTTATTTCTGTGTCAAGCAAGCAACCCTCAACAATCCCATAAGCAAGTAGAAAATATGGTTATGCCATATAATCCTGTTTATATGAGTTTACCTACAAGACGCTAGACAGAAAAATACCTAAAATAGTAAACAACAGCAAATAATGTTGTCACCATCTGAAGAATGAGCCAAGGGTCATCCCCATGGTAATCTAGATAGATTTATGACTGTCCTTTGGATTTCCTTACTTTTTTCCCACAGAAAATGTATTCACCCACACACTGATCCTGAAATAGCATGTTATCTCTACTCTTAAGAACCACTCTCATCCTAAGAGGCAGGAGGCAGGAGTGCTTTCATGCCATGAGAATTCATCATTACAAGCTTTCATTCCTACTGTCCCCTACACACACACACACACACACACACACACACACACAGAGAGAGAGAGAGAGAGAGAGAGAGAGAGAGAGAGAGAGAGAGAGAGAGAGAGAGAGAGAGAGAGAGAGAGAGAGAGAGAGAGAGAGAGAGAGATTTCTCTGAGACAACTTGGTGGGTAAATGGGTTTCTTTTATTGATTTTTTTTTTTTTTTTGTCGGTCGTGGGGCTTGAACTCTGGGCTTAGGCGCTGTCCCTGCACTCTTCAGCCCAAGGGGAGCACTGTACCTCTTGAGCCACAGTGGCACTTCTAGTTTTCTAGTGGTTTATTGGAGATAAGAGTCTCACGGACTTTCTTGCCTGGGCTGGCTTTGAACTGTGATCCTCAGATCTCAGCCTCCTGAGTAGCTAGGATTATAGGCACGAGCCACCGGCACCTGGATCTAGTGATTCATTTTTAACTATGGTATAAGTAAAGGTCAAACTGGAGACCACAATGATTAATTGAAACAGGAAATTCATCAAAAAATATCACAATGTTTATCTCTAAGTTATTGAAAAAAGATAATTCTGAGAGATTATATAACCTCTGACTGTGTATGTTTCACTTATTTGGAAAAATAAAAACAAACACAAATAGTGCAACCTCCTCTTCAATGATAATAATTACTAGGTTTTTTGTTTTTTCAATTCCCAGATATCTGCAGACCTTGTGGCTAAAATTGTTCATTCTCACAATTCATTCCCTGGTTTCTGCTATGTATTACTTTCCCTCAGACTTTGATAATTCTCTGAAATCTATTTGTCAGCTTTTTTTTTCTAAAAAAAAGCCAAGAAAAGTAGGTCTGGGGGATTAATGAGGACCTTGCAACCGGCTCAGAACTATACGGCTAAGCTATTGGGACAAGGGTCCCGATATTAAGAAATAATTTCACACATTCTAGGAATGTTTCTTAGGATGATGGCCAGGCTGTGACCTCAAGAGAAAGTCATGCTTCATTACCTCTTAGGAAGATTTTCTTGATTCTTAGGATAAAGAAGCCATATAGGAAATGGTTTTTCACTGGTTTTCAAAATGTTGTGTTACTATTGTCACATTAAATTTTTATAATGAAGCCTAGCTGTTTTTCCATGCATGCTCTTCTGTTTAAAACAGTTACTCAAGTGTAAGTAGAGCACCTTACTGTAATCAAATAACAGATATGAGTGCATGATGAGCAGTCATAGTACAGTCCCCCAAATTATATGCACTAATTGGGGTTTTAGGGAAGGAAATACCTGAAGAAAATATTAGTCATTATTATAAGGAAGGTCATGATTAGATCTAAGTGAAATCCACCTAGTCAGTCTTTCCCTGTCTATATTTTGCCAGTCCTGGGGCTTGAACTCTGGGCCTGAGCACTGTCCCTGAGCCTCTTCAGGGCTAGTGCTTGACCCCTTGAACAACAGCACCACTTCTGGCTTTTCCCGATTAGTTTATTGGAGATAAGAGTCTCATGGACTTTCTTGTCTTGGCTGGCTTCAAACTGTCATCCTCAGATCTCAGTCTCCTGAGTAGCTAGGATTACAGGTGTGAGCCAACAGTGCCCGGCCCCATCTATGTGAATATATTTTTCGGGTCTAAACAGGAGAACTATTTTGTGTCCACTATTCATATGTGTTTCCTGAAAAGGCAAAAAAAATGTGGATGATTCATTATGTTGTTAGTAATAGCAGTGATATGCAAAACACAATGAGATCGCATTGTGTGGAAACATTTTAGGAGATACATATCAAAACTAGTGCTCTACCACTGGAGCCACAGCTGATTTCTGGCTCTTCATTGGTTGACTGGAAATAATGAGTCTCACATACTTTCCTACCTAGGCTGTGATCCTCAGATAGCAGCTTCCTGACTGGCTAGGATTATAGGTATGAGCCTCCAGTGGCCAGCTCTAGTATGAATGTAATTCATGTAGTAGGTTTTACTCTCCCATGCCTACATATACAGAGCTTCTTCTTCCTCTTGTTGCCTTATGTGTCTGATATGAAGAGCTTTTCAGTGTACTAATGATATTATTAGATCTCTAAAAGCTGATAATAAGAATCTGTGATTAGGCAGATTAAAACAAAGACAGGTAAGTCAACCAAAGGTAAGTATTTCCGTAATATGCTGCATACAAATGGAAAATAGTAACTCAAATAGCAAGGTAGTAGGACTTAACTCAAATCCTCTTGCAAGAATGATCAGAAGCTTTGCTTTCCAATTGAGGATATTGTGGCTGAGGCCAGCCATTAATAATTAATTTGATGTGTCAAAAAAAGAAGTTTATCCATCAAAATTTATTCTTATTTCCCCCCCTGGAGCCAGGCAATTTTCTTTGACATAATTTTTGTAGTTAGTTAAGTGAGTAGAACCAGAATAAAGGTTTTTTAATTCAATTATTCATTTACATATGAGTCCCTTAACATGTATTCCTGATACGATATTTTGTCCTGAATTTTTCTTTGTATCATCTTTCTCATTAATATAATGTTTTGTTCAATATTGTGAATAAGATTATTGATAACATGGGCTGGGAAGGTGGCTCAGTGGTAGAGCGCTTGCCTTGCATGCCTGAGGCCCTGGGTTCGATTCCTTAGCACCACATAAGCAAAAAGAAAAAAGCCGGAAGTGGCGCTGTGGCTCAAGTGGTAGAGCGCTAGCCTTGAGCTGAAGAGCTGAGGGACAGTGCCCACGCCCAGAGTTCAGGCCCCATGACCGGACCCCCCCAAAAAAAAGATTATTGATAACAAATCATTTCACATTTGCACAGACATATCCATTCCTAAAAGCATGGACTGTTATTTTGCATTTAAGCTTACCTTTATGTAGGTTTATTTCAATGGTAAATGTCAGTGCAATGAAATTTCATCATGAGCAAATCAGCCATGATAAATTATGTATTTTTTTCCTTGAAAATGGAAAGAAGATAAACATTGTATGGCTCTAGTTTTATTTAATACTTGCCTTGGATGCAATGAAAGCTATTTTGGAAGGATAGTTTGTTTCTATTCAAACCTACAGTAATATTTATGAGTTCTGAATATCAAGTTTCTCTAGTGTACATTAAAAATTCGTTTTCTTAATCTTTATGAGAAACTGACCTTAGCTTCAAGTCATGAGCATGGCTTGAGAATAATCGTCAGCAAACACTGAGTTCAAGTAAATACATAGCTCTAAGAAAAATGGTCCTTTCCAAGTAGAAAATACCAAAACAAGACATAAGGGATCTTCTATTAATTATATATGTTGCATAAATGTAGGCTAAAATATGAGATTTTAGGTATTTAATGAATGTTTAGATGCACAAATGTAAGTAATTATATTTTTTCATGCATTGAGATTATTTTCATCCTAAGTAAAATTTAAGTCCAGAAAAAAGTGCCTAGATCTAGTGAAACCAAGTTAGTGATTCTGTCATAGCTAAATTTGGGTAAAATTTCTTTGCATTTTTGTCTGTAAATAATGCTCCTTTAGGTACATTTGAAGCCAACCCACTTGTGATACATTTTGAATATCTTAAGAAAATATTGATCAAGTACATATGATCAGCTACTTCACATTTTTCTCTTTCTTCAAGGTTTCTTTTTTTGTTTTTGTGTTTTTGAATCCAGGTTCATAGTAATTTAGGGTATCTGTGTATTTATTGTGCCACTGTTGGTGCTTGAACTCAGGGTCTGGGCACTGTTCATTACCTTTTTTTTTTTCTGTTGGTCATGAGGCCTGAACTCTGGACCTGGGCGCTGTTCCTCTGCTCTTCAGCTCAAGGCTAGTGCTCTACCACTTGAGCCACAGTGCCACTTCCGGCTTTTTTCTTTTTGCTCATGTGGTGCTGAGGAATCGAACCCAGGGCCTCATGCATGCAAGGCAAGCACTCTACCACTGAGCCACCTTCCCATTAGCTTTTCTGCTCAAGGTTGGCACTCTACTACTTGAGCCACAGCTCCACTTTCAGTTTTGAATGGATTGTGGTACTCTTGGCTTTTCTCCCCTTTTCAGTTGTCCATTTTAGAAATTTTAAACATTTTATTGCTCACTGATACTCAAATTAGTGAGTGGCTGGAGAACAAAGTAAAAATCAAATCTCTATTTGTCTCTTCCTCCCTCCCCCCCATCAGTTTGACCATTTTTCTTTCCTCCCTCCCTTCTTCTCTCTTTTTCTACCTCTCTCCCTTCCTCTCCTTTCCTAACTCTGCTATTACAAGCTTTATTAAGATCACTAAGAAGGTTCAAAGCAGTAAAAATGAAGTTTTAGAAAGAATTCTAAATCTCATTTATGATTCTTCATCATGTATTCCTATAAGGTTTCAGGCCTAATGTTCGTTTTACAGTTGTCAAGTGTCATTTAGTGGTATGGCTTCCAAACTCATATGGAAGTTTGTGTTATGTCAGATGTTTTTTCTCTTGATGGGCAATTTTACATCATGGTATTATGATATATTATTTTCCCTAAATATATGGTCATTTTTAATCATATACTTTGCATTCAGGCCACAATATGTATTGTGTACACACTATGAGCAAAGAATCATCATAGAAAGAAATAGGACATATACATAATGTGCTCAAGAGATAGTCAACTTCTTGCCAGAGCATTGCATTTTTTCAGATATAGCTTAATGAAATCCAGAGTTGTAATCTGCTCAGTTACTTTCCTTTACCTGACAGAAACAGAAAAATACAGTTTTTAGTATGATGAGTAGTACATGAAGCACCATCAGTGACATGTGGTAGGAACCCTTATGTTTTGAACTGTACAGTATGTACAGTTTCTCTCTGGTATCACTGTGATTTTAAGGGAAAGAAAATTTGTGGCTTCACCAAGATATATTTAGTTCTTAATTATCCTTTTGCAGCCATACTGGACAGGTATGAATGATCACAGATAAACGTCTTATACCTATGCATTGGTCCCCTTACATTCTTTATAGAAATAGCCTCAACCCTTGATAAACTTACAAAACCAGGCAAAAATCATCAGCATTGGTCTATGTCTCTTGAGGGAAAGGTGCACAGGCTATTTTCAAAAAATGTGTGTGGCAAGCATTACGTTTTAAAAATGTGCTGTTTTATTTTTATTCCCGATGTGGGAGGGAGTAGACAGCTGGTAGTGGGAGGCCACCCACTGGTTGTCTCCAGTGAGTGGTGTGTGGTTGTGCGGAGAAGCCTGCGTGTAAGTTTCACGAAGTCAGACCTTCACATGGAGAAATGAAGGCCTCATTGGCACCCATCAGCTGCCCACTTGCAACTGTTTTGTAGGAAACAAAAATAATAGAATATGCTTTTGTCAAATTCCTGATTTTTCAGTCCTGTGACCTTTGCTCTTGAGGATGAAATGCTAGGAACCCTCTGAACCCTATCTTGGAAAAAGTCATTTTTTTTTTTAAAGTACTACTTTAGACAGATAGTACTAACAAAAAATGACATTTTCTTCAAGACCTGGATTTACTTTGGGTATTTGCATTGGAAATGATACTAATAATTTAGATGAGGGTGTTGGATTAGAATCCCTTCTAAAAGCCCAGGATTCAGTACCCAAGCAATAGATCTTATCTGTGCCTGTAGAGTTTCAGCACCTGTCCAAGGGAAGACATTAAAACCTTCATTTACAGAGTAGGAAATATGTAACATACAAACTAGTTCCTTGTATAGGATTTCCCTCAAATTGATTCCTCTTCTACAGCATTATTTTAAAAAACCCCACAAAACTATAGCACAGGGATAAAAGTCTTCCATTTTTCCCTATGTGTTTAAGAATTTGTAGTTACAAGCTAGGAAGGTGGCTCAGTGGTAGAGTGCTTGCCTTGCGTGCATGAGGCCCTGGGTTCGATTCCTCAGCACCACATAAGTAGAAAAAGCCGGAAGTGGCTCTGTGGCTCAAGTGGTAGAGCGCTAGCCTTGAGCTGAAGAGCTCAGGGACAGTGCCCAGGCCCAGAGTTCATGCCCCACAACTGAAAGAAAAAAATTTGTAGTTACAGGCCTAGTTAAGTGACTGTAATCATAAGTCAAGTTTACTGAATGAGCCTCTATCTGTGTATTTCTGAATATGTATGTGTGTGTGTGTGTGTATATATATATATATATATATATATATATATATATATATATATATATGGATTTATGTATAATTTGTCTGTAGTTACCACACATACATTACTTTTGGAGAAATAGTTCTTCTGAAAACATTGGAAGGGTATGAAATTTAGAATTGTAACATTATTTTCATATTTCAGCTCTGTTTAACCTCATCCCTGTGGGTCTTCGAGTGGTGGCTATTCAAGGAGTTCAAAGCAAGCTGTATTTGGCAATGAATAGTGAGGGATACTTGTACACCTCGGTAAGCTTTTGAGTGCATGTTTTTGGTTTTCATCTGATATGAAATAAAATGTGTTGTATATATGTTATCAATGCAGAGTGATGAGAGTGTTATATAGGTATATATATATATATATATCAGTTGAACAGGCAAATTAATTTCTTATGAAAATGGTATCTATTGCTAATTAATAATTTCTACCTATCATGCTTGGTGTAAGATTTAAGATACTGAAAATGTTCTCATACAGTGTCATTTGGGTCATTATGTAGCATAAAATAGTTTTTCTGTCCTGTGTTTTGCTTTCAAGCTTTTGGAAGCAAAACCATTGTATATATTTATTCATGTTTACTTTAGAAGAAATTAATGAGCTTCTCCCCTTAAATCAACGTTAGGACAAAGGCTAGTTCTAGAAATGCTTGTAGAGCTTTGTTTCTTACCTGCTCAAATAACGGATGATTGCTGTTTATCTCTACTTACTTTCTGTTTTATTATTACTTTAGTTATACAAATTTATGGGGTAACTTCTGATAATTTGATACATATACCTATTGTTAATTGTCAAACTGGGATAGTAAACATCTCTACTTCTTTATGTAATTTGTAATATTTTTCTTTTTCTTTTGGCTGGTACTGAGGCTTTAACTCAGGGCCTCAAGCTCTCTCACTTGACTTTTTTACTCAGAGCGGATGCTCTACCAATTGAGCCAAACCTCCAGTTTTGGCTTTCTGCTGATTAATTAGAGCTAAGTTTCATAGACTTTCCTGGTTGGGCTGCATCTGAACTGTGATCTTCAGATCTAAAACTCTTGAGTAGCAAGGATTACAAGTGTGATTAACTGATACATTGGTCAAATCAAATATTTTAATTAACACATGATAATCATATATTTATGGCCTACAGTGTGCTATCTCAGTACATGTATATAATATATACTGATTTACATTTCTGTCCCTTTTTCATTATTTTATGTTAGTGCCTTTTGAGTTCCTCTCCTCAATATGTATAAAACATATACTTTAAACATACCATTTTTTTTCTGTCAAGCACAGCTTACCCTCTCTTGCATATAAATTACAACTTACAGTTTTCTCACAAGTTTGGGGTGAAACAAGTGAAAAATGAAGTTTTTCAGACAAATTTGTCAACACAAACTGTAATTTAATAAAGAACATGGGATGGAATTGAAGGCTTCAAATTGTTTAACGTTTAAATATAACCTAAGATGGTATAGTACCAGAGCTTGGATTTCATTTGTATCAGTAGATCTTGCTTGAGAATTCAGGAGACCATTTAAATTACGAATATTTTTAGTCTTTATTTTTAATTCTTGTATTTTAAGAAGAGGATAGCATATTTAAAATGAAGAAGATTGCTTGTCAAACTTCTTATTAGCTTGCCTTGAAGGAGGTTATTATTATGACTATAAAATCTTTTCATCAAACTACATGTAAAACACTTAACCTGTATTCATTCTCGCTCTCTTGTTCCCTGAATTTACATCAAAGCAGATATTGTAGAAACCAGGCTATAGCCCTGTTTTTCTGCAGCCAGGATGGGAAAGGGAAGGGCTCAGAAAACAGCAAGACTACAAAGGGTCTATTCTTTAACATTCACCTCAAACTCTAGTCACTGTCAAAGTTCCTATCAGGCCATTTCAACCATCTCATTGCTTAACAAATAAATATTGGACTTTTGTTCTTTTTACTAAATAAATATTTGAATTAATTACCAACTTCATGAAGCCTGTCACTTTATTAATGTAATGCTATTATTATAAATTATAGGAAAAAGTGTTTTTTTGTTTTGTCCATTAAGGTAAATTGATTTAATAATAAAAGATGCTAGGTTATCTCATTTAAAACAACAGAAACAGTTGCAAAGGTAGTTTTTTTAGTGAAAGGAATGCTTTCTGAAACTAATATGCAGTCATGAAGAATAGGAAATTAAATATAATGAGCATACTCTTGAGAAGGTAAATGCCAGATAGCATAGGAAATAATTACTCAGAATTTCACTAGTAGCTTGTCATCTCTATAATGGTACAATGATGAGAAAGGTTGATTGAGAATAAATCTTGTAAAAATCCTTCAGAAATCCCGCACATTTTGGAAATATTTAAGTAAGAATGGGGAAAATCATTTAAATTATGTAACATATCAGGCGCTCCAACTGGAGAAAATTAGAACATTCAATATTAAATGCAGGGGACTAATACTGAAAATTTGTAATGTACTATTCAAATGGAGCCATTATTCCAGAAAGCTGGTAACTATCAATGTCATGTCTGTTCATTTCTCATAAAGGCTTCCTAGGGGAATCTTTATTTGTAGATTTATGGCTTTCCTTTCTATGATGTCAAAACCAATGGATAGCAAAGTGTAGAACTGTATGCATTTCCTATTAAGGAGAGAAAAACCTTAAGTAACATTTCTAACTAAAAATATGGAACTATGTTTTTTTATTAGGGAGTAAAGATTGCTGATTGATGATCCTGGAGCTCATATAAAGAGTAGTACTCTATTTGTCTATGATAGGAAAAAAAATCTGAATGTTCTCAGGATAAAATTCCAGTTCCTCTCATTCCCTATTGATTAGGTCTTGGGAAGCCTTGTTCATCACCATCCTCTGTAGATATTCTATTTTATTGTCATATTTAAAATGTTCCCAGACTATATCAGGATCAAGTTATATCCTAATGACTTCAGCAATTTATATTGCTAAGACCAAAAAGTTCATCAAGAAGAAGGTTGGAAAACAAACAAACAAAAAAACCTCAGAAAATTGAAAGTGGCGCTGTGGCTCAAGTAGTAGAACGCTCACCTTGAGCTGAAGAGCTGAGGAACAGCGCCCAGGTCCAGAGTTCAAGCCCTACAACCACCACCAACAAAAACAACAACAACAAAAAAAAACCAAAGAAAAAAAAACCCTCAATCATTTTTGTCGTGTGAACTGACACCATGGCTTTTCTACTACAGAAAACACCTTTGATCAAAGGTAAGAAGAAAGCAAAAATCAGTGCAGTAAGGAATTTGCTTGTGTTGAAACCACTGAAGTAAAGCACCATTAATTTATACGGAGTATTCTAAATTTCTGATGCCTATCCTTTTCTGCTCCTATTAGCAACTTCCTTTTACATTTTTGAAGGACTATCCCTGAGATGATGAAAAATTCTGATCCTTGAAAGAGCTTTCTCATTTTATCTCTTTTTCTGTCTTGTTTTATATTTCAGCTTTAATTTTTTTTCAAATCTACACCACACACACACACACACACACACACACACACACACACACACACACACACTCCATGTAGTTATTGTTTCTGAGCTAACAATTTACTTTTCATGATTAATCTCAACATTCTTGTACTTCACCCTCCCCCCTCCCCCCCGCCCTGTTTTCTCCTTGTTGCCACAGGGGACAGACTTGATGTAGGCTCAAGTGGCAGTGAGAAACCATCTGTGGCGCAGAGAATCATAATTAGGTATTATTTCATAACATAATTACTTTCCACAGAGATATAACTTTTTCTCAAACTATAAGGAAATTATTATTCATTGTGCATAAAGAGCTTTCTTCTTACCTTTGGTTTTTTTTTATCCTAAGGAGTTCCATATAAGTCTCTGTGAGTTCCTCAAAACTTCATAGCATATTTAATACCATGAAGCTATTTTATAATTAACTTTTCAAAACTGCTTGATATAAGTATAAACTATAAAATCAAGAGTTTTAAATAAGAGAAAATGAGTAGTATGTTACCATATATTTTTATAGGGAAGCAACAGCAATATTAGACACAAGATTGTGAAAACACAAGTTAAACCAAAAGCTTTTCATTTTAGACTATTTTACAATTCAGTAGCTTCTTTACCTATAATTATTTAGTCTTCATCAATGCTCCCACTTCTTGAGTACAAAGTGAGTAGACAAGTAGAAATCCACTGATCAGGAAGCCTTTTACATTCATGATTTCCAAAGACTAGGGAAATGATTTATAACTGCAATGTTTTATCATCCTGCGACTACCACACCTAACTAAATAGAAGAAAATAGGTTTCTCACAGTAGTTAGCTTGATGACCTGAGAATAAGTCCGCTTATGTTATTGACCGCAGTGGTCTAGTCACATTGAATCTAAACTGAGGGGCACATTTTTCTTCTCTACTGAATAATTCCTACATACTTTAAATTTACCAAGTTTTCTTTTCCCTCTCATCACACTGTACTCCATAAAACTTCTTATAATTAGCATTAAAAATAAATGTAAATATTAAGTGGAAATCTTTCCTATTGGATAATGCCTTAAAACATATTACTTTTCCTTAAAACATATTACTTTTAGAAAGATATCTTTGATTCCTGAAGTTTATATGCTTGTACGAATACATGCACCTTCTAGTTTCGGTACTTTTTGTGGTAAGCAGGGTCATGAAGGTGATACGTAGAATTTTTATAGATAAGCCAAAGAAACACTCCAATTCGAGGTTGTTTGATATGTTTTTCATTGTTGTATTGTGGTTAAGTGTTTCTAGACAGATACTGTATAGGTGTTATCTAGAGTTAGAAATATTTGTCTGAAGTTATATAGCATCTGGAGTTATAACTATTGGTAATGTTAGTTTTGATGATTCAGTCAAGATGTCTGATTTTCTATGTTATACCTCTTGGTTTTTTATTTTATTTTATTTGTTTTCTAGTAAACAATCCATCAGGAGACATTTTGAGACCATGTAAACATCCTCTTCCTAAGGCCCTATTTTTTTTCTTTTATTGTAAGGGGGATGTACAGAGGGGTTATAGTTACCTAAGTAAGGTAATGAGTAAATTCCTTGTTGATTATTATTGCCACTTCCATCATTTTCTCCCACTTCCCCCGCCCAACCGGTAAAGTTCATTTCTAACATACTGTCTTGTGAGTATTGCCGTTGCATTGATTCGCCCTTTACCTTTTGTCTCAACATTTTGTTATTTTCCTTCCTTTCCCCAAATCAAATAAACATATATACAAGATACAGGGTACCAAAATAAAAAAAAACAGTGAAAACACAGGATAAACCAAAGGAAAAAATACAAATGAAGGAAAAAAGAAATAACTTCACATAGTACCTTAAAAAAAGAAAAACCCTCTTGTTTCCATATCTTGGCATTCATTTCAATTGTCTTCCGTTTATGTGGTAAGACCCTAATTTTTAAGATAATGTTTTCAGGAATCTAAATCTTCTTAAGAAAAGTAATATAAAGTTAGTTTCTTGACATAGCATCTTGTACATCTCATTGTTGCAATGGGTCCACCTGTATCCCTATTTAAACAATTTGTTTTTTCCTCTCCCCTTCCCAAATTAAACGAACATAAAATACAGTGAACACAGGGGTTATACCATGGGGGAGGGACATACAAAGCAACAAAAAAATCACCTTTTACCACTTTGTAAGTTCTGTTTTGATTTCCTTTTTCAGGTTTTTAAAGTTTTCATCATAGAGATCCTTCACTTCTTTGGTTAAGTTAATTCCTAGGTATTTTATTTTTTGTGGGGCTATTACGAATGGAGTTGCTTTCCTAATTTCAGCTACACTTTTCTCATTGTTGACATACAGAAAAGCCATTGATTTTTGAGGGTTAATTTTATACCCTGCTACTTTGCCAAAGTTTTGAATCACCTTGAGTAATTTGGGAGCAGAGTCCCTGGGATTCTTTAAATACAAGATCGTGTCATCTGCAAAGAGGGAGAGTTTTACTTCTTTCCTTATTTGGATCCCCTTTATGTTTGCATGTTGTCTTATTGCTGTAGCTAGGCTTTCTAATACTAGATTGAAGAGAATTGGAGAGTGGACATCCTTGTCTTGTTCCTTGGTTTAGAGGAAATGGCTTTAGTTTTTCACCATTGAGTATAATGATGGCTGTGGGTTTGTCATATACAGCCTTTATTGTATTGAGGAAGGTTCCATGGATTCTTAATTTTTCCAGAACCTTCATCATAAAGGGGTGTTGGATCTTGTCAAATGCTTTTTCTGCATCTATTAAGATAACCATGTGGTTCTTATCCTTGCTTTTGTTCATGTGATGAATTATGTTAATTGATTTGCATATATTGAACCAGAGTTGCATCTCTGAAATGAATCCTGTTTGATCGTGGTGTATGATTTTTTGGATGAATTGTTGAAGTTGATTGGCCAAAATTTTGTGGAGAAGTTTTGCATCAATTTTCATCAAAGTACTAAAGCTACCAGCACAACTATGTTTATTTCAGCATTATTTACCATAGCTAAGATATGGAACCAACCCAGATGCCCCTCAGTAGATGAATGGATTAAGAAAATGTGGTATATCTAGGGCTGGGAAGGTGGCTCAGTGGTAGAATGCATGCCTTGCATGCCAGAGGCCCTGGGTTCGATTCCTCAGCACCACATAAGCAAAAAGAAAAAAGCCGGAAGTGGCACTGTGGCTCAAGTGGTAGAGCGCTAGCCTTGAGCTGAAGAGCTGAGGGACAGCGTCCAGGCCCAGAGTTCAGGCCCCATGACCGGACCCCCCCCCCCAAAAAAAAAAGAAAATGTGGTATATCTACACAGTGGAATTCTATGTCTCCATCAGAAAGAATGACATTGCCCCATTTGTTAGGAAATGGAAAGACTTGGAAAAAATTCTATTAAGTGAAGTAAGCCAGGCCCAAGGAAACATAGGTCCCATAGTTTCCATTATTTGCAATATCTAGTATATGTCTGAGTCAACCAGAAAAGGTCAGATAAGTTGATGTTAGGGGAGTGAACCCCAAGATAAGTATTCAAATGGTTTTTTTTCCTTTCATGCAATTGTTTCTAACATATTTACAAGATGATTTCTATGTTGCTTTGTGTGTCCCTCCCCCACGATATAACCCCTGCTTTCACTGTATTTGATGTTGGTATAATTTGTGGAGGGGAATGGAAAAAACAAATCGTTTAACTAGGGATACAGGTGGACCCATTGCAACAATGAGATGTACAAGTCGTTATGTCGAAAAATGAACTTTACAACTTTGGTGGGCGGGGGAAGGATCAGGTTGGGGAAGTGGGGGTATGGGAAGGGATGGGAAGGGGAAACAAAGAGGAGGCAACAATGCTTGATAAGAAATGTACTCGTTATCTTGCCCATGTAATTGTAACTCCTCTGTAGGGTATTCTCACAATAAAAAAAAAATCACCTTATAAATACGTTAGAAACAACGTTGGTGGGAGGCGATGTAGTCGTGGAGATGGGAGGGCAGGGATGGTAAGGGGAAAACAAAGGAGGAGGCAACAATGCTTGATAAGAAATGTACTCATTGCCTTGCTCATGTAATTGTAACCCCTCTGTACAGTATTTTCATAATGAAAAGCTTATTAAAAAGGAAAGTAATATAATTTATAAACAAACTAAGAGATGACTAGTGATTCCCTGATACCCTATACAAATTTTACAGTAGTCAAATTGGGGAAATGTTACATGATGTTTTTTTTTCCATAACAAAACTTAAGAAAAATAGGATAGAGCAGCAAAGATTTGTCTGGGTTCAGCATTCTTAACACAACATAAGTACAATTGTTTTATGGTACATGTTGTCCATGATATGCCAATATATTAAAATTAGTTCTGATAATGATTTTAATTCCACATCATGGATAGCATGTTGGTTCATGTTAAGATGTCTCACATATTTATCTGTAGACTCTGAGGTTTCTCTATTGCTGATTTGCTTAATGTCTCTGATTTCAGTGTGAAAATTTAAGACCTAATTCTCAATGATATGACTTCACATCACTAGTATATATTCTAATATGGGAGGCATATAGTGATTGATGGAATCTGAACAGATACTGTTAGCACATAAAATGTTTGAATTATGTTAAATCTGTATATCAGCAAGTACAAATAATTTAACTCCTAGATTTATTTTTATAGAGGATTACAAGTATTGGCTTAATCATTAGAGCTTTTTAGGAAATAGAAATTTACCCAATTACCAAAGGAAATTGATTTAAAATAAACATGAGTAGT
Organism: Dipodomys merriami; assembly: GCF_024711535.1. Taxonomy (NCBI): domain Eukaryota; kingdom Metazoa; phylum Chordata; class Mammalia; order Rodentia; family Heteromyidae; genus Dipodomys; species Dipodomys merriami. The sequence continues at coordinate 12,059,300 of NW_027204492.1, forward strand.
ATCAGATGCTATATAGAAGAAAATGAGCATTATCATATTGAAATATCAAGCCAAAGTAGACATGAAATACTATCTTCTGGTTGTAAGTTTTATTTGTAACTTTTACTTAATTAAAAAGTAACTAAGTTGCTGCATTTGTGTGTTTTATATGAAATTTAAAAAGTATGGACTATGAAATTTTATCTTTGATTCTGGTTCTGGGATTTGAAATTAAGGCCTTGAAGTTGTCCCTGAACACTTTTGATCAAGGCTAATGTTCTTCCACTTGAGCTATACCTCCATTTCTGGCTTTTTTGGTAGTCTTGTGGACTTTTCTCCTCAGGCTGACTGCAAACCACAATCTTCAGATTTCAGCCCCCTGAGTATCTAGTATAACCAGCGGGAGCGATTGGCACCTGGCCAATAAGTATAAAACTTTTTTTTTGCTGGTCCTGGGGCTTGAATTCAGAACCTGGGCACTGTCTCTGAGCCTTTCTGTTCTCAAGGATAGCACTCTACCACGTGAGCCACGGCACCACTTCTGGCTTTTTCTGAATAGTTTATTGAAGTTGAGTCTCACAGACTTTCCTTCCCGGGCTGGCTTCAAACAGTGATCCTCAGATCTCAGTCTCCTATGTAGCTAGGATTACAGGAGTTAACCACTGGAGGAGACTTAAAGCTTTTTTAATGAAATAATTTTTAACTGTAGTACTAACATTAATGAATTATAACATAATGATAATTATATGTATATACTTTTCTGAATGACATCTGTAGAAATGAGAAATACAAAAAGTTAAATTCATTTATAGGAAGAAAAACAGAAAGCAAGCACATTTTCTTTGTTACTAAATGTCTCTGCTTTTTATGTTTTAAAAAAGTGCTTAGTTATTTTTGGTGCTATTCAGCTATGAATTCCTTAAAAATATTTCAGTCGGAAAAAAGTAGCCATATTCATCTTAGATTTTTTTCTTCAGAGCACCAATGAATCAGCATAATTTTCAAGACTAAAATAAAATTTCCAAGTCACAGATGATTCCATATGGTTAGTATTGTTTGCAGTTAATGAAAGTTTCCTTAAATTGTAATAGAAACATTAGCTTGCAATTATTTGAATATGGAATTAGATATATCTGGTTGTTTGTACCTAAAGTCAAGTATCTTCTCTTCATGATCTCTTTACAAAAATAACCAGAGCTCGTAGGTTGATAGTACTCTTTCTTAGGTGAATAAAATAACTCAGGATATTGCTTTTTCAGAAATGACAGATAAAATAGTAGTAAAAACTAAATAACAAAATAGGTTCAATACTCTGTTTTGAAGCCAACTGGAAAAACATAATCTAAATTAGAAGTTATGGAGGACATATTTATCAGAATGTCTCAAGGTTTTAACTCTGAAGCTAAATTCATATTTATAGGAAAACTCAGTATTTTTGGAGCTAAAAAATAAAATAATTGGCAGGAACAAGTGAGAGGAATTTTAATAAGTAAGCCAGATGTAAAAATACTTTACACACACACACACACACACACACACACACACACACACACACACACACACACACACACACACACACACACACACACACACACACACACACACACACACACACCCCACACCACACACCCCAAATGAAGAAAGAAATCTTGTATTTATTGCTCTGTTGCCATGATGATACTAGTTTATTTTGAAAGTCCTTAAAACATTCAGTTTTAAATATGCAACTTGCACAGAACATTTGGATATTGCTCTAGCAACATATTTGGTCATTTTTAAAAGCTTTATGAAGGAGAATAAGGAAAACTTGGTAACTTTGTTTTATGTGATTATCAGTAAGTCTCATATTTTGATGGTGATGTTTTTTAGGCTCTTGTCTTCTTGTTTGAGTGATTTTGATTCACAGCAGAATAGGAAAACAAAACATAAAACAAGCTCATCAAGACACTTTTCCCAAATTGTCCTTCTTTCTATGAAATTTGTTCTTTGAAATAATTTGCCTTAGTAACTAGTTTCTTTTCTTCTCATTCTACTTTTAGTCTTAGAACAGTGTTAAACAAAAAGTATGTTTTTCATATGTATTTATTGAAATGATTAACAGCCATTTTTATAACAAAGTATAAAGACTAAGCATATTATTTCTGTCTAGCCTTCTCTGCACACTTAAAATATGGCAAAGGACACAATTACAACCTTTCGTGGGTCTGTTTATGTGTTAACAATTCAGATTATGCAACTGTTTACTAACACACAAGAAAAAAATTGAAGGCTGTAGTATTTGTTTTCATTATTACAAAGCCTAAAGGTAATTGTGACTTCTAAACAGAAAAACCTTAAATGAAAACATTTCTTTGATCTTTATAATTGCTGTGACCAAGGTTAATAACTGATAAACCCCTAATACATTTAATGTGATTTGCTCAGGCTGAACGTATGAATAGATGACATGCCTGTGCAGAAATTCTGATTAAGTTATTCATCAAGTATTCTGATGCTAACTCTTTTTGACAACCCTGGAAGTAGAACTACAGGGGAAACCTCAAATGATTTCTTGGAAATATTTTGCATATAGCTAGTAGCACAAATATGTAATACTCCTTCCCATAAAACGCTCAGATGTGCATTGGAATTTTGGCACAGAATGTAATAGGAGTGATCAAAGTTAGGGATGATGTTTATTTTTACCTAGGAGGGAAACATACACACTTCGATTGGGCACTGGAGCTATAAGTAAGGGCCTTGGGCATTTGCTTGCCTTTATTGCTCTAGGCTAGCTCTCTACTATTTAAGCCACAGTTCCAATTCTGGCTTTTGCTAGTTAATTGGAGATCAGAGTCTAAAGATGAAAAATATTTAACAGCCAAAAGGTATGCATTTTCTCACAACACTTTTGTAATTGGCAATGAAATCCCAGGTAAGGACAGTGATAGCTTTCAGAAATGAAATTCAAAGAGATAAAAGTCCATTGTCTATAGCAAATGCTATAACAAAAAAAGACTGCATTTTACAAATCCACTGCTATACTCTCACCACAGAATCAACAAGACTATAACAACAAAAGAATTCTTAAAACCTTTGTGTGAAGTATTTATTGGTTTTAGCCCATGTCTTAACAATGAATAACTTAATAATAGTGTTAGTACAAAAAAAATCCTCTTACCTGGTGATTAGAAATGGTGAAAACAGAATCTAGGCTAGGTCAGAAATTGATTGCTTGTATATTTTATCTAAGTTGCTTGAAGCAGAGATTTCCTGAAATTCTTCATTTCTTTAGTCTAAAAGTCCAATTACATTCCCAGGAAACCTGAAGTATGAAATGCTCCAGAAACTGTTTTGGCCAATCAAGTTCCAGATAACTACTAAATCTGCAGAATGTGCTCCTCACCCCAAACAGTTTAATCACATTGGTCCATCCTCTCAATGTCCGGAGCACAAGGAAATTTACCTCTAAGTTCAGAACCCTAATTATTCATAGTTGATCTACTACAGGAAGGGTCAGTATAAACTACCTCATCCCAGACCTATGCAGCTTGATAATGCTATTTTTAGCCCAGAGCGTACTGTAAGAAGAATCTATGTAGGGAAACAACTTGAATAACAGCATTGGGGCTGTGGGTGGGTAAAAGTGCATCATTATGGGATTTATCATTTGTTTTAAACACCATATATTGGTTTCATGGTCCAACAATCTTCAACATATCATATTAAGATCACATCTATATTCCATGAGGAAATAAAATAGAATATGAGGGATAAATGGTTTTCACTTAAATCAAGAACTCATGTTGGGTGGATTGCCATGAAATTTCTGTAAATGTTTGCACCATGACACAGGTATAACTTTCCCTTTATTATTTTAGGATTTCATGCTGTAATAGCGAGCATAACAATGGGAACCAATGCTAATTTGTGCACTGACATATAATCTCATAGAACTACAATAAGCACAATTTCTTTGCATATTAAAGTTTTTGTAATAGAATGCTGGTTTTTTTTCCTTTAGAAGGCCATTATCATTTTCTACCATTTACTTGTGAGGGATGAGAAAATGGAGCAAAGTTTTCCCTCTTTCATTTTTTTTCTTTTTCCACAATGTCTGTCATTCATTTACCATTTCCCTGGACATAGATGGATGGCTAACACTAGAGACAGTAAGTGGCTACACATTCATTAAAGCTGTTTAATTTGCTTATATTCCTAACCCTTAACAGCAAGGCAATTCACCTAGCCAGCTCATTTCTTTGTATGATTCTATTCCCAAAGAGAATTATTTACTCAAACAAAAAATCTACTTCCAATAGGGTTATCAATAAGTGAAAACACTTGTTAGTACTTGAATAATGGTACTTGAGTAGTAAAGGGTATTTGAAACTAATAATTTTTAAATTTCACATAACAAAATAGGCTCAACATATACTTTAACTGACTGTCTCTATTGGGGTATGCTCACATTTTTGAACATACTAGAACATGTCTAGATAGAATTATTTATTTACATAAACCAATAATTAACACTGCAAGTCAACAGAACTATGACAGGTAGTTTTGTATAGCATTTTTCTTTGCTCTGATCTTGGTCAGATTTCTATATAAATGCTATATATGTTTGGAAGCTCTTTTCTCCAGTACCCTACTTGCTTCAGATATGCCATCTCTCCATTTTTACAGTTGAGATGTTTGTCCTGTCCAGAAATCATTCTTTTTTTTTTTTTTTTTACATTTTAACTTAGTGTTATTGTAAAGGTGATGTGGAGAGGGGTTATAGTTACATGAGCAAGCTAATGGGTACATTTCTTTTTGAATATTATTACCCCCTCCCAATTCCTTTATTCATTATCCTACCCCAATAGCTGCTGTATTGAACATCTGAAGCCTTAATGACATTAGTAGCATTTCAAAACAGGTGTGGTTGTCTTTGTTTTCCCTAATTTGTTCTAAGACTTGCCTGAACCATTGATAGTCCTTCCTGCCACAGAAGCAAGGGCCCGAATCTGCTTATAGTTCTCAAGATGCACTTGTTTTATAATAAGCTACCTGAATAGAAGTCTTGGTTTTGTAATTGTGTTAACTAAATGCATGTCAAAATTGCAAGCAACTAGGTGAGGAATAGTCATAGTCAAGAAATGAGCTGGGTGTTGGTGGCTCACACCTGTAATCCTAGCTACTCAGAAGGCTGACATCTGAGGATCACAGTTTGAAGCCAGCCTGGGTGGGAAAGATCAGGAGACTCTTCAATAAACTACTCAAAAAAAGCCAGAAATGGCACTGTGGCTCAAGTGGGAGAGCTCTAGCTTTAAGTACAAAGAGGCTTAGGGACTGTATCCAGGCTCTAAGTTCAGTTCAAGCCCCAGGACTGGAAAAATACAAAAAAGAAATGGATGAACCCCGGATGTGTTTGAAACAATTCTGGACATGATTTGTTTCATACTCAGATACGTTGGGGGGGGGGGGGGGTGGCAGCTAAGACACTTGAGTCTAAGCAGTTCCAGGGAGCTCAGGTAAAAATGAAATGCAGTTTCTTCCACAAAGTTCCACAAAGTTTTTTGCCTAATCTCATTAATCTCTAGCTTCATAAGGGTTTCAAGTGAGGGGAGATGAAAATGGAATTCATTTCTTAAAAAATCCTAGAAAATATCTCCTGCAAGATGCTAATTTCTGGCACACTAATTATTTCATGAATTTGTTCATCATGAGCCTATTTCAGTTTTCTATCAATAACAATTTCTAGTTTTACTGAATGCTATAAACATGTAGGACTCTTTTATTCCATACATGCTCACGTGTATGTGTGTAGGGGATAGGTACTGGAGCTTGTACTCATGGCCTGGGCACTGTCCTTGAGCTTTTTTTTGCTCAGGACTTTGCCACTTGAGTCACAGCTCTACTCTTGGCTTTTTGGTGTTTAGTTACAGATTGGAGGCTCATGGACTTTCCTGCCAGGGTAACTTCGAACTGCCATCCTCAGATCTCAGCCTCCTGAGTAGCTAGGATTACAGGTGCGAGTCCAAGATATGTGGCTTAGTTTCTTAATAAATCCGTGACTAATTAGCATATGGATTTACCTATCTGAGTGGCTATGCTATACTCCTCAACATTTGCTGGAGCATTAGAGTAAACTGAAATCAGCACATATTTCTGCATAATTTTTTTCTTAGAAGTTAAAATGGTCCTTTGTTCTTGGTAGTTCGCAGCAAGACATTAAAAATAATATTTTCATGGAGAGATTATCTAAGTACAAACATAGTGGAAAATTTGTCCTTTTATGAGATTTTCTTGAACCTTTATTTGCTGTGCTTATGGCCATTCAACCTATTACCATGTCATCAGGAATTAGTATTATTCAGTATATTGAAGAAATTCCTCTTTCAGAAAATCACATGCAGAGCTGATCTATCAGAATTCATGGCAGGTCAAAAGTTCATTGAAACCCTTGATATAAATGTTTTCCCTATAGGAGGATTCATTTAAGGGAATTCAGATTTGTTGCTATAAAAGCAATTTCCATCCTAAGTTTGTGTTGCCTCTAGGACTCCAAGAGTAGGCTTATACAATCCAGTTTAATAATGAAATTAAAATATATAATATTTAGTGTGGTGACTTACACTTTTAGAGCATGGTTGTATACATTACCTTGCTTGGCACTATACACAATTATTATGTGATCACAACTACTGCATTTCATTTTTTTAAAAATAAATGCAAGGGGCAAACAGGACAAATTTTTCTAGTAACAAATAAAAAAGAAAGCTTGAGATTTTTCACTTTCTCTATGTATGTATATATATATATATATGTAACAAATGGACATATCATTAAAATATACACATGCATTTACTGACAACAATTTTATGTTGTAGGTTCATACTGAAAGAGTTTTTTCAATCTAGAAGTTGTAGGTAAATAACTGTTAGGCAGTTCCTGCCAGCAAACCACTAAGAAGCTTTCTTGAAAGATACATGAAATGTTCGGTAGTTGTTTGGTAAGCTTCAGTCTTGTGCAGAACTCTAGAATCATTGTCTTTAATTTGATCTTGAAGCACAGTCAAATAGTTTCCAAACAGCTAACAGAAAACAGATATTCGCTGTTATGATATTGACCATAGTCCCTAGGGCACTAGTGAACATCTGCTTGTTATCCTATCTTAATTCAAGAAAAAGAAATTTCTTGTATACAACTTTTATTGTTTCTATTTGTGGTTACTAAATGAACTTCTGTACAAATTCAATTGTAATTTGTGCTTTTAATTGAAAATTTTTGAGAAGAATATCTAGTAGTTCATTTTCCATTTAAATGTGATACTCTGAATTCAAATGAGAGAAGATTTCTTGTGAGCTCTTGCTTTGTTTATATTTTCTACAGTCATTCTGTTCTCTTGGAATCCCTCAAGGAATTCATGTCCTTTTCATCTTCACAAAGCAAAAGTCTCTTCAGTAAAGATTCAATTGCATGTCCTTGAGTCCATACTCTATTTGGACTTCATTAGTCTATTGTAAGTGCAGAGATTAGAGAGAAGAAAATATTAACTATACTGTGGTGTTTATACAGCTTCCTAAAAGGCTACAAAAACACTCCCGTGCCTCACCTTTTATTCTTACAGCACAGTGTATGTAGTATTTTCACACACCCCTTTTATTCCCAAATATTACTTTATATAAATGTGCTATCTTAAAGATGATAGTTACCTATTGAAGATAAGAAGGGTAACTTCTTTTATCTTTCTCAGTCTATGAAATTCATTACCAAATATCTAGTAAGTAGTCTACAAATACGTAGCTAATAAATAGTAGGAAGAAATTTTCTTATGTAAGAGGCCAAGAAGATGGTTTCTCCCTCATCCATGTCAAGAGAATGACACATTTCAGTAAGGAACTTTTTTATGGTTCAAATTAGGTTTTTCCATGTGTCTACTACATATATGATCTCTGTTCTTTTTCCTCATGAAAGCTATGTGTATACAATGTCTTTGGCACTATTCCAAAATAGTATTGAATAAAATTCTACTTGATTTATCACATGTTTTTTTATTGCTTTTTTTTTTGTTGGTTGGGGGGCTTGACTCCTGGGCCTGGGTACTGTCCCTCAGCTTTTCAGCTCAAGGTAAGCACTCTACCACTTGAGCCACAGTACTACTTCCAGCTTTTTCTGTTTTATGTGGTGCTGAGGAATCGAACCCAGGGCCTCATGCATTCAAGGCAAGCACTCTACCAACTGAGACACCTTCCCAGCCCCCACCTCTGTTTCTATATACATGAAATGCATCCTAAATTAGAAATCCAGAAATCCACACACTAAGCCCTGTTTGAATGTGTAAAATGCCCTTTGTCAGGTCTTTAATGACCTCAAATACTACTGATAGTGGTCATGTGATTCCAGTAGCCCCTCAAACTTAATATTTTGTAAGTCGAAATAATGTATCAACTCTGTATCCATTATTACATTTTTAATAAAATCTACAGCCATGGGGTGGAGTCATACATATTTAATGAATGTTTCTTAATCTTTTAAATGAATGGGTTGTATCTAGGAGAAAGGAACAGTTATTTCGAATCACGATCAGAACAGTGGGCATTGATTTTCTTTTGAAGCTTTCATAACAGAATTATGTTTCCCCATGTTTAATTATCTAGTTTATTTAGATAAAAGTAGCGTTAGAATTCCACTGGGTACATAATTGGTTTTGACCAATAAAGGATCATTGTTTGTGCCTTCTAATTGCGTCTGCTTAATGGTCCTGCTCTACATCCCACTGAACTATGGAAAATGTCACATTTCTGTGGTCTATGACTCATATGACAAATGAATGTGTGAATAGTGTCAAAATACAGCAATTTGCTGTATGCAGAGAGGTATACAGCTTTTGAAAATGGCAAAGTATATAATGGGACATTTCTAAACTGAACAATTCTCATTTGAGCCTAGAAATATGCTTTTATGGTACACTTAGCTATTAAATCATTTAATGAGGACCCATTTACCTAGTTTGTATTCTCACCCCACAGATAATGATCCTGGAAGCAAATCAAATAGACTTAAAGCTAAAATATCATTAACTTATATATAACAAAAAAAGTATTTCCTTCTCTGTTACTGTCACTTTTTGTTCTGGTTTGTTTTGTGGCCCCCATAGTGAGGTCTTCCAAACATTCACTATTTTTGTTTTGATGCAATTTAAATGGGTAATTGTGGTAGTTAGAGGCTTTGCTGTCTCAAATTCTAATTATCCAGTGTATAGTTTCATCCACTAAAAAGTATTAGCAGAGTTGCTGTTTAGCAGAAGGGGTCACTGAGTATAACTGACTATATATTATGTGTAATGATAGCTCAAATTCAAATAAACTTATCCCTGAAAGTGCCCTAGTTCTGTGGTATATTAGCAGATTTTATTTGTGTTACTACAGAATGTCAACAAGCCTCTACATTCATTGGAATCTTGTATCTTCTGTGACCTTATCAAGTCAATTGTCAAGAATTTATATATTAGTTTAGATGGCAAGAAAACATGCTTGACAATTCTTTTTTTTGTTTTTTTTTGTCGGTTGTGGGACTTGAACTCTGGGCCTGGGTGCTGTCCCTCAGCTCTTCAGCTCAAGGCGAGAGCTCTACCACTTGAGCTACAGCACCACTTCGTTTTCTGGTGGTTTATTGGAGATAGGAGTCTCACGGTCTCTCCTGCCCGGGCTGGCTTTGAACAGCAATCCTCAGATCTCAGCCTCCTGAGTAGCTAGGATTACAGGCGTGAGCCACCAGCGCCCGGCTTGACAATTCTTAAAAGCAATTGTTAGCAGATAATACATCTAAGGGTTGGTTAGTTGTAGTAACAGGGTTTGACTTTGATTTGCTGATGTGCCTTATTATGTTTAGTTTTCTTGGGATTTCAAGCTGCTGGTGTTGGGCTGGGAAGTTGGCTCAGTGGTAGAGTACTTGTCTTGCATGCATGAGGCCTTGTGTTCAATTCCTCAGCACCACATAAGAAGAAAAAAGCTGGAAGTGGTGCTGTGGCTCAAGTGATAGGGCACTAGCCTTGAGTTGAAGAGCTGAGGGACAGCGCCCAGGCCCAGAATTCAGCCCCCACAACCAACATCAATAACAAAAATAGCTGCTGGTGTTTAGAATTTCTGAAAATTAAACATGAGCAGTTCTTTGCTATCGTCTCATAAATGAGCTAGGATCATTGTGTCATAGATTACAGATTCCTTTCATCTAAATGGCAATGAAATTTAGATAACTTTTCAAGACATAGAGATCAACATAAAATTCCTACTTACATACCAATTTTCATTTTAGAAAAACCTAATTTTTAAAAAGCCTCTTTTTAAACATATTGGAAAAAAATTTAAAAATCCTTTTCCCTAGAAGTATATTTGTAAATTGATATTTGTATAATTTTATCTGGAACTATGAGGATTCAAAGTCGATTTAGTATGTAGGGTAATACTGTCAAGTTTCATGATGTCGTTTTCACAATTTCACTTTTTTTCTTTCTGACGTATACATAGCCCACCACAATAATATAAGTTTTGGGAGCAGTGTAAATATTTCTGAGACATGGTCTTGCCTGAAATTTTCCATTTCACAATCTATTTATAGGTATGTAGAGGAAAGAAGCCAGCCATGTTTTCCGTATTTATAGTGTTAGAGAATATAGAGGTATGGAGCAATCCACTCTGAGATGCAGTTCAGGCACCACAAGCATTTGTAGGCATCACTAGCCAACTCTATGGTCGTGGGCAAGGTACTTCACATTTCTGAATACAAAGATAAAAAATGGAGTGTTAATTTTTCCTAGGATTTAATGAGATTATGTGCATTAATCCGTCATATATAGATGCTCAATAAGTATCTACATCTTCATTGTAACTGAATGAACATTAGTTTAAAGCTGTCTTCTTTGATATAATACAAGTTGTGCAAACATACTGCGGATCATATAACTGCAATCTAAAATTTAATATTAACTTAAAAGTATGATTTTTGAAAAAGCAATGGCATTTTACAGACTTGATTTTATGAAACATGTTGTAAAGAAAAACATCTCTTGTTGGTACTTTGTTACTTTGATTTACTTGGTTGAATGTACTTCTTTGTTTATTATAGGCTGAAAGCTTTTCTAAGTTAAATGAGCTGAGAATATTGTGACAAAAATCTACTACACTCATCAAAGTTCATGTTTTATAATATGTCTGGTATCATTTCAGATCTAAAACTTTCTGTGGTTTGCCTATCTGGCATTAAAAACATACAGTTTAGTCATAAACTTACACACATAGAACTTTGTGATTAGCTCACGGGTTTAGGTTCTTTTTTCTTATTTTGTGAACCCAAGACCAGAGCAAATTGCATTTGCTATTTATTGAAAGGAAGCAAAGATTGGTTAAACTTACTAAAAAAAATAACATTACTGAATTTAATAGCTCAGTTATCCACATAATCAAAGGATAATTTATTTGGAATACCACTTATTTCCTATGATGTCATTTCATAATTTACTGTTCTTTCTGCTACTCTGCTCTGCGGAGATTTTAGATCAGTTCATTACTCACTACACCAGGCAGAGCATAATATGGTGAAATATGAAAAATTCTCTTGGTAAGGATAAATGAAATTTGAAGAATGTAGTAGTTTAAAAATTAATTATAGCACCACCAGGTTCAAGCCTATAATCCTAGCTACTCAGAAGGCTGAGCTCTGAGGATCGCAGTTCAAAGCCAGCTCAGGAAGGGATGTCCATGAGATTTGTATTTATAATTAGCCACCAAAAAGCCAACTAACCAGCAAAAAAATGATGTTGAGCTGTTATTCAAATGGTAGAGTGCTAACCTTGAGCCAAAAAGCTCAGCGACAGCACACAAGCTCTAAATTCTAGCATCAGGGCAGACACATGCACAGATATACACACAAAAAAATTTAATCATATTCCCAACTATTTAAATCTCTGATCGTCTGATTTATGGAAAAGAGTTCATAGTCTTGTGAATTATTTATAAGGAAATTATGACAGTCTCCACAATAAAAGATGTCTTCTTGCGTTCAAATAAGGTAACCATATTCCTTTCATTGCCTCCTCTTTTTTTTTTATAATTTGGGAAACTGAAGACACACCTAAGGGTTCCTAAAATCAGCTGAATATAGTGGTGAAGAAATCTTTACTGGACATTTATCAGGATTTCAAGAACACAAATGTCATCCATTGTTTAACATGCCTTTGAACCATGCTTGACATCATAAATATGGCTGGAAAATTAGTTCCTACACAGTCTTTTTATTTTTCTTGGCCTACTTGGCTAATACTTCTTGTGGGCTTGGTAGAACCAGGGACTAGGTAGATGAGGATGCAGTATATTATGTTTCAAGCATTAGAAATGTTTTTCTGCTTTTCCTTCCTATATCATTTTTTTCTTTTTTTGCTGTTTCTAACCTTTAATCACTCTCTCCTTTAGATACCTTGATAGTAAGATATTTTACTGCTGATGGAATGTGTTTTTAGTCATTCAAAATAATTATTTCTATTCTGGAGCAAATCCCCTAGTTAACAGGAATGGTGCTTTTGCAATTGCGATCTGTTTTCTCTATGATAGAATAAAGAGCCTATTTATGAAAAAAATTGCAAAGATTGAGAGCATAATTGTAACAAAATATTGTATGTAGTAGGTAGGCTTCATCTTTGGCTCCCCGTCAAAGATGGATAGATCTCCAAATACTCAAAATGTTTATCACCACAGAGGAGAATCATATGTAATTCTTCTTTTAAGCCTCTAATGGAATTTTGCAAAATCGTTCTTGTTTGATTATCTCAATAGAAGGATTGAAAAGGAAAAAAAAAAAACAAGGGGCCCTAAACATAATGGAGTCAAGTATGGTACCCAATTAGTATTCCACTATGCTGATTTCTAGGTGTTTATTTAAATTTAGCACTGTCATTATGACCAATGTGAGATGATCAGAGTAGCCTCAAAAGAGAGAATCCAGTAGAGTTTTCATAGATTTCAACACACTAGTGATTTCAAGTTTCTTCTGCTTTCTCCCTCCTCCTCTATGTGCTTACTGTTCTTCCCTATCTTAGATGGCATGACTCATAATTATCACTCGTCCATCAATTTTTGATTCCATCTTCTGTCTCTCCTCCCATTACAAACCAGCCCTGTATATCCACATCTATGCCAACTGTAATCTAGTGCTCTTGGAGGAAAACATAAACATGAGGGCTGCTTACACTTCAGATTCAGGACATTCATTGGGCCATCAGTGTGACTCAATAAGCCTTCTGCTCAGATGGATTATACTAACTTTACTTTCCTTGTGTATAACATAGGGGAAATTTTGGAAAACAATAGGATTGAAAGATTGAAGTGTGCTACTATTATGAAAAGAACCTTAGGGGAAAAAAAAGAACCTTAGCACATTGACTAAAATTTACTAAGTTCTCCTTCCCATCCTACTCTCTTCCTCTGTGATTTCCCTTCTCCCTCTGCTTTACCAGAATTAGTGTTATTACAATTTCCCAAGTTGAGTTTTTATATCGTATCTAATGACACTGATTACTGCATGTCTCCTTTCTCCTAAAAGCTTGAATGTTTCCTTCCCATCCTCAGTCTGAGGTTTTCATTTTACGGAGAAAACAGCAGAAAATTTACTTGTACTCCCACCACCACAGCCACTCGCCCACTTCTGTGTCCCCACTCTCTGTCTTGTTTTGTGCTATTATGGATCATTTTTTCTTGTTCCTATATAAGGCTAAAGCTAACTATGATTGAAACAACCCCTTGTCTCTTACTCTCGTTTATTGGTTCTGATTCATTTTATCTTTGTTGCTCTCTCTGTGTGTCTCTGTCTTTCTCTCTGTCTCTCTCTGTCTTTCTATTTGTCTGTCTCTCTCTTTCTCTCCAACTTTTTTCCAATGAAGTGCCCATTCTTCCATCTTCCCTTTAATGGATTAACAGTGACGATTGATGAAGCTCACTTCATTCCCCTTGAAAGCAATTTTCTTCATTTGACTCCTAGGACACCACATTCTCCTAGTTTTCCTCCCAGCTTGTTGAGTGATTCAAATGTCTTCTTTACTGGCTCTTTCTCATCTTCCATACCCTTAACCTTTAGTGTGTCCCATGACTCAGTTCCTGAGCCTTTTAATTCCTCTTGATGGACTACTCTCATGGCTTCAAATGCTGGTGAGTCTTGCAATTTGCAGCCCACACTTCTTTCCTCATTCCCAGAGGTGTATTTCCAACAGCTTCCCCCACATATCCATTTGGATACCTGATTGGCATCCTTCAATTATAATAAGTCCAATAGAAATGTCTGTATCTTTTCACAGAATATTTCCATGTCCACAGCTTTCTCTATCTCAAGAAATGGTTACTCTGTACTTGCTGTTGCTTAGGTCAGTCACCATCCTTGCAGCTTCTTTTCTTACTCATATCTTATACAACTCAGTGGAAATTGTTTTTTCTTTAAAAAAAAATATAAGCACTGTAGCACGCAACCAGTTCATCATCACCAGTTTTACCTTCTAAGTCTGCCTTCTCACACCTCCAAACTAATCTGCCTCCTTCCATCCTATTATCTGTAAAGTCGATGTTCTGCATTGCAATTATTTTCCAGTGTGTCAGATCATGGGGTTCATTTAACTTTCTCCGATGGAGTTCTCAAAATCTTTTATGTTGACTCCAAGGCTCTTCCCAAATACTATGCTTGATTCCCCCTGCCTTCCTTCTGTTCTTTCCTCGCATGACAATCCTGCTCCACCTTTGGTGTTTTTGGTCTGACAATTCTTCCTGGATTCCTCTACCATACTGCTCTTTCCCTCCCTCATGGCCTTTAAGTCCATATTTAGCTATGGCGTTATCAAACAGGCTTCCCTGGCTACTTAATGTAAAATAGCAATTTGTCACTATCATTTCCCATTTCCATTGTCTATTTCATGTATGCATGATTTATATGGCACATATAAATGGATCAAGTCATGTTCAATATATCTGTTGAATACAATGTTTATATGTAGTCAGCCCTTTGTATCTGTTGGATCTGCATTTGTGGATTCAGCAAACTGCAAGTTAAAATTAAAAAGAAAAATGCCACTGTTTTGAACATGTACAGACTTTTTCAATTGTCCTCACTCCTTAAATAATACTTTACTATAACTTGTAAAGCATTTATCTTGTATAGTTATCATACATAATCTAGAGATGATTTTATTTTTATGAGAGGTAGATAGGTGCTTGGTAATGTGAGGAGAGTCCTCAAACCAAGATTTCTATTTTATTTACTATTTCGGTTGACTGACTGAATATGTATATATTTGGTTGTATATTGAATGCCTCTCCAAGAATGTCAGCTCCTTGAGGGCAGGGTTTTTATGTTCAATGATCTGTCCCCAGTGCCTGAAAACAGTGCCTGGCATCTAGTAGGTGCTTACTAAATATTGGTTAAAATAGTTATTTAAGTCATTAGGCACTGAAACAAATTTGAGAAGTAATGTTTAAATGTATTCATTGTGATGAATAAACATCCAATTTCTATATGAGGAAAGTACATTAATAAATATTGCCTGTGTTTCTAAGATTCACAATTTTACTTTACCCCATGGTATGGAAATTATGATTTGTGAAACAAATTAAATGTAAATATGAAAACAGTGGTTAGGCCTTCTAAGAATATTCCCCTGTATGAGGCAGAAATATCATTGAGCCTAATTTATATCAAACAACTGTAGCCCAACCAACCAGTGATTCTTTTCTTACTTGTTTAAAGTTGTGAAGGAGCACTGAGTATTTTAGCCGTGCATTTATTTCCAGTAAGTTATCTAATAATCTTTAATATTGTTTCAATATATTTTATGATGGTGTTAGTGGTGATGTGTATGTGTGTGTACCACAGCTGAAGAATTGTGTTAGTTTGTTATTCAGCTCACATACACACACACACACACATACACACATACATTCCACAGCCCACTTTTGACTAAAAAGAATTATGAAGTGGGTTAGTCTTATAATGTAATTTAAAGGGATGTAATAACATCTACTTCTTACAGTAATACAAAGGATGTCAACTCTTTCAGTATGAGTAACAGATAATCTGATTTAATGATATAATGTACAATCAATGCCTCATATGTTTACAAGTGAATTTAAGTTATTTGAAGAGCCCAGTAAAGTTTCCTCACAGGTACATTTGTTGTTATTGTTGTTGTTGTTGTTGTTGTTGTTGATCATGGTCCTTGGACTCTGGGCCTGAACACTGTCCCTCAGCTCTTCAGCTCACGGCTAGAACTCTACCGCTTGAGCCACAGTGCCACTTCTGGTTTTCTGGTGGTTTAGTGGAGACAAGAGTCTCACAGACTTTTTTTTTTCCCGGGCTGGCTTTGAACCATGATCCTCAGATCTCAGCCTCCAGAGTAGCTAGGATTACAGGCATGAGCCACCAGCTCCCGGCTCACAGGTACTTTTTATATCTTTTATTTTGTTTTGCTTTTCAGACATTTTACCAAGTATCCAAGGCTAGCCTCGATCTCATGATCCTCCTATATGAGCCTCCACAGTGCTGGGATTATTGGTGTGCATCATGATGCCCACTTTCAAGGGGAATTGTATCTAATTTTTTTAATTTTTATTTTAAAACAAACTGAAAAGAAATGGTACATCACTTCAAAGTCACCACTCATAGATTTTTACTGTCTCCATGTATATATACAAAGATATGTACTTTGTTACACAATAATAAGTTTCCACTTATCTGAGTTTTCAATTTCTAGGATTTCTGTTACCCTCCGTCAACTGTATGGTGGAAGTTTCCAGAAAAAAACAATTATAAATTTTAAATAGCTTAGTCTAATATATGACTAATTTCTATTGTATTATTTTTGTTAATTTTTTACTGGTCCTACTATATAAATTAAAATTTACCATAGGTATGCACATGTAGGGAAAATTATAACAATATAAAAGAGTTTAGTACTTTCTGCATTACCAGGAAGCCAAAGAACATTTTAGAATATAAACCCCAGAGGTGGTAGAGATGGATATACATATTCTTCTGAAACTTGTACCTTACCTTGTACATATATTATAATATAAGCAAATGCACATCTGTAGTGTCATTTACAAAGCATGAATGCTGTTTTGGTGTATGTATATTTAGGAATTTTTAATTTGCTTACTAGTCTTCTATTGATGAATTGTTGCCTCTGTTGTTACTGTAAAACAATTCTGTATGCATACAACTTTATCATTGGATGTCCAAGTCATTTTAAAATTTCTAATTCACTGTCATCATTTTGGGCTCCTATGTATAAAGGAATCACTAAAAAATATTTTCTCTGTTCTGTTTGGAAATTATTGCAAATTGCAAAGTTCCCTTCAAAGTCCTGCAGGAAGCATACTTGGGAGGAATGAAAGGGCTCATTAGCAGATGGAGCTATTTAAGCTAAAAATCAAATCTAGTGAACATTTTCACCTATCTATACCAATCTGATCTTCTTGACATTTTTGGTATTATTTGATGCTGACAATAAAAACTTAGAATAAGCTATAATTCCTGCATCCATGCATATTCAGGTCTGAAAATGAAAGAAGAGTATGACAAGTTTGCATGTAGAATTTCCCACCCACACATTTCTTTCCTTTCTGATTCTGACACTTCAGCCTTTCAAACAGTTCCCATGAGCAATACTGAGATTCAGACTATTTAGATCTAAAGAAAAAAAAAACCACAGGATCTTCTGCTATATCCAGCACCTGGAAACCTCTTTGAAAAATGCTGAAATGTAAATCATGCTGTTATTTGTTATGCATACAGGAAAAAAATACTTAACTATTTTAGGGAGAAAGAGGAGTGGGAATTTAGGGCTAGGAAGGACAGTGGTAGAGATAATGCCAGTCTACATTATTAAAGTGACCTGTTTTCAATATATTCTTTCAATTTAAATGCAGCTTGTATGCCATTTTAGTGCAAAAAGGTATCCCATTTTGTTCTCAGCATTTAGAAAAAGACAAACAAACAAGACAGGAACAGAGCATTCTTTATTCAAAAGTGTAGGTTTAGCATCAGGTGAAGTTAGTAGCAGTAACATGCAACAAGCCCAGCCCTTTTAACATTTCCTTGCTTTGTAGCACATAGAGCCAGCCTAGGCCCACAGGAATACATTCCCTTCCTAGCTTTTCAAATCTTACTACAATAGCTGGAAGACTTTTTTTCATGCTTTATGGGCTCAGATTCTGTTTCAGGACTAATCCCTCTACCTTCCCATAGATTCTCTCCTTTCCCAAAGCCATGTGGCCTAGATACATCACTGTCATCTTTTTTTCTTACTCTTTAACTATCTCCTGGATTTATTGTTTATTTTCCCATTGGCACACAGATTATCTCAGGATTCCCCATTCTAAAAAAAATTTTTTTTAAATCATACCTTCCTGAAATTCTGTTTCCCTCTCTACCTATTTACCCATCTCTTTCCTTTGAATAGAAAAGCACATCTTCCTTTTGCTTCCTATATTTTCAACCCCATCCCACATTTTTTTGCCCTCACTCACATCATTATCTTTAAATTCTTCTTGTTAGGTTGCCAATGACTGCCAAAATAAAATCCATTGTTCTTTTCAGTCTTTCCTTCATTTCTCCTTTCTGTGGTATTAGACTATATCCATCCTTTTCATTGACACCAACTCTTTCTTCACTTTCACACCATTGTCTTCTCTCTGTTCTTCAATGCTGTCATCTTTTCTCTCACTCCATTCTTCTTTAATGTTCAGTGTCATCTCTACACCCAGTTGCCACATTTAGTAATGGTTCTCTACTCTGTGTGTACAGTGTAGACGATCAAATCTATTCCTGTGGCTTCAATAATCTGTATTCAAAGTCTCTCGTGAGAGCTATACCTAAATATCTTACTGGCTACTGTACATGAGCCTATCCCTCAAGGCTCTTCAGACTCAAAATTGCCAAAAGTGTAACCATTGCCTCTGTCTCTGCAATAGAAAAGAATAATCTCATATAACTTGTCCTGACAAACTTTTGATATCCTGGGGTTAAGCACACTGAAACATCATTCATCAGTAATGCATACTATTTAGCCTTAAATTGCTTGAAATAGTTGAGAAGGAGTGCTGTGCCAGTTTATGTGGGTTAGTATTTCAGCTGAAATACCTTCAAGGTTTGTGGCAAGGATTGAATTCTTCCGCCCTTTATATTTCTCATCTATAAAACAGGTAATAAAGGCGTCTTTATAAGATTCTGGGAGATGATGACATATGCGAAACATTTTTAGATTATTTAGCTCATCAAGTTAAAAATTGTTTGAGAATTACTATATGCATATGTGGTCCATATAATAACAGACTGACTTCAGGCCCATATATAGCAATCGATAATTCTTAGAAGACTCTGAAGAAAATATCATCTATTCTACTGTCATATTTTGGATTTTTTTGGCGAGGAGTGAATTACTAAGATATATGTGAAGCCCCCAAAGTACAGTTATTTCAAGAGACAAAGTGATTTGCAAGGCCATACTCTACCTTCCTCAATCAGTGTCTTTCACTGAAGCAGGACAATTGGAAAAGAAAAGGTCACTCAAGAAGCCATCCATTTTGCACATAAAATCACAACAGAAGAGAGAAAATCTGGAATGGATTGTTGGAGCAGCTGCTGTTGGGAGACCCTGGTCTGCACTCTATCTGTATGCTTACTGAAGGGAGAGCAGGGCAGGGTTTCCCATACAGAGGGCACAGGCTACCACCGCATGGCAAAGGTTGACATGAACCTCATTTCCAAGCCACTTCGCCTGGAACCACCCCTACCAATCCAATGCTTCATGAACATACAAGTGACCTACTTACAAGGAAAAACTACACTTTGATAAGTCTCTTTAGTTGGTTATTGAAATGTCCTTGTGACTCTTAGAGTTGTCGATTCAACAAGAATTACAAGTTTCAAATGGAGCTTTTCTTCTTCTCTCTCTCTCATGCAATCTATGTATGTCTACATATGTGTCTTATATAATACATATATGTTAAATACATGTGTGAAGGTAAATGTGAAGATACGTACATAAGTGAATGTATATAATTCATATATTTTGAGCATTCAGAATTACTCTATACATAACACATTTGAAAACTACTTTCTTCACATACTACGTTATGTATTTAAAATATTCTACTAACAGTTTTTTAATGCCTGAATACTAGGAAACTACACTGTTTTCTGTTTCTTTCCTTCTTTTTGTTTTGGCTAGTGAATAGGAAACAGTTAATGTCTAAATGTGTCTGACCTCTATGTCTAGATCAATTTTCCTAACTCTTAAAAATCTTGGGAAATGGCTAAGTTAATGATATTTTGCTTATAAGTTATTTTTGACTGTTTATATCTAGTAGTAGAAATTAAGTTATGTCTAACCCTTTATAAGATTCATTGTATTTCCACATTTATTTACATACTTCATTCCAGCAATCATCTTGTGAAATTGGCAGGGAGGGTTATTATTATTATTTGGTCTTTAAAGATCAGTAGAAATATGTTCTGAGATGTGACATGATTTTCTAAGGTTAAACAGTTAATAAATAAAGAAACTTGGGATTTAGGATTAGAAATCAACTTTTCTGACTCCAGCTCTATCATACATTTTGCCACATTCTGATATTTCCATTTTAATTCTATT
The DNA here is from genome assembly GCF_024711535.1 of Dipodomys merriami. Lineage (NCBI taxonomy): Eukaryota > Metazoa > Chordata > Mammalia > Rodentia > Heteromyidae > Dipodomys > Dipodomys merriami. The sequence continues at coordinate 12,079,932 of NW_027204492.1, forward strand.
TAATTTCTTCTTTCTAATAACCCATATTCAAATACTGTCTTATTAGAAATTTTTTTCAGCCAGTACTATAGATGACTATAGCTTTCCTATCAACTTCCTCATTTGGAGGCGACTAAGTATGTGTAGATTCTAAAAAGAAAATTACATTTTTCCTTTCAGGAATGCAAATGTGCTATGTATTATAACTAGGAAAATCCTGCATCTTTTTTTGTGAGGTTATGAAGTAATCTAGCAACTCAGACTTCTTGAGAAGAAGGAAATCCATTTTTTTGTTGAGCAGTGTAGAGAATATAGACTGTTGTCCTTGAGAGAATATCTTGATTTCATAATAGGGACACTCAGAGAAAGAAATACTATCCTTATGACAGCAACACAGGACGAATAATCCATATTAAAACACTTAGAAGAATATGTATATGCTTATATAACCAGAGACTGAGAATGGGGTATCCCTTACCTTATTACCTGGGAAGCAGATGATTATATGCCTTCCTTTCCTATATCAGCCTCCTTCATAGCAGATTGTCATTCTTTTTTGGTTTGTTTGTTTTAAAATAACACTATTTGCTGCCCTGTTTTTCCTGGTGCCTATTTAAAAAGTGGTCAGGCACATGTTTTACAGGAGGGAGAGTTAAGGCTTTCTATTTTTCTTTCAACAATTAATTGCTTTTGCATATCTGACCTGCCTTCTCACAAAAGTCAGGTTATGGAACATTGAAATATAACCATAATCCTTCGTAAATAGTCCACTGCTTCATAAATAGGGTTGGGATACTTTTATTATTAGCTCTTTACTTGTAATATGTGTTTGGACATTCACTTCAGTATGTTTGGTGTTTATGCTACATTTTGAAAGACTATGAAGACTTTCCAAAAGCCAGAAGAGAATGTAATACATGCTCAGATCCTGAGTGTTTAGTCTTCCAAAGTATTTCTTCTGTATCTGCTTAAAAGGTTCAAGTACCAGCTCATTCACTATCTTCTCAAGCCAACCCAGTATAATTGCTGTAAGTACAAAGGCTGATGAGGAGTGTACAAGAATACAAGTAACTTAATTATATCTAGTCAGATCCAGAATAATTTGAAAACATAAGAGGCTTGGCTTGAACTGAACTTCAGGTAGTAGTACAATTAACATGATCATTGCAGGAAAATTGATACAGGTTACTAAGACTCACAACAATAGCAACAAAGACTTCCAATTAGTTATGAGTGATGGAATTTTTGGTTTAAGTGAGACTAAGATCTTGCCTGGGGTGATCTCTGAAAACTGTGGGGTAAAATTTACTCTTGTCCAGGACTAAGATGCTAAAGGAGCAAACTGTAGGGCACTAAGAACTGCTGTTTTACAAGCACACATCATGGCTGTGTTCCTTCACTTTTAGGGAGCTCACAGGGTCCAGCATGCTCTTGAGCAGAAATTTAGCGCAGAAATTTAAAAATGAACAGAAATAAAAGATTTAAATAGAGCCAGGTGCTAGTGGCTCATGCCTGTAATCCTAGCTACTCAGGAGGCTGAGATCTGAGGATTGCAGTTCAAAGCCAGCCAGGGCAGGAAAGTCCATGGGACTCTTACTTCCAATTAACCACCTGAAAACCGGAGGTGGCGCTGTGGCTCAAGTGGTAGAGATTTAGCCTCCAGCAGAAAAGCTCAGCGACATTGCCCAGGACCAGAATTCAAGTCCCATGACCCACCAAAAAAAAAAAAAAAAAGATTTAAATAGTGTTGAAGAAAGTGGAAATGGTTGAGAAGTGAATTTATTTCTTAAACTTTTGTCTCTGCACTTCTCAGAGCAAACTAGGCAATTTATGTTGCTTGAATTATTTGAGCAGGAACATTATTTCCTATTAATAGAGGCAAAGTGCAGATTTTTCACTTCTTTCTCTCTTTCCCCACTTCTCAGTCCTTCTGCCAGTACTTGTTTTAAAAGGAGGTAAAATAATATTTCTTGGTCCTATGTGGGAAACCCTTCTGGCATTTTCTAATTGCCAAGTGTTCTATAACTAGCCATCTGTGGAGAAATTCATTGCTTAAAGTTAATTTTTATTAGTTCTCTTTCTCACTGCTTTACTGGACTAATGTGTGATCAAAGAGAAGCGAATTGATCTCTCTTACAGTTTCTTTTTTTCAGCTGAATTTTATTCTATGCTTCTTTGAATATTTTCTCTTTAAACTACTTAAGTGAGATAATTTCACTGAAACAAAGAAAATGATGTGTCTTTGGTGGGGGGCTTAGACAAGCATCAAATATAGCATTTCAAATGTAACTAATAATTTGCAAGAATTGAGCTTTTAGAGAGCCAGGACCAAAAAGAATAAAATGTCAGGTCGTCTTTCATATTGTTGTCTTCAAGGTCTTGGTATACCTAACGTTTCTTCTTCCTTATGTGGATAGGGAGCTTCATGCCATAGTGATTTTCAAACTTCACTGCATCAATCACAGATTGTTCTTGTAGTGGTTACTTCCTGGGGAATTCACCAGCTGGGAGATTGTACCATTGAGCCAAAATAGGCCACTGGAACAGCCATAGTCTTTACTTATTCATTTATAGAGCCATTTAAGATGCTCTAGCAGCAGCTGCCTATTTGTAAGAGCAGCCTTAGGGCGTCCTAAATAAGATCTAAATTAGACTGGTAGATGATCAGATAACAAAGAGTACCAAAGATCCAAGGTGAATCACAGAACAAGGTGCTGTTGGCTCTCTGTAGGGCTTCCCCATTGTGACTCTGAAGTAACTCAAGTTTCAACTGTGATGATGTTGAGGAAAGTACAAAGCATTGAAAACAGACAAGAGTGCCAGATCTGTCTCACTCCAGCCATGTATTTACAAAGTGGATTTAGATTTCAGGTTGGCAACCAGTTTGCGCTCTCACTCTCTCTCTGTCTCTCTGTCTCTGTCTCTGTCTCTGTCTGTCTCTCTGTCTCTCTCTCTGTCTCTCTCTCTCTGTCTCTGTCTCTCTCTGTCTCTCTGTCTCTCTGTCTCTGTCTCTGTCTCTGTCTCTCTGTCTCTGTCTCTGTCTCTGTCTCTGTCTCTGTCTCTGTCTCTGTCTCTCTCTCTCTCTCTCTCTCTCTCTCTCTCTCTCTCTCCCTTCTCTCTCTGTGCTATCCTGGAGCTTGGTCTCAGAGCCTGGGCTCTGAGCTTTTCTGCTTAAGTCTAATGTCTATCACTTGAGCCCCAGAATCACTTCTGGCTTTTTCCAAGTAGTTTATTGGAAATGAGTATCACAGACTTTTCCTGCCCAGGCTGGCTTCAAACTGAGATCCTCAGATTTCAGCCATCTGAGTAGCTAATTTTATAGGCATGAGCCACCAAAGATGCCCAGCTCAGTTTGCTTTTTAATGAAAGATAGGTATTTCTGTTTATTTAAATGCTTACTAGTAAGATTGTCCCCACCCACATCCTTTTATTACATGCTTCCATAGTGGAGAGTGGGGGAGAGAGCCGTCAGAGATGACATATTTGACACTGGTTATTCGAATGCAGGTACAATTCGAGCACTGTCATTCTCATAATTGTAATTAAATTTAGAAATGGTCATTGTGGTTAGTAGGGAGAGTTTAATGTGTACTCATTCATCATGGGCATCAGCTGCTGTGTAGATTTTGTTCCTTAAAACTCATTAGTCAGCCTTCAATTATATGTGTATAAATAATCAACATTGTGTTAACTGCTTTATGGATTTTGTTGAGCAATTTTACTCAAGATTGATTTGAATCAATTAGCACATGGAAAACTGATTTGTATGTGTAGAAATTTTGTTAATATTACTTCTCCCTGTCTAAGGATGTTCAGAAAATACACAATCACTTAATATTCACCTAAGCAAACTGTAATTAGGAAGATAAATGCCTGCCCTGATAGAAAACTCCAACAGAAACAGTTGAAATAATTTAATTTGTACTCTTGAATAACTTATGCAGAGATTTTCCCTCTCTATTAGTCCAGAATCTTACCTTTGGGGGTAGAGGATGAATTAGTCTTATCCAAGCTAGAATGTCTTACAAAGCACAGGTAGTTTGGAAACCCTGATAAGGCTTTGGACCAGTCATTGTGAAGAAAAGTATGAAAGCCTTCTAGAGCACAGGGACATCTCAAGTCTTATATGGTCAGTTGGCTGGTGACAACACCCAGCAGCTACCTAGTAGGCATCAAAGCCTCTACACCACCACCAATGCCTTCTTTGGACCTGCAGAGAATAGAAACTAGCTGAAAGCCATCAGTTCCTCCTTAATGATTATCCATTAGCAAACCATGTTTTCTTTATTGCAGAACAGATTAGAAACAATTAGCAAATGGAAAACTGAAGAGGCTCTTGCTGCTTTTAGTGTTTAGAAGCATCTTTTGAACAGAAATGAGATGCTCTTTTCTGAGTCAGATGTGCCATTTTACCTGAATTACGTTTTGTTCTTTTGCAATGGATGCATGTTTTGTTCCATCTAAAAATGGATATTTTCTGGACCTGGATTCAGCATGTCTTGCTGATTGCTGTATTTATTTTCAGGTGCTTTTAAAAAAGCTGTATTTAGTAAGCGAATTTTCTCATGCTGAACAGTGTACATGAAAATGATGCCTGTGAAGCATAGTCCAAATTCATCTTTCAGCTCACACTACAAGAATATAGAGCCATATTGACTGCCACTGAGGTGCTTTAATCAGTCATTGTTAACTGGGAACATTTTCATTTTTATTGTAGTTGTCATTACCTATCACTGTACTCTTGTCTGAAAAGGAACTATTTTATAGGAAAAATAATGAAATTAAAGGAACAATGGATCTGATTTTGTCAGTGCTCAGGAAATGACTCATTCAATACCAGGCCTATAAAATTCAAAAGAATATCATTATGAATTCCTGTTTGAATTCCTATTTTACTAATGTGGAAAGGTATTTTTTTATTTCTCACATAGACTTGAATGAGGCTTTGTGTGAATGCAAATTCTGTCCTTTTTTGTATATTGACACATTGTTTATTTGTAGCTTTATCCTGCCTCCTCCAAAGAAAAGAATAGCTTGGTCAATACACAGATTCAAATTTTTATTGATGATAGGAGTTTACTATTTTCCAATGACTAGGGTAATAGAAGTGAGACCCTCCCCACTGGTGAAATTTTCATCACATTTAATAAATAATCTTTATGAGATTTTGCCATGAATATTTTTACAACTTGACTCCCTCTCATATGCCAATTGTTGAATCAAATTAAACAAAACTATTCCTATAGAATGAAACATGAAAATGTGGAGCTACCTGTGAGAAGGAGTAGAGAAAAACTGATGTTCAAATATTTCCATAACCTGTATTTCTCACCCAATGTAACAAGTCCCCTTACCTTGCTATTTTCCCACCATAATCAATGGATGAGTAAATTGCTGTCTATAATTGTTGAAAGGAAACAGAAGAAACATTGAAAACCTCCAAGTAGCAATACAGTGCCTATTGGAGTTCTATGGGGTTACTGGGCATCTCTGTTGGAACAACAAAGCACCACATAGATTCGATGTCAGAGCTTAGGAAATGAGATTCTTCCTTCATTGTAGGTCTCTCTGTAAACAAATAGAATTACAGTTTAGATTTATGTACAAGACAGAAAGGGAACCTGTATTCTATATCTATAAATACCAATTGTAGAAGAGCAGCTCCTGAAAGGATGGGATTTGAGGGCTTTACTATTCCAATACATATTTCCAAGCTCTTGATTTGTTTGGTGTGCAGCGAGAGAGAGACAGAGAGAGAGAGAGAGAGAGAGAGAGAGAGAGAGAGAGAGAGAGAGAGAGAGAGAGAGAGAGAGAGAGAGAGAGAGAGAGAGAGGAGAGAGAGAGAGAAACAGACAGACAGACAGACAGACAGAGAGGGCTATAACAGCTATGAGAGTGATGTGGATAAGTGTTCAGCAAGTAATCAATGGAGTTTGATCACTAATTATCTATCAGCTATTTTGAAGTCCTCAAGTGAGTGAATAATAGTGGTAGTAGATTTCTAGAAAGACAAGCCAGTGTGGGATATCTAAAGGATATCCTCAAATATATGAGGACTTCTTCAAATATATTTTTATTTGTACCAGGCACTGATGACTCATGACTTGGTAATTCTGGGTACTCAGGAGGCTGATTGTGGCTAAAAGCAGCCCAAAGCAGAACAGCATATAACACTCTTATCTCTAGTTAACCAGCAAAAACCTGGAAGTGGAGGGGTAGCTCAAGTAGTAAGACACCACCCAACAAAAATAAATCCAGTGCCCTGAGTTCAAGTTCCAGTACTGACACAAAAGAAAGAAAAAAGTAGGCTTCTATTGGAACCTTCAATGATTTAACATGGTGTTTGGGGCTGAAATGATTCTTCCACTTATACTTTTTTTTCCTCAGGTGAATACTAAACTGACTATGTATTCCCTGTAATTTCTGAAGGAGGAGCTTTTTTTCACAAATTAAGTTGCAAATCTACTTAAATTTCTTGTCTTTTCTTCTCAGGAGCTTTGGGTTTAGAACTTCTGTGACACCTTTATTGACACACAAATAGTCCAAGTATGCATCAAGTTAATAGAATAGATGATTTACAAAGGAAAGAATAATCAAGTTTATAATAGCCATTTTACACTTATTTTTAAATTCCTGGTAAGGAATAATTTTTGGCTCATTGCTTTAAAAAGTCTTAGTGTGATGGCAAATATCTGTTATTCACTTGTTGAAGACATTACTTATGTCCTTCATATTTTAGATAGATTAGAAAGATAAGAAGACTGCCTTTCAAGATTATATAAGGTTGATAGAAAATGCAAGCCAGTATTTCCTCCATCAGCTTGAGTTAAGATCCTATATTTTGACGTATATCATTGAGGTGTAATGTGGGCGAATTTCCTTGAACTTAAAGTATTTGTCAGAATATGCAAGAGCTGAAGGTTTACTCACACTTTGAAACATAACTTCTTTAAATACAATTTTGAGAAATAAAGCAAGCTGTGATTATGTAGCCTTGTAGAAATAATATTCATCATCCTTTTACTTGTAAATGAGAAAGATCAGTATCATTCTTCTTGTTGAATAATTTACAAAGCTAAGGCTCACAGCATGTGCCAGATATCATTAATGCTATTGATAAAGCTATTGACAGATCCAAAAGTCCCATCCTAGAACTCCTGACTCTAAATGACTAACTGCTACTCCAAAAACTTCAATGCTCAGTTTCCAGGGGGAAACATTGCAAAAATTTCCTATAGTATTATTTAGAGTGATTATTCTTCTGTAGTCATACATCAAGATCAAATTTGCCATAATTGTAACTTTAGAGTTATTTACTGAGCCTAAGTAAATCAAAACGTTTAATTTTACAAAGTGCCATGAAAATCATTGAATTAGCTGCTTGCTTTTGTTTAAATATCCATACAAACAGAAAGAAGGTTTGAAGGATTAATTTCTTGCATATGTTATGCAACCTAGCCTAGACTATAACTGTTGTAGAGAAGGCAATTTATCTTAGTAATTACTGGTTGTATTTACTTGACATTTTTTTAGTGAATATCTCTACTGTTTTTTAGAGTGTTCTTCTATACTTCTTTATTAGTGTATATTAGCTATAAAATGTGTGGTTTCATTATGGTATTTACATACATGACTATAATGTATTCTAATCACTTTAGCCTCTCTTGCTCCCACATACCATGATGGTACCTTCATCTTTCCTAGTGATCCCCATTCTACTTTCTTGTTGGGTTTCATTTGTACATACTGAGCTAAGGGCCTGGTGCTTGCTTATACAAGTGCTCTATTGTTTAATCCATATATCAGCCCTTTTATATTTTGGGGTTATTTTCCAATATGATCTCACTTTTGACCAGCTTTGGCCTCAAGACAGCATGATCCTTTTACCTAAGGTCCTCCACATAGCTGGGATGACAGGCACTCACCACCATGTCTGGCTTGTAGGTTGAGATGGGGGCCTTGCCTGGACGATCCTTGAACTCTGATCCTCTTGACTTCCCTGTCTTGTGTACCTGAGATTTCAGACACAGTCCACTATATCAAACTCATTTCTTTAAAAAAAATGTAGATTTCTCATATGAGACAAAACGTAATATTTGTCAGATTTTAGCTTTTTTCATATCATATGGTGATTTCTATCCTTTTTTCCAATAATGACACAATTTCATTCTTCTTTATGGCTGGAAAAAACTTCATTATAAATATATATATATATATATATATATATATATATATATATATATATATATATGATTTTTTTTGGCAGTTGTGGGGCTTGAACTTGGCCTGGGCACTGTCCCTACCCTCTTTAGCTCTAGGCGAGCTCTCTACTACTTCCAGTTTTCTGGTGGTTTATTGAAGATAAGAGTCTCATGGACTTTCCTGTCTGGGCTGACTTTGAATATTTTAGATTTTATGGGCACAATGGCTGATTTTATTATTTGGCAATCATAAATAATGCTGCAGCAAATATGTGTATCTCTATTATATGCTAACTTTGATTCCTGGTATTTATTCCCTGGAGTGGTACAACTAGATCAAAAGATTATCTATCTATCTATCTATCTATCTATCTATCTATCTATCTATCTATCTATCTGTCTATCTATCTATCTACCTATCTATGATTTATTTTTTGAGGAGCCTCCATTCTCATGAACAGAGTGGCTTGACTACTTTGTATTCTCAGCAACACACCTAAGGATTCTTCTCACTCAACCTTCCACCCCTTACCTTTGCATCCTCACTAAACTTTGTTGCTGATTTTCTTGATGATACTCATTCTGACTGGGCTGAGAGGAAATCTTAATGTAGTTTTGATTTTGTTTTCCTGATGGCTAAAGATGCTGAGCATTGTTTCATAAACGTATTAACCATTTGTGCTTCTTTAGAGAATAATCTGTTTAACTCATTTGCCCACATATTGATTGGATTATATGTTCCTTTTTTGTTTTTGTTTTTGTTACCACTGAGATTTGAGTTTAGGACCTCCACTAACGAGGTAGGTGATCTACTACAGAGCAACACTTTGTTCCTTTGGTATTTAACTTGTAGTTCTTTCTATGTTCTGCATATTAATTCTGACACTGGCAATGATTTTCTTACATTTTGTAGGCTGTGTCTTCACTCTGATATTTGTTTCCTTTGCTGTGCAGAAGCATTTACATTTGATAAATCACATTTGTGAATTCTTATCATTAGTTTCTGAACACTTGGAATCCTTCAGAAAGGCCTTGTCTATTTTCATACATTAAGATGTTTTCCCAATGTTTTCTTCTAGTGCTTTCACAGTTTTAGTTCTTAAATTAAGGCCATTGATTGATCATTTTTCTATTGACTTCTATACAGTGTGAGAAATAGGCTTTTAAATTCAATCTTTTACATGTGAATACCACTTTTCTTAGAATGCCTTTGTTAAGGAGGCTGTATTTTTTTTAAATTTAATTTAATTTTATTTGTGAACATACTGTACAGAGGAGTTACAATTACATGGGCAGGATAATGCATACATTTCTTACCAAGCATTGCAGCCTCCTCCTTTGTTTACCCTTCACATCCCTTCCCAGCCTCCCCCCTCCCCCCCATCCCAATCCTATTCCTTCCCACCACCCCCCCCCCCCCCCGCACCGACATTGTAAAGCTCGTTTTGGACATGACAACTTGTACTTCTCATTGTTGCAACAGGTCCACCTGTATCCTTAAACAACTGGTTTTTCCCCACCTCCTCCACAAGTTATACTGACATCAAATATAGTGAAAGCAGGGGTTATAGTGTGGGGGAGGAACATACAAAGCAACAAAGAGATAATCTTATAAATGCGTTAGAAACACATGCATGAAAGAAAAAAACATTAAAATACACATCTAAGGGTTCATTTTCCTGACATCACATTATCTGACCTTTTCCGCTTGACTCATACATCTACTAGATATTACAAATAAGGGAAACCATGGGACCTATGTTTCTTTGGGCCTGGCTTACTTCACTTAATATAATTTTTCCCAAGTTTTTCCATTTCCTAACAAATGGGGCAATGTCATTCTTTCTGATGGAGGCATAGAATTCCATTGTGTATATATACCACATTTTCTTGATCCATTCATCTACTGAGGGACAGCTGGGTTGGTTCCATATCTTAGCTATGGTAAATAATGCTGCAACAAACATAGTTGTGCTGGTAGCTTTAGTGTGGTCTTGTTTGTAAACATTTGGGTAAATGCCCAAAAGTGGGATTGCTGGGTCATAGGGGAGTTCTATGTGAAGTCTTTTGAGGAACCAAGGAGGCTGCCTTTTATCCAAAATGTGGTTTTGGAACTGTGTTAAGTATTATTTGGCTATATTTGTCAGGATTTATTTATGGAGCCCTCTATTATATTCCATTGATCTACACATCTCTCTGTGTCAGTACCATGCTGTTGGTGATATTTGGGCTCTCTATTATAATGGAAAATCAGGTATTGTAATACCTCCAGCATTGCTGTTTTTGCTCAGGACTGCTTGCCTCCTCAATATCTTTTGTGCTTTTATCCAAGTTTAGGATTGTCTTTCACTTCAGTGAAGAATCTCATTAGGAATTTGATGTAGATTGTATTGAATCTGTAGAAAATATTTGGCAATAGAATTGTTTTCATATCACTTCTTCCAATCCATGAAAAAGGGAGGTCTTTTCATCTTTTAGTGTCTTTTTTAATCTGTTTCTTATGTCTCTTGGTTTTCATTTTTCGAGATCTTTCACTTGTTTGGATAAGTCCATTCTTAAGTATTTTTGAAGCTATTGTGAATAGGATTGTTTTCATTTTTTCTTTCTTAGCAGCCTTCATAATTGATATTTTTAAAAGCTACACAATCTTTATATGTACAACAGTATCTCCTGACACTTTGTTGGAACTGTCAGATTGAAAAGAATTCTGGTATAGACTTTGGGGACTTTTAAGTATAGGATCATATCATCTGCAAATAAGGATAATTTGACTTCTTCTTTCCTATTTGTTTGCCTTTTATTTCTTTCCATGCCCTATTTGTATGGCTGAGAATACAAGCACTATATCAACACAAATGGAGAGAGTGAACACCCTTGTCTCCTCATTTCTGACTTTAGAGAAAATGCTTTCAGTTTTTATTTTCTCATTTCCTACAAAGTTAGCTATTGATTTGTGATATGTAGCCTTTATTATGTTGAGGTATATCCCTCTTATTCCGAATTTCTTTAGAGTGTTTATCATAAAGGGATGATGATTTTCTCAAAGGCGTTTTCTGCATTTATTGAGATGATTATGCAACTTGGGCTTTGATTGTATTCACATATTATATTAGATTGATTTGTATATGTGAGCTATCCTTTCATCCCTGGAATAAAACCAATTATGATCACGTTAGATGATCTTTTTAATGTGTTGTCAAATTTAGTTTGCAAGTATTTTATTAAGAATAAATGTGTCTATACTAATCAAAGAAATTGGTGGATGATATTTTACTGTTGTGTCTTTTATCTGGTTTTGATGTCAGGCTAACACCGGCTTTCTAAAATAAGTTTGGAAGTAGTCCTTCTGTTTCTATTTGAGTAGTTGAGAAGTTTTAGTATTAGTTCATCTTTAAGTCTAGTAGAATTCAACAAAGGGTCTACCTAGTGTTGGGCTTTTCTTTGTTGGGAGATTCTTATTACTGCTTCAAACTCATTACTCATTACAGATTTGTATAGGTATTTTATATGCTCTTGATTCTATTTTGGTAGATCATAAGTGTTCACCCTTCTCTTTATAGGAAACTTGTCTGTTTTGACAGGCTGACATTTTTTGTTCATTCAGAAAATTACTTGAAAATTACTTGAGTGAAGAAAATGTGTTTTTCCTTCTATTGTAAAAAACATAAAAAGAAATCCCTTCCTCAAGACCACAAATATTGTAGTCCTGATGAAATCTAACTGCTCAACTTCACTAGTTGTGATTGCTTCAGTAAGCAAATTGCAAGTGGGATCTTATTTCAGCATCACTGCCTTTTCTGATGGATACAATGGGATAGGGATGGGGATCCAGGTGCAGATAGATACAGATGTGGAGAGCTAGGGTTAGATATGAAGGGATAAGGACAGGAAAATAGGGAAGGGAAAAGTAAGGAAACCCACTTAGGTATAATAAATATTTATTTGAATATAGGTTTTTAAAAAATTACAAGGAAATCTATGATGTAAAACAATGATTAGTTTGTTCTGTTCTCCTATATTAGTAATTGGAGTGAAGAGAATCATTACAGACCAAATTAGTGAAATATTTCAGATTGTTTTTTGTGATAGCTGTCTTGGAATTCTATCAGGGTCTGATTGTTTTTGTTTGTTTTCCATCAGATGCTGAAAATAAACTGAATTTCTGTTGTGGGTTACTAGAATAAGTCTCTATTTCAGGAGTCCATTTTTCAGAACAAGATTTGGTTTCCTTGGGTGCATTACTTCAACATTGAAGTAAAATATTGACATGTGATGTAGTTCCATTATTACAGGCAATATCACATTATATCATTGGGTCAAACTTTTCAGTATTTAAAAAAAAAATTATCAAAAAGGAGATTTGCAGGGGTTACAGTTGCATAAGTAAGTTTGAGTACATTTATTTTTGAACAGTGTTGCCCCCGCCATTTTCTCCCACTTCCCTGTCAGTTTGCTCCCCCACCCCACATTGTAAAGTTCATTTCCAACATAGTGTCTAGTGAGTATCAATCACTGTTGCATTGGTTCACCCTTTATACCACCGTTTCTGTGCTTTCCCTTCCCTTCCACAAATCAGATAAACTTTCATACAAAACAAAGGGTACTGAAATTTTAAAAAGGACCACAAAAGGTAAAATAAAAACCCTCTTATTTCCACTTCTTGGAGTTCACTTCAGTGAGCATTGTTTTTACCTTTTCAGCATTTTCAAGGAGTTTATCCATAGTCCCTTAGCTTTAAACAAAAGCTAATATTGGCTTTTTAGGGATAAAAGAGATGACCATTCCTAAATGCTTCTGCTGGTATGAAGTCTTGGTTACTAGATGTATATCTGTGTTTGTGTTTCTAATGGGGTCATTGAAAAACATAGAATGATTGATATTTTAATGGTAGTTGAAGTGACAGAGATACTATAATCCAGACATGTGTTCATTCATGAGAAATGAAACCCTAGGATCAAGACTAAATTTAGAGATTCAACTTAAAATGTTTCATTGCTTTCCAAGAAACTAGTAGTATGCTTCTCTGCCTATAGGCAATCAACAAATACAGAATTACTAATTAGCTTCCGTTTGCTTTCATTGATTTTCTATACTTCCTAAAGAACAAGATTACATTCGAGGAGAACACTATGTAGATATCATTTTATCTGTAATTAGGAATTGCGTTCAGAGTACACAGGGGTGATCTCTGAAAAGTCTCAGCAGGAGTCACTGAATACAAGAATATTTCATTCATTGGTATATATCTAGTGGAGGAAGTTATACCTCTGAGGCTGACAGTTCCTTTCTGTGGATATCACTTCTCTTGCTAAGTTATTTCATAGTGTTCTCAAATTAGGATCTTCCTTCCTTACCTGTTTTCCCGGACATTGGGCCCTTTTCTTAGGTTCAGTCAATCTGTCTGTCATTTGTTTCAGAAACAGAAGATAAAGAAGACAGTGGTGCCACATACCCTTTTTGTCTTTTTCTATCAGTAGCAAGTTAGTAACTTTCTGGCATCTGTCAGAAGATTTGATAGTTTTAGTCCATCGTGCTTCTGATGACTAGTAATGTAGAATAACTATTCTGAATCTTGTCATTCATTGGCTGTCATGAGAACCTGGAAGTGATCTGCTCTGCTTTTTCAGTAAGTTTAGCTTAAGACAGTGTCAAATGATATTTCTTGATCTCTGTTGCTCATGTTGCTCAAACCTCTGAAGAGCTACTACAGCCTATGGAATCCTTTTTTTCCCAAAGCAATTGTATATCCCCCCATAATACCTCTGATATTCTAATATAACATCTTATTCTATCTGCCAATATATGTAAAATCCTATATGTGTTATTGACATACTATGTTTGATCAGTGTTACTGATGCTTGTGTATCCATTGTATTCCTCTTCAATGTCCCTCATGATAAAATGGCTATGCTCTGGGTGCTCTTAGGAATAGCATCTCCTTCCTGAACAGATAGCTGTGGATTCCCAAGATGAACTGTGATTTCTTCTCCATCAGCATTCATCTTGTTAAACAGTGCTTCCACATTTCTCTCTCCTGATTCTTTAATCAGTCTACAAATCTTGAAAGGGCAGGGAACAGACTTGCACTGTCCTGTATCACTAGTGCATAGCACAGTGTCTGAATTTTACATGCATGTAATAAATGCTCAGTAACTGTTTTGTTCATGAGTGAATGATAAACTGCCCTGGTATCACACATTAAATGACTCTCCAGAGATACATATTCTCCCATTATACCTTCAACAATAGAGTCAGCAGATGTGCTATGAATAGTACAAAACATTAATATCATTAACTATGCTCTAAATACTAACCTGGAGTTGAGTGAAGCATACTAATACTTTGAATATTAATTAAAAATTCTCAATGCTTAAGAGGATCACACATTTGAGGCTTACCTAGTAAAACACTGTTTTAAGGAAACATAGCAAAAAAATGAACAGGAAAAGTAATAAGCATCTTTTCACCATCACCATGAAATATCATTAGGAACTAGATAACGTCTGCTAAGTGTAGGAACCTCTAAAAGATACATTTCCTTCTCATGTAACACACTTGCATCTATCAAACTGGGCAGCCTGTACTTAGTACCTCTCAAGCCTCTCTTTTCATCTTTCCATCTGTTATTTTTTTGGGTATATGTGCTAGACCTGTGGCTTGAACTCAGTGCCTGGGTTCTGTACCTTAGCTTCTTTTGTTCAAACTTAATGTTCTGCTACTTGATCCACTGCTCTACTTCCAGTTTTTTTGTTAGTTAATTGGAAATAAGAATTTTACTGAACTTCCTGACCCAGCTGGCCTCCAACTGCAATCCTGTGATCTCGGCCTCCTGAGTAGTAGGATTACAGGCATGAGCCACCAGCTTCTTGCCCTTCCATCTGTTATTATCTCAAAAGAAAATACCTAATCTCAGGTTCTCTTGTTTTCCTTTAACCAGTGAGAAAAATTCTGAATATATGTGTTTCATTGTCCCCTTTACCCTGTTTATTCTACTAGGAGATATATGTATATCCCAACATTTATTAATTCAAAAATAACCCACTGGTCAGGAAAGTAAAAACCTGTGATTGTCTAATTCTTGCCAAAGGCAGCCTGCTTTGTCATCCAGTGAAAAAAGCAGTTCTTTTCTTTCTTTTTTTTTTCTTTTGTGAGCCATGGGGCTTGAACTCTGGGCCTGGGTGCTGTCCTTTAGCACTTCAGCTCAAGGCTAGAGCTCTACCACTTGAGCCACAGCACATCCTCCGGTTTTCTGGTGGTTTATTGGAGAATTTCACAGACTTACTTGCCTGGGATGGCTTTGACTGTGATCCTCAGATCTCAGCCTCCTGAGTAGCTAAGATTACAGACGTGAGACCCCAGGGCCCAGCAAAACAATTCTTTTCTATGGATTATACATCAGTGCCTTCTCCAATTGTATTTCTTCCTTACTAATATTTGACCACTTCCAGATGAAGACTATCAAGCACAGGTTAGTATTGCAGAACATTTTGAGTGAGGATATTGGCAAAACAATGAGGAAAAACCTAGCATAGAGATAAAGAAGGAGGTATACTGAAATGAAACACATATTTTTGATGCCATTATCAAAATTTAAGCTCTTACAATTCATTGCCTGGCAACAGGAAAAACCTCACTCTTCAAAAGCTGAGAAAAAGCAGAGGAGTAGAGGAGCACCTCTAGAGAAATACCCTGGGGATTTCTTAGCCAGATGTTTAGAAAATGCTATTTAAAATCTTCTAGGTAGAGAATCCTTAACCCATGGTCTGAAAATGACTGATGAGTTGCAAGAAGAAAAACAAACTGTACCACATTAATGAATTCTGTACCTGCTGCCACACCATTTTGAGAACCAAATATCTAAATCTACCCTGAAGCAGATTTAATGGTCCTTATAGTCACAAATGGTCAGTCTTGCTCTGGTTTATATGTTGAAGTCATACAGTTCTATTAATAACATCCCTCACATGGCTAATGCTTTTATTACATTTTAAATATTTTTTGTTATTTTGAGAGTACTGGGGCTTGAATCCAGGGCTTCTTGCTTGCTAGGCACATATGCCTCCAGGTCTATTTTACTTCTGATTGCTATGTTGCCTATAGGAACTCAACATAATATTTCAATATAAATATACAACATGCACTAATCAAATACAACTTCACTTTATCTTCTGCCTCTATCTCCCAACCTCTAGTAATCAGTAACTTTCATAATTTAGTGAAAGTGTAAATTAGAAATACCTTCAGGAAAATATAGTATGGAGTTTCTTCCCAAAAAAATCCTGAAAATATACCTACCATATTCATTAGCACTTTTGGGTACATACACAAAGGAAAGGTACAGATATTTAGACACAAAGTAATTGTTTTATATGAAATCAAATTTCCTAAAATACTGCCCTTTATCCAGAGATTTATAAACATCTGATTTAGAAGATTCAGTTCTTTATTGTGGGCTAGGCATCCTTTTACAAATCAAAAGTACTACTTCTCTCATTTTTTAAAAGAAACAGATAAAGAAGTGGTATTGTTTTCTCCAAGTCACTCAGGCTGATATGGGTTCTAATGCTTGCTCTAGAAGTTCTCATACTGAAACCTATTTTCTTAGCTATTATACACAGTTGTCTTAATGTAGAACATAAAACAAATAATGAAAGACCCTACAGTAGAAGAGTGTGGGAAGCCATTTGTCATTAGCCTTTAGCAACGTTTTAAAGACCTTTACCCACTTTCTTTTTCTCAGTGTGCCAAAATCAGCAAGGCAAGTCAGTTACTTGAACTAGTTGTGTTTTCAAAACCACCTCCTGTGGCAAGAACAACCATGAGTTTAATGTATTTGTTACCACACTCTGATCTGGAGTCCATTGTCTACTCCATTTGTTTATAGCCAAATGAGATAATCATTCAAGGAATGCAGGCAAGCCTCTTCATTACATCGAGATTGAGGCCTTTAGTCTCTTCTTCATTAATTGAGCTGTGCCCAGTGTTTGGTTTCATTTGGTGACTTCCGAGCTCAATTCTCAGCAAGGAAACCTTATGTACCTGAATGCATACCTTAATCATGGCTAGTCAGTGACTAAAATAATGGGACATTTTGCACCCATAGTTATTGGCTAGGATAAATGTTCACCTTTTTGCAAAGTATAATCCACAATTAAAACTATTTTCCTGGTACTAGAGATGCAATCTGGGGCCTTCTGCATGCTAAGCAAGGACTCTGCCACTGAGCTATACTCCAAGCCCCAATCATTGCTTTTTCCTTCTCCACTGTTTTCTTTCAAAATATTCCCTTCTCCCAAGAACATGGTAATTGTGGCTTCAAAGTGGTTTGTGTATTCCACAGTATTGAATTAGTAAGTTGTGACATTTTTCTGTTATTTAACATCCCTCTTTAAAAAGTCCTTATCTTTGTTTTGATAAATTAAAGACAAACTGTGATGTGGTACAAAGAAGTAGGCTATGAATCTTTCTATGCTGCGATTATCCTGACATACCTAGTTCTCCCCAGAGCAATTTAGAGCAACTTAAGCCTGCATGCTTATCTGGTTTTAAGCCATGTCCCATAAAAACCACATCAGAGTTAAGCGCTAGGTACATGGTTCACCTCCCCTTGATAGTTCAAATCTCTTAATTAAATCATCAAAATTATACTATTTTCTTTGGAAACATCTATTATTTAGTTGAATGCAGTGAAGAAATAGTTCTGATATGTTGATGTAAGGATTTCAGTTTTTCATATTACTATCATCAGGATTTGTTGCTTTCAATGATTAATTACCTATTGATACACTTTTCAAAGGTATTCTCTTTAGCCATTACCTTTCATCTTGCTTCCCTTTTTATGAATAACCTTTTCATGTTTGGTTCAAAAGGTTTATGTCATCCTTTTTTTGTGTGTAGAGATATTGGTTTAAAATTATAATTCAACTCAAAACCATAGTGAAAATCAAAGCTATGATGACTTTATCCTAATAAGAGCTTAAAGGTTTTATGGCAAATCTAATAATCTTTAATAATTTAATGTTGAAAGACCTTAATAATCTGGAATAATTAGTCCCTTTATTCTACCAGGCCACCAGAATTCATGTCTCTTTTCATTCAGCACATTTTGTGGTATCAATGTAGGCACTGTTCTAAATACGAGAATAGAACAATGAGGAAAATAGATTCCTGTGCTTAGGAAATGAATGTCCTATAAGGGTATGCACAGAGTAAGCAAATAATTGCGTATACAATTTGCTGTAGATTGCAGATCAACAGGGTTAGAATATTGAGTATGAGATATCAAAGGTGGTGAGGGAAAACCACTCTGTTCAGTTGACATTTGAAAGAAGAGAGGGAAAGGTTCCAGTGAAGAAATATTCCAGACAGAACTATCAGCAAGTTCAAAGGATTGAAGATGGGAATATCCTTATTATGTCTAAGGCTTGAAGCTAAGAAGCAAGCATACCTGATATAAAGTGAAAAAGAGGGCAGACAAGTAGCAGGGATTTGATAATATGGAGACTGTGGGTCTAAATAAGATGGGAAATTGAAAGTATTGGGTAGAGGTGATCTCAAGTTATGACCTTTATGATGCCTTAACTGGGGGTAATTGTTCACTAACAGTCAATTGAAGAATGCTTTTTCAGGGCATCTACAAATCATCCCTCTTCCCCATAGCCTCATTGGTATTGGTGTATTCCATAGCCACAGAATGTGGCATTTGCTTAATAGAATCAGAAATAAAGTATTGTTAGTCTGGCCATCGTCTCCATACTTCTAGGTGAAATAAAAATGAGTACATTCATTTAACTGAGCCATGAGCTGTACACCAAAACCAACGCCCACTGAAATGAGTCAGGCGCATCTTCAAAAACCAAGGTAAGCACATTATACCTTAAATGATGGTTCAATGGCCTCAAGAAAGCTGAACATTAACCTGAGCACTTAATTTACCAGAGGGCTGTGAATCGAGCTTGGGGAAATTGCTTATTCAAAATACAGCAAGCAATTGCGGCTCAACGTTGAGTCTATTTAGATGGATACAATTAATGCTGCTAAGAAAACACATAATCTGCAGCCATTCTCACACAGTTTGTGTATGGATGCTTGTCCTCCAGTGACTTGCTGTTTGCACACTCATCTCTATTTTATCATGGAAATTGTACTAGTCTGATATTTGCTTGAGATAAACAACTCAATTGGAATGTATTCATAGCTGATTAACTTACTGTTCCTTTCTTTTTCTTTTCTTTTTTTTTGGGGGGAGGGTCTGTTCATGGGCCTGAACTCTGGGCTTGGGCAGTGTCCCTCAGCTCTTCAGCTCAAGGCTAGCTCTCTACCACTTGAGCCACAACGCCACTTCCGGCTTTTTTCTTTTTGCTTATGTGCTGCTGAGGAATCGAACCCAGGACCTCATGCATGCAAGGCAAGTGCTCTACCACTGAGCCACCTTCCTAACCCCTTACTGTTCCTTTCTAATTCTACAAAAAGAAGTCCCTAACAAATGACCCTAGCCTCTAAAGCTTACCAAAAAGCAATAGCTTTGAAACTCTCACTGTGTTCACTCATTCTTTATATTTTCCTTTATTCTGGTCATTTGTTTTATAGGTCCCTTGGTCCTTCATGTTCCTTATGATTAACAATTATCCAGCTTCTATAGGTATAAATTGTAGAAGTCTAACTTCAGTGGCATCAACTTATGTTTTTTATCCCAGGAATTACCCTTTGGGCAACTGATGGAAAGACACATGCTTAATTTCAAAGAGGCTATGATTGTTCAAATGCAGTTTAGGTAAACAAGTACTTGTGATTAGGACCGAAGAGAGCTTAATTGACTTGAATAAGAAACATTCTCATTTCAGCATTTTGTTGTTTCCTCTGCCCTCCCCAAATTAGAAAAATGTATATACAAGATGCAGGACACCAGAATCCAATACAGTGACAACAGAGGTTGTACTGCAGGGGAAGAACATACAAAGAAACAAAAAAAATCACATAGTACATTATAAGTACATTAAAAAGAACAGCAACAAGCCGGGCGCTGGTGGCTCACGCCTGTAATCCTAGCTACTCAGGAGGCTGAGATCTGAGGATCGCGGTTCAAAGCCAGCCCGGGCAGGAGAGACCGTGAGACTCCTATCTCCAATAAACCACCAGAAAACCGGAAGTGGCGCTGTAGCTCAAGTGGTAGAGCGCTCGCCTTGAGCTGAAGAGCTGAGGGACAGAGCCCAAGCCCAGAGTTCAAGCCTCATGACCGACAAAAAAAAAAAAAAAAGAACAGCAACAAAGATAAAACCTCTTGTGTTCCTATCTTAGGGTTCATTTCGCTTAGCATCAGGTTATATGGTCATATGTACATCTCTTTTGACCTCTTCTGCTTGTCCTAGACATATACTAGTTATTGCAGGTAAGGGAAACCATGGGATCTATGTTTCTTTGGGTCTGGCTTACCACTTAATATAATTTTTTTCCAAGTCTTTCCATTTCCTAACTAATGGGGCAATGTCATTCTTTCTGATGGAAGCATAGAATTTCATTGTATATATACATTTTCTTGATCCATTCATTTACTGAGGGGCATCTGAGTTGGTTCCATATCTTAGCTATGGTGAATAATGCTGCGATAAACATAGTTGTGCTGGTAGCTTTAGTATGGCCTTGTTTATGATCGTTTGGGTAAATGCCCAAAAGTGGGATTGCTGGATCAAAGGAGAGCACCCATTGTAACAACGAGATGTACAAGTCACTATGTTGAAAATGAACTTTATAACGTTGCGGGGAGGGGGGTGGGTGGAGGACTTGGGGAGTTGGGGAGGAAAGGGATGGTAGGAGAAAAATAAAGGAGGGTATAACAATGCTTGATAGGAAATGGACTCCTTACCTTGTAACTGTAACCCCTCTGTACAGTATCTTTACAACAAAAAATATATATTAAGACTAAAAAGATACTTGGAACAATTTTTTTCAAAGTCTTTCATAGTTTGTCTAACAATCTTGATAAAGTATTTACTTTTAATAAAATATTTCATTTTTCCATTAAAAAATATTCTCATAAACTGCCATATAGTCGAATTCATCTTTATAAACCATTGAGAGGTGATATTACACATTCTGTAGAAGACCAAACATTATATAAGGCCTAAGAACAACAAATTATACATTTTGATTATTTTTTTTTATTTTTTGTTTTTTTTTATTGTGAAAATACCGTACAGAGGGGTTACAATTACATGAGCAAAGTAATGAGTACCTTTCTTATCAAGCATTGTTGCCTCCTCCTTTGATTCTTTATACCATTTTTTTCTGGACTGGGAAGTTCTACCTGGTTTCATGGAGTATAGTATAGACCAGCTAATGTCATCGAAATGGGTTGATTGGATTGAGATACTCATGTGTCTTCTACTATTTTATGAACAATTGGCATTTCAGAGTCAATTAAAGCACAGTATAGTCTCCTTGCCTCAATGGTAGGCTGTAGAACAATAGAAATAGATTTGTGATGGGGCAGAGTAGGGAAGAACTAGATGTTAAATCTACCTCCCTCTCTTTATCTTGTGCAGGGGGTGGGGGGGAAAAAGGATCTTCCATCTAATATATCCTATTTCCTTAATAATAGTCACCTCTTCTTTAGCTGACTGGGTTCATTTTAATTGGAAGGCAACATTTTACCCACTTTTGCCTGAAGCCAAGTAAGGAAGTTTAATTCTAAATGCTAGTCTCCCTGTAAGGTCATAGCCTTCTCTGAGGTAGACATGCTGTTTTCTTCCTTTAGTGTTGAGGGATAAAGTACACACCATCTTACAGCAACCTCCCACATTTAGTATAACTGGGAGATTAAAAAAGAGAGGCAGTCCAACTGCTTTTGTGATTCACCAACAGGTGATAGAACTTAGATGGTGTGATTCGTTAGCTACCAGTCATATACACTTAGAAGAACCTTTGCATGGAATTAGTGTGAACCATAAGGCTGGGCATAGTGCCCTATATTGGTAATCCCAGCACTTGGAAAACTGAGGCAGGAGAATCATGAGTTCAAGGCTACCCTGGGCGACATAACAGATTCCAGACCAGCCTTGACTATTTTCGGAGACAAGAAAATAAACAAAAAATATGAGCCATAAAAATATATTGTGAGCATTTAAAACTTTTAGTTCTACTTATTATCTTTAAGGTAATATATACAGCATATTTGCCAGTATAGATTTTTCATCACCAGCCATCTGGTAAAAATTAGTAGGAGATAAATAATTTAGTTTCCGTCTGTTCATATACAATTTCATTACCCTGTTCCTTGATGCTGTGAAAGTTTTCAGAAATAATCAATTGTAAAGTGCTTTTGCATTCTAGCCAGAGCTGAGCCTGGAGGTTTGTGACATGCTGACATTTGACTCTTTCTCTGTGTACTGTGAAAAGAAGAGGTGCTGATTTATTAGCAAGTGGCCTCCAAAGAATCACATGCCTGGTGGCAGCCTGTGCACAAGCATACTGTCTGCTAAATCACAGTGTGGGGGACCATGGCATGAGACAGCTGGAGTGTTTGAGAATTGCAAGTCATTTTTCCAAACTAAAAAAATGACAATGCAGAGCACAAGAAAGAAATTCAAATGTGATTCATTACATATTCCTTGTGACCTAGTGAGTCTCAACTCACAAACCAGTGACTTTCCCAGCCTCTGAAGCACAAGAATTGGTTTGTGGGACATCATTTCCGTTTATATGAAAAGAAAAAAAAATTCTGGTCTCCTTTTCATCCTGGTCTTATTTCTCCCATCTGACTTCAGATGAGGAATATTATATTATGGAGTTGTAGGAAAGCAAGTGCCAGATTGTGGAGGGCCTTGAACGCCAGACCAGGGAGTTTAGATTTTATTCTGTAGACAGCAGGGAGCCATTAAAAGATTTTGAGCAGGAGGAATGTGAAACATAGGACTTGATTTGGATGCATGTTTAGTATAAAAGTGCAATGATAAGATATATTAAGGGAGTGTTACGGTTCTGTTCACAGCATGAATATAACTGGAGGCTTCATCTCTATAGCTTTCCAGTTTAGCTTTTATAGCATACAGATTTTCAGAACAAGCTGTAAGTGCTCCATGGTAAGAGGACAAAGAAAGACTTGATTGTGTAAAGAGAGGGGCTCTTAGTAACCACCATCATAGGCAGGACAGAAAGAAGAATCATTTTAAAAGGCGACTGTAACATTATTTACTGTTTTGTTTGAGTTCTTTGACGTCAATTCTATAGTATATAGTTACCTTAAGTTTAAAATGCTTCCTGCAGGGATAATATATGGAAATGCTCTAACAATCTATACTGTTGCAGACGGGAGCTGAAAATTATTCTAAATAGGTAATATTTGTACAAAGCGCAAGTACTAATCACTCTACATATTTTCATAGCCTATATTGTATTATTTCATTCTGTTTTCACATATGATGATACGTAGGTGACAAAAAGTTGAAAATTGAAGTTGCGTATTTTCTTAATGCACTACGATTTTTCTATTTGAAAATGTCACCAAACCCTTCAGGGAAAAAAATTGTAATATAAAAGGTAGCAGTGGAGGAAATAAAATTTAATTTAAGCCATGCTACTAGAAGTTCAGTTATGAGTTATAGCCATATGCTTGGGCTAAACAATCCTGCAACATATGTATATACAAACTCTGGCTTCCTTGCAGGGTTTTCTACATCAACATAGTATAAGGTCCCAAAGAATAATCAGTGACACCACAGGTGATGAGACTGTTAAGAACCGTTGTCTTGCTTCCTGTAACATCTAATCTTCATATGTCTCTTGAGATTTACTTTCTCATAGTGTCATTCATATGTCAAAGTGTCTTGGTCCAATGACCTTTGACAGGAATTCTTTGCACCTATCCTTAGTGCTTTCAAAGACTACATTACTTTTATTACAGAGACAGATGTGAACTGCACATAAGAATAGCTACCAGATGTATAGGGTTTCATCTGCATTTGGTTCCCCCACCAATGCTAACTTTACAAGAGACAAAATCCATGTAGTAGGGTCTCAGTTTTTATCCTGGGCTGTATATATAGCTGGGATATGGGACAAAAAGCATTTATCTTCCCTTACAGAAGACACACGACTTTTCTCATCTTCCTCTTTTAAACCTTTAGCAATAATTTCTCAAGGTCCATGAGAGTTTGGAATTTGGCAGAAGTTAGTGTTTCCTTTCTCTGTGTTCTCCGTTGTTTCTCTGTGTGTTCCTCACACATGCACATGAGTCCCACTAGATTAATTTACATTTCACCTATGCCTTCACTTGAGTAGTTTAGCAGTCTACTTCCATAAGGGTGCTCTGTACTCATTCCTTAAAAAAATTAGTATAGGGGCTGGGAAGGTGGCTCAGTGGTAGAGCGCTTGCCTTGCATGCATGAGGCCCTGGGTTCCCTTCCTCAGCACCACATAAGCAAAAAGAAAAAAGCCGGAAGTGGCGCTGTGGCTCAAGTGGTAGAGTGCTAGCCTTGAGCTGAAGAGCTGAGGGATAGCACCCATGTCCAGAGTTCAGGCCCCACGACTGGACCCAAATTAAAAAAAAATAAAAAAAAATTAGTATAGAGAGAACATTACTGGAGAGTAAAAGAAAACAGAACAAGCTGATATGCAGTTGTGAATATTTTAGCTGAGAAGAGTGCTGAATCTTGGCATGATGTAGGAGAATGTCAAGTAGACAGATTTCCATAAGATAAATGCAAAGCTGCTGCCCATTGTGGAGAAAGAAGTGTCCAGGGGAATGGCTGGCTGCTTTTGGACCCAAACATGCTGGTACACACCAGTTACTCAGGAGGTGGAGATAGGAGGATTGAGTTTTGAGACTGCCTTGGCCTAAAAGGTACCAAGACCCTATCTGAAAAACAAGTCCAGACTGGTGGCTCACAACTGTTAATTCCAGCTTCTCAAGTGACAGAAGATCATAGCCTAAGGCCAATCTGTGCAAAAGTGCAGGACTCTAAACTGAAAAGCAAAGCTAAAATGGCTGGAGCTTCAGCAAACATGGTACAGAGCCTAACACGGAAGCTCAAAATCCTAAGCCCAATTAGGACTATCTGATCTTGAATCTTGTAGTCCAGGGAATATTCAGATACCAGATTGCCATGGGAAAAGGGCCTATCTTAGGACAGCATCAACTACCTTAAAGAGATTCATTTCCTGTAGAAGGAGCTGCTTTCCTGCTCTAAATTCACTCGCCAACTTGGTAAAGCCCAGTTCCAGTTTCTTAGCATCTCTAATGTCATTTCTTCAATACTAACAATAGCTCTTAGAATAATTTTCTGAAAAGATCTACCAAAACCCATTTTAGTCATTACTTTTGTTATCGCCATCATTGTTAACCTGTCCCTTTTCTGTCACTACAATGCCACAGCCTTTCAAGTAGTTGTAGGAAACGTGAAAAGTAGATGTGGCTTAAAAGTGAGCTACTGTTCAATCTTTCATTCCTGTTTTTATTAGTAGCCTACATTAAGAATTGAGAGGTAGTGAAACAGTGGCTTAGAACAAAAGAAGTAAGGATAAATGTGCCTTTTGTGCCTTCGTAATTAAAACAAGACAGGGAAATGTCATTTGTCTCATTATAATAGTGGATTATTTCAGAAATCCCTTTAATATCATTGGGACTCACTGATACACATAGTAATTCTAGTTTTAGAATTTTGGGCTATTTTAAAGTCTAAACTGAAAGCTTGTATATTGTTACCTTTGAAAAAGACTCACTACTGAAAGCATCTCTCCCACATACAGATAGCTAATGGGTACCATTAACCCCTTTTACAGCAATGGAAAGACAGTGTTCTCTGTTCCATTTGTCATTCTTGACAATCAGTAATTTTCATATCAGGGTCAGGTTAGGCATTGGGCATTGGGGATACTACATTTTCATAGATATCCAGCAAACTGAGAATCATGTGGCCTCTGCTGACTGCATTCCGTGTTGTCTCCCCTCCTCCCACTGAGGCATACAATGCCATTTCCATCTTGCAAATACAGAATCAGAGTACACCTCAGAAAACTGGAAAATGGAAGTGGACAGACTTGAATAGAACTTTTGGGAGACAGGGCATGCGAACAATTGGGGAGAGTGAAACCAGCATGTGTGGGAATCATAGCTTTACAGTGTTGTTGATGTTGAAATTCTTGTCTGTGGGGCAAGTACTGTCCAAGCTTCTGCATTTTTTTCTTGGTTGTGGAGCCTGAGCTCTGGGCCTGGGCACTATCTCTCAGCTCTTCAGCTTAAGGCTAGTGCTCTACCACTTGAGCCATAGCGCCACTTCTGGCTTTTTCTGTTTATGTGGTGCTGAGGAATCAAACCCAGGGCCTCATGCATGTAAGGCAAGCACTCTACCACTGAGCCAACTTCCCAGCCCCTCGTCTGCATTTTTCCTTCTGTGAGATTGGGGAACTTTTCTCTCCGTCTGTAAGATATAGCTCCAATGTGAAGTTAGCACAGACAGATGCTGTCAACAAGGCTCCATCAGATAATGTGATCACAAAGGGGCTGCCATAATGCCTGACACACACTATGCTCTCAGAAAGTAGCTATTCCCAATGAATTCCTTCTTGGAGGACTTAATGAATTGACTCACCATTCAGATCCCTAGAAAGTGTCGGCCATTTGCATACTCTCATTTACCTCCTTTAGGAGGACAAATGACAATAGAAATTCACTCTCTACAGAAACCTTCCTCTTTTTATCACTTCCTGTCTTCAGAAGGCAATGCAGATATAATGTAATGCATTGGTCCAGTAGCAATAGATGATGCTATTCTCTTTTTTTTTTTTTTTTTTTGCCGGTCGTGGACCTGAACTCTGGGCCTAGGTGCTGTCTCTCAGCCCTTCAGCTCAAGGCAAGCACTCTATCACTTGAGCCACAGCGCCACTTCTGGCTTTTTCTGTTTATGTGGTGCTGAGGAATCGAACCCAGGGCCTCATGCATGCAAGGCAAGCACTCTACCACTGAGCCACCTTCCCAGCCCGATGATGCTATTCTCATATTAGTTTATAGATGAGGCCTTTGGGCCCAAGACCAGGCTCTATGTTGTGCAGTAGAAAGCATGCATTAGTGACTTCCATTTGAGCATGGCTCTTGTTTAGCATTGTCTTCCTACCTGTGCAAGAGGAAGGCTAAAATATTTCCTTTGAAAGGCTTTGAAGAAGCAGACTCATGATTACTGTAAGCTGTATACTCTTCTACAGAGACAGACTATGAAACAACCCTTATCCAGCAGAAATAAAAAGGTTACTAAAGAACTAGAAGATTTTGTGCACCCACCTTGCTGTATGACTTTAGTGTCAATACACCACTTGCCTTGCACGAGCTTTTCAAATGATTTGGAGGAAAGAATGTTTCTTCTTTGCCTAATGGTTGGATCTCTGAGAGAATTTTTTTCCAAGCTCCTAGGCTTTTTAATTTTCAGTCATCTGCTTTCAAATGATACAACCTACTAAGTAAACTTGCCCTCCTGCCAATTACAGTCCACCATAACTCATTCTCTCACAGATGGATTTAGATCACACTCTGAAGTTATTACATTCAGAAGCACTACTGCAAATGAGAAAGTGTCTTAGGAATGCAATGTTTATCCATTGGGCACTCATTAATTCTAACCAGAGAAAAATCAGGAAGGTTTATTTTTAGAAATAATTCCTGAAACTTGTGACTCACCTTTCAAAATACATAGATCAGCCTGGTTATTACATGGGCTGGGTGTGGTGGTGCACATCTATAGTACCACTTATTCAGAAGGCAGAGATTGGGAGGATTGTGGTTTAAGGGTAGCTTGGGCAAAAGGTTAGGCAGACCACATCTCAACACACACGCTAAGCATTAAGGCATACACCTGTGGTTCAGCTATATAGGAAGCATAGCTACAAATATCACCGTGCAAGGCTTTTGCTAGCAGCAAAAAAAAAAAAGAGACTCTACCTGAACAAAAAAAGAACTAAAGCAGAAAAGTGCTGCATGGCTCATGTTAATGAGGCCTTTAGTTCTCCATATAGCCTAGAAAGCAAACATACACATACTACACACAAAAAAGTAAGTTTATTTTCTTTCCTTAAGAATAATTACTTTATCTTCAGTTTTCAACTACACAATGAGCCCTCTTGTTAGATTTTAAAGTATAACAATGCACATTTTCCCTTTGTTTATTTAACAGATTCATAAAACATGAAACTGTAGATCTTAGTGGAGCAGCCTATAATGTTTCTCTGTTTAGCTTATTTCACTTAACATCCACCATGTTGTTACAAACAGAAACATTTCATCCTTTTAAAATATGGATGGTATTCCATTTTGTACATGTACACATTGATTTTATCTTTATCCCTTAAGTAGTTGATAGTAATGTTACTTCCATTTCTCCTCATTCTGCACAACATTTGTTTTTATCTTCTTTTGGTACCCTATCTATCTCTGTGTGTGTGTGTGTGTGTGTATGTGTGTATGTGTGTGTGTGTGTGTGTATCTATGTGTGTGTGTGTGTGTGTGTGTGTGTGTGTGTGTGTGTGTGTGTGTGTGTGTGTGTGTGTGTGTGTGTGTGTGTGTGTGTGTTGATCCTAGAGCTTGAACTCAGGGCCTGGGCTCTGTCCCTAAGATTCTTTTTTCGAAAGGCTAGTGCTCTATCACTTGAGCCACACCTCCACTTCTGGCTCCTTGATAGTTAATTGGAGATAAGAGTCACATGGACTTTCCTGATCTCAGCCTTGTGATTAACTAGGATTACAGGTGTGTGCCACTGGTACCTGGCTTGTAATAGCCTAGCCATTCTTATTGCAGGAGATGATATCTCATTTTGGTTTTGGCTTGAATTTTCCTGATCTTTAGTGATGGTAAGCATTTTTTATATTCCTGTTGGCCATCTATATGTCTTCTCTTGAGGAATGGCTATATGATTCTATTGTCCTTAATTTGGTTATTTATTGGGTTTGGCCTATTGATGATCTAGATTTCCTAATACGTTGCACATATCAAGCTTTTGCCAGATATATGGTGGGAAAATATTTTCTTATATATAGTGGGAAAATATTCTGTAGATCATTTCTTCTTTCTAATAGTTATTTCCTTTGTAGTGAAGAAGCTTTAAGTTCGATTTATTCTCATTTGTCTATTTTTTACTTTCTTTACTGTGCTTTGGGGTCTTGTTCAAAAGATCCTTTTCTAGTCTTTTGAAAGTCCTAGAACATTTTTGCTGTGTTTTCTCCTAGTAGATCCATTTAAGTCTTTTTTTAACTAGTGTAAAGTTTTGTTATTTTCACTGTAGATGTCTTTTACCTATCTGATTACATTTATTCCTAGGTATTTTCAGGTATGGCTATCAAAAATGGGATTGCTTTGTTGATTTCTTTGTTTACATCAGTGAATAGCAATGCTATTGCTTTCTGCATATTTATTTCAAATTTTATCCACACCTTTGCTACTTTCATTTATTAGTTCTAGTGGGCTTTTGATAGAAATTGTATTTTATACATGTAAGATCTTATCTGTAAACAGTGAAAATTGGATTTCCTCTTTTCCAATTCTGATGTCCTTTATTTCTGTCTCTTGACTTTTTTGCTCTATGATTTCCAGGTTTCTGTTAAATACAATTGGTAAAAATGGACTTCCTTGCCTGGATTCAGAACTTAGAAAACATGCAGTTTTTCCCCATTCTTCATGTTAGCTGTTGCCTTATTAGATATGACCGTCATTAGATTTTATGGATTCCTTCAATATCAAATTTAATCAGTTTTTTTATCATAGAGAGTTGCAGATGTTTATCCAATATATCTTTTGGATTGTTTAACATCATCATATGATTTTTGTCTTCACTTTGTTGATGTTGTGCATCCTGTCTGTTGATTTGCATATGTTGGACTATTTTTGCATCCCTAGGATGCATTGTATTTGACTATGGTAAATAAGTATTTTCATGTGATGCTGAATTCAATTGGCTAGTGTTTTGTTGAAGATTTCATATTTATGGTCATCAAAACTGGCCTCTAGTTGTTGAAATCAGGATAATGCTGGCCTCATAGAATGTATTTAGAAGAATTCCTCCTCTTCAATGTTTTTTGAATGATTGAAGAGGAGTTCACATTAAGTCTTTTTAAATATTTGGTAAGATTCATTAGTGATCTGTCGGGTTCTAGAGTTTATTTCATTGGAGACGTTTTATTACTGCTTCAATCTCATTATTTATTGTTGGTCTGCTCAGGTTTTCCATTTATTATTCAGTGTTAAAAAGGAATATGTATTAAGGAATTTATCTCTTTCCTCCAGTTAATCAAACTTGTTGGAGTATACTTGTTCATGATAATTTTGTTTCGTTGGTATCAATTTTCACATCTCCCTTTTCTTTTTTGATTTTATTGTGTGTTTACTTTTTCTTGTCCAGGTTAGGGTTTGTGTGCTTATATTGTAGAAGAACGAGCTTTTAATTTGTCTTTTATATTCTTAATGTGGATGTCATTTATGTCTGTTCTGATGTTTGCTATTCCTTTCTTTTTGTTAATTTGTTTTTGTTACTTCATGAACACATTTGATGTAAATTTCAGTAATCCTCTGCTGCTGATTCTATTTGGGGCTAATCTCCTGGTCTAGAAGACCTAGATCATCACTCTCACAATTATCTACAAGTTACTTCCATTTCATACTTTATTTGCTGACCAGGCTTGGTGATTAACAAGATTTTAAATCATATGATTTTTATATAGTGACCAAAATAAGCGTTTTGGCCTTCTACATGCAATGTATTTGTTTAGTTTCTTTTTTCTTGCTTATTTCAGTGTGGTTTTTAAATGTGACAGCCTGAACAACCCAATTCATGACACTGCTTTATAGAACACTCAGTACAGGGATCTAAACACTGAGACTCACATATAATCATATCTGGCTCCTAATTCTGTTTTCCTCAGGCCATTGGTCTGTTTTCAGTCTATCCCTTCATATTGTACTCATTTTTGTTTATGAAGACCCAAGAAAAAACAATACCCTGTTGGCATATTTTGTGGGATTGGCAATAAAGTAAATTAAAGTGCCTATGAAATAACTTAGAATATAGAAATGCTACCAAGGCATTTCACTACCAAGTGGACTTTTGATTCATTCTGTGGTATGGTGTTTCCTGAGGCCCATTTTTACCACCTCACTGTTTATAATGCTGTGGCTTGAAGCACTGCAGCCATTTCAATGTCCTACAGACTGCAATGAAACATGAAAGGAGTCAAACAGATTTCTGGGAACCAAACGTAGAGAACACTAAGGGAAGTGTAATTCATGTGCAGTCCCCACTTGGAGTAGAATTTATATTCCTCCATGTTAATAAAACACATACAGCTATATCTTTTCCTCATACATCGATTGCATTTTTTTA
This sequence comes from Dipodomys merriami, assembly GCF_024711535.1. Lineage (NCBI taxonomy): Eukaryota > Metazoa > Chordata > Mammalia > Rodentia > Heteromyidae > Dipodomys > Dipodomys merriami. The sequence continues at coordinate 12,111,463 of NW_027204492.1, forward strand.
GACTTGAAAACAAAAGAGAATTTATTTTGCTCTCGGTTCCTGGGCATGTATTTTGAAAAGTAATCCTATATTTCATTTGTATGGAGCTTTGCAATTTTAAGGTTTTTTTTCATATATGTTCTCTCTCTGGATCTTTGCGAAAGAACCTGATAAAGTCACCAGAACTAGACTTTTCTTTGATCTTTAAGTAGTTATACAAGGGAGATGTCATTTAACAAAGCATCATATGAACGAAATACATCTTGATCAGTGTCTCCCCCTTCAACCAACTCATCCCCTACTTAGACCCACTCCTTCCCTTACATTTTTTCAATTTTGTGGCATATATAATGAATTCTTGGCTTCATTCTGCCCCCTTCCCTCTCAATATCTATTCCTTGTTCCTTGCCCATCCCCCTCTCAAGTACCCATTTGTTGGTGCTTATTTTGTTTGTTTCTCAAATAGAACTAGACTTTCATTTGCAGTCTTATATCTTAAATCTCTCAGGCCAAAAGAATTTAATTGCAATGTTTAACTATTTCAAGATCCAAGGGCCAGGAGTATACATGTGTGCCTAATTGACTATTTCCCACTTGCGAGGAAATTTCTGTGTTGTTACTTGTAGCTTAAACACATTTCTGTCTTTATTATTCTTTCCTTCCTACTTCACGTCCTCCCTTCCTCCTTCCCTCTTTGAACACCTCTCCTCTTTCTTTCCACTTTTTGAATTAAATTTATCTACGAACCCCTATTCTCTTTTCCAGCACCTGTTCTTTTTACCCTAACAGGCAAGCTATATGCATTGGTCTCCTTTCTTATAAGAGAACTGTGTTCATCTGGAAGATGGAGTGATACATTTAACCCTCTTGTGGACTGATTTAAGGGAACTTTTAAAGTCTCTCCATGTTGTTTCCTATTTTAGATCCATTTATTTCATCCCATCTGTATTGATCATGTATTGTAAGCCAGACCTTGTACCAGGTGCTGCCCTCAAGCATCTCATAGTCCAGTGGATGTCTCAGTAAACAAGCCATCCTCTTTTTTATCATGAAAAATGTATTTTCCTTCTAAAATGCAAAGCGTGAACATTGATTGCCTCTTCCCCAACCTCCCCCTTTCTATGCTTTGAACTCAGTAATAATGAAGTTTATTCACATGAATTATACCCAGGGAGAGAACATCAAAGACCTGAATATAATAATTAATCCTGGATTTTGAAATCACTGATGGAGGGGCAGTCTAACTAGAGAATATGGGTTGTTATAGTTTCACTCCCACGGGCATAATTTATATTTTAAAATTACATTTATATTTTTTAAAGAGTTGAAAATGTGATTTCAATCTGCATATGATTTTCAATAGGCGAGGGAATAGTTGGCTCCCACAAGTCAGACCTGCTGAGATAACCTGCTCCCTTTAAATCTATAAAATTAATTATCCTCAGAACATGGCTCAGAACAAGAAGAATAACCCTTGGTATTGGTGGTAATTGCTAAATTAGTTGGAAGCTAAGACTGCTGAAAATGTGACTCAAAGAGAGAAGGGACAAGAGGGAATTAGAAGCTCTGAAGAAAGAGTAGATAAACTGAAATATGTTTATAGCACATGCTGAACAGAGAATATCTTGTTTCTAGGTCTCTTGTCAGAATTTCTTTCATAACATTCACTCATATCTACAAACTGGTTTTTGATTCGTGTTCTAAAAATATTTCATGTGCATAGAACAAAATATATTGGCAAGCAGTAATCTAAACCTGGGTATATTCTTTGTAAGTGGTACACACATATGTGAAAGATGATACAAATGGGTAACACTGTCCTAGTCATGGTAATGCCAATTTAAGTATGGACAACTTCAGTGGACACTTTACTGCCCCATAACCCAAGGGAATAAGAACAGCTCATTTTAATCTATTGCTTTGGAGTGAAATATGTTAAATGGAGATATTTGTGGTCTACAGTCCAGTCATCACAGCTCCTCAAACACTGCTGAGAGACCTAGACTCAAATGAAACATTGCCATCCTAGCAATCCCAGTTACAAACAGAAGAACAGGAGAAATTGATGAAAACCTTTTATTATGGCTTATGTTTTCCAAATTAGTAAATTTTTGGTATATATTTTTATTGTAAAGATACTGTACCAAGGGGTTACAGTTTTATGAGTAAGGTAATGAGTACATTTCCTATAGAGCATTGTTACCTCCTCATTTGTTTATCCCCTACCATCCCTTCCCTCTCCACCTCCCCAGCTCCCCTCTCCCTGCCAAGTTGTAAAATTCATTTTCAACATAGTGTCTTGTACATCTCATTGTTACAATGGGTCAACCTGTATCCTTATTTCAGCATTTTGTTATTTCCCTTCCCCTCCCCAAATCAAAAAAAAAATGTATAAACAAGATGCAGGGCACCGGAATCAAATACAGTGAAAACAGGGGTTATACCATGGGGGAAGAACTTACAAAAGAAACAAAAAAATCACACTGTACATTATAAATTCATTAAAAACAACCACAAGAAAGATAAAATTTCCCGTGTCCCTATCTTGGGGTTCATTTTGCTTACCATCTTCTTATATAGTCTTATGTACATAGCTTTTGATCTTTTCTGCTTGTCCTAGACATATACTAGTTATTGCAATAAGGGATACCATGGGACCTGTGTTTCTTTGGGCCTGGCTTACTTCACTTAATATAACTTTTTTCCAATTCTTTCAATTTCCTAATGGGGCTATATCATACTTTCTCATGGAGGCATAGAATTCCATTGTATATTAGTAATTTTAACTGTTGCAACGTGCTGCCTGCTCCTTAATCCTCTGCCACCTGGAGCAAAGCAATAATGGAGACAGGGCCATGGTACTGACGTTTGGGGCACCAGGGGACCTATAGCCTTCCACCAGCAACAAATCCCAGGGTTCCATTAGCCAAGGTTTTTATTGGTTTTGTGCAAGGAAGCAAGGTACAAACTCGTGATAATATTTTGTATGCAAATAGTAGAAGACCTTCTTATTAGAGGGGAAGGAGAAGAAAACAGCAAACAGCTTAGAATTTGCATAAACCTGCCTATCTTTGGGCTCCCACACAGTTTAGGGTGCAGTTAGCTGACACCAAGGATAGAAGTGTGAGTTCCCATTAAGCCAGGACTGATTGACCTTTCCAGGAAACTCTCAGCATTCTGAGAGTACATGACAAGAAGGCATTCCAAACTCCCAATCCTTTCAGAGTCTCACAGTTTGGATTTTTGGGCTCTCACATTTAACCAGTAAGTACTTAGTAAGGTATGTGGTTGGGTATATGTATGTGTTTAAAATAGTAAGATGATTTACATGGGATACAGATGTATTTACATTCCCTTCTTTTGCTAATTGTTCCTGAGGGTATAGCTATTCATTCAGTGGCATGGACTTTGCTGGGCATTCTTCAGAAAATTCACCATCATAGCATACACTTCTTTTGAGCTCCTGGCTCCAATTCCATCAGGTCAAAAATACTGTCCATGCTTAGTCTTCTGTGGGGGAACAGTGAGCCCTGTTCCTTCTGCAGATTATAACATAGAAGAGCAGATTATACTAGACTAAAGTCCTTTGTTCTGAGGTGAACTTGTTTCTGCTACACCTTGGATTGTGTAGTTGTTTGCATATACATCAAACATAACTGATTTTCCTGTCTTCTTCATTGGCCTCTCAAAGTCAAGGTGAATATGTAATCTGCCCTAAGAGTGACAGCTGACCATTAGTATTTGTGAGTGTAAGAATTCCCTGATGCTTCACTATTGATGTATTAGAGTATCAACGTGCTTTCTTCTTTTCAATGATATTCCAACCTCCAAAGAATTATTTCTGTCTTAATAGTGGAAATAAATTGGCAAAAAGGAGTGTTAGATTCTACTCCTGGGTCTATATGTTCTTTAAATGGGGACTCCTTATTTCCTACTGAAAATGTAATCACTATTATATGCTGGAATGGATTCTGTAGACACAATGTTCAATATTCAATGAGAAGATACCAACCTTGAGCCTTAAAGGGAGATGATTACACAGAAGAAAGATATTAGGGACAGATCGATTATTCCGTGAGTTAAAAAGACACTGTTTCTCAAAAAATATAGATAGGCAAGAGAGGTAAGCAACTTTGAAGAGAAATCGTTGCATGGAAGACCATAAGATACAAGGCACCTTTTATTCTGTAATGCCAAGGAATAGCTTAGTGATTGTGTGCAGAATATGTTACATCTTTTAAACTCATTCACATATTTTTATAGCAGATATTTACCTAGAGCTTAAACTAGTAGCACAGTGATTACTGTCTTCATTCATGCCAAGACCATTATGGCACCTTCTTTTAGGCACTAGTAAGTTTGAGTAAGCATCTGCAAATCCATCAAAGTTGGATTATTCCTTAGCATATGTCTGCCTGCTCTCCTTCGAATAGGGTTTCCCCGGCTTGGGTCACATCCAAATCCTATGAGTCATTGATAAGAAAAAGACATGCAACTCTACCCCCCCCCATCCCCTTTTGGTGGCCCATCCTGTATTGGGCAGCGTGCTCTCATTTGATAACATTTGGTAAAAATTAAGCCCCTTCTGCCGACTCATTCCAATACTGAATAGAATCAGTGTCACACACAGAGAACAGAACACTCCTTTCGTTGTTTCAACATTCTTTTTTTGGCCTCATTTTTCTCTCTCTCTACTGAGCTTTGAGTCCAGATTTAGTGCGGATGACTAAGAAATTGCCAGGATGTGACAGAGCCTTCAGTTCATTGAGTCCTTTTTTTGTCATTTTCCAATAGTTGTAACGATTGCCAAGTTTTCCTCGTAACATTGTAGGCGCTATGTTATTCTTAACAAATATTAAATCACCCTATGCTGAATCTGTCCATACAATGACAGCCTCCTACATACAGCTGATTTTATTCTGTGGTATTAAGGAAATTTCCTTCAGATTTTTTAACTGGTTCATAGTGTCTGTGTCTGAATTCCAATATTTGACTAGGAATCTCTGAAATTAGAATTCTATCATCAGCAATACAGTGATCCAGTAATTGAGTAGTCTGCCATGAGGTAGGCATTATGAGCTATCATTTTTGATAGGGAAAAGAGATTTGGAAATAAGTCAGACAAGTTCTTGGCCATCCAAAGCTAATCACAGGCCCTGCTAGTGATAGATAGTTTCTAAGACCACAGATATGGGTATGACCAATTCTAGCAGTCTTAGGAAATGGGACAAAAACAATGGAGAAGGAAGTAGCAGAATGACATTGTAACCAAATGAAATGAATGGCATCTGAGAAGGCACATAGGGTTTTGGCAATAGTGGAAGGTATTATAGTGATTGAATACTGGAGGATTTTAATGCCACATCAAGTCATTTGTTGTTCTTACTGTAGACTAGACAAGGTGAAATTATGAAAAGTTCCCGAGGAAGGTATTTTTGTTTGAGGAAGGCAAATCTTCCTGTAGACTAAGTAGAAAATTGTTTCAACAATTAAGACATACTATCAACCAGTTATGAGGGCACAAAGAAGATTAGTAGCAATGACAATGGAGGGTGAAGATCTTGGATCCCGGGTTGGAAGCATTCAAAGGAAGGCAAAGGTCCTATGAAATTTTAAGGTGTCTGATGAAATGTATTGTTTATTTGTCAGTGTTTAGAATCACCCAAGTTCATAATGCATCATTACAACTGTGTATGAAATGAACAAATGAATGCTACTATTACAAAGATGCTAAATATGACACTTTTGGGAGACCTACCCTTAAAATTCACATCATTTATTGATGAACCATATATTGTTTATGCAGCTAAACAATAGTACCCACCTTGGTCTTACCTATAATTCACCAGATTTATTTTCTAATGTTTCCTGACAGTTACAAAATTAATCTCTGTGCAGTTGTCCTTATCATTAGAAGAAACTTGAACACTATACATATATAATCAAATTTGTTTGTAGGCATACTTATGTTGAGAACTCCTATAAAAACAGTTTTTCATAGTCCGCAAATAGAGCTTCTTAACTTCCTACTGCAGGTAGTTGTTTTACTAGACGTGTATTTCTCCCCAAGCAAGTTAAATTTGTATGACTCCTAGGCAGATCTATCAAAGATACAGCTAGCCTGAAATAACCCCTTATAGATACTACAGCCTATGTACTGTAGAGAACAAATGGAGAACTCAGTCAACGTACTACCTGGAATGCTTTATGGATTCCAAGAAGAGGGGAAAGAAATTTATTTGAGTGCGTAACTTTTAGAGAAAAATTGAGGAATATGTCCCTGTTTGCTGAAGTGACTTTGAACATTCAGAACATTTGGCCCAGCTGGTATGTACAGCTTAGAATGATAGCCAATATGAAAATGAAGAAACTGCTTTTTAAAAGACTGGTGGCCAAAGTAACATGCAATTTAAGGTTTCAAATGATTTGATGATTCTATCAATAGCTGATAAAGCACAGTAAAATTAGCAAAAATCTAGTAGTACGATGGATTATTACTATTGAATGTAGTCCAGGTACTATTTTCCTCATTCTCTTGTAATCTAAATGGACACATTGGTATTCTATGGATTAGTTATAATTTAAAATCTGCTGTTCATTCCTCTTGGCTTATAAGTGGCCGTTTTAGTTGTTGCTTATCGCATGCATATGTGCATACCACACAGAAGCTAAAAAGAATGTGGTAAGGATTTCCTTAAAACATTCTGTCATGTTTGGAGCCCTTCATTTGAATTGGCTCAGTCCTAAGGAAACATGACAGAAAATCACATTCCAGAGTTCAAAGTCCCTGGGGCTGCTGTCTCTTATCCGGTTGTAGAATTACTGTAAATTCCTTCCTTTCATATTGATTTGCTTGTAAATATGACTGTAAGGTAAGGATAGAGTGAGGGGGGCACTTTTTTCTTTTCCTTGGAAAGTCAAGGTCTAATGATCTAAAAAAAAATCAATTTAGTTTACCTGAAAGTAAAAGACAGTTTTTGTTTGAAGCATCCTTTTAGAAGTAAAAGCAATGACACTAGACTTAGCCTCAGGCATCTGACAACCATAATGTATAATAAATAATTAGGGAATCTATGAAAAGTAAGTACAAAAATTGAATGTTTATTTTCTCTGAATAAAGTGAATAAAGTCTGAAGTGAATAAAGTTCCATATAACCTCTTGTGCTTGTCTTTTCAGTCTTCGGTTCATGTATTTTTTCCAGCATATTATACTGATGTGGTTAGTTCCAATCTTCCCTTTACTTACCACAAAGAGAGACAATCATTGATCAGTAGAACTTTTTCCTAAAGCATTGTATGAAGTGTTATATACTCTGCTAGGTTCCAGTAATACTTGTTATATTACTAAAACAGGGCACTGTAGTTTATACACATACACACTTCAACAAAATATGTCCTATAATCCTTAAAAGCATTTGTTCTACATGAAATTTATTATTATAAGCATCAAGGGTTGTTTGTTTGTTTCTGTTGCAGGAGCATTTCACACCTGAGTGCAAATTCAAAGAATCAGTGTTTGAAAATTATTACGTGACATATTCATCCATGATATACCGTCAGCAGCAGTCAGGCCGAGGGTGGTACCTGGGTCTGAACAAAGAAGGAGAGATTATGAAAGGCAACCACGTGAAGAAAAACAAGCCTGCAGCCCATTTTCTGCCCAAACCACTGAAAGGTAAATTTGATTCTGTAGGGATTATGTAGTCATTTAAATTAAGTTTTTTTTATTGTGAAAATACCATACAGAGGGGTTACAATTACATGGGCAAGATAATGAGTACATTTTTTTTTATTGTGAAAATACTGTACAGAGGGGTTACAATTACATGGGCAAGATAGTGAGTACATTTCTTATCAAGCATTGTAGCTTCCTCCTTTGTTTCCCCTTTCTATCCCTTCTCCTCTCGCCCCCCAAGTCTCCCCCCCCCACCAAAGTTGTAAAGTTCATTTTCGACATAACGACTTGTACGTCTCATTGTTGCAATGGGTCCACCTGTATCCCTATTTAAACAATTTTTTTCCCTTCCCCTCCACAAATGATACCGACCACATGGTTATCTCAATAGATGCAGAAAAGCATTTGACAAGATCCAACACCCCTTTATGATGAAGGTTCTGGAAAAATTAGGAATTCAGGGAACTCTTCAACACAATAAACCTACAGCCAGCATTATACTTAATGGTGAAAAACTAAAGCCATTTCTTCTTAACTCAGGAATGACACAAGGATCCACTCTTTCTACTTCTCTTCAATCTAGTATTAGAATGCCTAGCTACAGCAATAAGACAAGATGCAAACATAAAGGGGATCCAAATAGGGAAAGAAGAAGTAAAACTCTCCCTCTTTGCAGATGACATGATCCTGTATTTAAAGAATCCCACAGACTCCACTCCCAAATTACTCAAGCTGATTCAAAACTTTGGCAACGTAGCAGGGTATAAAATTAACCCTAAAAAATCAGTGGCTTTTCTGTATGCCAACAGTGAGAAAAATTAAATTTTTACTGTACTGTTGAAAGTGGCTATATTAAGGCACTTGGAATTGTACAAACATTTTAGAGCCTTCAAAATCATGAAGACATCATGGCATTGACAATAGCATCTAATCATTATGATTTTGTTTTTTTTTCCAGTGGAATATCTGTTTAGTGTTACCTTATTTGAATGCAAGCACCCAACATTCCAACTCAGGATAGCTGAGAACCTCAAATTACATTAAAAAGGATGAAAAGTGGTAGTTGTGAGAAACACAGATGTTAAAATATGTGTGTACCTAACTTATTGGAAGAAGGTCTTTTCAACCCTTTCTAAGGACTCAACAATATAGTCTCAAGAATTCATAGGTATTTTGTTTCCCAGTTATTAATAGGTTAAAATGAGTTAGAAAGGTGAAAAATAAGAATAGTCTATAGATGACAATGATTTTAGAAGTATTGAGGCATGGTAGAGAAAGGACAGAAAACACAGACAGTAAAACCTCAAAGAGATTACCTAGCCTGGGTTTAATGTAGGGAAAGACACAGCACATAATAATGAGTTTTCTAGCTTCTTTTCTTGCTCTACACTACCAAGGTTCAAGTCTGAGCTTTCTGTTTCATTGAATAGTATTGAAATGGTTATATATCCACTGTGCCTCAAATTTTTCTATAAAATATGAATAAGTACTTTTTATACAGTAGCATTTTTATATGGGTTAATTGACATAGTACATGTAGAGAATTGAGAGTAGTATGTAGTGTGTTTCACAAGCATAAGCTAGTATTATTATTTATAGCCCAACAATAATAATTATTACCATTAGTGGTATGAAAAATTATACTAAAACAGCCTTTTATAGAATTTCATTTTAAACTACGATAGAAACCAGTGTTTTCAAAATGGTTTAATTTAATATTGGGTTAACACTGCATATAGTAGATCACTTAAACTTCTAAGAACTTTATTAAGTGCATTTTCATTAAACTTCCCACATATAAGTGATAGAAGTTAGGCATTCAAAATACACACTACCACCCAGACTATGTTTTCCTTAATCTGATCTCATCCATTCTCTATCAAATACATGAAAACAGCATTTTGCATGCTTGGTTTATTGCATAAAAGCCTAGTTAACTAGAAGAACATTTAGGACCAATCCATTAATAATGATTTCCTTTTATTCTTATATTCTTTGTTGATTTTTATTAACAAATGAAAATTATATATGTAGATATGTGCATATATGTATATGTTTGTATGTATATATACACATATATATGTCACTTACAAGATATTTGGAAATAAGTTCGTACTGTGGAGTGACCAATTTAGCACATTATTATACACATTGCCTCCTATACCTACTAATTTTGTTGTGAGCATACTTCAAACCAAGTTAGCCACTTTCAAAAACAGCATATACAGATCTGTCCATTTGAAGGCCTTTTACACCCTCCTAATATGTTTTTCAGTGGCCATGTACAAGGAACCGTCACTGCACGATCTCACGGAGTTCTCCCGATCCGGAAGTGGGACCCCGACCAAGAGCAGAAGTGTCTCCGGCGTACTGAATGGAGGCAAATCCATGAGCCACAACGAATCAACGTAGCCAGTGAGGGCAAAACAAGGGCTCTGTAACAGAACCTTACCTCCAGGTGCTGTTGAATTCTTCTAGCAGTCCTTCACCCAAAAAGTTCAAATTTGTCAGTGACGTTTACCAAACAAACAGGCAGAGTTCACTATTCTATCTGCCTTTAGACCTTGTTATCATCCAGACTAAAGCCCCATAAATTTAGAGTGAGCTTGTGCAAAAGAATGCCATGCATTATCAATGAACTAAATATGGGAGAAGGACTGCCAAATTTTCTCATCATCTCATCTATATGTTGGGGATGACAAACCAAACCAAAACAAAACAAAACAAAAAATTTCACAGCACTAATGCTGATCAAAATCTCTTCTCCAACCAAGAAAATCTAAAAGACCACAGTCATTCTTAAAACAAAAACAGAAACAAAGCAAAACAAAATTCTCTGCTTAAATGTTTGTAGAGGCAAACAAAATTATGTGAGCTGTGTTTCTTGGCTTCATGTTTTCTATTTCTGCTTGATTCAGTGTACTCTTTACTTTCATATAGCTCAACTTTCCAGTTTCTGAAGTTCAATGGTTCTATTGACTCTATGTCACTTAATCCAAATCATCCAAATTCAGGGTTGAATCTGAATTGGCATCTCAGGCCCAAGGTAATAGGGTTCTTGTGATTTAACCTTTTTTTTGTTTTGTTTTAGATTTGTAGTATTCTGGTCAAGTTCTGTGCTGTACTTTGTGCGTAGAAATTGAGTTTTATAGTCAACCCCAGTCAGTAAAGATAACTTAAAAAGAAAAGATCCTCCTCAAGTGTAGAATTCTCTTAATTCCATTTGTGTATCATGTTAAACTACTGTTGTGGCTTCTTGTGTAAAGGCAGGAACTGTGGAACTGTGATGTCTTCTGTGTTGTTAAAATAAGAAATGTCTCATGTGTATACCTATGAGTCCCTCTTGTCATTGTATTTGGCACGTGATTATTGTGTACAAGGAAATACTAAGACTGGTAACCCCTAAACAACATATATTATACTTGCTATTGGAAAGTGTTTAAGACTTAGCTAGGTTTCCATTTAGATCTTCATATCTGTTGCATGGAAGAAAGTTGGAATCTTGGCATAGAGTTGCATGATATGTAAGATTTTGTGCATTAATAATTGTTAAAATCTGTGTCCCAAAAGTGGACATAGCATGTACAGGCAGTTTTCTGTCCTGTGCACAAAAAGTTTAAAAAAAAGTTGTTTAATATTTGTTGTTGTATACCCAAATACGCACCGAATAAACTCTTTATATTCATTCAAAGAAAAAAATCCTCGAGCAAGTATTTATTGAGTACATATTATCAAATATATCAGAAATCGGGGTTACATGCTGGATTTTTGTAGATAATGTCACTGCTTTCAAATAGCCTACAGTCTAGACATTCATGCTAACATAAGCATGCTATAAAGTGTTGTTAGACTTACAACACTGGGTTGGTACTGAGGAATTCTCATTGCTGTCCAGGGACTAAATTATTTGATGGAAATCTAGGCTGTACTGTTTTGAATGCTGTACCACACACAGTATGATATTATTTCTTCCATCAACCATTTTTGTCCTTTGTGAGAGAAAATACATGATTAATTTTCTGAACTCCTTTTCACCTCTAAGAGCTAAAGGAAAATGTATAGATTGGCCTTGATGTTTTTCCTGTACATCCCCAAAGTTGCCATTGGCTGATGATGTATACTTTGGAAGACTGGTGGAACATACAAACCATAATCAGTGCTCTACAGGGTATGTGTCAAATAGTTACTGTGGCCTAAGCAACATGCTTTAGCGGAGATAAGAGGCTGCCTAGTCCCAAGATGTTTGGACCAGATTCATTATGAGATCTTTACCCAGCCCTACCCGGTTACCATTTCATCTGAAGCCATCCTCATCTTACTGCAGCTGTAAAGCACATCTACATGAGGTTAGGCTACTTGTATAGCTTGGACCTTAGGAATCTTTGTAACAACCAATAGACTCACTAAACACCTCTCTCCCTATTAAGTCTAATTTCTAGCAGTAGAGAGATGTCACTGCAAGAAATTTCAGGTTTGGTTACCAACTAGTTTCTTTGCTAGTAGATGAAGTATATGTTCTGGGGAAACCTAATCAACATTGTGATGGCTCAGTCAACATTGACATAAATCAGAAAATTGACATAAATACCCAGGAAGAGTCCTTTGTGTGTTCTATTTTGACTGTCCTCTAGTTATTTTAAACAGAAGGGAATGATCTAAATAAAACAGTAAATAAATACTTCTCAGAGCTCATTTTTTATACATCTTCATTGTTGTGCACAAATGTCCTTGATAGCATTTTCCAGATACAGAATATTAGACGTACCACATACTGGATGAAATTTTCAAAGAAGTTTCTATTTTCAAATAATTTTGGAAAACACTTCAAAGGATTAATGCTCAGACTTTTGCTCCTTCCTAACCCTCACCTCCACCACCTTCCTCCAACCCAAGTTTCTGACTGAGTATACTTGAGGTGTGGGTCTACTCAAGACTGGGTGTTTCTAACAAGTTCCTGAGTGAGCCTGAGATTGCCAGTCCTAAAGCAACACAAAGCGTTCTTGAATTTTTGTGCTCAGGAACCCCTGCTTCAGCGTTCTGAGAAACTGGGACTTCAGGCATGTACCACCATGTCTGCTTTCTATGAGATCATTTTTGAAGAAATATTCACTTTAGAATTCTAAACTAACCAGATCGCAATCCAATATCTTTTTGTTTAGTTTTGATTTCCTAATCTTTCATCAAGACACTACACACACACACACACACACACACACACACACACACACACACACACACACACACACACGTGAGCATAGGCACACGGACATAGGCTTCCAAAAGGACTCAGAGATGCTTTATTCTTTTCCTCTAGGAGATTGCCCATGCTCAATAAGGAGACTATAACAGATAAATTCTTAATCCAGGCCTTTCTGGCTTTGGAAGCTGTCCTATCAATTGTGACACTTGAGCACAGTAACAAATATTACCCAGGTTGGCCCCACATGTTGACATGTCTACACATGTTTTATATTCTCAGTAATTGCATATACTCTCAGAATAATTTGGTTTCAGTGTTATGTAAAGTTAACAGTGGGAGTAAAAGAAATGTATGGGGCAATGATTAACAACTCAGCTTCTCTGAAGCAATTGCTCAGCTTGTTGCATTATGGATATTCATTACCTTATAAACTGTCAATGTTACACTGCATGGTACCTGAAGCCTGGATAAAGCATTCACACAAAGATAAATGGGTTCAAGCTGAGTAAATGCTGGAGAAAAAGAGGTATTCTGGGGTTCAGCAAAAGGGAAATTTGATTTCCTTACTGGGATTAATAAAGGGAAATTCCAATTGGAAGTAACTATTCCATCTTAAATTCACCATTTATGAAAATCAATCATACTTATACCCTTGTACAAACTGACTGTTTACAATCCAAGTGTTCTTCTCTTTAAAAAATTTCAGTAACAAGATGAACTAGTTCTCAAACTTCGACTACAATAATCCTTCCTTTAATATAATACAACTGAACAGAGCAGCTTGGACTATGAGTTTCATGAATCTTAAGAATATTTCAAAAGACATGACTATTACATTCACAAGATATTGTATTCCAGAAAGTATACACGTGTGTGTGTGTGTGTGTGTGTGTGTGTGTGTGTGTGTGTGCTCGTGTGTGCGTGCGCATGAGTGTTATGAGGCAGAGTACTAAATAAATCCCATTACTTCCTAATTGCAGGTAGGTTTTGTTAAATACACCTTCAAACTTCCTTAGGATCACATTCACTAAGTATAATACCTTGTGGCTAAAACTGAACTAGATACCAAATGTTCAGTCTATAGTCATCAGATATATAAAGATAAAACTTAGAATATGATGAATGCTATAAAACATTGGGTTTCCTTTCAATGCATAAAGATGGGATACTTATCCAATGACTGAACAAAGGAAGAAAGACTTTGTATACTGCTGATTTTATTATTAACCTGAAATCCATTTATAAGTTAAGATGATAATTGAGATTCTAGGAATAAGCATTATGTTTAATTTTTTTATTGTGAAAATACTGTACAGAGGGGTTACAATTACATGGGCAAGATAATGAGTACATTTCTTATCAAGCATTGTAGCCTCCTCCTTTGTTTCCCCTTCCCATCCTCTCCCTGCCACCCCACCCCATCCTATCCGCGCCCCCACCCCCGCACGAAAGTTGTAAAGTTGTAAAGTGCATTTTCGACATAATGACTTGTACATCTCATTGTTGCAATGGGTCCACCTGTATCCCTATTTAAACGATTTGTTTTTCCATTTCCCCTCCACAAATTATACCGACATCAAATACAGTGAAAGCTACCAGCACGACTATGTTTATTGCAGCATTATTTACTATAAGTAAGATCTGGAACCAACCCAGATGCCCCTCAGTAGATGAATAGATCAAGAAAATGTGGTATATATACACAATGGAATTCTATGCCTCCACCAGAAAGAATGACATTGCCCCATTTGTTAGGAAATGGAAAGGCTTGGAAAAAATTATATTAAGTGAAGTAAGCCAGGCCCAAAGAAACCTAGGTCCCATGGTTTCCCTTATTTGCAATATCTAGTATATGTCTGACTCAAGCAGAAAAGGTCAGATAAGGTTATATTAGAGAAATGAACCCTAAGATATGTATTCAAATGTTTTTTTTTCTTTCTTGCGATTGTTTCTAACGCATTTATAAGATTATTTCTTTGTTGCTTTGTATGTCCCTCCCTCACAGTAAGTTTAATTTTTTAAGTCCTGTATATAGCAAAAACTGACATGGCAATTAAACTAGTATAGTATAAAATAGCTACTTAAGGATCTCCAGAACAATATTCCACAACACCACTTCCAGCTTTTTTTTTTCTTTTTGCTTATGTGGTGTTGAGGAATTGAACCCAGGGCCTCCGGCATGCAAGGCAAGCGCTCTACCACTGAGCCAACTTCCCAGCCCCATCTCCAGAACAGTATTAACAATAGCTACAATGTAGAATAAATAGATGCTTATTAATGGATGAAGAAAATGTGATTTTATGTATCTACATCTATATCTATCTATCTGAATACATTTTAGCCCCAGAAAAGAATGATGTGCTGTCATTTGTGACCACATGGATGGAACTGGAGGATTTTATGTTTCCTAAAACAATTCAGGCATTCATGTATGAAAGTTTGAAACATTGTTCTGTAAAGAACCACTTCTCAGGGCTGGGAAGGTGACTCAGTGGTAGAGCGCTTGCCTTGCATGCATGAGGTCCTGGGTTCGATTCCTCAGCACTACATTCCCAAAAAGAAAAAAGCTGGAAGTGGCACTGTGGCTCAAGTGGTAGAGCGCTAGCCTTGAGCTGAAGAGCTGAGGGACAGTGCCCAGGTCCAGAGTTTCGGCCCCATGACCGAACCCCCTCCCCCCCCAAAAAAAAGAAAAAAAAGGAACCACTTCTCATCAAGTCCTGTTGGTTCATGCTTATAGGCCTTGTTACTCAAGAGGTATTTATCAGAGGGGTTGTGGTTTGAGGCCAACCCAGGCAAAAATTGGTGAGATCCCCTCCTCCATATCAACCAATAAATGCTGGGTAAGATGGTGTGTGACTGCTATTCTAGCTATAGCTACACAGAAAACACAGCAGTAAAGGGCAACCAAGACATGAACATGAGATCCTATTTTAAAAATAACTAAAGGAAAAAGTACTGGGGTATTGTTAAAATGTAAAAAAAAAAAAAAAAAAAAAAACATTATTATGAGGTGCTAATGGCTCCTGGCTGATCTGAAAATCATGGTTGGAAATCAGGCCAGGCAGGAAAGTATGAGATTCTTATCTGCAATGAACCACCAAAAAGCCAAGTGGATCTGTGGCTCAAGTGACAGTTCACTAGTTTTGAGGAACAACAGCAACAACAACAACAACAAAAACAACTCAGGGACAGCTCCTAGGCCCCAACTTTAAGCCCAAGGGCTGTCATAAAAATTATTGTCAAAGTAAAAAATTAAAAATTAATGGTACTCGTTGGACGCCAGTGGCTCACGCCTGTAATCTTAGCTACCTCAGGAGGCTGAAATCTGAGGATTGTGGTTCAAAGCCAGCCCAGGTAGGAAAATCCGTGAGACTCTTATCTCCAATAAACCACTAGAAAACCGGAAGTGGCACTGTGGCTCAAGCGGTTGAGCACTCGTCTTGAGCTGAAGAGGGCAGGGACAGCATGCAGGCCAAGTGTTCAAGCCCCACAACTGACCAAAAAAAAATTAATGGTATATATTAATTTCACAATGTCAAAAAATCATTTGTCTCAATAGATACACACAATTACTTGGCAATATCCAAGATTTTTTTTTTTTTTCGGTCTGGGCCTGGGCACTGTCCCTGAGCTCTTGAGCTAAGGCTAGCACTCTACCACTTGAGCCACAGCACCACTTCTGGCTTTTTCTGCTTATGTGGTGCTGAGGAATCAAATCCAAGGCCTCATGCATGCAAGGCAAGCACTCTACCACTGAGCCACCTTCCCAGCCCAATAACCAAGATTTTTATGATAAAGTAATTGCTAAAATTTACTTATACTGAGGAATTTAAACTTGATTAAGGGCATCAGACAAAACCTAAAAGTCACAATTATAGGTAGAAGACTGAATGCTACCCCTTTAACATCAAGAATAAGACTAAATACAGTTATCTTCGTTCCCAAAAATTTACTATACTTTTAGCTAGTACAGTTTGATAAGAAAAGGAAAGGAATCTGGAACAGAAAGGAATAAGTAAAACTATTTCTATTTCAGATAACATGAGTTATATAGAGAAAAATTACAAGAAATTTACAAAAATCACTAATATATGAGCTTAGTAGTGCTACAGGTTATATCATCAATATACAAAAATAAATAATATGGCTGAAAACATAACTCAGTTGTAATGTGGCAAGGTCTTGGGTTCAATTACCATCACATAAAAAAATCTTATTTCTATAACCTGTCAAATAATCCAACATGAAATCAAGAAAACAAATTATTTTAAAATAACATCAAAATAAATACTTAGAAATAAATTGAAGAAGTGCAAGAGTTACACATGAGAAACTATAAATCACTGTCAAATGAAAAATAGATAATGAATAAGAAAACAACTGCATACTTCTGCATTGGAAGACTTCACATTGTTAAAATGGCTGTGTAAGCTGTTTCCCTCGGGATTTTCAGAGAAAAGGGAACAAATTGGGAATGAGATCAGACAAAGAAAGTACTTATGAGGACATCTATTTATTTTAAGGAGTGGATTTGGAGGCCAATAAGTCCAAAATCCTTAAGACAGGTTACTAGGCTGGAAACTCAAGGAGAAAGTGATTCCAAGTTCTTGAAACAGAATTCTTTCCCCGGATACTCTCAGGGCCTATCCACTCATTACACAAGACACACTCTTACCACTCTTATTGTCAAAGGTAACCTCTTCACGTCAACTAATTATTCATGTTAACTATATCGACAAAGTACCTTTGTGACTAACATTAGTGCTTGATTAGATCGAGTATTAACAAAACTGTCACATAATGTTAGCAATCATAGTTCCCAATAAAAATCCTAACTGCTTTTTTGAATTCAAATGTAAGAGTTTAGGCTGAAATTTATAAGGAAATGTGAGTAAAATAGCCAAACATAAACAAAGCTACAGCAGTCAAGACAGCATGACACACCTGTAAGAATCAATATAGATCCATGTAGCACAGGAGTACAAAATAAACCCTTACATTACACATCAGTTCATTTTTGTTAATGATGCTAAAACAATGTGTTAGAGGATTTTTTTAACAGAGGATTTTTTAACAGGGTATCTAGACTCAAGACAATGAAGTGGTGCCACTTGCAAATACCTTACTAAAAAAATCACCTCAAAATAGGCATAAGCTTATTTAGGGTTACATTTAAATCTGCAAGCCCTGGAACTTTAAAATAATCAAAAGAATATATAGAAATAAATCTTTAAAGCCCTAGTTTAAGAAAATACTCTTTCAGTAGGACTTTGGAAACATAAGAGATAAATGAAGGAATAAATAAAGTGTTTCATTAGATTAAGATTGTTGAATAGCAAATCCTGAGTATAACTACTTAAAGATAATTAAAATATTACCAAAAGGGGGGAAGAAGTAAGAACTATTTTGCTTCAAAATTCATATAAAGAAATGGAAAATGAACTCTACTAATGGGAAAAAAACAGTTACCAATAGTACACATAATAAAGGATTCAAATCCAAAATGTATAAAACATTTCTTACAATTCAACAATTTCAAAAACAGTAACTCAGTTTAGCTAGGCACTGGTGGTTTATGAGAAGGTAAGATGATGATCACAGTTTAAAGCCTGGCCATGCAGAAAAAAATTCATAAAATTCCATCTCAACCCATAGTTGGATGCAGTGACATGTGACAAACAGCATAGGAGGCTGAGATTGGGGTGGATCATGGGGCCAGGCCAGTCTATAAAGCAAAACCCCACGAGTCTACCTCCATAGAGGGAACCTGTACACACAGGCATATACCTGTGGCAGGAAGCCTAACATAGACAGATCATACCTCACGTATGCAAGAAATAGGAGACCCTAAACTAAAAAACATTCCATGAAAAACAGTGCTGAAGGGGTGGGTCTACCAACCTGGCAAGTGCTGGGCCCTGAGTTCAAATTCCAATGCCATTCAAAAAGAAAAGTTTAGCAATCTACTGAAATGGACTAAAATGAATTGAAATCACATTTCTCTAAGGACAACAAAACTATAGATAATAAGTACTTGAAAGGGATACTGACCAGTTTCTTATTCCCCTTCCCTTCTCTAATTCAGTTATATATATATATATATATATATATATATATATATATATATATATATATACACACACACACACACACACACACAATACGCAGGGTACCTACAAATTTTTAACTAAAAAGATTAAATGTGACAGGTTAGAGCAAAGCTCAGAATACAGTAAGTGAGACATCTTAGCTACTCTATATAGTATGACTAGGGATCAAATAAGATCATATATGCTTAATATTATTGCTGTTGTTCTTATTATTGGATCAAGTCTCTGGGAATCTGACAGCAGTATATTATACAACACATTGGTCTATATAAGACAAGCTGTATGCCCCCAAACTATGTCATGATGGGGGAAGAATAGTATTAGTATTATTATTAGACATGTAATATGTTGCCTTATAAAAATGTCTATTATGGACAAAGACATAAACTTAAAAATACACAAATTATCAAATTAAAAATAACCCCTGTGGGTATTGTGCAAAGTTTTGCATCTATACCACTTAATCACATATCTGTCTATAGTCCATTAGAGCATGAAACCCTACTATTACAAGAATATGGTATTTCCAAGAAATATCTTGTCACAATTCTTTTTCTCCTCTACTCATTTATTTATGAGGTTAACACTACAGACACTGGGGAGTTTCCTGCTCTTCAGTTTTGGATGAAAACTATATTGCAATCAAGTTTTATAATATTAGGAAAAAGATAAATACAAATCCCTCGCCCCCCAGGGAGTCAGCTACTTAAGGGGAAGAGATCTGAGCATTGTGATTTGAATCCAGCCTAGGCATGAAAGTCAAGGGTCCATTTCCAATTAATCAACAAAATGAAGCCCCAGAAACATAACTAAAGAGCACCAGCTATGGTGGGAAAACAGCAAGATTGCAAGGCTCTGAGGTCAAGCCCTGGTATCAGTATGGAAGGAAGAAAGAAAGGAAGGAAGGAGGGGGGAGGGAGGAAGAAAGGAAGGAAGGAAAGAAGGAAGGAAGAAAGGAAGGAAGGAAGGAAAGAAGGATGGAAGGAAGGAAAGAAAGAAGGAAGAGAGGGAGGGAGGGAGTAAGGAAGGGAGGGAGGATGGAAGGGAGGAAGGAAGGAAGAAAGGAAAGAAAGAAAGAAAGAAAGAAAGAAAGAAAGAAAGAAAGAAAGAAAGAAAGAAAGAAAGAAAGAAAGAAGGAAGAGAGGGAGGGAGGGAGTAAGGAAGGGAGGGAGGATGGAAGGGAGGAAGGAAAGAAGAAAGGAAAGAAAGAAAGAAAGAAAGAAAGAAAGAAAGAAAGAAAGAAAGAAAGAGAAAGAAAGAAAGAAAGAAAAAGAAAGAAAGAAAAAAGAAAGAAAGAAAACCTAGCTTTTACAGAATTGAACAAACAAAGTAATTAAAATGATTGCTAGAGACTTGTTTAACTTCTATATATCAGGTGTGAGCATTATTTACACACTAGAAATTTCAAAGAATTCTAAAGTTTAGTGATATATCAGTGTATTAAAGGAAAGAGCACATCAAAGTGCTATTTCTCTTCTTAAAACGCATCAGCAGATCCTGACTCTATATACCTGCTGTCCTGAGAATACTAACCATTACCATCACCATCTCCAGATATATATATATATATATATATATATATATATATATATATATATATATATATATTCCATATATTTATATATTGCAAAGATACTGTACCAGAGGGCTTACAGTTACATGAGTAAGATAATGAGTACATTTCCTATGGAGCATTGCTATTCCTCCTTGTTTTTCCCCTACCATCTCTTCCCTCCCACCTCTCCAACTCCTCCCTCCCCTCCCAAAGTTGAAAAGTTTGTTTTCAATGTAGTGTCTTGTACATTTCATTTTTAAAATGTGTCACCCTGTATCCTTGTTTCAGTATTTTATTATTTCCCTTCCTGTTCCCAAATTTAGAAAAACGTATATACAAGATGCAGGGCACCAGAATCAAATACAGTGAAAACAGGGGTTATAACATGGGGGAAGAACATACAAGAGAAACAAAAAAATCATACAGTACATTATAAATACATGAAAAACCACAGCAAAAAAGATAAAACCTCTTTTGTCTCTATCTTGGGGTTCATTTCTCTTAGCATCATCTTATATGGTCATATGTACATATGTTTTGGCCTTTTTGCTTATCCTACACATGTACTATTATTGCAAATAAGGGAAACCATGGGACCTATGTTTCTTTGGGCCTGGCTTACTTCACTTAATATAATTTTTTCCAAGTCTTTCCATTCACCATCTCCTTTTGAAGGACAAGAGCTGCAGGCAAGAATGAACCTTAGGGCAGATGTGAAACAAGCCTGCTCCAGTCCCCTTTGCCAAAAGACAGCCTTGACATCAACAAACAACTACCCTAAAGCTTCCAGAATGCACATAGCTACCAAGAGCAGTTAGCCAGCTGTACAGATGGCTGCACGTCTGATAACAACCACAGGAAGAAGGCCAGACAGCCATCAAACAACAGAACTGAGGCTGAACTAAAAAGACATTTGAATAGAGAAAACTGTCCCACAGCTCAGTGACTTTACTGAACAGAGTGAAGATATCAGAGAAATGTAAAATTTCTTTCTGAGGCATCTCACATAAATGGTTTCTTCTCTTTGCTTGCTTCTTATTTGGTCTTTCACAGTTATTTTGAATAGCTATCAGCCTCCAATCCAGTTAATAGTTTTCTAGGATAATATTCATAGCCACCTGGTAGACTGAATATATAAAAGGGAAATCCATGTGTTTCTCTGTGTGCATGAGAAAATATGATGGCTAGTGATGACAAAAGTAACCATCTTTATATTTAAGTTGTGAACAGTCCAGAGGTAAGCACTCTGGGACTGACATAGTTACTTAAAGATATCAACAATATTCAAGTTGTTCTTTGTGAACTTTTTCTTCTACAATTGTAGGCTGGCCAGTGCATCTCCAAAGCTTCACATTTGAAGGTCAGACAAAATACTGTCAAAAGTACATGCTAATTTAGTATGCATACATGCTTTCTATCTTCATAGAAACAGTTCATAACAAGCCGTATCTAGCAACTTTTGCTTATATTTCATTGAACAACAACTGTGTCACACAACCATACTCAGCTGCCAGGGATTCTGGGAAGCTATTTTAGAAATCCAGCATGAATAACAAGGGAAGGTAAAGCTAAAGCACAGGATGGATGTCCGTGTGCTGTCAAAGTCATTGTATTTATCACACTTTTAAAATGGAGAAATGACAAATAATTTGGATTGAATAATCTATACTGAACCGAGTGCCGGTGACTTACGCCTGTAATCCTAGCTACTCAGGAGGCTGAGATCTGAAGATCTCCGTTCAAAGCCAGCTCGGGGTGAGACTTTTATCTCCAATAAACCACTAGAAAACCGGAAGTGGCGCTGTGGCTCAAGTGGTAGAGTGCTCACCTTGAGCTGAAGAGCACAGGGACAGCACCTGGACCCACAGTTCAAGCCCCATGAACGACCAAAAAAAAATAATCTATGCTGTTTTTCTATTAAATTTTATTGCCAAGGTGATGTACAGAGGGGTTACAGTTATATACATAAGGCAGTGAGTACATTTCTGGTCCAACGTTATTACTCCCTTCCCTTGTTTTTCTCCCACTTTCCCTCCCCCACCCCCCAAGTTGTAAAGTTCATTTCCTGCTGTTTAAGAGAGGGATGGTACTTTAAAATTATTTTAGGAGAATTGAATGCAAATTCTAAATGATTTATTTTGGGTAATTCTTCTTTAAAATAATCAGTATAAAATAAGATATTAAAGCCCAGTGCTGGTGGCTTATGCCTGCAGCCCTAGCTAGGCACTGGTCGCTGACCTAGCTACTCAGAAGGCTGAAATCTGAGGATACTGTCACCCCATGCAGGACAGTCGTATAATTGATCACCAAAAAGCCAGAAGATGAACTGTGGCTCAAGTGGTAGAGGATCTTGAGCAAGAAAGCTCAGGTATGGCACTCAGGGCACTCAGGCCCTGAGTTCAAGGCCCAGGATCAGTACACACAAACACAAAATTATTAAATAGGAAGATAAACTATAGGAAAACATCTGTGGGTGTGTATGTGTGTTCAGTGTTGTTCTTAGGCAAGTAATAGACATAAAAACAACTCAAAAATAGTGAAGTTAGGGGCTGGGAAGGTGGCTCAGTGGTAGAGCGCTTGCCTTGCATGCCTGAGGCCCTGGGTTCGAGTCCTCAGCACCACATAAGCAAAAAGAAAAAAGCCGGAAGTGGCGCTGTGGCTCAAGTGGTAGAGCGCTAGCCTTGAGCTGAAGAGCTGAGGGACAGCGCCCAGGCCCAGAGTTCAGGCCCCACGACCAGAACCAAAAACAAAAAAAAAAATAGTGAAGTTATATTATAAAAGTTGACAATTTCTAAAATTTAAGGTTAAATGCGAATTGACTTTTAAGTAACTAGAATTACATGTAGCTGATTATTCAATAAGGCATTTACTGTTGTATCTACAAATTGCTGACGACTTGTATAAATAAGAGGCAAGAAGATTCTTCATTCAAAAGTGAGAGATCCTCAGCGTTTTTACATGGCATCATTTACAAAGAGAGGTCCCCAAAATGGACCTACCAACATGCTTTTGTTGTTCATTTATAAATCATATAAGTAAAGAATACAAATTATGTACAAAGTTGGAAAAAGGAAGAAATGTAGAGATATTGGTATAATATAAAGTACCCATGGAGGTTAAGAGGAAATTTTTTTTGTGTGTCAAGTGAGGGCCACTTCAAGTAAACACTTTGGTGGATTTGACAAATTTCAAATCTAGGATTTGAGTGATACAAAGGCTAGTGTTTAAGGATGTCTTGAAATGTCTAAAGGTGAGGGGTTATGCCTGGCTAGCCTTTCCATTGAAAGTATGAGGAGAAATGGCTGTGTATTTTGAGTTCCATTGGGCAGAGTATGTTTCTACATATTTGATCCAGGTTTTAGAAAGCTGGATGGAGAAGACTGCTCAGCAGAACTGTGTGGTATGGCAAAACGAGCATAAGATGATTAGACCACTGAAACCATGGCTCAAGAAGATATTACTTTATGAAAAGAGTTAGAATTGATACATTTTTAAATATATTATTTTTAAGTCACTGTACAAAGGAGTTGCTATTTAACAAAGCAGTTTATGCACACAGTGCATCTTGATCAACATCATCCTTTTATCATTGTTCTCCATCCCTCTTAAAACCTTCTTCCCTCAATTCTCTGCATTTTGTAGCACAGGCTTTCAATTTTATGACTGATATGTTTTAATAATAAAGTTTTCAAAACTAGAAAAAAAACAGCAAAAAGTTATCATGTGTTAAAAAGTCGACATTTAGAATCTGACACATCTAAAGGATATGCTGATCAAGTCAAAATCTCTTCTACCTTGTGTTTTTTCTTTCCTTTACCTTTGTGATTGATTCAATTTCATATGATAGCAACTAGGAGGTTGGAAGAGCATATAGACAGAAATAATAGAAGACATTATCTCTCTTCAGGGTATTTACCAGGTAGAGGTACCCTGAAGTGAGAGGAATGGACATATATTAAATTGAATAAGCCTTAGGACATTTTCATGCTACCGAACTGACCTCTTCTTCATTTAAATCACTAGAGATTGTTGTTTTTGTTACCTGTCATTGACCCAAAGACTTATGGGACATACCTAATTATTTCTCTATGTAGAAAGGAGGAATAGGAAGTGCAAAATAGTGTCATGCACTCCAGTCTCTACTGAGCCCTTCGTTCATTCTATGAACAGACTCCATAATTTTATCACAAAATTTACACGCCATATATGTTTTTTGGAAAAGATGCATAAGAAGAATCTGTGTGACCAATTGACTCTAAATACCAGACTATGAAATAACACCAAGGACTTGAAAGAAAATGGGGTAAGAAGTAGTAGAGTGTAATGCATGCTATTTACAAGAGTCTAGTATATTTCCCATTTCCGTTTTCCTTACCAGAATCACTTTTTTTCCTTCCAGGAACACATTTGATGTGCTTTTAATGTGTCCTTTCTTCAGAGAACTATATGAGTGGGCATGGGGCCAAGAACTGATTCTATGTTTCATATTCCAACTCAGTATGATCAGTTCAAAAATGGCATGTGCCACTAGTTTAGCTACATTAGTATCAGCTTGGCTTTTTGCTTAAATTATGTGGAACTATATGCTTTATTCATTGGGATCAGTGGCTATCTCTCAAAGCTCTGGGGACAAATTTTAAAGAGAAAAAATTCAACCTGAGTTGAAGCCAAAAGGTGTAGAGATCTAGGAGAAAGCAACAGATTATTATATTTACCACTTCTTAATGATCCGTTCATCTACTGTGGGACATCTGGGTTACTTCCATATCTTAGCTATGGTAAATAATGCTGCAATGAACATGGTTGTGCTGGTAGGTTTAGTGTGGCCTTGTTTGAGTCATTTGGGTAAATGCCTGGAGTAGGATTGCTGTGTCATAGGGGAGCTCTATGTGGAGTCTTTTGAGAAACCTCCAAACTGCTTTCCAGAGTGGTTGAACAAGTTTGCATTCATACCATAAATGTGGGAGTGTAGTAGCATTTCCCTTTGGTTACATACCCACCAGCTACATCCCCATTCTGATAACAAGAGTATTATTAGATTTCTTATAATGGCCATTCTAACTGGGGTAAGGTGGAATCTCAATGCTGTTTTGATTTGCACTTCTTTTATGGTCAGAGATTTTGAGCATTTTGTCATGTATCTATTTTTCATTGTTATTTCCTATTCAGAAAAGACTCTCTTTAGCCCACTTGTTAATGGGGTGGCTGTTTCTTTGGGGATTCGTTTTTGGGGACTTTAATTTTTTGAGCTCCAAGTATATTTTAGATTATGAGGCACTTGTGTGTTAATGACTAGAGAAAATCTTCTCCTAGGCTGTGGGCTCTTTATTTATCTTGTCCTTTCTGGCCTTAAACTTTTGATCCACCTGCCTCTGCCCCCCCCCTAAGTAGATGAGACTGTAGATGTATGCCATCACACTCAACTCTTCCAAATAACTTTGACTGACATAGTAATAACTAGTTCATTTTCATAAAAAAGAATAAGGTGATAAAACTTCAATTTGAATATAATTTAACTTAGTCATTATAAACTAGAAAAATATGACAACTGTACAGAGTGTAATAAATGAAATAGTTTCTACATGAAGCAGCTGAACCTATTTTCACCCCAGACAGCAGATGGAAAAAGTGACCCCAACTTGCTAATTTAGAATAACCAATGCTCTTAACCAGGAAAAAAATCTTTAACAATGAATATGCAAGTATTGACCTTTTTGTTTTGTTATGATGGATGATTGTTATTAGTGTTGCTATTTGTTGCAAGTATTATGAATAATCTAACAAATAAAGAAGAAGTCTAGCAAAGGTGTTTGGAACCTAAGTATGTTTGTATCTTTTGATACAATTGGTTATTTTGATAGAAATAATTCATTAATTTGATATCACATATAATAGAAAACAAAGAATAAAAGAAATATTAAAATCTAGACAGCAAATACAAACATATCAAATTAAAATTCAAGTCAAATGACAAAAGCAATTCAAAGTAAAATAATGCTTACAAAATATAGAAAAATAAACATAGCAATCGCAAATGAGAAAACAAAAAAGAATGTCAATAAACAACCTACAAAAATATGTTGGACACAGAAATTTTATAAATGCATTATTAAAAGACATCAAGAAAAAAAACCCACAAAGTTAGTTAAGCTCTTCTAAAATAAAGTTATTCTACAAATGCTCCAATTTGATTTGCAATGCTATAATAACCATGATTATTTATTGCTTTGTATGTAAAGGTGATGTACAGAGGAGTTACAATTACATAAATCAGGCAATGAGAATATTTCTTTTCAAACAATTTCCTCATTTTCTCTGTTTCTCCCCCAATCCCTTTCCACTACAAGTTGTATAGTACATTTTCAACATAGTGTCTACTAAATACCGCTGCTGCATATTTGTTCACACTTTGTCCCATCATTTGTGTTCCCTCCCAACAGATAAACTTACATACAAGACAAAAGGTACAGAAAACACAAACAGTGACAAAGGAGAAAAAACAAAAATGAAAAAACTCTTGTTTCCATTTCTTGTAGTTCATTTTGATGAATATCATTTTAAATGATCATATTCACACAGCTATTGAACCTTTGTGATTCTCTTCTAAGAATATCCTCTTTCCAGGAGCCGGTGGCTCAAGCCTGTAATCCTACCTACTTAGGAGGCTGAGATCTGAGGATCATGATTCAAAGCCAGCCAGGGCAGGAAAGGCTGTGAGACTCTTATCTCCAATAAACCACTAGAAAACCGGAAGTGGCGCTGTGGCTCAAGTGGTAAAGCACTTGCCTTGAGCTGAAGAGCACAGGGACTGAGCCCAGAGTTCAAGCTCTACAACCACCACCACCACCACCTCCAACAACAACAACAAGAATATCCTCCTTTAGCTGGAAGCCTGTGGCTCATGCCTGTAATCCTAGCTACTCAGGAGGCTGAGATCTGAGGATCATGGTTCAAAGCCAGACCAAGCAGGAAAAGTCCATGAAACTCTTGTCTCCAATAAACCACCAGAAAAACCAAAAAACTAAAGTGGTGTTGTGGCTCAAGTGGTAGAGCTATCTAGCCTTGAGCTGAAGAGCTGAGGGACAGCGCCAAGGCCCAGAGTTCAAGCCCCACAACTGACACACACACACACACAAAGAATACCCTCCTTTGATGACCATGATATTTAAATCTGACAAAGATTATATAAGACAATAACAAATCACTGATCAATGCATGTAGGTACAAAACTTTCGAATGAAACTGTAAAAACTGAAATCTAGTGAGATAACAAGAAAAATATCTTGATAGATTTTATGTCACGTGAAAAATATAAGACAATATAAGAAAATAAAACTTCTTTCATAGTACTGGGATTGGAACTCAGGGCCGTTCCCAAACTAGGCAGATACTCTACCATTTGAGCCACTCCTCCAGCCCTAAAATCAAAGTTGTTTTAAATATATTTTCATATTAATCATTGACATGAAAAATCATAGTATAGCATCTGTGGCTCTGAAAATAGATTGCTTTTAAAAGATAAAATATATTGAAGTATTACTCATCTGCAATAATACAACTTTTTTACATTTCTTGAGTTCTGACACAACAGTCATATAATCATTGCCACAATTAATATTCTATTCCCAGTGGCTTCATACTACCAACATTCTATCATGGTCCTTTTGCTCTCAATTTTCCTCTCCAATATATGTAATGCCAGTTCAGCTAACAACTCATCCATTCTACAAGCACAGATGCAATTGTCTTTTATATCGTTTTATATAATTTCACCAATACAGTGTGTACTCTTTTTATCTGGCTTCTTTTGTTCACTCTATTATTTTTGAGATTCATGCATGTTGTGGAACATATTGGTAGTTCATTCCTTTATTATACTGCTCATTTATTGCTGAATCATATTATCCTGTGTTGGGCTGGGATGGATATTTGTATTGTATCTAGTTTGGACTATTACAAACAAAGCTGCTATGATGATTCAAGCACAAGTCTATTTGTGGTCATGTGCTTTTCTGGTCCTGGATAAAAATGTAGGTGTGGGATTGCTGAGTCACTCAACAAGAATTTTGTAAACTTTTTTCAAACTGGTTTTACTATTGTATAACTCACTGGTTATATTTTATAACCTACTGGTTACTATTATAACCCACTGGTGTGAGAAAGTTCCATTTGGCATATCCCAACTTTTATCATCATTTTTGGAACTCATTGGGTACATAAGAAGAGAAATATTCAAAACTAAATAGAAATTTAAGATCTACATAAATTGAATCATTCTGGATAAAATGCCCCAACTGGCACAAACATTTGAAAATTTCTCTAAAACTTTACATCATTAAAGAAGTAAATTGATAATTTCCCCTCAAATGAGAAGATGGTTTAAATAGTTTAATAATGGAGTTTTACCTTATAAGAGTGAAGGACAAGCATGTGACACAGCTTGTAATCCTAGCTACACGGGAAATATTAGTTTGGAGGATTGTGTTTCAAATCCAGCTTTGGACAAAAATTGAATGTGACCCCATTTGAATGAGCAAGCTGGGTGTGCTATACAGGAGGCCCGAGTAGGGCCTCATAATTGGAACCTGGTCCTAAACAAGAACATGAAATCCTTTGCAAAAAAAACCAAAAAAACAAACAAAAAGAAACAAGAAGCTGAGAATGTGACTTAAAAGGTAGAGCACCTGTCTAGCAAGCATGAGTTCCCAAGTTCAAACCTCATTGGCACAAAAAATTACCCTCTATCTTATACTAACTTTAGCAAAGAAAATTCACATTATAGTGCTCCAAAAACCTTGATGCCAAACCAACTAAATATATTGTGAGAAAATGTGCAGATACCCTTAAATACTATTAATATAAAAAAACAAAATGACAAAATATTCCTGTGATATATATATATAATTTATATATACATATAAATGTATATATTCCTGTGATATAGTTTAGTGCCAGCAAAATATTTCAATGTGATTTCCATTTGAACAGAACAAAGGCGGGCATTCTTTATGGTAAAAGTGCTTATAGGACTAAGAATAAATAGAAACAAAGTTTATCTATCTATCTATATAATGAACTCTCTATCCTTTATATCAAAATCTATAATAAGCACTTTTAAAAGGAGAAAGTACACACACATTTCCTATAAGTTAGAAGATGGATAGGGAATCTGGATAGGGACTCTGATTAAGTACTCATTTTTTAAAATATAGTTTTGTCCAACATGATTGATATATGAAAAATAAGGTTTATTGATTATTTTATTATTTGATTGGTATAAATGTGTACAAGGTTATAAGGTACACTGTGATGTTTTTATTTATGTACACATTGAGGAACAATCAACTCAAGGCATGTCCATCACCTTACATTTAATCATTTCAGTATAGTGAGTATAATTTAGTACTTTTAATTATTTGGAAATAGGAAATACATTATTTTTTAGTACAACATGCATTTTTGATTTTCTTCTTCATGTTTTTTTTTCATTAAGTTAAGGTAGCCACCGGAATGCACAGTTGGTTAAACTAAACCATTCAGGAGCACCAAAAAAATGTTGGTGTGCTTCCATACTTTAAGCATACATTGCATGTGTGTTACAGCTATACTTTTCCAGCTCCACATGATTTCATTTATTTATTTTCTAACAAGCCAGGTGTTTTACGTCTGTTATCCTAGCTGCGGAGGAGTCATAGATGATTGCAGTCTGAGTATTGTCCTGGGCAAAAAATGTAAGACACTGTCTAAAAAGTTACAAAAGCAGAAAAGGGCTGTATGTCTTCAGTAGTAGAGTCGCTACCTAGCAAGTACAAAGCACCAAGTTCAAACCCTAGTTTTTGTTTTTGTTTTTGTCAGTTGAGGGGCTTGAACTGTGGGTCTGGGCATTGTACCTGAGCCCTTGTGTTCAAAGATAGTGCTCTACCACTTGACCTACTGCACCAATTCCGGTTTTCTGGTGGTTTATTGGAGATAAGAGTTTCACAGACTTTTCCTGCCTGGGCTGGCTTTGAACCTCGATCCTCAGATCTCAGTCTCCTGAGTAGCTAGGATTACAGGTGAGAGCCACCAGAGCCTGGTTAGAGAGTAGAGATTTTTTACATCTCTACTTAGGATCACTAGTACTGGGATAGATGCAAATGTAAACTGATACATGTGTATCTTATGTTGTCACCATTTCTTGACCATGTGACCATTAGTGATCTGCTTTTCTAAACAAAATAATGGATAAAGGTGAAACAGGGTCTTGAAAACACAGAATTAGTTTATTCTTAAATTATCTGAACCCAAAAGTTAGTATGTTTTATATACAATCCACATGGATATGTCATATATATGCAAATTAGGACAGAAAGAAGAGTATTTTTTATTTTTGTTAAATACATATTTTTATTGTAAAGATACTGTACACAGGGGTTACAGTTACATGAGTAAAGTAATGAGTACATTTCCTTTCAAGCATTGTTTTCCCTTACCATCCCTTCTCTCCCCACCTCCCCAACTTGTCCCTCCCCCTCCCGCAAGCTGTAAAGTTAGTATTCAATATAGTTCCTTGTACATCTCATTGTTACAATGGGTCAACCTGTATCCTTATTTAAGCATTTTGTTATTTCCCTTCCCTCCCCAAATTAGAAAAATGTATATACAAGCTGTAGGGCACCAGAATCAAATACAGTGAAAACAGGAGTTATACCATGAGGAAAGAAGATACAAAAGAAACAAAATAAAATCACATAGAACATTAAAAACAACAGCAACAACTGTGTCCTTATCTTGGGGTTCATTTCGTTTAGCATTATCTTATATGGTCATAAATACATAGCTTTTGACCTTTTCCACTTGTCCTAGACATACACTAGTAATTGCAAATAAGGGAAACCATGGGACCATGGGCTTGGCTTACTTCACTTAATATAATTTTTTCCAAGTCTTTCCATCTCCTAACAAATGGGGAGGTGTCATTCTTTCTGATGGAGGCATAGAATTGCATCATATATATATATATATATATATATATATATATATATATATATATATATATCACATTTCCTTGATCCATTTATCTACTGAGGGGTATCTGAGTTGGAGGGGATGTAGCCAAAAGGGAACACTACTGCACTGTTAGTGGGAGTGTAAACTTGTTCAATCACTTTGAAAAGCAGTATGAAGATTCCTCAAAAGACTCTACATAGAGCTCCCCTAAGGCCCAGCAATCCCACTTCTGGGCATTTACCCAAATGATGGCAAAAAAAAAAAAGGCTGTACTAAAGCTACCAGCACAACTATGTTTATCGCAGCATTATTCACCATAGCTAAAATATGGAACCAACCCAGAAAAGTATTTTATATAAGGACAGTAGCTAACATTCCTGGCTTTCACTTACTAAAGCCTAATACCATCCTTCAATCATCCAGACAACTAAACTTCCAAAACGTCCCTTGGGAAGTGTGCTATCTTCACTGAGAATACTTAGCTAAGATGTAGAAGAAATTCATGCAAATGAGAAAGATAAAACCAGGACATTCGGAGTAGAAAATGGATTAAGATTATGAAAAGAAAGTTCAAAGAAGGACAACATGAATGAGTAATAAGTGTAGGAAGAGATGATTAATCTTATTAGTAATTAGAAATTCACAAGGAATAACAGAAATATAATATTACTTTTTATTTATCAGGTAACCCAAACTTCAAAACTGGGATAATTTCCAATGTCAGAAATGACATGCATAATTTATAATCCTGTGTTCCTGGAGAAAGATTAAGCTGGTGGGACTATTATGAAATGCAATTTGGAAAATGTAGTTAAAGCAGATATGTGCATTTCCCAAGATGCAGAAATTCTACTCCTGAATGTAGGACCAGGAGGAATTTATATATAAGTACCAATAGGTATGAAGAAGTATCTTCATTGCAGCTGTTTAGGAATAGTCAACTATTGGGAGCAACCTAAATATTTTCCTGTAGAGGAGTGTAGAAGTCAAGTGAAGGATATGTAAATGGTGTGCTATTATATTGTCATAAAAATAAAAATGATTGAGCCACATCTCAACAACATAACATTTTTGAAAAAAAGAAAAAGAATAAAATGTGTGCACACGATGTTGCTTTAAATGTAAAAAATACAGATAGAACAGCACAATTATGTTTATTGCAGCATTATTTAACATAGGTAAGATATGGAACCAAACCAGATGTCCCTCAGTAGATGAATGGATCAAGAAAATGTGATATATATATATATATATATATATATATATATATATATATGTATTCAATGAAATTCTATGCCTCCATCAGAAAGAATGTCATCGCCCCATTTGTTAGAAAATGGAAAGGCTTGGAAAAATTATATTAAGTGAAGTAAGCCAGGCCCAAAGAAACATAGGTGCTATGGTATCCCTTATTTGCAATAACTAGTATATATCTGGGACGAGCAGAAAAGGTCAAAAGCTATGTACATAGGACCAGATGAATTGATGTTAAATGAAATGAATCACAAGATAGGGACACAAGTGGCTTTTTCTTTCTTGCTATTGTTTCTAACATATTTATTATGTACCATGTGATTTTTTTGTTTCTTCGTATGTCCCTCCCCCCACGGTATAACCCCTGTTTTCACTGTATTTGATGTCGAGGCCCTGCATCTTGTATATACACTTCTCTAACTTGGGGAGGGAAGAGACAAAAACTAAAATGCTTAAAAAGATTATTATGGATACTTAAAAGTGTGGAAAGTAGATTAGAGAGATCCACATACAACACTTATGACACACAAAAGTAATTTCCTATAATATATATTATATTATATATAGTATATGAGTAGTACCATATAACTTGAGTATAAAACATTATCATGTTTCTTTTAACATTGCATATATTTTCTAGGTAAGAAAGTAAGAAAAAATTCCATGTTCCCACCTTTTCCCTCTTTTCGTTTCTCACCTTTGGTGAATGGTAGTGAGGGCTTTCCTCCTATAGCTCTACTTTCCCTTAATCAACATGA
This sequence comes from Dipodomys merriami, assembly GCF_024711535.1. Lineage (NCBI taxonomy): Eukaryota > Metazoa > Chordata > Mammalia > Rodentia > Heteromyidae > Dipodomys > Dipodomys merriami. The sequence goes on from NW_027204492.1 coordinate 12,144,983, forward strand.
TTATTCACAGATTACCATTGATTTTGCTCTGTTACTGTAAGTTTGAATTCTCAAGTGCTCTGAATTATAGACTAAAAATATTCACATCATAGCCCATTAAAATTAGACCACTCAAAGCATCTTTAAAAATATTACCATAATTATTATGATTTTCTCAATCCTATCTGCTTTAATCTGAATAAATAAATAAATTGAATAATATATACAAGTAGATATACATTTAACTGCACTGATAATCAAGGAAAGCCATTTTCCAGAATGCAACCTAAGGTCATTTTATGTATTAAGTTCTAAAAGATTAAATCATAAGTTCTATGTTCTAATTCTGGCTACCATGTGGTAGACCCAGTATTCTCATATGTAGGACATTTTATTGAAAATTTTATAGACCTCTTGGAGAGCTATTTAAAATATGCTATAAAACATTTATACTGTTTCACTAATTAATTCCACTTCTGGGACTTAAAACACAGAAAATTATTCAAAATATAGAAAATGTTATATGGATAAAAAGTTCAATGTAACATTATTTAAAACAACTATTCTAAATGCTTAATGAAGGGAATGGGTAAAGAAAGTATGCTATATTCTCCATTGAGTCATTAAACATGTGCTGGTATATGTGCCTCTATGTGTGTGTGCATATTTGTGTGTGTATATGTATGAAAGAGAGAGAGAGAAAGAGAGAAAATACTGTAAAATGCAAAGGAATGGTTAATAATTTTTAAGGATAGAAAAGGGATTATATTTTACATGAATCAATAAATAATTTCTAATATATCCAAATACATAAAAATTACATAGATGAACTTGGAGGAAGTGTCATAGTTTTATGATATCAGACTGAGAAACAATATATGTCAGAAAAAAGTTAAATGTTCAATACTTAAATATGTGGTTCTTTTAAAAAGCACTGCTCTGCATTATGAAGTAGTGAGTTACTTGTCTTTTGAAGTAGTCAAAAAGAAGGAAATCATTATTTTGCAAAAATGCTCAATTGCAAACTTAAACACTAGATGGAGGACTCTGTGTTGCAGGCCCAGATATTGTGTAATGCTCCTTCTAACCTTAACTTCACTTTCAATCTGGTAATCACCAGTGGCAATTTATATCTCTCATTTAGATCACTTTTCAGTGGTCATCAAGTGAGATGACAAATCTGGCTGGAGGTATGTCTCATCAATAGAGTGACTGTCTCCAAGTGTAAGATCCTGAGTTCAAACCCCAGTACTGCCAAAATAAATTATGGTATTATGGTTTAAAGTTAGCCTGGGGAAGAAAACTCCTTGTGAGACTCTTATCTCCAATTAACCACTCAAAAACCTAGAAGTGGTGCTGTGGCTCAAGTGGTAGCGCACTCGTGTTGAGCACAAAGAAGCTCAGAGTCAATGCACAGGTCCTGAGTTCAAGTCCCACAACTGATAAAACAAAACAAAACAAAAAACGCTTATCTATCACTATAACAAAATACCTAAGGCTGAGTAATATACAAAGAAAAGAGGTTTATTTAGCTCATGATCTACACTTGTGGTGATGGCCTCATGGTTAATGGCATCACATGGCAAAAACACATGTGAGAAAAATCACATGCTAATAGAAGAGGCAAGAGATCAAGCTCAGGAAGACAACCTCACTTTCTAAGAGTCTACTCTTGCAATAGCCAATCTAGTTCCACAAATCCCAATACGTTCTCAGAATATGGACATTATTCCTTTTAGACTCATTCCCCAATAAATGAGTCACTCCTATTGGGCCTCAACCCTTACATATCCCACAACATCTTCATCCCAAGACATTCTGTACCTAGCTTTTAATAGTTATCTAGGGGACAAACTATTTTCAAGCTCTAACTCTCTTTTAACCTTACCATGTGCATTTTAAAAGGCCACTTTGGGATTTGAAAAGAATGAGCTAATCATTTTAAAGCTGGAGTGCTTTTTGTATAACTTGAATCTGACTTCGAAGTTTTCTGTAAAGTATTGTAAACATCTCAGCAAAAATTTCATAATAATAGATTTTCATAAACTCCTTCCAAACACTTTAGAAATGTTTTATTGGCCTAAGCCATGGTAACTTCATTTATATGTGTTGTTAAATCTATTCATGGAAATAACCTAATAGAGATGTCAATGGAGGAATCTAGGATAAGTTGATGAACTAGATGCAGTGAGCACTAGCCTATTTCTCTGAGGCTAGAATCAAAACAACTAGGGTGCTACCAGTGAGCTAGCTGATCATATTTTCTTCATGCAAATGGAAATCACAAGTTGGCAAGTAGTCCTTCTAATATTGGTAGTCCTGGGCCCTTGGGAACTGAAGACTTAAGAATGGGGTGTATATGCATTGGCTTATAGCTCTTATCTTGAGGGCTAGAGATTGATTTCTCTATGTATCTGGAGACAGAGATATATAAGACTAGATGTTCTGATTAGAGGCTTACTACTCTTGGTTCTGATTGCTAAAAACTTCTTTTTTTGGGGGGGTCCTGTCGTGGGGCCTGAAATCTGGGCCTGGGCACTGTCCCTCAGCTCTTCAGCTCAAGGCTAGTGCTCTACCACTTGAGCCACAGCGCCACTTCCGGCTTTTTTCTTTTTGCTTGTGTGGTGCTGAGGAATCGAACCCAGGGCCTCATGCATGCAAGACAAGCACTCTGCCACTGAGCCACCTTCCCAGCCCTGATTGCTGAAAACTTTGGAACAAATCCTTAGCTCTGAGCAGCAACAGGTGATAAGAGTTGGCAGCAGTGAGCTCCACCCAGTGTTATAGCTCTTATGCTTTGCGTATTGTGGAGCCTCAGCCTTGATAGTTCCCAACATCTTCCAGCAACCAGGGCCAGAAGTCTCTCATCCAATGCCTTCTGCATTCTATCACATCCCTGTTTTTCTGCTTTTGCTGTACTTTCCCCATCCTTCGTGGTTCCTGCCACCTTTACTCCCTACTACTTCTGCCCTTCGTTGCTTTCTGGTGCTTTGAAGCTGCCCTGTCTTTGTTGCTGCCATTGTTGCGATCACCTTTATGGATGCTATGCCTCTGACGCTGCTTACTTGCCTCTGTCTCTGCTGTCATTCAATTGCCACTACTTTCCACATTGTCATCTCAGTCTGCTCACTTATGATAAAAATCACAAGTTGGAAACAAAAATACCACACTGGAAAAGCTTATTACTGTGCACCAACAAGGGGGCAGAGCAGGAGGTTGTTCTTAGCTGACTTGAAAAATGAGCTGAATAATCCAGTTATATAGCCAGAAGGGGAAACTGTGGTATGCAAATGAAGGATTGGGTTTACACAAGTCACAGCATAGCTTCCAGTTCCACCAATAACTGGATTCCTGCTGAGTTACTAAGGACATGTTCTTCCCATCTTGAGTGAGAACAGCTAAAGGGTCAAGTAAAGTTCACCAAGGCTTGCCTGGAATGCAGCCTTCAAGACTGGTGTAGGTTGTCTGGAGCTGTTGTGACTGCCACAAGATCTTCTAGAACATAATTTCCGGTTTCAGTTGCAGCTGGAGTGATCTCAGACTGAACATGCAGACTCCAAAACAAGTGGGCTGTCGTGAGTACAGTCCAGATACTTTCCAGAGATGCAGCTGCTCATCTGACAATTCCCCCCTACAGGCTGACAGGCATAAGGGAAGGGTCTATGTACTGTCATTCAAAGCTGTGAATAGTTCACTCCAGGCAATTTCTTTCCATGTGAGTAAAAACAACTCTTATATGCTGGGCACAGTGGCTCACATCTGTAATCGTAGCTACTGAAGAGGCTGAAATCTGAGGATAACAGTGCAAAGCCAACCTGGACAGAAAAGTCTGTGAGACTCTTATGTCCAATTAATCAACCCAAAATCTGGTAGTGGAGCTATGGCTTAATTGGTACAGCGCTCGTCTTAAACACCAAAGCTCAGGGGCAGCATCCAGGAACTGAATTGAAGCCATAAGATAGACATATACATAAAAATAAATGTGATAATCTACAAGAAATATGTATATATGTATGTATACATATACACACATATACATATGCACAATAAGAAGTATACCTCAAACAAAAAGCCCAGTACCAGAAATATTCATCATTGAAGCTATAGCAATTTATAAAGAACTAACAGTCATAGTCCTCAAATTGTGCAATGAATGAATGAACGGGAAAATGATCCATACAGACACTTTTCAGAAGATATGTAGAAGGGTCCAGTCACGGCTCAAGAAGTGTGGTGCTTGCATTGCATGTTTAACAACCTAGGTTCAATATCAAGTAGTGAAAAACAAATACCTAGTTCCACTAAGTATTTGAAAAAATACTGAATATATTTAGCTATCCGGAAATGTTGATCAAAACTTGAGATTCCATCTTAGTCCACTCAGAATGGCTATTATAATGCAGTATACCCCAATATAATGAATGTTGGAAAGGACTTAGAAAAAAGGAACTCTTATACATTGCTTTTAGGAATGCATATTAGTACAGCCATTGTGGAAAATAATATTGACCTTCAAAACCTAAAAAATATCTACAATGTAACCCAATCATCCCAGCTATCCCACTTCTAGATGTATATCTAAAGAAAGTTAAATCAAATAAGAAAGGCATACCTGAATACCCTTGTTGATCAAAGCAAACTGAAAAGTATTACATGTGTTATCTCATATGTGAAAATTAAAAATTATAATAGAAGATGAACTTTTAGAGAAGGGGAAGTTGTCAGGTGGGAGGCAAGAGACAGAGGACAGAAAGAAGGATGATAGGGAGAGTGTACACAATCCAAGTGTGATACATGCATGTATGAAGTCATAGTGAAAAACTTCTGGTTTTAACTGTGCTTTTAGCATAATTGAATAATTATTTTAAAAGCATATCAAAATGATAGCTTATAAAATTAAATGCTTTCTTTTGTGCTGAAGTTATTTCGAAAAGACTCAAGGCTTTTACATATTAATCTCCAATCATAGACTTATTGCATGAATAAGATGGGGAGAACCTTTAAATCACTTGGATTCTCAGTATATTGAGATGCATAATGAGGGTACTAATTCCCCACACTATGAACTTTACAATGTTTCTCTGAGGGACCAGTGCGACAAAAGATTTGATAACTTTTTAGAATTATAAAAGCCCCCAAACACAAATTTCTTTTACCTCTCATTTAAAATATTCAGAAATATTGAACAAAAGTTCTAAATTAATCTAAGTTTCAACAATTTCAGGTACCAAACATGTACTTGAGAAAAAAATCCAATCAGTCAAACGGAACTATATAATGAAGTTATATTGGGGGGTTGGGATCATTTTTTATGGGAGAAATGGAGGAGATGAAGAGTCAGGACTTGAAGAATTGGGGTTGGGCTACTAACATTAATCACATTCTGAAAGTTAGAGATCATATGGGAAGCCAACATCATTAAACTATGACATTCCTTGGGAAATCTGTTAGTATTTACTTTCTAAAAGCCCATGAAGAAACAGCTAGAGAGGCACACACTTGAATGACAATAATAGATTCACATAATTTTGCAGGAAGTCATGATGGTGTCAGAAATAAGCAATCTTTTCCCTCAGTTTCATCTCTACATTAGAGCAAGAGCCAGTAATATTTCATGAAGCTGAGGTTTATCTACTGCTTAGGTGCCTAACAAGAAACTAAATGCCAGGACAATTTTTGTGGAAGAATTACAAATTCATTTTTAGTTTTCTTTTTCCTAGCTATAGTCCAACCTTAGGAAGCATAAGCCTCAGGGCCTTTGACAGACTGACAGGTCTATAGCTGTAGCTGAGAGGTGGGAGAGATTTATTTCATTACCCACTGGCTGATTCCACAGAACTTCACACATCTTACAATTTGCTCATGTATATGTATTAGCTGATATTGCTCATGGTCAGCCCATTATCTTTGATTAACACAAATTCATCTCAATATAAACTTGCTTGAGTATAGAATGTATCATCCCTAATAGTTGGGATTCGATGCAATTACAAATTAGGCTTTTGCAAAAATCTGAACTAAAGTTAAATAGCCAACTAGATAGCAGAAGCAATGAGTGTGGTCATTCTTCTCTCTTCAAAGAAAATTGCTGGACAAATAAGGTCGAGAATTTGCTATTCTAAGGCACTTACATTCCTGCCAATTACAGGATGTGCCTTGTACAACTGACATCCTCATGAAAGAAAAAATGAGTATTGTAAGACTGCTGTGTTCTAGGTTCTTTACTTTTTTAAAATTTTCATTTAATTTTATTGTAAAGGTGATATACAGAGGGGTTACCATTACATAAGTAATGTAATGAGTACATTTCTTGTTGAACATTGTTACCCTTTCCCTCATTCCCTCATTTTCTCTCACTTTCCCTCCCCTCCCCATGACTCTTCTCCCCCCATAAGATGTAAAGTTCATTTCCAACATAGTGTCTTGTGAGTATCATTGTTGCACTGATTTACCTTTTGTCCTTTGTTTCACCATTTTGTTATTCCTCTTCCCTTTCCCAAATCAGATAAATGTATATGCTAGACACAGGGTACAAAAATCAAAAACAGTGACAACAGGGGATAAACCAAAGGGGGAAAAATGAAAGAAAAAAAAGTAACTTCACACAGTACATTAAAAAAAACCCTCCCAGACCCAAAGAAACATAGGCTCCATAATAATTAGTATATGTCTAGGATACTCCTAGCAGAGGATCACAATAGCTATGTATATATAAAATGATGTTTCTTATTAACTATGTAGCTTTAGCACATAAATCCCAAGATCTGCACAGACCTAAAAATTAGGCAAGAATTTGCCTATTGTAAGATCCCTGAGTTTGGAAAAAAATTATGACTCCAAAATACCAGACATTTAATAAATAAAATTAAATAAGACTTATTTTATATTAATAAAAGATGTGTTTATTGAAGACCTTCTGAATATTTAGAAAAAGAATAGTTATTTCCAAAGATAATACTGACATGAGAAAATACATCTTTTTATTTCATGCATTATTCTGGTTTTCAAAAGGAGAATAATGTTTATTCTGTTATACAAGATTTTTAAATTTGTTTCAAAGTATAAGTGACACAATCCATGTAATAGTTTAGAGTATGAGTGTGTATATAAATAAATATATCCTTACATACATATATACAGAAGATATATTATTCCATTTCATTTATGTACCATGTATATTTTTACTCCTATTATTGAACAGTAAAATTGCTCCTGATTCTTGTCTATTGTCAACAATTCTCTCTTGGATATGTATTTTTTATGTACAACCATGTTTCTTTTCTCACAATGATTTTTTTGAATTGTTGAGTCAAAATAATTGCTTAATTTAAATAAGCTTTAGACTTGTCTGCAGTGCTTGTCCCCTGCATACTGTGTTCATGGATGCTTGTGGATTTTTCCATATGCTACCAAATTATCCAACAACTTAAATACTTAAGTACCCCACATATGCAAGCATGCTGATTTTATTTTTTGACATATAGTACTAAAGAAAGGATAAACTTATTTCCACTTGTCAACAGTTTGGGTTAATTTGATTCTTTTTCTTTCTTGAGAATGTGAATTACAAACATTGAGACACGGAGTCACTGACATATTTGAGGAAAGCATTTGACATCGCATATAATTAGTGTTTTGGCCCAAAGTTGCTTCCATAGTATAGCACAGGTATATATATGCCAATGACATAGAAGAGGACATCTTAAAAGACATCCATGGAAGCCACTACATAAGTACAAGAATGAAGCACATAAGCAGAGAAAAGAATGGACAAAAAAGAAGAAAGTAACAAAAGGATTTTGGGCTGTGAAATACTAAATTGAGGTGAGAGCTGATGTGATTCTTTAGTGAAAAGAAGGAAATCAATTGAAAAGTCATGGAAAGTGGCCCAAACACACACACACACACACACACACACACACACACACACACACACACACACACACACACACACACACAAACACACACACACACTTCCTGTCAAGTTCCTGCTACATTGTATATTTCACATACATCAACATCTCTATCTCATTTACAGAAATTTCAAATACCTTTCTACTGACTTACTGTGAAATATAAATGGAGAGCAATAATTGCTACTCATCTAGGTGAAGACTAATATTAAACAGAGTTTAAAATGGGTAAATGTAATTCTGGGAATATAGCTCTCCAGGAGGACGTCTACTTAGCATATATAAAGCTAACAGCTTGGGGGCTGGGAAAGTGGCTCAGTGGTAGAACGCTTGCCTTGCATGCCTGAGGCCCTGGGTTCAATTACTCAGCACCACATAAGCAAAAAGAAAAAAGCCGGAAGTGGTGCTGTGGCTCAAGTGGTAGAGCGCCAGCCTTGAGCTGAAAAGGTGAGGGACAGCGCCCAGGCCCAGATTCAGGCCCCACGATCAGACTCCCCCCCCCCCAAAAAAAGCTAACAGCTTTTTAATGAATAAAGATAAAGATGCTGGATGAAGCACAGATAGTCAGAAGAATGAAGGAAAACTTTAAATAATGTAATAATTCATATCTTCAATGACCAGGAAATATTATATCACTAAACCTAAACATATTTTGACCTGGTACTGGAAGCTTAAACGCAGGGCCTAGGTATTGTCCCTGAGCTTTTTGCTCAAGGTTAGTGCTCTACCACTTGAGCCACAGTGCCACTTCCAGCTTTTTGGTGGCTAACTGGAGATGAGAATCACATGGAGTTTTCTGCCTGTACTAGCTTTGAACTGCAATTTCTCAGACCTGAGTATCTATAGTGGCTAGGATTACTGTACTGGCATGAGCCACTAGTGCCCAGCTTAAAGATAATACTTTAAAGGAATACTCAGAAAATAAGAATGAGCTTTTATAAATTAAGATGTAATTGCTGATGTGAAGATTTAATGAAGGACTGGAAGATTATTTTAGAAAATCACTGTGAAATGGAATACAGGACAAAAATGGAAAATAATAAAAAGTCATTGTCTAAAAGAAATGTACTCTTTACCTGATTTATATAACTGTAACCTCTCTGTACAACATCTTTATTTTTTTATTATTGTGAAAATAGCATACAGAGGGGTTACAATTAAGGGGGCAAGATAATGAGTACATTTCTTATCAAGCATTGTTGCCTCCTCCTTTGTTTCCCCTTCCCATCCCTTCCCATCCCTTCCTCTCTCCACTTCTACCCCCCACCCACCTACCACCCTCCCCACTCCCCCCACCCCCCACCCCACCAAAGTTGTAAAGTACGTTTTTTGACATAACGTCTTGTACATCTCATTGTTGCAATGGGTCCACCTGTATCCCTATTTAAACTATTTGTTTTTTCCCTTCCCCTCCACAAATTATACCAACATCAAATACAGTGAAAGCAGGGCTTATACCCTGGGGGAGGGACATACAAAGCAACAAAGAAATCATCTTATAAATATGTGTACAACACCTTTAGAATAACAATAAAATATAAATTTGTAAAAGGAGATAAAAAATAGAAAGTCATTGCAGAAAGTCAATCATCTAGTTGAAGTACTAAGAAGAGGGGCAATGAAATCCTACAGAAAAACGTGTACATGTATTATATCATTTACTACAAATAAAGGACATAACTTTCATATAACAAAAGTCTAAATTCTCAGTCCAAAGAAAGGAAAAAAAAATAGGTATTCCAATGAAATTACTACAAAGTAACAGAAAACCCAAACTAAATATTGGAACTTAAAGTGTGAAGAAAAAAATGGTCACATACAAAGAAAAACAACTCAAAACCATCTCAGGATCCTTAAAAATAGCATTATACAGGGTGCTGTTAACTCATGTCTTTGATCTTATCTACTCAGGAAGTTGAAATCCAGAAATTAAGTATAATACAATTGACTAGCCCAAAGCTGACTGAATAATATGGTATAGGTAGTAAATTTGTGAGACCTAATCTCAATGAATAATATGGTATCCTCTGTCTGTAATCTCAGCTTTGTGGGAGGCTAAGATTTGGATGACTATGGTTTCAGGCCAGTCTGGTAAACAAAGGAGGAGGCTGCAATGCTTGATAAGAAATGTACTCATTATCTTGCTCATGTAATTGTAACCCCTCTGTACAGTATGTTCACAAAAAATAAAATAAAATAAAATGAAAAAAAAAGAATGTTCGTGAAGCTTCATCACAAGAGAAAAAGGCAGATATATGGGCATGCACTTGTCATCCCAGCTATATTGAGAAGGGTAAAATAAGAAGATCAGGGTCTAGGCTGGCCCAGATAAAAAGCAAAATCTTATCTCAAAAGTGTTGGAGCCCTGTCTCAAGTTGTAGAGAACCTGCATATCAAGTGCAAAGTCCTGAGTTCAAACCGCAGTGCCACAAAGGAAAAAAAAAATCTATCATTAAACTAGAGGTAAAGGGGATAGCACTTTTTAATTGGTTGCTACATAATAATAATAATCTGTCAAGAACATCATCTAAAACAAGCTTAATGCAATATTATCCTCACAGTTTTTTAATTAAGTTTTTTATTGTGAAAATACTGTACAGAGGGGTTATATTTACACGAGCAAGGTAATGAGTACATTTCTTATCCAGCATTGTTGCCTCCTCCTTTGTTTTTCCTCTACCATCCCTTCCCTCCACTTCCTCAGCTTCACCCCACTTCCCCGCCCCCACCCTCTACCGACAACCCCCACCCATCCTCCTAAATTGTAAAGTTCGTTTTTTGACATAGTTTCTTGTACATCTCATTGTTTCAATGGGTCAATCTGTATCCCTAAATAATTTGTTTTTTTTCCCTTCCCCTCCCCAAATTACACCAACATCAAATACAGTGAAAACAGTGGTTATACAGTGGGGGAGGAACATACAAAGCAACAAAAAAATCACATGATACCTTATAGATATGTTAGAAACAATAGCAAGGAAGCAAAAATCACTTAAGTTTATTTGAGCTTTTCTGCTTGTCCTAGAAATATACTAGTTATTGGAAATAAGGGAAACCATGGGACCTATGTTTCTTTGGGCCTGGCTTACTTCACTTAATATAATTTTTTCCAAGTCTTTCCATTTCCTAACAAATGGGGCAATGTCATTCTTTCTGGTGGAGGCACAGAATTCCACTGTGTAGATAAACCACATTTTCTTGATCCATTCATCTACTGAGGGACATCTGGGTTGGTTCCATATCTTAGCTATGGTAAATAATGCTGCAATAAACATAGTTGTGCTGATAGCTTTAGTATGGTCTTGTTTGTGGTCATTTGGGTAAATGCCCAAAAGTGGGATTGCTGGGTGATAGGGGAGCTCTATTGGAGTTTTTTGAGGAACCTCCATACTGCTTTCCAAGGTGGTTGAACAAGTTTACACTCCCACCAACAATGCAGTAGGGTTCCCTTCTGTCCACATCCCCTCCAGCATCTGTTGTTATTAGACCTCATAGTTTTTAAACACCAAACAAGTACATAAATATCCAGAGTCAGAAAGAAGACAAATCAGTGAAGCCCACAATTCAGACACACTGAGGACAATTTAAAACCTGATAGAAACAACTGTAATTACAATGGCATTTGGGGCAATATCTTGGAGTAATTGGAACAAAAGTCAAAATCCAGGATTTTCTGACTATGAAAACAATGAGTAAATTATCATCTACTGTCTAAGTGGTACCAAAGGGAAATATTTCAGCATAAAAGTAATCAGAAGAAAATAGAACACAAGAAATCTTTACCTTTCTATAAAGGTGTTTATGGAATAGTAATGTTCATAGACATTTGGTTTAAATAAAGGCCTCTCTGGGGGACATCATTATGGTCCTCATATAATATGTATTATTGGTTTCCAAAAAATACTGAGAAAACAGGCTAAAATTCTGAGAAAACAGAACAAAATACATGAACAAATGGAACACTGAACAAAACCCAACAGAAAGCAGTCACTGGAAACCTAACAAAATATAGTAGACACTTGCAGTTCCTGAGAAGCCCATCCTATCATCCCCTCTTAAATTGTTCTGCCAATCTAGATGATGCTTTTGAAGGTTTTAAAGATGTAACTGAAGTCCCAAATCAGTTTAAGCTAGGGCCTGGCTGGGAGTATAAATCAGTGTTAGGCTGCTTGCTTAGTAGGTATGAGGCCTGGGATCAATCTCCAGCACCCCCCTCCCGCCACAAATATATGGAACATGGCATGGGGGTTCAAACCTGTAATACTAGCTACTTTAGGAAATGAAGATCTGAGGATCAAGATTTTTTTTTAATTTAATTTAATTTTATTTGTGAACATACTGTACAGAGGAGTTACAATTACATGGGCAGGATAATGCGTACATTTCTTACCAAGCATTGCAGTCTCCTCCTTTGTTTACCCTTCACATCCCTTCCCAGCCTCCCCCCTCCCCCCCCAATCCCAATCTTTCTCCTTCCCCCCCTTCCCCCCCCCTCCGCACCGACGTTGTAAAGCTCGTTTTGGACATGACAACTTGTACTTCTCATTGTTGCAACAGGTCCACCTGTATCCTTAAACAACTGGTTTTTCCCCATCTCCTCCACAAGTTATACTGACATCAAATATAGAAAGCAACATAGGTCCCATGAGGATCAAGATTTGAAGCTAGCCCAGGCATAAAATTTCCTTAGACTCCATCTCAACCAATGGCTTAGCCTGCAAGTACGTCTGTATATCTCAGCTGTTAAGGAAGCACAATGCCTAGGCACAGTGGTGAGCTCTGTAATCTCTAGTGACATGTGACATGGGTTGAATAAATAGGAGGATCACAAGCCCGGCTTGTCTGGGCATAAAGGTAAGAACCTACCTTGAAATTAACCAATGCAAAAGGTGCTGGAAGTATGGCTCATGCTAGAGCACCTACACAGTAAGTTTGAAGGCCAGAATTCAATTTCAAGTACTTTCAAACCAGACAGACATTGTCCACAGTGGGCCTAACATCACCCACCTCATCAGGTTTGACCTGAAAGTTTTCCTGGGTTATTTATGATTACCTAATTTAAGAGCTAGCAGATATGCAACACAAAGGAATTTCTGTTGTTGGCTTTGAAGATAGTTGCAGTCATGAGCTGAAAACTACAGAAATCTGAGGCTTAAAAATGCCTCCCAGACAGTAATTAAGGGTCAGGAAACTCAGTAGCACAATTGGAAGGAACTGCACTCTGCCTTAGCATTGCAAACTTGAAAGACACCTTCAAGTCCAGATGAAATCAACTTGGTATGAACCTTAATTTCAGTCTAATGGAACACTAAGTAGCAAATTCCACCTGTTATGCAGAAATAGAAAAATACTAGCCAATAAAGACTAGAGAAATTAGAACTATATATAATCAACTATAAAACTCATGCTCAATGGGAGAAAATATAATAAAAAATTCAATGAATATCCTACAAAATTAAGACTAGTGAGAGGGCCAGGTGTAGGTGGCTGACGCCTAGAATCCTAGCTACTCAGGAGGCTGAGATCTGAGGATTGTGGTTCAAAGCCAGCTCAGGCAAGAAAGTCCATGAGACTCTTATCTCCACTAAACTACCAAAAGAAGTCAGAAGTGGTACTGTGGCTCAAGTGGTAGAGCACTAGCCTTGAGCACAAAGAGGCTCAGGGACAGTGTCCAGGCAGGCCCTGAGTTCACACCCCACAACCAACAAGAAAAAAGAAGAAAAGTGAGGGAAGGTGTGGGTTCAGATAGATGGGGGAGAATGTTGAAAGGGATGACATTGATGAAGATGCATTGTGTTCAAAAACTGCCTTGCTGAATGGCAACTCCTTTGTACACTAATTAAAGATAATAATTAAAAATAAAAATCAAAGAGAACCAGCAGCAATCAAGAAAGTTTGTAAATTATCAGACTTCTGCTGGGAAAAAAAGAAATGCACTATGTGCACATATATCAAATCGTTGCATTGTACACCTTGAACATATACATATCTTTTACTTGTCAATCATCCATCACTAAAGATGGATTTTTTTTTTCAGTCATGGGGCTTGAACTCTGGGCCTGGGCTCTGTCCCTCAACTCTTCAGCTCACTGCTAGCACTCTACCACTTGAGCCACAGCACCATTTCTGGTTTTCTTGTGGTTTACTGGACATAAGAGTTTCACAGACTTTCCTGCCCAGGCTGGCTTTGAACCGCGATCCTCAGATCTCAGCCTCCTGAGTAGCTAGGATTACAAGTGTGAGCCACCGGCAACCAGCATAAGATGGAATTTTTTAAAGAGAGTAATAGGGATTGGATTTGCTCTCCTGACTTGAACAGTCAGTTGGGTAAAATGCATGAATTAATAGTTTTCAGACTAGATAACATGTAGTACAAAAAATTATCTCAAACATTAGGGAAATGAATGAATAATTCCTCCAATTGTTTCAGTTAACTTTTTCAAGTTTTTCCCCCCAAGCTACAAAGTAGAAGGATGGGACCCTAGACTGGAGTGTGGTGGCTATTCTTAATTGAAGAACCAGAGTTTACAGAAGCCAATGTAACTGGTAAATTGTAAGGTAGAGAGGAAAATGCTCGAGAGAGATGCAGAGGTGTTCCCTTGAGTCTTTGGATTATTGCTCTTGTGTATGCATGATGGGGAAGCTACCAGGAACAGATAATAGAATCATTGTAAAACACTAGGTTGAACAATTTCCACAGTTCCCACAGGGCTGAGAGTATTATGTGTTCCCACTAGCCAGAGTGGAAAAATTTTTTAGTACAAAACAAAGGGTAGATTTGTCAGAAGAGTAGCACTTTAGTAGAGAACACATATTAGCCTGTGAAGCAAGGACACTCTAAGAAAACTTAAAGGCAAGGCCAAGCAAGATGAAACTCATTCCAATTAATTTAATCTGGATAAAATAACAAAGTCCAATATTATTTCAAGAGATAAAACCAGTAAAGACTCAAGAGCATATAAACACAATGACTACTGTCCAAGCAAAATCATTTACCCATGCAAATGGGCATATATATATATATATATATATATATATATAATTCATTTTTTTGAGCAATGGAAATCGTGTTCATCTTTTCCAAGGGAGAGAGTGAGCCGAATTTTGGACTTCACTTACACAACAGAGGAATCACATCAGTTACCTAACTAAAATGAAACCAATCCTCACTTCTAGAATCAAAAATTTTCCCCATTCTGTTGTTCCCCTTCCCTTTCTTAATTCAAATAAACACACACACACACACACACACACACACACACACACACACACACACACACACACACACACACACACACACACACACACACACACACACAAAATACCAGGTACCAGAATCAAATACAGTGACAACAGGGGACATGCCATAGGGGGATGAATATCCCAAGGAAGCAAAAAAATCACATAGTACATTAAAAACAACAACAACAACAGAATGGTGAGACAAAGGTCAAGTGCAGAACTAATGCAACAGCAATATACACAAGACAAAATTTTGGAAATGATCTATACAACTTGAGAGTGGTGGTGGGGGAGGGCAAGTCGGAGAAAAATGAGGGAAGGGGTAACAAGTTTGAGAAGAAACGTACTTATTACTTATGTAACTGTAACCTCTGTACATCACCTTGACAATAAAAACAATTTTAAAAAACCTTTTCCCTCAGAATTATGAAGGTGTTCTTCCACTGTTTCCTAACATCAGCTTTTGCATGTAAAAAATGCAGTCACCTTATATGTGTTATTAAATTGTCATGAAGAAACCCACACTTTTATACAATTATTATACACCAATAAAAAAGAAAGTCCAGCTGGGCGCCAGTGGCTTAAGCCTGTAGTCCTATCTACTCAGGAGATCTACAGTTACTCTGAGATCTGAGGGTCACAGTTCAAAGCCAACCCAACCCAGGCAGGAAAAGTCCATAAGACTCTTATCTCCAACAAACCACTAGAAAACTGGAAGGTGTGCTATGGCTCAAGTGGTAGAGTGCTCTCCTTGGGCTGAAGAGTGCAGTGACCATGCCCAGGCCCAGAGTTCAAGCCCCATGACCAACAAAACAAAACCCCAAGTACAATGCTGCTTTGATATTTGTATTATTGTGTAGATGAACTGTCTCATCTTGCAATGAAGATTCCAGAATCTTCAAAATTCTACTTGATTTTGATGAAGAATAAGGGAAGGGGTAGGGTTTGGTCAGATATGGGAAAATGATGAAGGGAATGACACTGATCAAGATGCATTGTGTTCATAAACTGTGTTGTTAAATGGCAACCCCTTTGAACAACTACTTAAAGATACTAAAAAATAAGTCACACTAAAAAGATTATAAAGCTATATCTGGACATGAGACTTTAAAATTCATTCTAGTAAATTCTCTGTATCCTTGAGATGTGACAATTGTATGTCTTTCTGGCCCAGGAAAAATATTTTTTTTATTTTATTACTTCTTCAATAACTTATTGCCTTCAATTTCTTTTATTCCTTTCAGAACGTATTAGTAAGTTCTTGATTAATTTTTGAGTCACTAGTTTTTCCCCTATATTTTGAGAACGTTCTTCAACTTTTTGTTCTATCTATTCTTTTGAATTTCTTTTTAAAAATAATTGTATTTTTATCCTTACAAGTTATTTTTATAGCTTAATTCTATAACTTAATATTTTAGTGACAATGCAAATATCTCAATTCTGCCTAAGGATAACTTAAAATATTTTATTTTGTTTAAATTTATCTTCTATTCTCTGAATAGAGGCTCTACCTAGTCATTTCTTTTGTTTAACTTTCTCTTTTTCTTTTGATGCTTCTTTTCTTCATTGGCTCAGTCAAATATGGTCTCTGTTTATATTTAAGATAAAGGAGCATGATTTTCAATTCACCGTGTTTAAAATGGCCTCTGCTTTTATTTCTACCATCTGTTGAATTTGAGTATGGCATCCCTCCAAGGATGGTTGGCTATATTTCCATTCCAGTTTTCTTGTGAATTAATATGATTTTTAGTTTCTCAAAGCCAGAGAACTATGGAAAAGGGGTAAACATGAATGATTTGGCATACTGGATTTAAGTAGGAGGAGTAGTTATGATGGCAAATGACAACAGAAAATCGAGAAGTACTTATCAAATAATCAAACGAACATAACCTGCAGCGCAACGAACTAACACTGTGGACTATCCACAAGAAACAATGATAACATCAGTTCTGTGACTTAACTATCAAAGAGGTGCAATATAAATCTAATCATAGAGAAATATCTGACAAACTATCGTTTTCAAGGAAGTCAATTCTGAAATTCACAAAAAATGTAAGAAAAAACTGTAGATTAAGTTAGACTAAAAACTATGAGAACTAATTGGAGCACCAAATCTTGAATTACATACTTACTACTTTGGCAGGACTTTGGTAAATTCAATGAAGCATTTTGTTCAGATGATAATTTCAAAGTTAACATTCTGCTTTTAGTGTTTTATTATGGTTGCCTG
Source organism: Dipodomys merriami (assembly GCF_024711535.1). NCBI lineage: Eukaryota > Metazoa > Chordata > Mammalia > Rodentia > Heteromyidae > Dipodomys > Dipodomys merriami. Next base: position 12,162,347 of record NW_027204492.1, read on the forward strand.
GGTGGGAAATACCCTTATTAGCAGGAGACATATACTAAAACATTTGTGGATGATAGGCCATCTTGTCTCCAAAACTCTTAATTAGATCAAGAGATTTAAAGGTTGTACTTACCTGTGATATTCCTTTAAACTTGAAAAATATTGTACACTAAGCAGTTAATAGAGAAATTCAAATCAATACTAAAATATTTTTATGTACTCAAGACAAGGAGAATGGCAGAAAAGAAACTCAAGGACAAAACTTATGAACTGACTAGGAAACCAGTAACAAATTGATAGTTCTATGTAAATTATGTCAGAAACTGCTTCAAAGTAAAACACAGAGATGACTGTACAAGCTTAAAACACATAAAAGTACAAGGTGCATCTATAATTGTACTTATAAAAGATTCACTTTAAATAAATATTCACATATATGTGGAAAGCAAAAAGGAGGATACACAATTATATAATTAATAAACAGAATCTGGAGATCAAATATAATTCAATGAAAATAGTATTATTGGAGAAGAAGACAATTATGTTTGCATTACTGGAGATTAAACACAAGACCTGTGTTGCTAGCCAAGCAGTCTGCCACTTGATTTATGTACCTATTCCTTTTGCTTTTGTTTTGTGTGGGAATGCTAGAGCTTCATGGGAAATATCAATGAATGCATGGAGAACGAATGATGCCAGTGGAAAACTGCTGGTTGAGTGGTTGCTTACACTGAGTGTGTCTGACTTTTTGCAGTGATTCTGCCAAAAGACAGAATGAGTGCCTGTATGTAATTATTTTACTGCCTCCTGATATCACATTATCTACCTCTTGGAATGTGCCATCTTATCTGTTCCCAAGGGCAATTTGACCCTATAAAAATAGAGGGTGGAGGAGACATCTTAGGTTAACCATGCGTATGGGTTAAACTCATTCCTCACTCCATGGTGGTATTGGAATATTAATTATTTAATATTAAAATATTAAATATGAGAACTGTATGGGCAATTTTTCAATCATTATCTCAGCATATGCTGGATAGAATTGACAGTTTTGTTTTAAAATAGTGTCTCACTAACTTTTTCCAGGTTTGGACTCAAACCTGTAATCCTCCTGCTTCTGCCTTTTGAGTAGCTGGAATTACTCGCTCGTGCCACAACAGATGATTCAGAAGAGCATTTCTTAGTAACAGTCATCAATATATTAGAAATCTGTAACAATTCCAAAAGCGCATATGGCTAAAACATATCAATAAATCAATAAACAAAATGTGATTATATTGAAAATTGGAAATGATAAATCCACAAATAGAATTGGGGATGCTGTTTAAACTCTGTTGTTTCCTGTAGAATAAGTAGCCAGAAAACAGTAACAATATACACAATCTGATGAGTAGAAATCACTTGTACTCCATTGACAATTACAGAATATACCACCAAATAACCACAGAATACGCATACATTATTTTTTGTCTTAATTTACAATGTAGACCAAGATAGACCACATATAGGGACATAAATCAAGTCAATATATTTCAAATTCCTGAATATAGTGGAATGTTATCAGACTAATGAGAATATATTTTGAAAAGTTATAAATTCTTGGAAATGAAGCAATATATTTCTAAATAACTCATGGTAAAATAATCAAAGAGGAAGAAAATATCTCAAATGAAATAAAGTGAAAACTCAACACAGAAAACTTTGTGAGTTGGAGGTGTGCAAAAAATCCTTATCAAAATAAAAAAACCCATGAAGTTTGTACCTTATAGTACTAAAAAAACAGCACCAAATTGAACTCAAAATAAGTACAGTGAAAGAAAATGATGAAGAACAGATCTCAAGTCATTCAATGTATAAATAACAGGCAAATGAACTAAGTCACGTGTTGGCTTTTTTTTTTTAAATTGTATTTTATTTTATTTGAGAACATACTGTACAGAGGGGCTACAATTACATGGGCAGGATAATGCATACATTTCTTACCAAGCATTGCAGCCTCCTCCTTTGTTTACACTTCACTTCCCTTCCCCGCCTCCCCCCTCCCCCCACCCAATTTTACCCCCCTCCCCCCACCCAATTATACCCCCCTCCCCCCCCACACCGACATTGTAAAGCTGGTTTGACATGACATTTTGTACTTCTCATTGTTGCAACAGGTCCACCTGAATCCTTAAACGACTTGTTTGTCCCCATCTCCTCCACATGTTATACTGACATCAAATATAGTGAAAGCGGGGGTTACACTGTGGGGGAGGGACATACAAAGCAACAAAGAAATAATCTTATAAATGCGTTAGAAACACATGCATGAAAGAAACGAAAACATTAAAATACATATTTAAGGTTTCATTTTCCTAACATCACATTATCTGACCTTTTCCGCTTGACTCATACCTATACTAGATATTGCAAATAAGGGAAACCATGGGACCTATGCTTCTTTGGGCCTGGCTTACTTCACTTAATATAATTTTTTCCAAACCTTTCCATTTCCTAACAAATGGGGAAATGTCATTCTTTCTGATGGAGGCATAGAATTCCATTGTGTATATATACCACATTTTCTTGATCCATTCATCTACTGAGGGGCATCTGGGTTGGTTCCATGTCTTAGCTATGGTAAATAATGCTGCAATAAACATAGTTGTGCTGGTAGCTTTAGTGTGGTCTTGTTTGTAAACATTTGGGTAAATGCCCAAAAGAGGGATTGCTGGATCATAGGGGAGATCTATGTGAAGTCTTTTGAGGAACCTCCATACTGCTTTTCAAAGTGGTTGAACAAGTTTACATTCCCACCAACAATGAAGTAAGGTTCCTTTCTGTCCACATCCCCTCCAGCATCTCTTGTTGTTAGAGTTCTTGATTTTTGCTGTTCTAACTGGAGTGAGGTGATATCTCAATGTTGTTTTGATTTGCATTTCTTTTATGGCTAGGGATGTTGAACATTTCTTCATGTGTCTATTGGCCATCCTTCTTTCTTCTTCAGAGAAGCTTCTCTTTAAGTCTTTCGCCCACTTATTTATTGGGCAGTTGTTTCTTTGAGGATTTGTTGTTGGGGGGTTTAATTTTTTGAGTTCCAAGTATATTTTAGATATGAGACCCTTGTCCGTTGTATGGCTAGTAAAGATCTTCTCCCAATCGGTGGGCTTTCTATTGATCTTGCCAGCTATGTCATTTGCCCTGCAGAAGCTCTGCAATCTTATGCAATCCCATTTGTCCAACCTTTCTTTGATTTGTTGTGCTTCCGGGTCTCTATTCAGAAAATTTCGACCTGAGCCAAGGAGACCTAGGGTTTCTCCTATTCCATCCTGTAATGTTTTCAGAGTGTCTGCTTTGAGTTCAAGGTCTTTGATCCATTTGGAGTTGATTCTGGTGCAGGGTGATATATAAGGATCTAGCTTTAGTTTTCTACATGTAGTTAACCAATTTTGCCAGCACCATTTACTGAAGAGGCTGTCTTTCTTCCATTCTATTGTTTTAGCTTCCTTATCGAAGATTAGATGGCTATAGGTCTGTAGGTTCATTTCTGGGTTTTCAATTCTATTCCATTGGTCCTGAGGTCTGTTCTTATGCCAATACCAAGCTGTTTTGATTACTATGGCTTTATAGTAGAGTTTGAAATTTGGTATTGATATTCCTCCAGCAGTGTTCTTTCCGTTGAGGAGCGTTTTTGCTATTCGGGGTCTTTTATTGTTCCATATGAATTTTTGGATTGCCTCCTCTATTTCCTTGAAGAATGAGGGTGGAATTTTGATAGGTATCGCGTTGAATTTGTAGATAGCCTTGGGAAGTATTGCCATTTTCACGATGTTAATCTTGCCAATCCAGGAGCATGGGAGGTTTTGCCATTTTTTAAGTTCTGTGTTGATTTCCTTTTGCAAGATTTTAAAGTTTTCATCATAGAGGTCCTTCACTTCTTTGGTTAAGTTAATTCCTAGGTATTTTATTTTTTGTGGGGCTATTACAAATGGAGTTGCTTTCCTAATTTCAGCCACACTTTTCTCATTGTTGGCATATAGAAAAGCCATTGATTTTTGGGGGTTAATTTTATAACCTGCTACTTTGCCAAAGTTTTGAATCAGCTTGAGTAATTTGGGAGTGGAGTCTATGGGATTCTTTAAATACAAGATCATGTCATCTGCAAAGAGGGAGAGTTTTATTTCTTCTTTCCCTATTTGGATCCCCTTTATGTCTGCATCTTGTCTTATTGCTGTAGCTAGGCATTCTAATACTAGATTGAAGAGAAGTGGAGAGAGTGGGCATCCTTGTCTTGTTCCTGAGTTAAGAGGAAATGGCTTTAGTTTTTCACCATTGAGTATAATGCTGGCTGTAGGTTTGTCATATACAGCCTTTATTGTATTGAGGAATGTTCCATGGATTCCTAATTTTTCCAGAACCTTCATCATAAAGGGGTGTTGGATCTTGTCAAATGCTTTTTCTGCATCTATTGAGATAACCATGTGGTTCTTATTCTTGCTCCTGTTGATGTGATGAATAATATTAATTGATTTGCGTATATTGAACCAGCTTTGCATCCCTGAAATGAATCCTGTTTGATCATGGTGTATGATTTTTTGGATGAATTGTTGAAGTCGATTGGCCAAAATTTTGTTGAGAAGTTTTGCATCAATGTTCATCAAAGAAATGGGTCTATAGTTCTCTTTCTTTGATGAGTCCCTGCCTGGTTTTGGGATGAGGGTTATGATGGCTTCATAGAATGTGTTCGGTAGTGAGCTTTCTCTTTCAATTTCATTGAAGAGTTGGAGGAGTATTGGTGTGAGCTCTGCTTTGAAGGCCTTGTAAAATTCCGCTGTAAAACCATCTGGTCCTGGACTTTTCTTAGCTGGGAGGTCTCTTATTGCTGTTTCTATTTCAATGCTTGATATGGGCCTGTTAAGCTGGTTTAACTCATCTTGGTTTAGTTTTGGCATGTCAATATTTGCTAGGAAAAGGTCCATTTCTGTCAAGTTCTCAAACTTATTAGCATAAAGTTTTGAGAAGTATTCCCTTATAATGTTCTGAATCTTGGTTGTTTCCGTGGTGATGTTTCCATTCTCATCTCTGAGTTTATTAATTTGGGTGTGTTCTCTCCTTTTTCTGATAAGGTTTGCTAAGGGTCTGTCAATTTTGTTAAGTTTTTCGAAGAACCAACTCTTTGTTTTGTTGATTCTTTCTATAGTTTTTTTGGATTCTAATTCATTTAATTCTGATTTAATTTTGATTATTTCTTTCCGTCTACTGGATTGGGGTTTATCTTGCTGCTCTTTTTCAAGGAGGTTTAGATGTGTCATTAAATTGCTAGTTTCCGATCTCTCCAATTTGTTGATGTAGGAGCTCAGAGCTATAAACTTGCCTCTGAGTACTGCCTTTGCTGTGTCCCAGAGGAGCTGGTAATTTGTGTGTTCATTTTTGTTGAATAGCATGAACATTTGAATTTCCTTTCTAATCTCTTCCATGACCCACTCATGATTCAGCAGTGTGTTGTTCAGCCTCCATGTGATACCGGACTTTCTTTGGTGGCTTTTGGTGTTGAGTTCTAATTTTATTCCCTTGTGGTCAGAGAGAATGCAAGGTATAACTTCAATGTTTCTGAATTTAGACAAGTTTGCTTTGTGGCCTAAAATGTGATCTATTTTAGAAAATGTTCCATGTGCTGCTGAGAAGAACGTGTATTCTGATGCTGCTGGGTGAAATGTTCGGTAAATGTCTGTTAAGTCTAGTTGATCTATGCAGGTGTTTAGATCTGCGGTTTCTCTGTTGAGTTTTTGCCGAGTTGATCTATCTAGTGGGGAGAGTGGTGTGTTAAAATCCCCAACAATTAATGTCTTTGGATCTATATGGGATTTGAGGGAAAGTAGTGTTTCTTTGATAAATTTGGGTGCTCCATTGTTTGGCGAATAGATATTTAGAATTGTAATATCCTCCTGAAGGAGAGATCCTTTAATTAGTATGTAGCGACCTTCTTTATCTCTTCTCACAAATTTTAATTTGAAGTCTATTTTATCTGATATTAGGATTGCAACTCCCGCCTGTTTATGAGGGCCGTTTGCTTGGTAGATTTTGTTCCAGCCTTTAACCTTGAAAATATGTTTGTTTTTAAGGGCAAGATGTGACTCCTGCAGGCAGCAGATAGAAGGGTCTTGTTTTTTAATCCAATTAGACAGTCTATGTCGCTTAATTGGAGAGTTCAGTCCGTTAACGTTAAGAGATAGGCCTGAGAGGTATTTGGGAGTTCCTGCCATGTTATCCACCTTCTTGGGGGCTGTGAAAGCTGGGTTCTTCCTAAGGTTCTTGGATTCTCAGTTTGGGTGCAGTTTCTTGGCCTTTGTTGCGTTCTTGTTGGTTTTCTATGTGTAGGACATCTTTAAGAATCTTTTGTAGGGCTGGTTTGGTGGAGATGTATTGTTTCAATTTTTCTTTGCTATGGAAGGTTTTTATTTGGCCTTCAGTTATGAAGGAGAGTTTAGCTGGGTACAGTATTCTTGGTTGATAGTTGTTTGTTTTTAGGGCATGGCATACGTCATTCCAGGCTCTTCTTGCTTTGATTGTCTCTGCTGAGAAATCTGAGGTGATTCTAATTGGTTTCCCTTTATAGGTGATTACCCTTTTCTCCTTGACAGCTTTAAGGATCTTTTCCTTGGTCTGGGTTGATCCTGTGTGGATTATAATGTGACGGTGGGATGTCCTATTCTGGTCTGGTCTATTTGGGGTTCTAAAAGCTTCTTGTATCTGAATAGGCCTATCTTTTTGTATGTTTGGGAAGTTCTCTGCTAGGATCCTGTTAAACAAATTTCCTAGACCATTAACTTCTGTTTCTAGGTGCTCCTCTACACTCTACATTATCCTTAGATTGGGCCTTCTGATGGTGTCTTCCAGGTGTTGGATAGACCTATCATATTTCTTGGACTTGTCTTGGATGGTTGTATGTTCTTTCTCTATAATATCTAGGCTGTCTTCAATCCCTGAGATTCGATCTTCTGCATGGTCTAACCTGCTGTCAAGACTCTCTACTTTGTTTTTAATCTCTTTTCCTTCTAGTTGGTCAGCTTTGATGGCTTCAAGTTCTTTGTTGAAGCTCTGTTTTAGGTCTTGTATGAATTTCTTTACTTCCTTAATTTGGTGTTCAGTGTTTGTTCTCAAATCACTTAGTTGATTGGTTATGGTTTCTTTGGACTCCCATTCCTTCTGTTGGGTTCCATTCAGCATTCCCTTTGTGGTCTCCCTGACTTCCTTCAGCTCTTTGTTAATGGATTCCATGAATGCCTTTAGTGATCTTTGTGTATTCTCTACCTGGTCTCTTAATTCGTGAATTACTCTTTGATTAGTTTCCTCCCTTCTGTGGGATTCCTGCAGTTCTCTTTGAGTGTTCTCTGCCTGCTCACGCCATTCCTCCCTTTCTCTTTGAGTATTCTCAAGTTGTTCATGCAAATCCTTTATCAGTTTTTGAGAAGCTTCCTCACGCTTATGATATTCCTGTATAAACTTCTGGGATGCCTCCTCTCTCTCCCTATCACGCTCATACAGAGTCCTTTGTACATTGTCAAACTTCTCATTTATCATGTTTGCTATTAGTGTTTGTAGAGCTATTTGGGAACTCTCCTCTGGATTATTCTTTATCTGTTCTAATCCCTGATTATCAAGGTTGGGAATTGAGATACCCGAATTTGCCATTTTTCTTGTGTTTTTCCGGCTTACTCGGCCCATTTGAGATAAAGATTGCACCAGTTTTGTGCTAGAACACTATCTTAAGGCAACCATCAACCAAAGTTTGCATTTGTACCGTCAATAGTCTACAGATACAATCTAGTTCAACAGATACATCTATTCAACATCAAACGACTATATGTTAAAGGACATCGAACCGCAGAAAAGAATTTGGAAAACCAGAAATTATTAGGATTAGGGAGAGATGTGGGTAAAAAATGGGAATAGATTGGTGTGGGGAGGCACAGGGAGAGTTAACTATGTCCTAATCACAGTGCAGGAAATGGGTTGGGTAGGATGCAAGTAGAGAGAGAGAGAAAAAGAAGAGACGGAAAGGGGAATAAAGAGAGACCAGAAAAAGAATAGAAACGTAAAAATTAATGTTATTATAGAGGTTAAAAGACCGTCTATTTAGAGAGGAATGTGAATATGTTCAGAGAAGGGGAGGGACATAGAGGAGATGTGAAAATCTTTAAGGATGGGAAAGGGAGAAGAAAAGATCAGAAGTTCAGTAGAGCTAGATAAAAAACAAAAAGATAATTAAGAAAGAAAGAAAAAGAGAAAGAAGACAAGAAAAGAAAGGAAAACTCTCATTCACGTATTCCTAAAATAAAAATTATAAGATGAGAAAAAAAAAAGTTACTGGAAAACAATTATTTTTTCAGAAGAGGCAAAAAATTAAAGATTAATAAAAGTTTTAGCAGGGAAAAAAATTTATATATATAAATATATATATATATATATATATATATATAAGGTAACAAAAAACAAAAAACAAGCAAAAAAAGAAAAGAAGAAGAAGAAGAAGAAAAAAAAAAGAAAAAAAAGAAAAAAAAGTCTTTTGATTTTTTTTTTGGGGGGGGGAGGCGTGGGAAGAATCCTGTATCTCCCTTTTGTCTGCAACCAGTCTCTTGTTGGAGTCTCTGGTCAGCTTGAGGTCCTGTGGCTTGATTGGTTTCTTAAGTCGGTTGGCTGGAAGAGGCAGAAAAATGCTCTGCTTTACCCAAGATTTTGAGATCCCCTTCCCAGGTTAGTTTTCTGGGAGGGTGGTCTGCTTTGAGAGTCACAAAAGAGTGGGATGTGGTGATGAGGCTAGGTTCTGGGTAGAGTTGAGGCCTTTCAACAAAGAGTAGCTTTTCCCTGGGGCTATTTTGTGATAAAGCTCACAGCGCCCAGCCTGGAGCCATTCTCAGGGTTTCTGTTTTTCAATTGATTGTGGTGGCTGCTAGAGGGAGGGGCAGCCTCTGGCTCTGGTTACCCAGTGAGGCAAGGCACTCCGATGGCTGGCGCCTGAGCTGGGTGACTTTTCCCTGGATGGAGCTGAGTCTGGCAGGTCACTTCGCCGTTAAGTTCTTGTGACCTGCTAAATGACTCATTTTATTCCAAGGCCTGAGCTGGAGCTAGCAGCTCCTCCGAGCTTTGTCGGTATCCAAGATGGAGATCACCGGTGCTGGGGGGGGAGGGGTGGCCTTCCCTCCTCTGCTCCCTGAGGAGTGAGGATGTCGGGGTTGTACTCACGCCGAGTCTTGGATCCTGGGTCGTCTCTGGTCTGCAAACAGCAGGATGAAGATGTTCGCTCCTTGTCGGTTCTTGTTGGTGTTGAGTAGAATCCGCTCGTCCGCTGCGTCTGGCTCCTTCGTCCCCGACTCTCTGTGTCTCAGGTATGACTCCGCGGCGCTGGTCGCCGCCGCGACCCCGCCGCCGGAGCGGCAGCTGATGCGTTTCCTTGGCTTCCCCTCTCTTGTCTAACTCTCTGTCCTGTGATGGCACACTTGGTGTGATTCTCTGGCTTAGGACTGTTCACTGGAATTCTAAAACTACTTTCTTTTTTTTTTTTTTTTTTTTTTTTTTTTTTTAAAGTTCTTTTTTTTTTTTTTTTTTAAATTGTATTTTATTTTATTTGACAACATACTGTACAGAGGGGCTACAATTACATGGGCAGGATAATGCATACATTTCTTACCAAGCATTGCAGCCTCCTCCTTTGTTTACACTTCACTTCCCTTCCCTGCCTCCCCCCTCCCCCCACCCAATTTTACCCCCCTCCCCCCACCCAATTATATCCCCCTCCCCCCCCCCACACCGAAATTGTAAAGCTGGTTTTGACATGACATTTTGTACTTCTCATTGTTGCAACAGGTCCACCTACTTTCTATGCGAGAGCTTGTTCAGATTCCAGCTTCTCCTCCGCCATCTTCCCGGAACTCCACCACGTGTTGGCTTTTGAAGATGATGTAGACTCCTTCAGGGTCTAGACCCAGGTTTCAGCGGTGTCTGGAGGATTAAAACTCATTATCTGGAAATTGTTATCTTCCTACTGTTTAGTTTTGTTCCCTGTCCTCTCCACATTTTATTCAGACGTGACACAAGTTTTCTACTTGTGGTCTTCTTTGACTACCAGCCCCAGGATGTTGGTCATTAAATTGTCAAGAAAAACCAGGTGAATAAACTCTGGCACAAGACATAGTGATTTTTCCTACAGAACACAATCCATGTAGTCCCCAGTCCTTGAGAAAGTTGCCTCCTACATTTTAGAAACTCCTACGGTGTCTTTCCCTCAAAAGTGGGTAGAGTGACATTATTGAGGTTTGCTCTGGCTGTTCCCGACTGACTGTCTAGTTTGTCTGAGCCTCTCAAAGCAGTGGTCAGAAACATTTATTTCTGTACTCTTTAGCCTAGTGTTCCTTCAGCATTAGATGCCCCTGGTGTCCCCGAACATACATTAGGGGTTGACCTAAAAGTGCAACTGGTAGAAAATTGGTTAGCCTAAGGATTGGAGCAAATTAGGACAACTGTGTGCTATCAGAATAGCTGGAAAGTGTTAGGAAGGATTTATGGGAGTAACAACTCTTGCATATGAGGTTGAAGTGGTTATAAACATTTTGATAAAAACCTGGCAATTCTTAAGAGAGTAAACATGCAACTATCCAATGATTCAGCCATTGCTCTTCTAGATCAGTATTCAAGAAAAATAAAAAAAATACCTATACATGGGAAGGAATTTGCTCCAAAATCTTTATAATACTTCTGTCTATATTCATAATAGCTCCAAGGGAAAATAGCTCAGATGTTCATCCACAGAAAAGTAGGCAATGTTATACATTCATAATAATGAAATGTTATTTTGTAATAAAACAAAATGCATTCCTGATATACACTACAGGATTAATTTAATAAACACTGCACTGAGTAAAGAGTGTATATGCAAAGGTATGTACAATGAATATGCAAATATGCATTAAATTTTGGGATAGGCAAAACCCTTGTTGCTCCCAAGGTGAAGGAAGGTAGAACTGACTGTAAAGGGACAAAGGGAACTTTTGAGGTATTGTTCTGATGTGCTTTCTCCAATTTCGTAGTTAAAAGATACTTATTTTAGGGGCTAGGAAGGTGGCTAAGAGGTAGGGTGCTTGCCTTGCATGCATGAGGCCCTCGGTTCAATTCCTCAGCACCACATAAACAGAAAAAGCCAGAAGTGGAACTGTGGCTCAAGTGGTATAGTGCTAGCCTTGAGCAGAAAAGCTGAGAGACAACGCCCAGCCCCAGAGTTCAGACCCCACGACTGAACAAAAAGAGATACTTATTTTAAATATACCAATTTTACTTAAACAAGACAGAGGTGTATGTCTTAAAGTAGCTGGGGGAGTGTGGAGAGAGAAAGACAAAACACAAATGGCAGAATGCTGATAACTATTCAAGTTGGATGAATGAGCACATGTGACTTCATTTAATGGTTTTATTGAGTTAATGTCTAAAATTTTATGTAATGAAAAGAAAAAAAGGAGTGGACAAATGGAAGAGGAGACGAGGGGAGAACGCAATCAAGATTTGAATGTAAACCCTACAAAATTAAGAAGAGTGAGGGCAGGGGTGAGTATAAGAGGAATGGGTGAGAAAGTTGCAAGGGGTGACATTGATCAAGATGTATTCATAAACTGCATTGTTAAATGGCTGCTCTTTTGTACAACAAAAATACAGTAAAAATGAGAAGAAAGTTTAAAAATGTAAAAAGAAAAAGAATGAAAGCAGTCATTACTAACAGTAATTTGCATGGGAATTCTCCACGGTGAATTAGCAGTCTCTAAGAATCAAACAAATGGACAAAATAATGGTTACTATCTTTGGCTTGTAGTATGTACTCTGGTGGTCATTCATTAGATGTGTAGATGTGTATATGAACACACACACAGACACACACACACACAAACACACACGCACACACACACAGAGGGAATTACCACAATTATTTACTCTGATATATTAGTGGTTAGCTTCACATCATAGGATTATCATTGAGTTTTACTGTATTTTTCTGCCTCTTCCAAATATATAATTATATTATATTCATGTATTTAATAATAATACAAAACGTTAAATAATCATTGTCATTGAATTTATTTTGTATCGTTATTCTCATTTCCAAAATTCTGCCGTTAATTGTTTAGTTTTTCTGTTAGGTATACAAGCTTTTGCCAAGGTATGACTCTCAGGGGTACTCTTTTTGTAAAGATAAACTATGTAATACTGCACAGGAGATCTGCTTATTAGACATTGGGCACACTTTCTGTAGAACCAAAATAACTCTTCAGAAATTTCCTGCCAAATTCCCAGCTAAACAGTTATGCAAATGTAACTACATCTAAATTAAAAGTGCTGAAATGATACAGCCAACAGACTGTAGCATGATTGCTTTTGTTGGTATAGGTAGGAAGATTGGGACTTTTTAAAGTAAACAACATGTATCAGAGTAGACTTTGTTTCCTACTTGTTTGGAGTCAGGTAGTATATAAGGAAGGAAAAGTTACCAGGTGCTGGTGGCTCATACTTGTAATCCTAGCTACTCAGGAGGCTGAGCTCTGAGGATCGTTGTTCAAAGCCAGTTGGGGCAGGAAAGTCCGTAACACTCTTATTTCCAATAAACTACCACCAGAAAACCAGAAGTGGCACTGTGGCTCAAGTGGTAGAGTGCTTGCCTTGAACTGAAGAGCTGAGGGACAGTGCCCAGGTTCAGAGTTCAAGGCCCACGACCAATCAAAAAGAAAAAGAAAAAAGACAGGAAAAGTGACAAGTGAAAATAAAATAGTTTGAATAAGAAAATAAAAGACAGGATTAAGTTACAAACAGAAGGAAGCTTCTACACCTGCATAAAAAAATAAAATTACACATAAACTTAATTGCAGATAAAGCTTGCATGCCTTACAAATTATACATAACAGAGTGATGTCAGCTTTTCTGGTCCATATATGAAAATGCCATTATGTAGTTTTGTTATGTTTATGACTTGCCTTCAAAACTCGATTTTAAAATAGTTAATTCTGAAGAGTCCAGTATATATTATTTTTGGCTATTTGTCCCTGGATTAAAAACTTTCAAAACGGATCACTCTATCTTCTGCCTGATTATATTCTTAGAACAGTGGTCAATGCCTGGCTCATAACAGGTACTCAATATTTGTTCAGCAAATTGCTCTTCTCAAAAGCATCTGACAAAGAAATTTTGTAAATATGCATTGAAGTAGTTATCCATTAACTTATCCATCTCATGAATTGATTAAGTATGTGTTATAGGCCAGACACTCATCTCGTTGCTGAAGACAGGAGCAAATTAACCTCCTTGCTCTTGAGGAACTTATATCCTAATGAAAAATTACTATCCACACAACATAATTGAATAAAACTCTGAGTTTTCATTGACATAAGGTCATATACTGAGAAAGTATATGACCTTAGCACATTGAGGGAGCCTTCACTCCCATGGTACTTTTCTTTGGTAGGTGAATGTGATCAAAGCAGCCTAAGGTGACAAGTGTCAGCACATGCAATTATTACAATTGAATGGTTTTCCAAGATACGACGTGAGAGTCACTACACAAACATCTAGTTCTTAAGGCAGCATCCTAAGAACCAGGAGAGATGGTTTCCAATGGAAACAGAGATTCTCTTCATTGACAAAGACAAATTGCTGCACTATGACTTTCCTCTTTCTAATTTCCGGGCTAGTCCAGATCAATCAATACTCCTTAGACAGCATTCACTTGTGCCTGTGACAAGCATTATTTTTTGGAGGCCATTTGTTAAGCTTCTCATTAATGAAAAGCAAAACTGTAGCATCTTTAGTCACTTACACTCTGTTTCCTGGCCTTGCTCCGTCTGGTAATGATATTACAGACAGATGAAATCAGTACATTGTGATATTATGCAAATGTGCACTGACAGATTGAGCTAAGAATAGTGTGCGTTAGGCTATTTCACTTTATTTGTTGTATAGATGAATTTGGCATTTTTTTAAAAAAATTAAGGAACCTAATAGATATTAAAAAATATGAGAGGGGTGACACTGATTAAGATGTGTTGTCAATGGCTCAACAGCATTGTACATAGGAACACATAATATGATGTTTATAAAAATGAACTCCAAGAAATGGAAACAAGAGGGTTTTTTGTGTACTGTTGGCAGTTATTTTATATTGTTTTTGGTTTATTCCCTGCTGACAGTCTTTTTTATTTCTGCACCCTTTTTCTTATATATAAGTTTATCTGATTTGCGGAAAGAAAGGGGAATCACAGAAATGGTGAGACAAGGGTGAACTAATGCAATAGTGATACTCATTAGACGCTATGTTGGAAATTAACTTTACAATTTGGAGGAGGAGGAGGAGAGTGAGTTGGCAAGTGGGAGAAAATGAAGGAGGGGGTAACCCTGTTCAAAGAGAAATCTACTCATTACCTTACTTATAAATCATCATGTTTACAATAACTTTTTAAAAAGATGTGTTATACTCATAAATGGCTTTGTAGAATGGAAACTTCTCTGTAAAACTATTTAAAGATAATAAAGACATAAATTTAAAAATAAAGTTGAAAGCTGGGCATTGACGGTGGCTCTCTCCTGTAGTCCTAGCTACTCAGGAGGCTGAGATCTGAGGATCATGGTTCATAGCCAGACTTGGTAGAAGAGTCCCCATGAAACTTTTATCTCCAATTAACCATTCAAAAACTGGAATTGGCACTATGGCTCTAAGTGGTAGAATGTATCCTTGAGCAAAAAGAAGCTTAGGGACTGCACCCAGGCCCTGGTTTCAAGCCCTACGACCATAGAAGGAAAAATAAGCTTTCATTAGAAATGTCTATTTTTGTGAAGTCCAAATAAACACCAGTCTAAGGAACAACCTTCACCTTAATGGTTTTAAAACTAGGAATCCAGGGTAGGAAACAGAACAAGGCTGTCCTTTTGAATGAGTTATACAAAATTGGGCTAGATGCCCAGTAGAGCTTGGTGGATTTGGCCCCCATCAATTTACTATAGACAAAAAGGTGCTGAGAATTTGTAGATAGCCTTGGGAAATACTGCCATTTTCACGATGTTGATTCTTCTAATCCAGAAACATGGGAGGTTTTTCCACTTCCTAAGTTCTGCTTTGATTTCCTTTTTCAGGTTTTTAAAGTTTTCATCATAGAGGTCCTTCACTTCTTTGGTTAAGTTAATTCCTAGGTATTTTATTTTTGTGAGGCTATTACAAAGGAGTTGCTTTCCTGATTGCAGCTGTGCTCTTCTCATTGTTGGCATACAGAAAAGCCATTGATTTTTTAGGTTAATTTTATAACCTGCTACTTCACCAAAGTTTCGAATCAGCTCGAGTAATTTGGGAGTGGAGTCCGTGGGATTCTTTGAATACAAGATCATGTCATCTGCAAAGAGGAAGAGTTTTACTTCATCTTTCCCTGTTTGAATCCCCTTTATGTTTGCATCTTGTCTTATTGCTGTAGCTAGGCATTCTAATACTAAATTGAAGAGAAGTGGAGAGAGTGGACATCCTTGTCTCTTTTTAAGTATAATGCTGGCTGTAGGTTTGTCATATACAGCCTTTATTGTATTGAAGAATGTTCCATGGATTCCTAGTTTTTCTGGAACCTTCATCATAAGGGGGTCGTGGATCTTGTCAAATGCTTTTTCTCCATCTATTGAGATAAGCATGTGGTTCTTATCCTTACTCTTGTTGTTGTGATGAATTATAGCAATTGACTTGCGTATATTGAACCAGCTTTGCATCCCTGAAATGAATCCTGTTTGATTGTAGTATATGATTTTTTGATGAATTCTTGAAGTAGATTGGCCAAAATTTTGTTGAGAAGTTTTGCATCGATGTTCATCAAAGAAATGGGTCTATAGTTCTCTTTCTTTGATAAGTCCCTGTCTGGTTTTTGGATGAGGGTTACGATGGCTTCGTACAACCTCATTCTTCAATGAAATAGAAGAAACAATCCGAATAGCAAAAACGATACTTGACTGAACGAATAGCGCTGGAGGAATATCAATACCAAATTTCAAACTCTACTACAAAGCCATAATAATAAAAACAACTTGGGATGGGCACAAGAACAGACCTGAGGACCAACGGAATAGAATAAAAACCCAGAAATGAACCCACAGACCTATAGCTACTTAATCTTTGATAAGGGAGCTAAAAAAATAGAATGGAAGAAAGACAGCCTCTTCAATAAATAGTGCTGGAAAAATTGGTAAATCACCTGTAGAAAACTAAAGTTAGATCCATATATATCACCCTGCACCAGAATCAACTCCAAATGGATCAAAGACCTCGGAGTTAAACAGACACTCTGTAAACAGTACAGGACAGAATAGGAGAAACCCTAGGTCTCCTTGGCACAGACCGAAATTTTCTTAATAGAGACCCAGAAACACACCAAATCAAAGAAAGGTTGGACAAATGAGATTGCATGAAGCTTCAGAGCTTCTTCATGGCAAAGGACATAGCTAGCAAGATCAATAGAAAGCCCACGGATTGAGAGATCTTCACTAGACATAGAACAGACAAGGGTCTCATATCTAAAATATACTTGGAACTCAAAAAATTAAATCCCCAACAACAAATCCTCAAAGAAACAACTGCCCAATAAATAAGTGGGCTAAAGACTTAAAGAGAAACTTCTCTGAAGAGGAAAATAAGAATGGCCAATAGAAGAAATGTTCAATTTCTCTAGCCATAAAGGAAATGGGAATCAAAACAACATTGAGATTCCACCTCACCCCAGTTAGAATGGCTATAATCAAGAACCCTAACAACAACAGATGCTGGAGGGGATGTGGCTAGAAGGGAACCTTACTTCATTGTTGGTGGGAGTGTAAACTTGTTCAAGACTTTGGAAAGCAGTATGAACCTCAAAAGGCTCCACATAAAGCTCCCCTATGACCCAGCAATCCCACTTTTGGGCATTTATCCAAATGATCACAAACAAGACCATACTAAAGCTATCAGCACAACTATGTTTATTGCAGCATTATTTACCATAGCTAAGATATGGAACCAAACAGATTCCCCTCAGTAGATGAATGGATCAAGGAAATGTGCCTCCATCAGAAAGAATAACACTGCCCCATTTGTTAGAAAATGGAAAGACTTGGAAAAAATATATTAAGTAAAGTAAGCCAGGCCTAAAGGAACATAGGTCCCATAGTTTCCCTTATTTGCAATAACTAGTATATGTTTGGGACAAGCAGAAAAGGTCAAAAGCTATGTACATAATACCAGATAAGATGATGTTAAGTGAAATGAATCCCAAGATAGGGACACAAGTGTTTTTTTTTCTTTCTTGCTATTGTTTCTAACATATTTATAATGTACCATGTGATTTTTTTGTTTCTTTGTATGTTCCTCCCCCATGGTATAACCCCTGTTTTCTCTGTATGTGATGTCGGTGCCCCAAATCTTGTATATACACTTCTCTAATTTGGGGAGGGGAAGGGAAAAACATAATGCTTAAATACGGATACAGATTGACCCATTGTAACAATGAGATGCACTATGTTGAAAAACGAACTTTACTATTTAGGAGGGGGGGAAGGGGGCATGTAGTTGTGGAGGTGGGAGGGAAGGGATGGTAGGGGAAAAACAAAGGAGGAGGTAACAATGTGTGATAGGAAATATACTCATTACCTTGCTCATGTAACCATAACCACTCTGTACAGTAGAAAGTGTGTAAAAAAAAAGAAAAACTTAAAAAAGGTGCTGATTATGGTTCATGGTAATTCTAGAGGGTATTTTCTAGTGCATACAGCAGTAATTTAGGCTAGTCTTGTTCAATAATTTGTTAATGAATTGGTGAAAGCATTTATAAAATTTACAAAAATCCTGCTTATGATGAGAATTTATTAGGCAAAGTGAATGCATTGTTAAGACATAACCAGCAATCACAGATTTCCTCAAACTAAATTTTTAGTCTGAATCAAAAGGAATAAAACTTGAATGACATAAGCAAATACCACTTGTACTGAAAAAAGCCAGTTCTACAAGTATAGTTTAAAGAAATGCTACCTTATGGTAGGGTAACTCTTAGCCAAAGATCAGGGAACATACTTCCTTCTGGGCTCTACATTGATTAATTAATTATTCTTCTAAGACTTAACTAAAGTATTTTGAACTCAGAGTTAAAGGGGTTTTTCGACAAAGGCCACTTTGTACTAAAGACAAAATTAAGGTTCAATTACTTTTTAATTTTAATGTGTTCTCAGTCCTAGGCTGGCAACATTTCTTTCTTTTGTTATAAATAGGTGAAAAGTAAGAACTCTATTCTTTCCTACCTTTTCAGGACAATGAACGTGATTATTGTTTCTTCAGAGTATATATCCAAACTCTTGTATATTATTATGCCCTAATCTTATATTAAGACAAAAGTCTTAATGTCTAATAACACATTTTCTCTTCACATTTAGGACCCTGAGAAGGAACAAGACAAAGTATCTCATTTTTTCTTTTTCTTTTAAAGCATGCCAATGTATGAATTATCATTCACAAATTCAATAGCCTAATAAGTGTGTTAGTAGTCTGTAAGGAACAACAATTTATTAAGCTTGTGATTTATAGGTGCAGGAAGGTCACATGGACATGGCAACGATCAGTTTTTGGCTTGGAATGTCAGTAGGTTTCAGAGCTCTCTTGGCAGACTGTTCAAGGAATATATAGAAAGCGTATGGTTTACTTAATATGTTTTTAAAAATTTTAGTAGTTTCTTATAAGAAGAAGAAATATATATATAATAGAAAATGGAGCTTCTGATGTAGCCTTGGTTTATGCTAATCAAACTTATATTACTAAAGAAATCAAACAATGGTTTTGATTTGCTATATACTAGTCAGACCAACCTTGCATAGTGTGTCCTAATCTCCACATTTTAAATATATATTTTTATTGTAAAAATACTGTACAGAGGAGTTACAGTTACATGAGTAAGGTAATGAGTCCATTTCCTATCCAGCATTGTTACCCCCTCCTTTGCCCTACCATCCCTTCCCTCCTTCCCACCCCACCCCCATGCCTGAAGTTGTAAAGTTTATTTTCAACATAGTGTCTTGTACATCTCATTGTTACAATAGGTCAGCCTGTATCCCTATTTAAGCATTTTGTTTTTTCCCTTCCTCAATCTCCATTTTTATATACTATATTTTGGAAGAAAAAAGATTGGTAAACCAGAGCACAGTCACAAACAGTTATCTATAAAGAGGATAAATATTATAGAAGGGAAGTGAACTAAGTGATGAAGGACCTGGAAGTATTTAGTCTAAATAAGACAAGACTAAGCAGGAATATGAAAACTGGCATGATGCAATATAGGTTCCTTTCTTCTCTTCACCAAATAAAGACTTTTAAGGCACGAAAAGTGGAGGCAGAGGCAAAATATATTTAAAAGTGATAGTAAGGTACCAGAGAATGTGAGAACAGCCTCTTGGCTACTAGTGGAATGGTATAAGTCCCCAAATAAGACTCTCAGCTGGTAGCAGCATCTAATTCCTTTTGAGGTTCTGTCAACCTGCTTCCTGAGAAAGGAGGTGGAGGAGAAAGTGGAAGAGGAAGAAGAGGAGAGTACAGATTTCTTGAGGTAAAAGAATGGACTCAGAAATCAGTAGTCAATTATAGCAGTCGTTGGATCCCTTTTTGTATCTGTTTTGGGCATGTAGTAGATGTCCACCTCACTCCAAGAGGAGAAAGTACCTGTCTCCTGCAGGGGTCTGTTCCATTGTGGTCATAGGTATTGTTTCTGTTGGGGCTACTTTCTCTGTCTTGCAGGTGCTTCAGGAAGAAGGAGCCTTTCTCCACTGGGCCACTGTATCTCATCAGCTGCCTAGATTTCTCCTTTGATTTTCCCTTAAGTAGTTAAAGCTTCAGGGATGTAAAGTCTGACTTAACTGAGTAAAAGACTATACAGCATAATTCTCCAAAACTAGAAATACCTATCATGGAGAAAAGAGTTATATTAATTATTTGATGTAATCAAGCCCATTTGTAGAGGGAATTGGAGCACTAAGGGTGGTTTAAACAGAATTGTTTCTTCCAAAATTCTGAGCTTAGATGATGAGGTCTAGCTTTGAATCTTGAAATATAATCCATATTTACTAGCTATCTCATAGCCAAATCAGTTAAGATTTTTCTTTAGGAATTTATCTTACACCATTCTTATTTTATTATAAAATCTTCAAAGTTGGGGAAATCTATCAAAACAAAATTGTACACACTAGGAAGGATTGCTTATACAGATGGTCATGAAACGGTCTCGCATCTCTGTCCACATATCTTCGCAATGTAAGTTTGTCCCAGCTTTCATCAATGGATGGCTTAATATCTTACTCCTTGAATCTGGGCTGCTAAACTTTATTTGACCAATAAAACATGTCAGAATTGACGCTGTAAGACCCTAAAGCTAGTTCTGAAAGGATTTTGTAGCTTCTGTTTGTGCTGGCATCCACAACAGCCTTGTGAGCAAGTTTCACTTTAACATCCTCAAGGTTTATGAGAGATAAACCATGTACAGGGAAAAAGATGCCTGGCTATTATTTTTTAATTTAATTTTATTGTCAAGGTGATGTACAGAGGGGTTACAGTTACATACATAAGGTGGTGTGGACATTTCTTGTCAAACACTGTTACCCCCTACCTCATTTTTCTCCCACTTGCCCTCCTCCCAATGTCCCCCCCTCAAGTTGTAAAGTTCATTTTCAACATGCCTTGTGAGTATCACTGTTGTGTTGGTTTGCACTTTGTCCTTTGTCTCCCCTCTTCGTTGTTCCTCTTTCCTTCCCAAATTCAGATAACCGTATGTACAATACCCAGGGTACCAAAATCAAATACAGTGACAACAGGAGATAAACCATAAAGGAAAAATGCAAGAAAAAAGAAATAACTTCACATAGTACATTACAAACAAAAGCAGCAAAGAAAAACCTCTTGTTTCCATATCTAGGAGTTCCTTTCACTTATCATCTTATATTATTTCTGTAGTGTCTTTATAGCTGGGGCCTCTGATAGAAGAGAGAGGCCATATGAGACCAGCCAGCTCCCAGCCAACTCACTAACATATTGAAAATGCATAAGTGCATCCAACTGGCATCATGTAGAACAGAGATGAGCCGTGCCACTTGAGTCACATCCAAATTTCAAGCCCACAAAATCAGGAACAATTAGATAGCTGTTTCACAGGGCATTTTGTGATGCCACAGTAGAAATCGATACATGCTTTTATTCACCAAATTTTCCTTCTAAAAACTAATCCTGTGACATATATGTGTACATTTATGCTTACTAAAGGGTTTGTAACAAGGATCAAAGAATTATATACACATATCCAGAAGGAGGTCCAACAAATAATTAATAGTAATTACCGATGAAAAGTTGGACTAAGAGTTGCAAGGTAAAAAGACTTTATGGCCATTGTTCCTTGAAATATTCTACTTTGAATAATTTCAGAATTATGGAAGAGATGGCATTGATCAAGAGGCATTGTACTCATAAATGGACATGTTGAATTGAAATGTCTTTGTATAACTACTTGAAGATAATAAAAAATAAAAAGGTAAGTGGAAATGTAAAAGAAAAAACCCACACAAATTCTAACCAGTTCCTCTGCCTCCAGTCTCCACGCTTTGTAATATGTGTTATATTATATCCTAGATATGGTAATTAAAGTACCCTTGTTATCTTGTCATATCTGTTCACTGACACTCAATATCTCTACTGCCTAGAAATGGTCTCCAAAGTGAGGTAAAGTCTATTTATATATTTAAGATCCAAAAGAAAGAAAGAAAAAAGGCTCTATTAATAGTGTCTATGCAGCTAGCTATATGTAAGCACGTTTGCCTGGTGATTTCAAGAACATATTTGACACAGAGGGTTGAGCTGTTCTGAGGAAGGAGTAGGGAGTTCACCACTCAGGAAGATTTGCCAAAGCACCCTTATTGGCCTTTTACCTTTCTGTTGATTACACTAATTGTGAGCCCAATGATGTGATTTAAACACACACACACACACACACACACACACACACACACACACACACACACACACAGAGTTTGAAATAAACATTTAGAACACACACAAGTAACTTCAGATACTCAACTTTGAAATTAATACAAATAACAACAGTGCACTTAGTGACAGATCTGACATGTTGCCTACTTGTGCCCCATGCTTTTATCAACAATATTGTCAAGTGAAAACAGTGACTATCTGACAAGGTATCACTCAAAGGGAAAAGAAAGAAAATTAGTTTATTTTCTAATATATTTTTATTATCTTTATGTAGTTGCAAAAAGGGATTTCAATTCAACATGTCAGTTTACGCAGACAGGGCATCACGATCAATGATACCCCTTTCATCATTCTCCTCTATCTCTCCTGACCGTGGTCACTCATGTTCATTTATAGGTCATAGGAAGGGTGAGAAATAATCATAGGCAGGAATCTTGCAAACGGACTAGGAATAAAGGTGAACTTTCTAGGAGAACATATATTGAAACAACATACCACACTTTGTGCAGTCAGGGAAGGAATGTCGAAATAAACCCCCAAAGAGAAATATCTGTGAATTCTCAGGAAGGCAATAGTAAGTCCTCATTTTGCACATGACAAAACTTCTAGGCTCTTGTCACCTCTTTCTGTGCTTACCACCCAGCCTGTCCTCAGATATCCTCTTTAAGGAATTTCAATTCACTTTGTCCCATACACTGGTATTGGCCTTTTGTTTCAGTTTTTTACTTCATACATTTGATAAAATGGCTCACTTCTCTGTCCCAGAGCAGGAAGTCAATGTCTACCTGTAACTAAGCCGAAAATAACTCTCAAAGTTGTGCAGAGGGTGTCATCTTCAAAGAGCCTGGGATTTTATGCTACCACGTATAGCTTTCTAACGCCAGTATATTGGATTGTAGGCTGGTGTGCATGTCATCTGTCTTGGCATGCTGTTTCAGGTCAGTATTTGGTCAGGTTGCTCTATTGTGTGAAAATTGGCCATTAGCACAGCTAAAAATAGAGAACTGACTCTTTCTACAGACACATGATTTTACAAGTATAAGGATATGAAAAGCGTTGATATCCCAAAACAAAGGGTATCTCACAGTTGGAAGAAAAATCTTCCACCGAGTTATCAGCATTGGATTGGATTTGCACTCAACACAGCCATTGATTATTTTGTATGTTGCACATTCAATTAAAGGCATTAGGTGATAGTTTTTTGTCTTTACAAAAAGTAAATGAAGAAAAAGCAATGGAATACTGTGAGAAGCCAATCATTACGTACAGTGTACTATGTCACTTATTTCTTCTGTAAACAATTTCTTAAAGTATTAAAGTATTAAGAAAAAGCTTGAATCCGTCTTCCAACCTTAATTCTGTACTGAAAGACTGAATCTTTATCCTTCTAAATAAGAGCATTCTTCAGTCCAATGCCACTGTGCATTAGACTACTGACAGAATATGTTCAAAGTTAATATAGAAGAAAAGCATAGACCTCCAGAACTTCAAATAAAAGAGCATTGCACTACTAAAACTGCATCAATGAATCATGTCATGAGGTGTAGTGCATGCTATGGCAGATTGGCTATTATTCATGTCAGTGTGCTGTATTAGTCTTGAAATTGGAAAGAAGACATGAAATATAAAGGCAGCTATTTTTGCATGTAAAAAATCAGAGTGATGGTGAAATGAGCAAAATGGTAAGTAAAAAACGACAGCAGTCATTTAGCTTGAACAATCAACATAGACACCAAAAGAAAATAAGGTTTAAGAAGGTAATTCATTAGCCACTCTGTAAATTATTACAGATTTCATATATTTTAAAATAGTACTTATTTTACTTAGCCTAATAGCTTCAATGAAGATGATTTTCCTTTACTTGAAAAGTGTTGCTATCGGAAGTGGCGCTGTAGCTCAAGTGGTAGAGCGCTCGCCTTGAGCTGAAGAGCTGAGGGACAGCGCCCAGGCCCAGAGTTCAAGCCCCACGACCGACAAAAAAAAAGAAAAGAAAAGAAAAGAAAAAAGTGTTGCTATCTCTATTATTTTTACTTCTCACAACAGTTCTTATAATTGTCAGAAAATTTATACAAAAGATGTAAAAGCTCATAGAAATTAGGTAACTTGCTGAGGGTCATGAACTAGCATGTGGCTGAGCAGGGACTCAAATACTAAATCTCTTAAATCATCTATTAGGGGTTTTCCTGAACCCCTAGTCTCCTTGTTCATACTGTTATTTTAATTATCAAACTACATTTCTACTGATTCCTGACTTGAAAGTTTGGCACATGACTTTGAGTTAACAAAATGGTTAGTGTTAGATCAGGCAAAATGTCTTACCTCTGGTTTTGGATAAGCTGAAATCTGAGGTGTTGGTCCTGAGCTGTATTTCAAGGGTACAGAAATCTGGTCTTTAAATGTTATAGTATTAAGTAACAATATCCATGGCAATGGCATAATTGAAGCCAGATAAAAGTGAAAATCTGAAAAAGAATTCCAAACAAGAGCTGGACCAATATGCATAATCCAAAAGTGATGAAGTAGGACCAAGTGTTGCAATACAGAGGGAGAGCAAGGTAGATGTTGAAGGGTTGAAGAAGGATTAGGAATATTTCTGAAGCCTTCTTTATGCATTTTCATCTTTGGTAATGAGTGGTGATGGGGTTTACCTATGACCCAGCAATCCTACTTTTAGGCATTTACCAAATGACCACAAATAAGGCCATACTAAAATTACCAGCACAAACATGTTCATTGCAACATTATTTACTTTAGGTAAGATATAGATGCCCAGATGCCCCTCAGTAGATGAATGAATGAAGAAAATCTGGTGTATATATACATAATGGGATTCTATGCTTCCATAAGAATGACATCACCCCATTTGTGAGGAAATGGAAAAACTTGGGAAAAAATTATATTAAGTTAAATAAGCTAGACCCAAAGAAACATGGTTTCTCTCATTTGTAATAATCATTATATGTCTAGGATAGTCCTAGCAGATGGGCAGAATAGCTCAATAGCTATGTACATATGACCATATGAACTCCAAGATATGGAAACAAGGGGTTTTTCTTTACTGTTGTTGTTTTCAATATACTATGTAATTTCTTTTTTCCTTTGTGCTTTTTTAATATGTTTTGCACCCTGTTGTCACTGTATTTGATTTTGGTACCCTGTGTGTTGTATATATGTTTATCTGAATTAGGGAAGGGAAGGTGATCAACAAAATGAGATAAAGGACAAAGGGTGAACAAATGCAAAAGCAATACTCACAAGACAATATTTGGAAAGGAACTGTACAATTTGGGGGAGGTTTGCGGGAGGTAAATTGGGAGAAAAGTTATAGAAAGCGATAACAACTTCGACAAGAAATGTACTTACTAACTTATGTATGTTACTGTAACCCCTCTGTATGTCACTGTCACAATAAAATTAAATTTAAAAAAGAACTATCTTTTCCCTTTCATAATATACTGCAGAGTAAAATTCCAAGAACAATATAATACCTGAAACAGTTGAAAAATGGATTAGGACTTTTAAGTTTATTAATTTATTTAGAAAAGGAAAAAGGAAATTTAAAGCTAGGAAAATAAAACCATATACTTTCCAGTGTATCCTGACTCTCAAAGAGCATTAGTTACTTAGGAAAATGTAAGATATAACTCAAAGGTTACAAGCTATATTACATTTGCATGTGGATAATTCTTTAGTAATTCCTACAGATAGAAAGGCATGCCTTTACAAAGAGAACATATTCAGTGTACATATGTGAAAACGGAATTTGGGTAAATTGAGGGAGTAGTTGAGGATAGGGGATATGGGTGAGAACCATGGAGTATTGGATTGCATTGCTGAAGATGGATTGTATTCTCAAACTGACACGGTGAATTGAAACCCTTTTATGTAACTACTTCTAGATAATTAAAAAAATAAATAACAGCCAGGTACTGGTGGCTCACACCTGTAATCCTAGCTACTCAGGAGGCTGAGATCTGAGGATCACGGTTCAAAGCCAGCCTGGGCAGGAAAGTCCATGGGACCCTTATTTCCAATGAAACACCAGAAAACCAGAAGTGGTGCTGTGGCACAAGTGGTAGAGTGCTCGCCTTGAGCTGAAGAGTCGAGGGACAACACCCAGGACCAGAGTTCAAGCCCCAAGACTAACAAAAATATAAATAAATAACCAAAGAGTAAACCGGACGTCATTTCCTTTGTAAAAATGAATTGAGAATAAAGTAGCATTGCCCCCAGTAGAACCAGATCAAAATTTAGCTCTCCTATTGAGTTGGAATGAGTTGTTCATACTACTTGGGAACCAAATGATTATTTTCTATGAAGTATGTGTGCTAGTATTTCTTCTGTGATATATGGTAATTAGATAATAGCTCTGATCATACATGGTCCTAGTTCTGTGAGTTAGGAGCATATTCTAGAAAGTGAAATTTGCTTAAAAGGTGAGAAATCAAGTAAGAATATTGAATGGATACTCTCTAGGAGAACCATGACATTCAAGCAGGTCTAAACCTTAGCCTAATTTTGCTATGAATGTTTATTCATAGAAAACAATAGAAGATCTAATTATAAGCTTGGGTTAAGCTAAATCATAAGAAATCACCTATATTTAAGCATTTTCTTGACCAAAGTAAAGTTATTGCATATGACATAGCAGTATTATCATAATCATAGCTTAATGTATTACTCCAATCATGTATTGATGCAATTTACTTCAAACATACAAGTGCTTATATTATATCATGCTTTGCAAGTGTATAGCAACTATAATTAAACTTGATGAGAACAAATAGTGAAGGAAGGGAACACAGATCAGGAAATACATCTCCTTAATGCTACCTGTTCTGTACTCATTGTGTATAATAGTACTACTTACTTACTCTATCAGCTTGAGCCAGGTTTTTAATCATTCCACGTACCACATTTTGAAACAAGCCTGCTCCCCTCCCCCATCAAGATAGGCATTAAGTTGAAGTGATTGCAAGACCATAATATTAATAACCTCTGCCCTCTGCTTTGTGTCAAGTTAACCTGATTAAATGACTTCATTCCTTCTTTTCTTAATTTACTGATGAGAAAGATATTAACTAATCAAAAAAATCAAAATATTTCTTCCTCGATTCTCGTCCTTGTTGAGGAGAAATTTGTAAAGACTTTGATACTTTACCATAGGGCAATATTCAGTGTAACTTCTGTTACCATGGTTACTCTTAGTCAACTTGATAAAATGCTCAGATATCACAATTTATGCCAATGAATAATATTAACTATCACTAATTGAATCAGGGCTTCCTTCCTGCTCTTATTTTATTTTTCTGAGTAAAATCTTTGGACCCAGTGCCCATTAAAAATAGTTATTCAATGGTGAAGGTATTTCTGAAAACCTATTTGGTGGCTTAAGTGATGTATTCATGCATATTAATAATAGATCATGGTTCCTTGAATCTGAAGAAGAATTTGGGCATCATTTAGTCTGAATCTTCTCATTTGACATATGCTAAAAGTAGCGCACTGGGTTAGAAAAATTCACATAGATATTAAATGATCAGAATATGTAAATGTGATTTTCTTATAACAAAAGGGGACTGCGATTTGATTGGATTCTTTTTCAGGAAAATTATGGAAACATAGGAAAAAACAGCTAAGGTCTTCTTCTTTAGTAATTTTATTGACCATTTCTTGGATGTTTGACAGTAATATCTAGGAATTGTATTATAAAGTTTAGAGAGACAGAGAGAATGAGAGAGACAATGTAAGTCATATCTAAGTGACTACAAATATTGTTCCAAGAAAATCTAATCATCTTACATGATGAAGATAGATTAAACTTATGCTTACAGTGTAATAAACTACAATATACATACCTTTGGGTATATCCTATTCATCATAAATTTGGTTATGAATAAAAATAAGATACCATTCCTGATTTTAATGAGCATTTTATGTCCCACACCATACTGGCTACAATAAGTTTCCTATCTTACTGCTAGACCAGTGCTACTTTACTCTTTCTTTCAAATAACAGCTCTGGTTTTGCATTTGTGAAACTGTGCAGCAGATTTGGATTTTGATGTACTTGTATGACATATTCCACTGATTATATATTTATATAATTTCTTATCTTTTGAGTGGGCACAAAAGAGAATATTAGCAATCCCTAGGATTGAGCCAGAAATGGTCTCACTGGCCTTTTCAACACCAAGATTGTGGTCTCATCAGAACATTTTCAAGGTAACTGTTTCAGTAACAAAATTCAGGAGGCATGTATTGCCTGTCTGTGTATTTCAGTGTCCCCACATGGTGACAAGAACACTAATCTTCACAACCTTATGAAAGGGAAAAATGGTCTCTTCTCAAATTAAATTTTGAATTAAAAACTCAGTCTTTACACTGAAAAAATAAAAGAATGAATGCGTTGAATAAATCAGGAGTCAGGGCTGGGATATCTGACCAACTAGATGTATCATGTTCTCTACATTTTATCAATGAAGAAAGAGAATTTTGGTGAAAGTTAAAAAATTCTATTTACCTTAAGAAGTAAAATCAAAACTAGAATCTAGACCTTTTTGTAGTTTGACATATTGCTTCAAGTGTATTGACTTTACTTTCATGTTGTAGATTCATTAATAGTAATAATAATACCTACAAAAGTATTAATAAAAGAATGGGAGAGAAGGAAGGGTAGTTAAGAAATAGCAATAGAGGGGTGAATTTGACCAAAGTCCATTGCATGCATGTATAGAAAAATCACAATGATGTCCTTATGTACAATTAATTTACACTAATAAAAATGAAATACAATAAAACATTTAAAAGATAAGCAGCTAAGCATACAGGATTTTTAAAAAACAATACCATGAAAATAAAGCAAAATAATATTCATTTGGGGAACATTTGCTATGTATGAGGGACTAAAGGTATAAAGCCATAAAAAAAGTAATAGAACCTTTAAGATGCTCACAAGTCTAATGGAATATATGGTAGACATTATTGAATTCCCTCTCCCAAATCTATGAAGACCCTGACCTTTGGAACATGAAACTGCTATTTTCTATGGTGACAGGTTATTCACAGATGTGGTTAAGTTTATTACATGGGGAGAATATCCTGAATTATCCAAGTGAACCTACATGTAATTGAAACTATTATTATAGGATGAAAAGCAAGATTGTACCACAGAAGATGAATGCAACAATCGGAAGATAAGAGAGTCAGAGACAAAGAGAGACAAAGACACAGAGAAACAGAGAGACGGAAATATTTAAAATTGCTCTGCCATGATCTATCAACATGGGAAGAAGAATCAAGAAAAGGAAGAAACTGGGTGAGGATATAGCTGAGTGGCAAAGCACTTGTCACTTGGGTTTGAGCCTCAGTACCAAAAAAGAAATGACAAAAAGAGAAAGAAAGAAAAGGAAGAAATAAAGGCAGCCCCTAGAAACTAGAAAAGAACAACAACATATTCTTGTCTCCCAGAGCCTTAAGAGAAAGCAGGGCACTGAAAACTGACTAAATAGGGATTTTCATTTTGCATTATATTGAACAATCAATTCTACATAGATGAAAGTATAACATGAAAAGCAAAATTACATTCACCTAGTTGAAGAAAATTTCTTAGGATTTTAGATAAAAGAAATATGTCTTCAAGAAGACAAAGAAAGCAGATAGTAGAAAAGGGATGACAGGGCAAAGGGAGCTAGCTACTCTAATTTAAAAAATACACCAATTAATAAAAATAAAGTAAATTAATTATAAAAAATACATTGGTAGAAAACTAAATTAGTAACATAAGTGCCACATATTGGGAGGAGATCTCTGTAATGTTAATAACACTCCCAAAAGATTACCATCCAGAATATATCAAGAAATCCAACAACTCAGTAAACAATTTTTACTCCAATACGAATACCTGACTTATGTAACTGTAAGTCTTCTGTACATCACCTTTACAATAATAACAACAATTACTATATAGAGATGCAAAGAAAGATGAGCAAATATAGAAAACATAATTACAGAAAGAATGCAGAAACTGTACTATGGTTATTCTGAAGAGAACAAACTAGAGAAATACAAATGCTCATCTTTCCCTTCAGTTTCCTTCTTTTGCTTCTCAATGTGAAAACAATTGGAAGCCAGATTAGCAAAGCCTTTGCTATCCCCCACATTATTCAGTCTTCTAGATCACATAGCAAGGTAGAAATGAATCGAATGAATCTGGAATCCAGGCACAGTAGCTCACCCTTAATCCTAACTACTGAGGAGGGTGAAATCTGAGGATCAAAATTCCAAGTGAAGTAAGGTTCCTTTCTGTCCACATCCCCTCCAGCATCTGTTGTTAGAGTTCTTGATTTTTGCTGTTCTAACTGGAGTGAGGTGATATCTCAATGTTGTTTTGATTTGCATTTCTTTTATGGCTAGGGATGTTGAACATTTCTTCATGTGCCTATTGGCCATCCTTCTTTCTTCTTCAGAGAAGCTTCTCTTTAAGTCTTTCGCCCACTTATTTATTGGGCAGTTGTTTCTTTGAGGATTTGTTGTTGGGTGGTTTAATTTTTTGAGTTCCAAGTATATTTTAGATATGAGACCCTTGTCCGTTGTATGGCTAGTAAAGATCTTCTCCCAATCCGTGGGCTTTCTATTGATCTTGCTAGCTATGTCCTTTGCCATGCAGAAGCTCTGCAACTTCATGCAATCCGATTTGTCCAACCTTTCTTTGATTTGTTGTGTTTCCGGGTCTCTATTCAGAAAATTTCGGCCTAAGCCAAGGAGACCTAGGGTTTCTCCTATTCCATCCTGTAATGTTTTCAGAGTGTCTGCTTTGAGTTCAAGGTCTTTGATCCACTTGGAGTTGATTCTGGTGCAGGGTGATATATAAGGATCTAGCTTTAGTTTTCTACATGTAGTTAACCAATTTTGCCAGCACCATTTACTGAAGAGGCTGTCTTTCTTCCATTCTATTGTATTAGCTTCCTTATCGAAGATTAGATGGCTATAGGTCTGTAATGTAAACTTGTTCAACCACTTTGGAAAGCAGTATGGAGGTTCCTCAAAAGACTTCACATAGATCTCCCCTATGATCCAGCAATCCCACTTTTGGGCATTTACCCAAATGTTTACAAACAAGACCACACTAAAGCTACCAGCACAACTATGTTTATTGCAGCATTATTTACCATAGCTAAGATATGGAACCAACCCAGATGCCCCTCAGTAGATGAATGGATCAAGAAAATGTGGTATATATACACAATGGAATTCTATGCCTCCATCAGAAAGAATGACATTTCCCCATTTGTTAGGAAATGGAAAGGTTTGGAAAAAATTATATTAAGTGAAGTAAGCCAGGCCCAAAGAAACATAGGTCCCATGGTTTCCCTTATTTGCAATATCTAGTATAGGTATGAGTCAAGCGGAAAAGGTCAGATAATGTGATGTTAGGAAAATGAACCCTTAAATATGTATTTTAATGTTTTCGTTTCTTTCATGCATGTGTTTCTAATGCATTTATAAGATTATTTCTTTGTTGCTTTGTATGTCCCTCCCCCACAGTGTAACCCCCGCTTTCACTATATTTGATGTCAGTATAACATGTGGAGGAGATGGGGACAAACAAGTCGTTTAAGGATTCAGGTGGACCTGTTGCAACAATGAGAAGTACAAAATGTCATGTCAAAACCAGCTTTACAATGTAGGTGGGGGGGGAGGGGGGTATAATTGGGTGGGGGGAGGGGGGAGGCTCGGAAGGGAGGTGAAGGGTAAACAAAGGAGGAGGCTGCAATGCTTGGTAAGAAATGTATGCATTATCCTGCCCATGTAATTGTAGCCCCTCTGTACAGTATGTTCTCAAATAAAATGAAATAATATTAAAATAAAAATTCCAAGTGAGCCTAGGCAGGAACATCTATGAGACTAATGTCGGATTAACTAGCAAAAATTTGGAACATCTTGAAATCGAGAACTCTAATAACAACAGATGCTGGAGGGGATGTGGACAGAAGGGAACCTTACTGCATCGTTGGTGGGAGTGTAAACTTGTTCAACCACTTTGGAAAGCAGTATGGAGGTTCCTCAAAAGACTCTATATAGAGCTCCCCTATGACCCAGCAATCCCACTTTTGGGCATTTACCCAAATGACCACAAACAAGACCATACGAAAGCTACCAGCACAACTATGTTTATTACAGCATTTTTTTTTTACCATAGCTAAGATATGGAACCAACCCAGATGCCCCTCAGTAGATGAATGGATCAAGAAAATGTGGTTTATCTACACAATGGAATTCTATGCCTCCATCAGAAAGAATAACACTGCCCCATTTGTTAGGAAATGGAAAGATTTGGAAAAAATTATATTATGTGAAGAAAGCCAGGCCTAAAGAAACATAAGTCCCATGGTTTCCCTTATTTGCAATAACTAGTACATGTGTAGAACAAGCAGCAAAGGTCAAAGGCCATCTACATATGACCATATAAGATGATGTTAAGTGAAATGAACCCCAAGATAGGGACACAAGTGGTTTTTTTCTTTCTTGCTATTTTTTCTAACATATTTATAATGTAACATGTGATGTTTTTGTTTCTTTATATGTTCCTCCCCTATGGTATAACTCCTGTTTTCATTGTGTTTGATGTCGGTTCCCTGCATCTTGTATATACATACACTTCTCTAATTCAGGTAGGGGAAGGGAAAAAAATTCTTAAATAAGGATACAGGTTGACCAATTGTAACAATGAGATGTACAAAACACTGTGTTGAAAACAAGCTTTACAATTTCAGTGGGGTAGGGGGAGAGAGGAAGGAGTTGTGGATGTGGGGAATGAAGGGATTGTAGGGAAAATGTAGGGAATGTAGGGAAAACAAAGGAGGAGGTAACAATGCTCAATAGGAAATGTACTAATTACCTTGCTCATGTAACTTTAACACCTCTGTACAGTATTTTTACAATAAAAATTGTACAAAAATTGGAACAAATGATAGAACATTATCATGAGCAAGAAAGCTGAGTTAGAACGTGAGGCCCTGAGTTCAAGCTCTAGCACAGGTGTGTGTGTGGCACACACACGCACACTCCCATGAGAGAGCACATGACACACACAAAGTGAATCTAGAGTGGTAAATACTCAACAAACTTTAAAAGTGCTAGGTCCTATGTAGAGCAAGCATATACTCATGGAATATGGATGGGAGTGTAAATTTTTATAAAAATTTTAAACAGTAACTTTTCAATATTCATGGAAGCTTAACAGCACATTCTTTAATATTCCTCAAAGCCCCTCTCCTGTATATAGTTTATGTAAAATCTGTACATGCACAGCCAAAGAGATGCATAAAAATAATACAGCTATCCTAAAAGATTATTTGAAGGAAACAAACCATGTTAAAATAAATAAATATGTTGTAGACAAGTATCCTTTATCCAAAATGCCTGAGACTAGATGAATTCCAGATATAAGAAATGTTCAGATTTTTGGGTGTTTTCTTAGACTATCAGTTGGACACATAAAAAATGCTAACACAAAAAAGTGCTCTAAATTGAAAACTTTCTGCATACCAGGTAGGCACTGAAACATTTTAGATTTTTTTAACAGTTTCACATGTTTTTTTATTGATCATATTGGTTTTTGAGACAGAGTATTTCTATACATGCTAGGTTGGCCTTGAATTCAAAATACTCCTGTTTTAGCCTCTAGAGTGCAGGTGTATGCAAATACACCCAGCATGCTTTAAAAGAAAATGATGGTCAAGGCTAAGACTGTTGAGAATGCACCATGGAGAAATTTTACTAACACCACCACCAAAAATAAAAAATAAAGAAGTGGTGCTGTGCCTCAAAGTGTTAGCCTTGAGGGAAAAGGCCCAGGGACAATCCCCATGATCGACCAAAAACCAAAAACCAAAAACGTTGAGTAAAAGTATCCATCAGAAGAATCTCTCTCAGTATAATTCTATATAAACTATATATGATTTTCAAAACATACCAATAATGCTATGTGGGGTGAAGTGATATGGAATTTAATGGAATACTATACAACAATGAAGAACAATAGCTACCTCTTGTGGTAAGGGACAGGGATGTGGTTCAAGTTGGATGGTTAGGAAGCTTCAGTACATCAATAAGCTGTGTGGTGATAAAATAACATAAAAAATAATTTCATTTGCTGGGCACCAGTGACTCATGCCTGTAATCCTAGCTGCTTAGGGGACTGAGATCTGATCATCTTAGTCCAAACCCAGCCCAGGCAGACAATTAACCAGCAAAAGGGTGGAACTGGAAGTACGGCTCAAGTAGTAAAGTACTAGTGATGTAAAACTAGGCTCTGAGCTCAAGTTTTTGTTCAGTTTTACACACACACACACACACACACACACACACACACACACACACACACACACACACACTCACAAATATTTTTGGGGGGTCCGGTCATGGGGCCTGAACTCTGGGCCTGGGCGTTGTCCCTCAGCTCTTCAGCTCAAGGCTAGCACTCTACCACTTGAGCCACAGCACCACTTCCGGCTTTTTTTTCTTTTGCTTATGTGGTGCTGAGGAATCGATCCCAGGGCCTCAGGCATGCAAGGCAAGTGCTCTACCACCTAAGCCTCCTTCCCAGCCCCACAAATATTTCTTTTAACCTACTTTATGTCAAATAGTGTTCATAATTCTCTTTAAAGCATAAAGTTTGACAGATGCGCTCAAAGACATATATTATACCCAGAGGTCTCTGGGAACATGGATGACCCTATGAAAGATGTGAGAATATCAGGGAAGGTTCATGGGAGCAGTGGGCATTAATAAAATCTTTTTCACCGTCATCAAATGTCTGAGAGTTTAGGGAAGGGAAAAAATCAAGGTGATGTGGGTACATCCTCAAGGAACTGAAAATAATTTTAAAATATGCTGAATATAATAAGAAAAGAATAAGAATTTCTTTAGGAAAAGCAGTACTAAGAAATAAGTTAGGTAGATCAAAAAAAAGTGGGCCCATGCATATTTTTAGTGAGAACTGGCTGATGGTTAGTATGGAAGGAACAAGTTAGAGCCAGTAGCACTTTAAATTGTGTTCATTTCCTTGCTCAGGAAAATATGTGCTCAATCCCTGAAACTATCTGAAGGTAAGAATTTGCTTAACACATGGCTGTCATCCTGTAAATTTGCATCACATTTGACCACTTCCAAAGCTTGCAAATTCTCATGGCCCTGAATAGCAAGAGAGAAGGCAGCACTACAGAAAATGAGTCAGTCTTCGATTTAATGACTAAGGAATAAGTGGTATGATCAGGCCTAAAACAAGCTCTTACAATTGGATACTCAGAATTGATTCTACTACCCCTCCTCCCCTTTTATTCCAGATTTTTGCAACTGAGGTTAGGTCAACATTTGACAACTCATTCTCTTAAATAAACACAAGTGAATTTGAAATGCATTTCAGCAAATTTGAATGGAAGGAGAATGCTCACAAACACATTGGCAATAATTTGTGTGAGCATGCAATACGTTACAGTAGAATCGACTACTCAGCCCCTTGACAAAGGGTAAGTTGGTAAGTAATTAACATGCCTTACCAATATGTGTAGCCTTTTTCAAAGTACACAACCTGAGTAGAAGTGGTTTCCTTTTGTAATAAATCATTCAGAGGTTACATTTCTTCTATTAGATCAGAAATTGTATAAATGAAATCAACAAAATAAAGCTGATGAACTGTGCTGATAAAGTGCTCTGGGAAGTTGTACTTTGGTCTTTAGGCTATAGAATTTTCTAACAGAGACTGGAAAACTGCTAAAAATGTGTTTATTCCACAAAATGTTTCCCTCCCATCAGCAGATTGGTCAGCCCGAGAGCCTACACAAAGATGAAGGGATGATTTCAGTGAACCTATAGATGAGAAATTAAATTAGATTAATTTTATTGAATTTTTTACTTAGTGATGCTCAGATAGTGCAAATGGAGTCCATATACGTAGGGAGAAATGAATAAACAAGTCCGTGTTCTTTGCAATCAGGCTTTGACCTTAGCTTTGTACTTGACCTTCTATGGCATAAAAAAGTATGAGCTATGTTTTCTGACATCAAGAAGTTCCCAGCTAAATTTAGGAACTATAAAATATTACAATATGGAATTGGAAGTATTGATGAAAATGTGTGAAATATCCTAATTATCATAGCCCACTGTGACTTAATGAAAATAGAATGGCATTGTAGGGAGTTTTATTCCACTGATTTAAAAAAATAACATATTTCAAAAATATGGTGAAACTACTGTGTTTCTTGGATGGCTTGTTTCCCACACTGTGTAAAAGACAGAGAACAACAGAACGGCTCCTGAACTGATTATTCAATCAGCAAAGGAAATTAGATTTGAAGCCATTGCTTTGCAAAGAAGAAGCAATTTAGTTTAAATTGCATATACCTTGTACTGATCACAGTTAAAAGAGATGAAAATTATTTGTTTAAAAAATACAAAACAATGTTTGGTGACTTCCATTATTTTTCAAATAACAAACAGATGATACTTTATACATTTCATACTTTTCATCCATGCCAAAATACAACGTATTTAACCATGATTTAAAATACAACTGGAAATATTTTATAATTAGAATAAGATCTAGGAAAAATCTGCTAAGAAAAAAATAATAAAACTAGTGTTTAGGGCTAAGAAAACAAAACCAGAATGCAGTAATTGGATGAGCTCAAAGAAAAAGAACAAAGGATAAGCAATAACATATTAAATTATTGTTAATTGGAAAAGCCAAGATGTTCCTCCAGGCAGAAGTCAGTAATTAGAATGTGGTAAATCTCATTATTATCATCTGGGTTGGAAATAAAAAGTGGATGGTATCTCTTCCCTACTGGCATCTCTCAATCAACTACATTTACATACTTCTACTGGTGAGATAGAGCAACTGCAGAGGTAAAATTTAACATTTCAACTCATTTTCCCCTTAGAGACAGAGTACATCTGCAGGCTTCTGAAGTCCTTTTGCCAATCAACACCTATGAGCTCAGGTCCACCTACACACAGCAGGAAATATGAAGCAAAGCAGAGAACAGCTATCAACCCTTACAGATCTCAGTGATTTCTGCTAATTGGAAAGCTGTCTTGAGTAGAAACGTGTCCTTCACCACTGTACTTTAGCCCATGTCCCTATATGCACCCCTCTCCAGCCTTGATTGACAATGATTCCAATTGGTCTGCTTATTCTATTGTCATGAATACTTCTCTACTTAGAAAATTCTAGGGATCTTTTATCTAGGCATAACTAGTCTTGAACTTGGTCTATGAAAATCCATCTTTCACATAGAAGAAGCAGAACCTAAGTCTGCGCTTTTCAATATTTCAATCCTAGATTATAAGAGTCAGAATATATTGGGATGGGCATGATGCTCATACATGTGTTTGCTTAACTCAGACCTTCTGAATGATAATACTTGCACTTCAGTCCGAGAAACTGACTTTGTTTTTGTCAGTCATGAGGCTTGAACTCAGGGCCTGGGTGCTGTCCCTGAGCAGTTTTGCTCAAGGCTAGCGCTCTACCACTTTGAGCCACAGCACGACCTCTGGTTTTCTGATAGTTAACTGGTGATTACGAATCTCATGGCTTTTTCTCCCAGGCTGGCTTTGAACTGTGATGGAGATGGAGATCTCAGCCTCCTGTATAGCTAGGATGACGTGAGCCACCAGCACTGGGCTGAAACTGACATGTAAATGATCATATGGATGTTTAAAAATTGGTCCTTACTGTTGTGTCAATTTGTTGTTCTTTTCTTAGTCCATACCTATGTTTCTGATCATTTCAATGTCAGAGTCTACGTATTATGCCCTCAGGTAGATTTTTCTATGCCACACAAGACAAAAGACATCCTGTCTCTTCCTTTTGTTTAAATGGAAATACCATGCCTTGAACTCAGATTCTTTTGTTCTCCCTTGGCATTCTCACTCATGGCTGTTACTATAGCACTTGAAGCACACCTATAAGCCAATATATTTCTGGCTAACTGGAGATAGAGTCTCATAGGCTGAACTTTAACCTCGAAAGTGTAGATATCAGCCTCCTGAGTAGCTGGGATTAAAGGTGTCCCTTCTTGAAGTCACTATGACATTGTCCTCCTTTATTTTCTTTACATTTAATACTATGTCAAGCTAACTTATTGTGTGCATTTACTTGTTTACTGTCTATCTTCCTCAAAGAGCATGAAAAACTCTACAAAAGCAAGAGCCTCATCTTTTCTTCATATCTTTCCCTTTACTGAGACTGTGATAGTATTTGGCATATGTAAGGTTCATTTTGGACAAATATTTGCTGAGCTAATCAAATGTTGACCTGGCACCACTCTGATTTCCAGGACCATCTCTATATATGAGTTAATGGGAACATAAATAAATGTTATGAGGACAGAAGGGAACCTTACTGAATTGGTGGGAGTGTAAACTTGTGTTGTATTTGATGTTGGTATAAGTTGTGGAGGGGAAGGGAAAAAACAATTCGTTTAAATAGGGATAAAAGTAGACCCATTGCAACAATGAGATGTACAAGTCGTAATGTTGAAAAACGAACTTTACAACTTTGGCCGGCAGGGGGGGAGTGGGAGGGTGGGAGGGGTGGTAGATGGAAAGGCATGGTAAGGGGAAACAAAGGAGGAGGCAGCAATGCTTGATAAGAAATGTACTCATTATCTTGCCCTTGTAATTATAACCACTCTGTACAGTATTTTCACAATAAAAAAAAGATTCACTGAAAGAAAAAAAGAAGAAATGTTAGTGTTCACTTTCTGCCTATTAAAGACCCCCCCCTTTGTACAAAGCTATGTTGGTTTAGATATTAAATGTTTACAAAAACCCATGAGTTTCAGGCTTAGCCCCAAGCTGGTGATGAGAGTGCTATTTCATCAATGGATTAAGTTACTGATGAGCTCATAGCTGAAATGGCTATTAGAAGGCGGCAAAGCCTATTTGGAGGAAGTAGGTCTCTTAGGGCATCTCTTATCCCAAGGCCCTTTCTGTCTCATGCTTCCTGGCTGCCATAAGGTGATCAGCTTTCCTTCACCACATTCTTCAGTCATGAGGTACTACTGCCTTACCATTGACCCACAAACATGGATCCAAGTAATCACAGACTGACACCTTTGATAAGGTGAGGTAACATAAGTTTGTTTTTCTGTGGTATCTTGTCACAGTGATGGAAAACAGACTATCTACAAAAGGAAAATGTGGAAATGTGTTTTATGAAATCTGAATCAGATTCACACTTGCATTTTGAAAATACCATTGTGGCTATGTTATATCCTTACAATCTGTCAATGACTGAATAGATTGTATAAAACACTGAAATCTGTGCAAAAATAGTTGTTTGGATAAATACTTTTGCTAGCTAGATATAGATTAACTCTTAAGTGCCAGACTTCATTAATTCAGGTTTTTAATAATTTATTCTGTACTTCTTGGGATTAATTAATACATTAAGGGTAGGAACTCAGCATGTGACTTGAGTTTCCATTAGCAAAGATTCCTAGGGAAACAAACAGCAGGGGTAAATTAAGAAAGAACTTATCAGTGCAGAGTATAGTAGTCCATCAGTACATGAGTATATCCTGGTATATCCTGGCAGTTCATCAACAGTTTTATCAGCAACTAGGCTATCATAATGGGTCTTTTGGAGAAATGTAACTTGTTTCCTCAAAATTTAGCAAGTCACATGATCTAGAGGCAATGTATTCATAAACTGCATTGTCGAGTGGCAACTCCTTTGTACAATTACTTAAGGATAATAAAAATATTTTAAAAAATGATCTCCAATTATCACTCTATTTTGAGATGTATTATTATGAAGGCAAGACATTTGAGGAGACAGTTCTCCATCTATATATTTGTATACATTCCATGAAATTAAAGGTTGTACTCTTGCAATATTATCTCTATCTTACAGATGAACAGCAAAAACTTGGAGATTTTAAATTGCTTATCTAAAGGCCACATGAATGTATGATCATACATATATTGATCTTGAAATTGATAACTTGCCCGTCCAGATAATTAGCACAGCAAAGACTTACTTGAAGCACAAATCCTAGTTTCTCAAATTATGCCTTCTCCAATACTAGTTGATTAGGAATGAAAGTGATGTGTGAATTAGTTTTATATTTTTCTTATTTTTCCTATTGCTAGCACTTTACACAGCAGTTTTTCACAAAGTAATTCACTAATAAAGGAATTCTCTTTAACACTAGATTGCTTTAGTGATGTTTTCAAAAGAATTAATTCTTTTTTTTAAGCATGGAATTATTTTCTGGACTATAATTTTTAATCCTTATACTAGTACCTGCTGGTTTTAGCCATGTAATTTGACAGTAATTCTTGTTATTTTTTTTGAGTGCTTTCATTACTCTAAGACCTTTGAAATTTATAAACATTAATGGAATCATATTGTCGACCTCTATTTTCAAAAAGCATCATAAGTTTATATGTAAACAGGTATTGAATCTGTAGACAAATTTCAGTATAACTGACATCTTAAAATATAAAATTTTCCAATTCATGGAGATGGCATGGCATGTGCTTCTATTTATTTAGGTCTTAATTTCTCTCAGATATGGTTTGGGATTCTCAGTGTAGAGATATTGCGTATCTGTTGTTAGATTTATTTCTAGAAAATATAATGATTTTTGTTGCTATTATAAATTGTATTTCTTTCATTTTGTTTTCCATTTGAGGCTGTTCTGTATGAAAAACTAGTTGATTTTATATGCTAACATTCCATTATATTCTGCTATATTACTGACATAAACATAAATCAGTTTTAGTAATTTTACTTGTAGATCCCTTGTGACTTTATATATACACACATATATATGTATATACATAAATGTCACAATATATACATATATATCAGAAAGTAAAAATAAACTGGTGCGTTTTTCTGAGATGATCTTTAATTTTACTTTCTTTCTTTTTCCAGGAAGTACCTAATAGATATTGTGAAAGTAGTTATTCTTCCCTTGTTTGAAAAAGAAAAATATCTGATGTTTCATAATTAAATGTGATGTTTGCTTCTAGTATTTTTCTAAATGCCTTTCATTTGGCTATAAAAATTTTCTTATATTCCCATGGTTCTAACCATTCTTGTTGTAAATAACTTTGAATTTTGCAAAATGCTGTTTATCCTTTATTCAATAAATATGGAAATTATATTGATTTTAAAAAATTAAACCAACTCTTTTCTCCTGGGATAAGTAATATATTGTTATGAGTTTTTTTCTAAATTTCATTTGCTCAAATTGTGTTAAGCATATTGCATTTTTATTTATGGGGTATATTGATCTTAGATTCTTTTTATAGAGAATTCCTCAGATTTTTGCAATTAGGTTTATGCTTTGCATTATCAATTGTAAAATAATTTTGCCATATTTATTTTCTAAAACTAAGGTCATTTTATTTCCTATGGAAATGTTTTATAAAATTCACCAATGAAACTAGAAGAGATCTGGATTGTTTTCATTACAACAAATATGATTCATTGTGTAAATGAGATGTTTTGGCCAGTGTTGATAGATTATATTTTAAGTGAATCAGTTTGTTTCATTGAAAATTTTCATCTTTCTTATAAAATTATTAATAATATTCCCTTATATTTTTGTGGTAATGGGGATTAAACTAAATCTTTCACTCTTGCTAGGTGAAGTGCTCCATTGCTCAACAAGTCAGACTTTTGCTTTTAGTTTGTTTTTCAGATAGGGTCTTCTGCCAGATTAATCTTGGACAAAGGTCTTTCCACCTCTGTCCTTTCTGGGAGTATAGGTAAGTGCCTCTTGCTTTTTTTCTTTTAATTTTTGGCAGGGCCTCATTCATGCTAAACAAATGCTCTACCACTAAGCTACACCACAGTCCCTGCTTTTATCTTGATTATCTTCATTTACTTAGGATGAAAGATTGCTGCTGTAGTAATACAAAAATTTAAAAAGTCTTGTACTTATTTTTAGCTGCTAAATTAAAACACAAAATTGTACATTGATGAGATTATATATTTTTTCTTCTTTTTCTAGTTCTAAAGGGTAGAGTCTTTTTTCTCTTATAAGCATATATGCTTATGAAAATTCTTATAAGTTCTGCTTTCTCTACATTTTTTAATTTAAAGATGTAACAATTCAATGACATTATTGTTATTATTATTCAGTTCAAGTATGTTCTGAATCCCTTTGTGATTTATTATTTTTTCTTGGTCATTTATAACTTTAATCACAAATATCTGTTTCTTTTCTAGCCATGTTAATATGATTAATTTTATAGTTTTGCTCCCCATGATCACAGAAAATCTGTATGATATGAGTTCTATTCAATGTACTGCTTTTTTTTACTTTCAGTTTAGACATTTGTCTAGCTACACTTGTAAGGAATGTGCACTTTGCACTTGTAAGGTACAGAAGTCTATAAATATCAACTAGCTTAGAGTGATTGATAAGAGTTGCTGAGATCTGCTATATCTTTATAGACTTTTGTCTTACTTTTCAATCACTGAGAGAGGGATATTCAAATCTCTGGCTATGATTGTGGAAGCTGTCTCTTTTTCTCTTTGACATTGCCAAATTTATTTCATTATTTTGAAGCTATTCAATAGGTCCTTAAATGCAATTGCTATATCTTATTATATATTTCTTCCCCCTTAATTCCCCCTGAATTTCACAATTCATCGTTGTTGTACACTGTTAATACTCTTACTGGAAGTTGCTTATATACGATATTCATATGGTTCCCCCTGCATTTTTCTGATTATTACTTTCATTATCTGTCTTTTTGGCCATCTAGTTATTTTCCTCCTACTATGTCTTCATAATTAAAATGTAGCTCTAGTAGATAGCATATATTTGGGTTTTGATGTTTGTCCATTCTAATGATATGTATTTTAATTGTGGAGCTTATTTTGTATCAACAGTTATTATATTCACTGATGTATGATTATAGTAACTATCATGTATCAATTTATACAAAATCAATCAATCTACAGGTAAATATGTATAGGTAGATTTAAATCTCAATTTTTACTATTTGTGATGACTTTGTATTGGTTAATCAACCAATTTTCATTTTTAGCACCATTATTGGATTAATTGAATAATTCTAAAATTTTATTTTACTTTCATTTGATTCTGTATCTACATTTTTCTTCTTATTTCAGTATTTACTCTAGAGAGGATTACATTATATTTCTTTAGTCCTCTTACGATGACTATTTTATCCTTTTAAAAACATACACAAACTTTACAGCTTTGTAGGTCTCTGTCTCCCTAAACTTCCATGCTATTTTTGTCATGCTCAGTGTATACTTCCAACATAAACATTTATTGGATGTATAAAATGATGAAACTTCACATGACATCTGAAATAAATAATGTGAAAAAAATTATTGGTTCCAATTTTTTTCCCCACATTTACAATGCTTACAAGAGAGACAGTAGCAGGATCAAGGGATATCAGAGTTGAAAGAACCTTAAAAATCATCCACTTCAGTGTTTACCCAGAGAAATGCCTTTGGCACTTTGAGGAAAAAAAATTCTTAGTTGTATAGCACTCACATGTTCATTTTAGGATATTTGAGTGCATTGTCTCCTGCCTATAAAATGCCAGTAATAAGTTTCCAACCCTGAAATTCAACACACTTCTGTCCAACTCAGTCATTTTCCTCCCCAATCCCAAATTGTCATGGCTCTTGTGTTCTGTAGCTTTCTGAATGACATTATTATCCAACCAGTCATTTAAGCCAAATAATTGTGAGTCATTTCTCTTCTTCCATATTGCACAATGTTAGCAATTAATTGCCAAATGCTACCTATTCTACCTCACTAAATTTCTCTCAGATCCAAAAAACTTCTTTCCACTTCTACTCTCCAACTTCATTGGAAAACAATTGCCACTCAATCCCAAGTGGAGAACCTGAATTTCAGAGACGACAGGTAATTTACTGAAACAATTACAAAATAATTTTATTTTAATCTTCTTTTAAATATACCATTCTCTAAGATTGGCTATAAAATATTTCAATGGTAATTAAAATGTAAAATAAACTGGGGGGTTTTAAAAGTTCTTTGATCCCCTACGTTAATAATACATGACAGAGAAAATGATTCTAGGGAAATTGAAAGGCGGGAGTTTAAAATTTGACTATATTATAAGTTGCATGGACTTTCCATAGCTACCTATCTCTTGTATGAGAGTTGCATTTCCTGTTATTCTCCCTGCTAGATCGACTTAGTTACATTTATAAAAAGCTGCTATAAAACCTTCACAGGAAAAATGCCATATAATTTTAGTAGAATAATTACTGTTTTATTTTAGTTCTATATAAAGAAGTATACATTAATATTTTTAAATACTGAAGAAACCCAGCTTTCCCCTTTTTTTAAATTTCATGAGCGTGAATACAATTTTATCCTGTTCATTGTCATGAG
Organism: Dipodomys merriami; assembly: GCF_024711535.1. NCBI lineage: Eukaryota > Metazoa > Chordata > Mammalia > Rodentia > Heteromyidae > Dipodomys > Dipodomys merriami. Next base: position 12,206,783 of record NW_027204492.1, read on the forward strand.
CATAACTACTCAAGCAGCAACTAAAAGCAGCTTGATAGCTAGTTTTCACAATTGCACTGCCCACACACAACGTAGTCAGCTTGTTCTACATTCTCATTTTGAGGCAGGTACTTAGCTCAGTCTGGAGGACATCTGAATCTGTTTCAGATGGGCCATGTGATGAACAGGGCAGGTGGGCTGCCTGTAGGGTAACCACTGAGGAGATGGGGCTGTGGTTTGGAACGACTAGGAAAAGAAATCACACCAGGAAAAGGCTAATTATGTACTAGTCACTGAGATCATACTTCTCCCTTTGGGCAAGAAAAAGTTTCGATGGGGCTGAAAACAAAGCCGCAAGCCAAATACATGAATAGAAACACTTAGCAGATGGATGGGGCAAAAGGGGTACTGAGTGGGTGTTGGCAGAGATTGGCATAGTTCCTGGATTTTATCCAACCAGATTGACGCTGCTTAAGGAAGTAGGGCTTTCTTTGTCAGCATTTGTTAGTAGTTAATAGGAAAAATATTCAAAAGGGTATTTCATCAGTACATTACATGAGAGTATTCATTTTTCTATACAACCAATATTTACTGAATACTTCAGATCACACTTTCATTGTTCAAAAATCCTCTGGATACCACAGAGAACCAAAAAAAAGGAAAGAAAGAAAACATTGTGGTAGAGCTAAGCACAAAATAAGGTGGTTGGTAAGCACAGATGGAATAAATCAAAGAAGATATAAGACAAAATATTATCTGAAAAAAAATATTATCTGAGATGTGCCCTGAAAGTAGTGAGGAAAAAGTCAGTGAGAATATCTACAAAATGAGTCCAGGCACATACAACAAATAAAAATAGCCAAGGATGTGGGAAAGGCTGGTTGGTTGCATTAACAGCCACGTGATGGGGCGGGGAGTAGTCAGTGGCAAAGTGCTAGGTTAACATGTGTTAGGCTCTGACTTCAATCCCACTTCCCCTTGAAAAAAGTCTTACTAAAGAGATGACATGGGAGGCATGCTATCTTTCCCATGTGATGAAATCTGATGAAACTGATTTCATCGTTTTCATAAGAGGAAAGAGGTGAAATATTTCCTCACTGTTTAACACCATTTTACTTTTCTCTTTTTGAGTAAAGCAGTTCCATTCCTTGTCTCTCTGTCTCCATCTATATCTTCCTATCTTTCTGGAGAACTCAGATTAGTTGACATATCTGACTAAGCAAAGATATAGAACAGACTTTTGTAGCAACAAATTATATACCAGATTCTATCTCACTGTTCTCACCCTTTACAACACTCAAGTTACCTTCTCAGCGGCAAAGTCAGAATAATCTTGAGCCCTGAGTGCAAACTAAGTTCTTCCCAGAAAGTGAATCTAAGTTTCTCAGCTTCTAATTCTCGACTATTATAGTCTCTATTATTGCTTTCTTATCATTTTGGACTGTAGACTGCCCCCGCAGAGAAAGTTATCCTTCATTTTATTTTGCATATATATATATATGTATATACATATATATGTATATGTATATATACATATATATATATATATATATATATCCCTTTATCTACAATCCCAGTAAGTGAAATCTGGTCACAGTCATTTGATTGTACTACTCCATGGTGGATTGAGAACTGCTGAGATAACTTTTAACTCTCAGGGTTCTGTTCTCCTCATATTCAATGTCGGTTCCATAGATAGTAGAGTAATGTACTCTAGGATTGGACTTGGAGGATAGGTGTAGAAAAGAACGAAAAGACACCAAATACAGACATATTTAGCTAAGAATTTCGGACTAAGGAAATTCAGCTATTCATTGATGCATGGCATATTGGGAAATGACCAGAGGTAACACTATGCAGCAAAGTTGAATTTGAAATGCCCCTGAAAGATCAAAGAGGAGGAAAAAAAGTTAGACAGAGGTATGGATGTATTTCTGAAGAAGAACAGAAGAGAGATTTGGTGTAGAAATATAAAATTTTGGACTCATTGGTATACAAATATTAAATTGGTTTTTAGATATCTAGGGGAGTCTGTAGTAAAAGAGTATAGAAGGAGAAGATATATCTCCAGGATAGAATCCCGAACTTTCTCTAGTTATGAAATTGGGCTGTGGATGAAGAGCAAATGAAAGACATGTACTGGGATAAAAGTAAAACTATATGATAACCTGGTTGGTCCCTTCCATTCTAATTTGTTTCTTTGAGTAAGTGGAAATTAGATGCAGTTTTAATTAGCATCCTAGGACTGTCTCAGAGAAGTGGGGTTTGTAGATTCACTTTTTTTTTTACTCTTCGCACCATATGAGAGTCCAGTTTCAAATTCCTGCATTAGATAATGATGTCTCTCCAAGTTTAGAAGCCAACTAAATAAGTAGTTTTATTTTTCAAAACCTTTTGAACCCAATCAGCTAGTTCATTTAGAAATATGTTTTCTCAAGTTAAAGAGGATAATGAGTTGTTTGGGGGAGGGACTGTAGAGGGGCTGGAGCTGGGCTATATTGTATTCTAATGATATTTGTGAAATATGTGAAAAATAATTGATTTTTAAATCAATTATTGTAAACATTCTGAATTACTACAATATTTTATTCCACAGAACAAAAATACTAGTAACTGTGCTTAAGGACAAAGAAATTCCTGATATGGAAATCTTGTTTCACATCCCAGAAAGGGATGGGAAGGGAGAGGATTGAGATTTGTTTTCTGGTGCATGGCCAAGAAATACTTTCTTACTAACATACTATTACATAGAAAAATTGCCTACCATAAGTCTGGCTCCACTGAATCAACACTCAATAAATGTAGTTTTTAAAAAGCTTTTCTTCTCTTTAACTGTTCTCCTCACTAGGGAATAATTATAATTCAATCATTGTGATCAGCATGTGCTATATTGATATTACAACACTAAAAACAAGGAACAAGCAACAACGAAGAAGTGATTAAATATTTACATTTAAAACCAGTATTTTACATTGCATTGTGTGTTTGTGGGTTTTCTTTCTCCAATAACCTAGTTCCTCTCAACTCTTCTGACAATTTTTCAATACTTCTTAGTGGCGATTGAATAGGCACCCTCTGCAAGTATAGGAATATCGACTTGTTTGTGTGAGCAGCAGTTTATTTTAACTGAGTCAAGGACAAGAGAAAATGGATTTCAATTGCATAAATTAAACACCTCCTGTGACATCAATAGAATTTATGTATATAGATTGTTCGAAACTAACACAGTACAGAAAGATTAATCTCCCCAAAGCAGTGCTGACTTTAAAATTGCAGAATAAAAGTCTTTAATAGCCCTCTCCATGAGGGCCAGAGAATAAAATTAATCTCTTAATCTGACAATATTTCAAGGTTATCTCCTGCTTCTCCCCTTCACAAACTCGAAAAGTCTATTTAAACTACCCTTAAAGTTTTCTGGTTTTGCAGGCTCCATAGAGAAGTATTGTAGATGGCTGGTAACCTGAAAGCTGAATATGAAACAGACATCAAAGATTCTTCATGTGAGTAAACAAAATCTTCTGAGAGGAGAGTATAGATTGAGAATAGAAGAGTACGAGGGAACATCAAAGAGTAAGTTATACAGCACTGGGGAACATAGAAGAGTAAGTGGTTGACAAAAGCTGTGCAATTGTCAAAGGGAGAATAAGAGAGTGTCATTTCATATGCTGTGGCTACAACAACCAATAAAGCATGGTCCTTCTCTGAAAAAGCTAGCCATGTAAGGAAATACCAACATCAGTGATTACAACACCAGGTGATGTGTTCCAAGAGGGATTAGTAAGTGTGACAGAAGGTATAAGAATGGATGGACAACAGATGTTATTTTGGCATAATATATTCACATGCCTATGTGTGTGTTGCAAGACTACATGACCACAAGACCAAATAAGTATATTGAACCTCCTCTGACTGAATTTGTTATTAACATTTAACATCACTTATTTGCATTAAGATTTTCTTTTTTATAAATACTTTTTTATTGTGAAAATACTGTACAGAGGGGTTACAGTTACACGAGCAAGGTAATGAGTACATTTCCTATCAAGCATTGTTACCTCCTCCTTTGTTTTCCCTTCCCATCCCTTCCCTCCCACCTCCACAACTACACCGCCCTCCCACCCTAAATTGTAAAGTTCGTTTTTCAACATAGTGTCTTGTACATCTCATTGTTACAATGGGTCAACCTATAAAGATTTTTCTTTCTCTATCAATCCTGTATTTAGTTTTGTGGTTAACTGTTGTGGTCACCATTGAAGATAGTCCATGGATTGGGATTTTTAAGTCAAATATCTGGTAATTTCTTTTTATAAGCTTCTAAAAATGTTTTTTTCTTTTTTAAAACTTTATTGTAAATGGGTTGTACAAAGGGGTTACAGTTGTATAAGTCAGGTCATGAGTACATTTCCTTTTAAAGAGTGTCACCCTCTCCCTCATTATCTCCCAGTTTTCCCCCTCCTGACTTCCCTCCCCCTAAAAATGTTTTTGATTTTAGTATTATTAGTCTATTCTAAAGATAAGGAGCTGGGTGCTGGTGGCTCACTCCTGTAATCCTAGCTACGCAGGAGGTTGAGATCTGAGGATCACAGTTTAAAGCCAGCCTGGGCAGGAAAGTCCATGAAACTCTTAGCTCCAATAAATCACCAGAAAACCGGAAGTGACGCTGTGGCTCAAGTGGTAGAGCGCTAGCCTTGAGCTGAAGAGCTGAGGGACAAAGCCCAAGCCCAGAAGTCAAGCCCCATGACAGACAAGAAAAAGAAAAAAAAAACCTAGAAGTGGCTGAGTATAGAGTGAGTTGAGCATCTTTATCTCCCTGGATAAAGAAGGGCTCCTGACTCGTGATTTGCCTTCCTTTCACAGGGAAATGTTTAAAAACACAAGAACTCTAGAATGGAAAAGGTTCTAATTTCCTCTCTGCAATAATCAAATTTATGATCTTAGAATTTTCAAGATATGCTCGGTCTGAGTGGCACATTTCCTCAAAGGAGCTACTACATGATGTACGGCACTTGCAGGATTCATGCAAGCATCAGTGAGAAATGGACCTGAAATTGCTGGGATGACTTCGTGCTTGTAGAAGATACTAGTTGATTCATCATTTCCCACGTGTTCCTCTGCATAGCTTAGTATCTTTTCATTTATGTTGGAACTCCATAAATACTCTGTGAATAGGGATGTCATTTGTTACTACTAAGTCAAAACCTGAAGAAGTGGTCTGATGTCTTTCTGTCTTCTACTGGCTTCTTTAGTACTCATGGAAATAGGATGAAATTATAGCATTGTAAGAGAGCAAGGGCATCTATCACAGAGTCATGGACTAAGGGAATATCCCAGCTCCAAGCAATCCCCAACCGACTGAGTGAGAAATATATACATGTATATCTTTTTCTTTAGAAAAGGTGAACACATTGTTGTAGGTTATCTCAGTATGTTAGAGATACTATTACAAAATACTTTAGGTCTGACAAATTAGTAAGAGCAATGTTTTGCTCCAAGTTGTAGAATTGGGGAAGTAAATCCTCGGTGTGCCAGTAGATTTAGTAAGACCTGCTAAGAACCTGTTCCTTTGAAATGGTACCTTCCATGTGTCCTTGCATGTCAGAAAGATAAACAATTATCTTAGGGTCTCTTAAGTTTTTAAAGTTTTTATTAGTGTATGGTACTTACAGAAAATTATTTCATTGTGGTGTTTCCATACATGTATATAGTGTACTTTGACCACATTTAGGGTCTTAAAAAATAAGTGTACCAGTCCTATTAAGTTTTCATCTGCTCTCATCACCTACTTGCTTCCCCAAGATCTAATTTTTAATATAATTATCTTGGACTAGGCTTTCAACATATGAATTTTGGGGAGAGATAATTCAGTCCACAACAGATGGCACAGCCATATAATTGAGCATTATATATCAACATAGAATTTTAGAGAGAACACAAACATTCAAACTATAGCACAAATATAAGACCCTATTGGTAACTCTATGGGAGTCTGTGGGAAATTAGTATGTAAAACCCTCAAAAGCATTTTTGGTAGTCTTTTCAAGGATTTATTTTCTCCTTAGAGCAAAATTTCATCCCTGAATATGTGTCTATATCACCTCAAAATTCAGCACTTTAGCCAGGTCAACAGCTTTATCATAAGTTCTATTTTGATGGTAAGGCTAATATCTGATCATGTCCAGGACTACGTTGCTTTTAAGATTTTTCAGACATGAAGAATGACAACCAAGGTAAAGAACAAAGAGTTCTCTATTGCTCCATTAGGATGAGTGGAACAGGGGCTGGATAAAACAGAATTGGGATATGTTAACTTTATTTTCTTTTTTTCCTGTCTCAATTATCTTCCTTTCTATTTACCTACTACTTATTTTCTGTGCTGGTCCAGGGGCTTGAACTCAGGACCTGGGCATTGTCTATGAGCGTTCTTGCTCAGAGCCAGTGTTTTGCCACTTAAGCCACAGCTACATTTCTGTTTGTTGGCAGGGTGAATTGTTGCTTAATTGGAGATGAGTCTCAGGGACTTTCTAGCCTGGTCTGGCTTCAAGTTGCAATCCTCAGATCTCCATTTCCTGGGTAGCTAAGATTCCAGACATGAGCCACTCACGCCTGTCACTTTTGCTATTTTATCCATAGACTTCCTTAATTGTTGAGTGGCTACTCTATGCTTAGAGCTGTAAGAAATGAAAGGCAGTTTAAAATACTATGTATACCATTGAGGAATTCATATATTTGGGAAATAAGCTTTACCACACAGCAGTCAAGATCATACATAGTTCAGTGTTGAACTTAGAGACACAAATTAGCAATACTGTAAGAGAAGTCAGTGGGAATATGATGAGTAATCTTTTTCTTTCTAGTCCTAGGTCTTAAACTCAGATCCTTAGTGCTGTCCCTGAGCTATTTTGCCTGTGCTTTTAAAAAAATGATCAGTACTTTATAACTTGAGCTCTACTTCCAGATGTTTGGTGGTTAGAGATAAGGGTCTCGTGAACTTTTCTTATGCTGGCTTTGAACCATGATCCTTTGATCTCCTGAGCAGCTAGAATTACAGGCTTGAGGTATCAGCACAGGCCATGATGGTTAATCTTGATTGTCAGCTTGATTAGATTGACACCTAGGACATTAGTAAGACACACCTCTGTGTGTGTGTGAAGGCATTTACAAAGAAAAATAAGGGAATAAGACCAATGAAATAAGTTGACACCATCTCATAGGCTGGAGGTCTGGATGGAATATAAAGGAAAAATAAGAAAACTTTCTAGCAAATGCATCCTCTCTTTCTGTTTAGTAGCCACTATGGTATGAGACACTATGCTCTGCCACACCCTGCCCACAGTGATGGACTGAGAACTCCAGGAACTCTGAGACAAAATAATATGTCTTTTACATTGTTTCTCTCTGGCTACAGAATGAAAATACTGACATAAGAGGTAATTTGAAGTAAGAGAGAACTTGAAAAATGGAGACAAAGCCTGTTATAGTATTCCAAGCATGAGAAGATAAATACTGGGGAATGGCCAAAGAAAGAAGATAAAGAATAATTATATAAATGTGTCTTATTTAAAAGAAATGAATAGAGTCTGAATTTGGAAAATGAGAGCTATCTGATTAGAAATTGCTAGAGATAATCAAATGTTTTAAAGCTGAATAGCTTAAGAGAATAAAAGTGTTATTTTCAGGAAAAAAAGTTATCTGCAACAGAACTCAATTTGATTGGAAATGGTAGCTTTGGGAAAAGGGAGTTCACTTATGGACATAATTAGGTTGAAAGAAAGAATTCACAATTCAAGTAGACCTGTCTACAATTCAGACAGAGCTATTAGAATTGGGACTCAAATGAAAGGTTCAATTTGGAAATGTATGTAACATTTGAAACCATAATATCATGTATTTATAACTAGTCACAAATTGGATAGTATGAATGAAGAATAATCAATGCACAAGATGCCAAAACCAATATGATGTTATTATTAATTCACTCATTTATCCCTTCATTTGACAAAGATTTACTAAATGTAAACTATGTGCTGGTCACTTGTTAAAATGATTAATTATTCCATTAATTGTCTTTGAGGAAGAATTTTACTTCCTCAGTAATACCACAATGCAAATTAGACTGACTACAAAGATTGTTATATTGATGTGAAAAGTTTTATTTATACAACCAAGAAAAAAGTATCTCATTATAGTTGTAAGACGTTATTTGTCCTCAATAAAGTAGTTTTTTTGAGGCTCTACTATGGTTTCAATATCTTTATATTAAAAGTCAAATAAAGGTTAGCATGCCACTTATATACATAGTGTTTATAAACATTACATAGTAGTCTGGCTGGAATTCGGCATTGCTACATTTCTTCTGTTATAAACAAAGAAGGAAGAACATTTCAGTTGTCACGGAAAAGTCATAGAACCCAGACACCAATATTACATTTTATTTTCAGTTCCGTGAACAACCTTACAGATTGTGTAAGTCTATTTGGTTAAAATATTTTAGAACACGTAATTTATGAACAGCAGAAATTTATTATTCATAGTTCTGGGGGCTAAAGAGGCCCTCCCTTATTTGCGATAACCAGTGTATGTCTGAGTCAAGAAGAAAAGGTCACATAAGTTGATGTTAGGGAAATGAACCCTAAGATATGTATTCAAATGTTTTTTTTTCTTTCATATAAGATGATTTCTTTGCTGCTTTGCATGTCCCTCCCCCACAGTATAACCCCTGCTTTCACTGTATTTGATGTTGGTATAATTTGTGGAGGGGAAGGGAAAAAATCATGTAAATAGGGATACAGGTGGACCCATTGCAACAATGAGATGTACAAGTCCTTATGTCGAAAAACGAACTTTACAACTTTGGTGGGGGGGAGGATCGGGTGGGGGGGTGGAGGGGGTATGAGAAGGGATAGGAAGAGCAAACAAAGGAGGAAGCAATAATGCTTGATAAGAAATGTACTCGTTATCTTGCCCATGTAATTGTAACCCCTCTGTATGGTATTTTCACAATAAAAAACAAACAAACAAAGAGATAATGCCAGAAAAAAGTAAGGGCATGAATCCTATTCATATTCTGCATGATATTTAAAGAAAAACAGTTCTGTTAAATCAAATGTAATCTGGCTTAAATATATTTGTTAGGAGGGAAATGAAAAATATACTTAATATTAAAAGCATCTCTAAACCTCCTGTTATTGAATTTAAGGTGAAATAACTTGCTGTTTCACCATGTGCAAAATAAGGGGTTTGGACTATTTCATCACTAAACAGCTCTTGCTCTGACATTCTCTAAATATTGAGCTGGGCTTAGAATCACGTAATATTTTGAAGTTACAAAACATTGCCTTTAGTTTGTACATAGTCTCACATTTTCTTCAAACTTAGTAGTCACTTTTAAATGGTCATCTGACATTTAAATTACCCTGTCCACAAATTTGAGCTAGTTTTTATTAAAAATCATGAGGTCAATTTAGCAGGGAACAAAATGATCCTGCAAAGGAACTTATTGTGAAGCTTCAACAGAATGGCAAGTCTGTAGAGAACAGATGAAAAGTGATGCCACTAACAGAAATAAAAAGAAAGGAGTAGTTCTTCATAAATCAGTTTCTCACTGTAGGCCAAAGAATTATGGGAGGATAATCTTGATCTAACAAATTATTGTGTTCTAATCCAAGTTGAAATAGAGTATTTTAGGAAAATGTTCCTATCTCAGAATTTGTTTTAACTATCCTCATGGTCAAATTGCAATATTTCCGAGATCACATGGTGTTCTGTTACTGGTATGCAAATACTCAGAAAATATTTAGTCTCTGTATTATAGAAGAGAGAGTTTCCCAGAATACTTTTAGAGTTGCCTCTATAGTATTAGATATAGAAACAAATAGATTCTTTCATTCCTGCACCATATCTCCATCACAATGCAATTACCTAGGATTCTGAAGAACAGAGCATCAAACCAAAACCCTGGGTTTATTTAGTACCAATTTTTAAGCAATTAAATCACCTGACTGCCGATCAAATACATATTGGGTAGCTGAAAGAAAAATCACAGTGTCAGGATAGTGTACAGTGTTAGTATTAGCATCAACTAGGTTTATCCACAGTGTGATAATTGCTTATTAAAAGATGAAATCCCTTCTGGGATATCTGTTCGGTGTCAGATATTTTCATGGCATTTAATGATCCTTTTATAGATAAAAATGGAGGCAACATATTTTCCAGATTGAATTCCCTATTATTGTGAATGTATTTATGATGAGATCAATAAGAAATCTTTGTTACTGACAAAAGCTTGGCTCCTTTAGATAATAGTGTTCAATTGATTTATTCTTACTTTGGAAGTGGTATATGTTCAACATGAGTACTTAATTTATTTCCATATAATGCCAAGTTTGCTTTCAGAAGTTTTATTATGTTTGTTAACTAAAAGTAACACAAACCAAGCATCCTAATAACTCCAGGACTGAGGGGAAGCTTTGGCCTCAGACAGTAAATCCCGCTTCCTAAGCTATAGTGTGCATAAGGCTTTCCCACACATCTCCCGTTGCTACGGAAACCTCATCGTGTCTGGGCTCTACACAGCTGACTCATTTCAAAGTCTGGCTCTCAACTTTCCCTGCTCATAGCTTAGAGAGACAAATGGAAACAAAGAAAAACACAGAAACAATAAAATATCAATGCATATCATTCCATTAAAAATACATGTGACTCAACATATAGAAAAAAGGTAAGGTAAGGTAAATCTCCAGCTGCTATAGATTACAATTGCAGGAAAAGATAGTCCGGAAGCATTTAACAGCAGCTACAGTCTGTGAAAAGAGATTTCTGTCCTTTGGATTCATTGATTCAGGATAAAACCAAAGCTTTAAAAGGAGATCCTCAGTAACTCCCTTATTTCAAAACAGTCCAGTCAGATATATGTGTTCAAAAAGCAAAGAGCATGCTTCATTAAGCAAGCTTGCATGGTCTGGGTAGGTAGAGGGTAAAAGGAATATTGTAAGAAACTTAGCCTCCTCCCTAGCAGTCTCAGGTAAAAAGCCCCAAGTCTGTCAGGAATATCCTTGCTTTTGTCCTCATTTTGGTTCTACTCAGTCAACATATTTGATAAATATCCAGAAAACATACTTATTCAGTGGACAGATAGGACAAACCTAGTAGATAGTATTTCAGCCAGAAGATTTCTAAGGTCCCTCTGAAGTTTCCAAGTGAAGAACTTAATGTCTCAGTACTCTCATTATCACCAACTGTCCCAGACAATATAATGAGATTTTGTATGCTTTTTACATTTCAGCAAGTAATTACCACAGACACAAATAGAGTTTTGAGTCTGAACTTCTCAAAAATGAATTTCCTCTCATGTACTTAGAACTGATTTCATTTTAGTTATAAAAAAGTTCTTTTGAAGACCCAGTGTGCTAAGGATTAGAAAAACTGCTCCTATTTGAATATGCTTAACATTTCAAGTAATATACACACACATATATGTACATACACATGTATATATACAAGTATACATACACAAATATATACATGTATATGCATATATATGTATGCATACTGTGTATGCATTCACATATGTGCATTACTGTTTTGTATTTTAAGATGCATTAGATACATTAAATATGTAACTGTTCTTTGAATTTTTCATATTTAAAATGATTAGTTTTTCTGAGATTATGTTAGGTCTATTATTGCTTCTTGAGAAGATGATTGCAATGCAGATGAAATGCATATTTAAATATGAATTAATATTGTATATTAATTAACATATTTAATATTAGTTAATATTATGAATTAATATTTAACTATTCTATATAGTGGTATAAATCATTGTGGCACTTTCACTATGCAACAATGCAAATCAACAATACAAACCACCAAAATACTATCTCAATAAGAAGATGTAGGTGATTGTGATTCATTAATGCATATTGAACAGGACAAATGTCCCAAGCGTTACTTCCAAACAACTAGAGCATGTACAATATCCTAAATGAGGTTTATGCTTTACTAAAAGACATCACTAGGTAAGTCTGTTTGCCTCTGCTTTAGAGTAATTGGCATATGCGATTCACTGTGGTTCCCCCACCCATTTATTTCCTCCCATGCAATACAGTAAAATCAATGGATTTAATTGATGATCCTTGGAAAGATAACTAATGTGGTAAGCCAAGGGATGCTGTTGAACACATTTGAATTTTAGCCAACAGTATTGTGCTAGTATGAACAAATGTCCATCAAATATGTTCACATTACTAGAATATCTGAATGTGCTCATTTTCATAGCAAAAGGTATATAAGTAGGGTAAAGATAGAAAAAATATCCTAAAATATTCACATAGATCCAATGCAATCAGTCTTATAAAAGGAAGAAAGTAGAATGAGTTCCAGAGAGAGGGAAGCTGTATTGATGGAAGTGGGGTTTTAGTAATAGCATTTGGAGACAGAGGGACCACTAGGCAAGAGATTCTGCCAGTTACGGACGCTGGAAAATGTAAGAAGTATTTTCCCTTGGAGTCTCCAAGAGGAATAAAACTTTCTTGATATCCTGACTTTAGCAAAATAAAGCCCACTTTTCATTTCTGAACTGAAGGACTGAAAGATCATAAATTCCTTTTGTTTGAAGTCTCTACATAGTTTGTTACAACAGCAATAGCAACTAATGAAGATACTCATTAAATTCCATAAAGATTTTCACTATTCTCTTAAGAACAAAAGGGAGAAAAAGAAATTGGCTGTCAGGATAGATAAGTTGGATTATACCTTGCGTTCATGGAGTAATATAACCTGGTTAGATAACGCCTCTGACATAGCTTGACCTTGACCTTTTCATCAGTTCCTCTGAACACAGAGAAGTCAGAGAACTTAGGTGGACATCAAGGGAATTTTGCTAAATTAACAGAGTATCATCAAAAGATTATATATAGTCTAATTGTATGTACATTTTGGTTTTGCTTTAAAATAAGTCATTGCTATATAAACCAGACTTACCTTGAACTAAGTGATCCTCCAATTTTAGCCTCACATGTGGTATGATTATAGGCATGAATCACTACATCTAGCTACTATTATTTATTGAGGTAATATTCATGTAACAAAAAACTAATTGCTTTAATGTATGCCTTTCAGTGATAATTTGGACATGCACAATGCACAAAACACTACCCATATCAAGTTCCAAATAATTTCCATCATCCCTAAGAACATGGCATTCAGTAAGCAGTCATTGCCGTTTAACACTTCCCCCTGTTCCCTAGCAAGCATCACTCTGCTTTCTAGCTCTATAGATTTACTAATATGGAATCTTTTACAACATGTGACATTTGTCTTTGGTTTCCTTCATTTAGCATGTTTCAGGTCTCATCCACATTGTAGCATGTATAGGTATTTCATTTCTTTTATGGCTGAATCCTATCATTTTATGGGCATATACCAAATTTTGTTTCATTTTTTATGCCTAATGTTTCATTGTATGCATGCATTTACATATAGCTATATAAATATCACATTTTATTTTGACATTTATTTGTATGTAGACACTTAGGTTATTACTATGTGACAGCCATTCTAATAAACAAGGCATGGCAGATATCACTTCAAAATACCAGTTTCATTTCCTGTTAATATATGTGCATTAGTGAGATTGTTGGATTGTATAGTAGTACTATTTTTAATATTTTAATGAATTTCTATGCTTTTTTGCTTATAATAGCTGTACTGATTTACATTCTAACCACTAGTGTAGAAGAGCTCCCTTTTCCCCATTCTGTAGCTGACACTTAAATTTTATTATTTTAACAATGATTATGTGTGATGTAAAGTTTTTTTTTTTTTTTTGGTCCAGTCGTGGGGCCTGAACTCTGGGCCTGGGCACTGTCCCTCAGCTCTTCAGCTCAAGGCTAGCGCTCTACCACTTGAGCCAGAGCGCCACTTCCGGCTTTTTTTCTTTTTTTGCTTATGTGGTGCTGAGGAATCGAACCCAGGGCCTCGAGCATGCAAGGCAAGCGCTCTACCACTGAGCCACCTTCCCAGCCCGTGATGTAAAGTTTTTGAGAGCTTTTAGTGTTTCAATAAAACTTTATTTACAAAATAGGTAGCAGCTTCTTTGGCAACTTACAAAATAGATCATCCTCAGCTAAACTGGCTTACAAGATCTGAGCAGTCAATCCAAAGAACCATAAGTAATAACTGATTGCTATTTCAATCATGTTTTACTTTGGTTTGGTACACAACAGTCTAATTATCAAAGTAATCCAAAAAAACTATATACATAAGTCTCCAGGAGTCAGTAGGGTTGAAGTACTTGGTACTTCAAGTTAGAAATAAAAGTCAGGTACCAGTGGCTCATGCCTGTAATCCTAGCTATGTAAGAGCCTAAGTTCTGAGGATCATGGTTCAATGCCAGACTGGGCAGGAAAGTGTATGAAAGTCTTATCTAAAATTAACTATCAGCTGGGAAGGTGGCTCAGTGGTAGAGCACTTGCCTTGCATGCTCGAGGCCCTGGGTTCGATTCTTCAGCACCACATAAGAAAAAAAAAGCCGGAAGTGGCACTGTGGCTCAAGTGGTAGAGTGCTTGCCTTGAGCTGAAGAGTTGAGGGACAGCGCCCAGGCCCAGAGTTCAGGCCCCACGACCGGACCCCCCCCAAAAAAAAAAATAAAATAAAATTAACTACCAAAAAAGCCAAATGTGGAGCTGTGGCGTAAGTGGTAGAACATTAACCTTGAGGACAAAAGATCAAGGACAGAATCTAAGCCCTGACTTTAAGCCCTAGGACTGGTACCAAAAAAAAGAGAAAGAAATCATAAATAAAGCATGTTGATAGAGCTAAGTGAACAAGGAGAATATTGTCCATTGGAAATAAGGGCAGAAAGAGGAGGTTTGATTGAAGATAGGGAAGCAGACGTTAAGAGCTATGATGTACATTGTAACAGAAGAATAACAAGGTTTGATTTATCTTTTCAAATGTTCCATCTCATTTGTGTTGAAAATAGACTGTAATGTGCATGAGAAAAAAACAGGGAAGATAGTTATGAGTCTTCCAACCAAGTGCTGGTGGCTCATGCCTGTAATCTAGCTACTACAAAGTGCTACCAGCTCAACGTGACAAAAACCCCACCATTTTCACTAAAAATAACTCAACTTTACCCCTACGTTTTCCATATTACTAGAGTAAGATCTTTAGGATCATCCTAGATATTCTGTCTCTTAACATTCTATTGCCTCCTTAACCCAAACTTCCAACTTTTGCTTCCAAAAGGCTTTTTCCATTCTCTTCACCTCAACTTTTCCATTGCTGTACTAGTTCAAGCTACTAATACCTTGCTGGGTTAACCTATTTTAACTTAATTTAATAGGTGATGCTGGCACATATTCCTGGAAATCACTCACCAATGTTAAGATTGAACATCATTCCTATCTTCTGTAGGATGCATCCTCCATTCCCTCCCAAAACTAGGTGGGTCAGATAATTCCTACCATCATTTACATGATTTTCTGTTTTCCCCCTTTAAAGATAGCACATATAATTCTTCTCTCTGTATTTCAATTGTCCGGCATGGTACTATGTATAATGTAGTCACTCAGAAAATTTATAATGAATTAATATGTTCCTGATTGGAATATTTATGTTTTTTCTCTCTACTGAAGTGGAGGAATAATTTTTACCATTGCACTAAGAAAGTTATAAAGAAGCCATTTAAAAGAAAGAGAAAGCTTCTTAAAATGGATCCTCAAACTCACACTTGATAGAGAAAAAGAAAATAAATGTAGTAGAAACATGGTTTCTTTTCCTTTTTTGACACTGTGAAACAAGTTCCATTTCATAAATTTTCAGCAACTGCTTCAACCTCAAAAAATATGATATAGTGGTCTATATTGTTTGGTTTAACTGTGTACTCTTACATAGCTTGTTATTTCTTTTTTAGGATGCTAGGATTTGAATCCATGTACTCATACATACTAGGCAAGTACTCTACCACAGCAACAAACATTCATCTCACTCTCATAAATCTTCTGCCTCAAGTAATTTCCATATGTGAAAGATATACAGCTGTGGGAAACCTATAAATCTCCAGAAACACCTGAGAATGTATTCATTCTAAGTGTTCAATAAATAAAAAGCATTTTGTCCATTTCCTACATTTTACTTTATTAAGGATAAGTTTTTTACTTAGTACTTAAAAAAAAGTATATTTGAATATCCATTAAGCAGTGAGTCAGCTGCAAATTTTATATTCCACCCTATGCTCGTGGAGAAGACAAGCAAACACATTAATCAAAGGTTAGTCAGATGGAGAATCAGAATACTGCAATGAACTTTCTGCTACCAGCCCGTCCCATTTTCAAAGCATGTTCGTCAGTAATCCATTAAATTAAAGCAAAGGTCTTAAAAGGTATAATAAGATATAATCGTAGTGATAAAAATTGAAGTAAAGTATGCTTTACACTGTATTCAAGGCATCTTGCCACTAGGTCTGGCTGCTGAACAAATACCTGTGAATGGAAGGCCTCTGGGTTTTATAGATTGCTTTAAAAATTACAAATGGGAGATAAAGGTGAATTTATTAGTTTGTTAGGACTACGGAAACAAAGAACCATCAACTGCATAGCAGAAGATAATAAGAATTTATTCTGATAGTTCCGGACCTTAGAAGTTCAAAGTCACTATGTTAGGAGTGTTTGCTTCATGTGAGGGTTCAGATGGATAATTTATTCTATGGCTCTATGTCCTTAGTGATGAGAAGTAATTCTTGCATTTTGTGCACTGCAGTCTCTAAGTCCATCTGTTCAGGCTGTTATTTCTATGTCTGCACCTTCCCGTCATATTACTTTTCAAAGGATATCAACCAGAAAGATTTGATTATATCTGCCAAGAAGCTATTTCCAAATAAGGTCTTCTTCACAGGTACTAGATGGATATTGGAACACTAAGATATCATTTGAGGGACATAATGCAACCCAGAACAATCTGATTTCTTTTTTTTCCCCAAAATCCATGTCTCCTCCGTGTACAAAATATATTAAATCCATCTCACCATCTCCAAAAATCCTATCAACCTGAAACAAAATAGTGAACTAAAATATCCAGTATCTCATCATCTAAATGATTTAAATAAATTACCGAGAAAAAGAAATCATTGAGAAAATTTCCTTTTTGTATGAGAGTGTGCATAGTATAATAGAAATTATCTTGCCTTATTGCTCTTACTAGGAATTCCAACACTATATTGAAGAAGAGTGGAGAGAGTGGGCATCCTTGTCTTATTCTTGATTTTAGAGGAAACGGTTTTAAATTTTTACCATTAAGTATAATGCTGGCTGTAGATTTGTCATATACAGCCTTAGTTATATTGAGGAATGTTCCATGGGTTCCTATCTTCTCCAGAGCTTTTATCATAAAGGGGTGTCTAATCTTCTCAAATACTTTTTTCTGCATCTATTGAAATGATCATGTGATTCTTGTCCTTGATCCTGTTGATGTGTTGCATACATGAATTGACTTGTGTATATTGAACCGGCTTTGCAACCCTGGAATGGATCTCATTTGATAATAGTGTATGAGTAGCTCTTTTAAATTTTATTTTATTTTGTTGTAATGGTGTTGTACAGAAGGGTTACAGTTACATAAGTAAGGTAATGAGTACATTTCTTGTTGAACATTGTTACCTCTGGGTTTTTCTCCCATTATCCCTCTCCCTGTCCACCCCTCAAGTCTGAAAGTTAATTTCCAACCTAGTGTCTTGTGAGTATCACTTCTGCATTGGTTCACCCTTTGTCCTTGTTTCATCGTTTTGTTATTCCTCTTCCCTTCCTCAAATCACATAAACGTAATATACACGACACAGGGTACCAGAATCATAAACAGTGACTACTGGGGTTAAACCAAAGGGGGGGGGGAGACGAAAGAAAGATGTTGATATAGCACATTAACAACAACAATGTCAACAACAACAATAAAAAAACCTATTGTTTCCATATCTTGGAGTTTATTTCCCAATGGAATTCCATGTTTCCATCAGAAAAAATGACATTGCCACATCTGTAAGGAAATGGAAAGACCTGGAAAAAATCCTAAGTGAAGTAAACCAGACCCAAAGAAACATAGGCTCCATGGTTTCCCTCATTTGTAATAATTAGTACATGTGCAGGATAGTCCCAGTAGAAGATTACAATAGCTAAATATCTATGTACATATGACCATAAAAATGATGCTAATTAGGTTGAATATTTTTGTAAGTTGTTTAATTTGGTCTGCCAGACTTTTATTGAGAAGTTTGTATCAATGTTCATCAAACAAATGTGTCAATAGTTCTCTTTAATGGTTCCCTATCTGGTTTGGGGATGAGGTTTATGCTGGAATAGAAGATCCAGAAATAAGCCCACAAACTTATAGACACCTAATATTTGATAAAGGAGCCAAAACCACAGGGTGGAAGGAAGACAGTATCTCAACAAATAATGCTGGCAAAATTGACTATGCGCAGAAAAACTGAAGCTCATATATCACCCTGCACCAGAATCAGTTCTAAATGAATCTAAGACCTCAATGTAAAGCCAGATACAATGAAAATATTACAGCAAGGGATGGGGGAAACACTAGGCCTTCTAGGCACGAGTCAAAACTTCCTAAGTAAAGATCCAGAATCACAACAAATCAAACACTGGATAAATAGGATTGCATCAAAATGAAGAGTCTACATGGACAAGAACATAGCTAAGAAGAAAAATAGAAAGCCCACAGAATGGGAGAGGATCTTTACTAGCTATGCATCAGACAAAGGCCTCATATCTGAAATACACTTACAGCTCAAAAAAACTACCTCCCCCAAATAAAAACCTTCAAAACTCAAAAACTCAATGAATAAATGGGCTAAAGGCTTAAAGAGACTTCTGAGAGGAAGAATTAAGAATGACCAATAGACACATAAAAGGTTTAATATCTCTGGCCATAAAAGTAATGCAAATCAAGACATTTAGGTTCCTCTTCACTCCAATTAGAATGGCCATTGTCAAGAAAACCAACGGTAACAAATACTGGTGGGGGTGCAGCCAAAAGGGAACTCTGTTACACTGTTGGTGGGAATGCAAGCTTGTTCTACCACTCTGGAAAGCAGTATGGAGGTTCCTTAAAAAACCCAACAATCCTAGTCCTGGGCATTTATCCAGGAGATCACAAAGCAGGCCACACCAAAGCTACCAAAAGCAAACATTTTCACTGCATTATTTTTACCATAGACAAAATATGGAATCAATCCAGATAGATACCCCTCGGTGGATGAATAGATTAAGAAAATGTCGTATATGTACATAATGGAATTCTACTTATCCATCAGAAAGAATTATATTGTACCATTTGTTAGGAAATGAAAAGACTTGGAAAAAATTATATTAAGGGAAGTAAGCCAGACCCGGTTTCTCTCATTTGGGGTAACTGGATGTGCCTATAAATTTGCAATTAAACATCCTGAAACACACACACACACACACACACACACACACACACACACACACACACGATAAATTAGACTCCAGACATTCACTGGGGTCAAAAGAGGATATGCATAGGAGTGGTTGACAAAGGCTCAATAGCTATGTGCAGATGATTATATAAAATAATACTTGATGAAATGCACACTGAGAAAAGGAAACCAGAGATACTGTTTTAGTTGCTGTTGTTGCCATTTTTTCTTTTCCTTTCATCTTGTTAGTTACTTAGTTTGTATTTTGGAGGGTAAAGAGGGCACAGAAATGGAACAAAAGGTGAACAAATACAACAGTGGTACACACTAGACACTGTGAAAAATGAACTGTACATCTTGTGGATGGGGATGAGAGAGAACCAGGGTAGGGGAGACATGGCTCAAAAAGATTTCGACTCATTATGTGATTCATGTAACTGTAACTCCTCTGTATAGCAACTCTACAATAACAAGAAAAAATTAATTATCTGCTTCCTATATACAGTGTTCAGCAGATATCACATAGGCAAACTATTTGGAAAGGAAGAACTTGTAAAGAGAAAGATTGTTGGTCTAAAGCCAGTTCACAATAGAGTAAGGCAAATTTTCTGACGGTGTAAGACCAGAAAATAACTCTTGATTGTCTGTTCTCAGGACCCAGTGACATGACCTTGCCCTCTTGATACTGCCCTCTGCAAACTACAAGTACAACAAACTACCTTCAATCTTACACTCTCTCTGGTCTCTGCATCCCATAATGTTACCAATAAGTCATATCCATTTTATTCTGTTTCCTTTCTGTCCCTTTCTATTCAGTGTGATAAAATTGTTAAAACTCTTCAGTCTGCTGGGAATGTCTGGAGAGTCCATACCATTAGGATGTTTCAGCATCCTGTGGCTTATGGATGCATGATTCTAATCTGTCTTGTTATGCTAGTCTCCTGGGTTGGTGCCTCACCTTGTTTTCCTTCCATTTGTAAGGAGACCAATTCTATTGGATTATGACTCACTCCAGTGGCTTAATGACATTAGCAAAGATTAATTACAAATACTAAAAGTTAGGATTTCAATGTATTTTTGTGATAAGGACACAATTTAACCCATAAAAAGGAGGACTCTGGGGCTGGGAATGTGGCTTAGTGGTAGAGTGCTTGCCTAGTATGCATGAAGCCCTGGGTTCAGTTCCTCAGTACCCACATAAACAGAAAAAGCTGGAAGTGGCGCTGTGGCTCAAGTGGTAGAATGCTAGCCTTGAGCCAAAGAAGCTCAGGGATAGTGCCTAGGTCCTGAGTTCAAGTCCCAGGACTAGCAAAAAGAAGATGACAAATAGGATGACTCTATCAAATCCTGAAGTTATGGACAAATTATGAGAAAAGATGTATTAGAGCAATGTTTTTGGCAAAAATGACCATTTTCCTAATTTTCATTCAATTCTGAACAGCATTCATATGGGAAATTATTAAGAATGCCATTGATAAAGTTTTCAAATGTTCTTTAAAATGTACCTTGAAACTTTAGAATGTCAGTGTTGTATACCAAGTCCTGATTCAGCTATCTGTGGAATGCAAAGAACTAAGCAGAGGAAAGTGAATGTCCTACCACAGCATTTTAACTACAGACTTGTCCCTTCTCCCATTGATAATAAATTATATATAACAAAGCAAATATTCTCTTGGTCTATACAATATAGCTATTGTAATACCTTGATTCATGGGAAAAATAGTAAAAATTCCCTCAAATTGCAAATCCTCAGAAAATAGGATATAATGCCATTATAAGAGCCAGCTAACAATTTCAAATTACATATGCTAGGTTACAATTGGGTTACTTACACAATATTTGTAGGTTCCAAGAAATTTGTTGAAATAAATATTTTAATTTAGAAGATTATGAAACCATTCATACACACACAGAGATACACAAAGACACACAGATATATTTAAAATCAGATTTCTAGGTTTATGAAGCAAATAAGTATTCTGATCCCATAGTTATTATGTCTCATGCCAACACCATTTTAGGTTATGTGTGGCTAGTCATAATTTATAGCTTGAAAGGCATATATTAAGTACATTTTCACTGCAACAGCTTTATCCCAATTTCAGTGATTTAACCAACTTGGCCAGATAGTTGAACCAGGCACCCATGTAAAGTGTGTGGTAATTAACATTGGAGATGATAGAATCACTAGAAATTTGTTAATTCCATTTAAATTGGTATTTAATTTAACGTGACCCAAATAACTTAGAACAATGATCTTTCTTAAATTACCTTTCTTAGCACATGAAGCACATAGAATGAGAAGTATTCTTACCTTTCTACCACCGTTCTGTTTCCAATCTATTCTAACCTTAAACATCGATTTTCTTAAGCATGGCACTGATCAGGTCAGATAACTTCCCAAAAATCACTAGCTACTCTGATCGTACAACATAGTAAATGCAGATGCCTCCTTCTGCCACTTGAAGACACAATACAATTGTCTGTGATATCAGAAAGTTGTCTCATGCAATTTCCCATATTTTTGAAAATTACATGAGCTGTCTCTACAAATCCATAGTTCATTATTTTTTATTATTTTTATTAGCATATATTAGTTCTAAAAAGGAGGCTTCATTGTGACATTTCCACACATGTATGCAAAGTATTAAGTTCACACTCCCTCTATAACTCTCTGTTACTCAAAAACTTTCAAAACAATTTCAATAGATTTTACTGTTCTACTCTCATGTATGAAAATACAATATTTGGATCATATACATACTTATTCACTCTTTCAGTTCACCTTCCCTTCACCCACTGAGATACCTATCCTCCCAATAGGTCTCTTTTACTTTCCTGTGTTTTTTTTTCTTGCATTAACTGCATCAAAGAATTTAACAGCATAGCATTTTAGAAGTGCATATACTATTATATTTTGATCAAAATAACCTTTTTCCCCACTATCCAATCACTTATTGATTGACAGCTTTTTAGATTCCTTATTCTATCTTCATACATAGTTGAAAGTTATTTTGAAGTTATTCATCCTCCATCTTCCTTTCTCTCTCTGCCCCCTCTTTCCTCCCCCTCTTCCCATTCTTTCCCTCTCTTTCATCCTCCTAAATTCCTAAATAGCCCCACAACGAGAATCATGTTCTCTCTTTCTCCATCTCACTCTTAATTCCAGCTGACACCAGTCCAGATGGCAGTCAACAAGAAAACAAACAACAAATGTTGGTGAGGATGCAAGGGGAAAAAAATGCTCATACATTGTTAGTGGTAATGTAAAGCAGTGCAACCACTATGGAAATAAGAATTAACCTTCCTCAAAAAAAAACTGCCCTGGGAAAAGAGTCTGCACTTAGACTTCCCTGTCCCCTTTGTTTTCCATGCAGGACCGCACATATCGCGCCGCCCCCCCTCGCCCCCCAGTCTCTGATTAGCCACCTGCGCTAACCAGACGACCTGCACACCTGAGGGCAGTTACCCTTTTCTCTGAGATCATATCCTGGACCTACTTGGTCACGCCTCCTTAGGACTGTGGGAGGTTCCCAGACTCCAAGATCACATCTTCATTGGCTATGGTCACTCCTCCTCCCTCTCCCTACATTAACTCCAATCTAGAAATTGTCCCTTCCCTTCCCTTTTCTCATACCTTCCACCATGCGTGGCCGCCAGTATGGTCTCCCCCCCCCCCGCCCCCAATAAACTTTTCTGCCTGAACCATGTGGCAATTTCCTTTCAGCTAAAACTTACACCTACCAAATTACTTTTCAGCATATATCTGGAGGGGAAATCGATATACAAGAAAGATATCCATATTTATTGTTTCCAGGTTTGTTCTCAATACCAAACTGTGGAGTCAGCTGAGGTATCCCCAAACAGATGCGTGGATAAAGAATGTATGGTACATATATACCATAGAATATTTCACAGCCATAAAAAGAAAATGAATCTATGATATTTTGCTAGAAAATAGATAAAACTGGAGAGCGTCATATTGAGTGAGACAAGTCAAGCTCAAAAAGCCAAATATTGCAGCTTTTCAGTTTTGTGAAAGATAGACCTAATGGTCATACATATATATGTATGCATACATAAAGATTTATTCATATATAGAATACAGTTTTAACTATGAGATTCTTTGAGAGGATGGGAAAAGAGAAAAACAAAACAAGGTGAAAAATTTGCAAACATGTAGGGAAGGTTATCACTGGGAACCAGAAGGATGAACTGAGAGGACAAATATGAATGAACTGGTTTATTTATGTATTTGTAAAACTAGAATAGTGAAGTCTATTAAAAGGTTTTGTTTTTAGAATGGGAAGAAGGTAAGGGAAAATGTTAGTATTAGTTTAACCAAGATACATTGTCGATATGTATGCAAATGCCACAATGAAACTTCCCATTTTACAACAAATGTATACCAATAATAAAATCAATTAAAATAATACTCTTTTAAAATATCATTTAATAATTTTTCTGATTTGATGACATTTTAAGAAGATAGTTGCTTATGTTTATGACATTTTATTTGAAACTGTGGGGGAAGTAGGATGATTAACTATAGCTTAATAATTGGATTGCCTTCTTTATTTTTTCACTGAACAAGGAATAGGCATTTCAGAAGCTGGGTAGAATCCAACAAAAGGTTGCCCAATATTGTAAATAATCTAGAAAACATGTGCTTATTTTTGGTAGTCTTAAATTGCATTTTAACAACATTTTTACCAGTTTTAGTTAGAAAGATAATTTGATTCATATGTTTTATAAATACTGAAGAACTTTAAAGTCATTAAGGTAATAGAGTAATAAATCATATTTTAAATAGCAAAGAAAATCTTTATTGGTATTTTGGTATATGATCTTCTAATTGCTATAAATATGATCCCATGAAGATAAATATGTGTCATAGTTCTTCAATTCCATTTTAACTTGAGTAAAACTGACATTTGGTGATATTTGTCATATCTAACGATTTGTGTTTCTACCTTTGGATTGAACAACTTCTGGTTCTTGTGACAAGGAATCAACGGGACCTGAATTCTCATTCTTAACCAAAGATGTAGATGAAATCTATGAAAAAAATTAATTATAATGTATTGAACATCAGGTGATGAAGAGACGTGATTACTGCAAAACAGAAAATAGATAAGGTGAACCCTCCTGGTGGGTTGAGAATAATTCATCTTCTTATCAGAGCAGAAATCTCTATAATTTATAGGGCATTAGTTATACTCTCAAGAGTATTACCTTACCAATGAGACAATACTAACCATAAACTGTAGTTGTACAATGGAGGTGCCTATAACCAAGGAATTCATGAATACAATGAATCCTAATCAGTGTCACCATGATTTGATCCACCCTTTCCCTTATTTTTCTTAATTTTGTAGTATATAAAATGAATTCTTTCTTTTTTAATTTTTGCTGCTGGTGCTTGAACTCAAGGTCTACATACTGTTCCTGAACTTGTTCTGCTCAAGGCTATTGCTCTACCACTTGAGCCACAGCACCACTTCCAGCCTTTTCTTAATAGTTTGTTGGAAATGAGAGTTTCACAGACTTTCCTGCCTGGGCTGGCTTTGAACAGCAATCCTCAGATCTCAGCATCCTGAGTAGCTAGAATTACAGGCATAAGCCACTGGGACCCAGCTACAATGAAGTATTGACTGAATTCTCCCTCCCTTCCCCACTACATCTTCTCTTCTCTCCTTGGCTCCACTCTCTTGCATGTACCTCTCCATTTTCTGGTGTTGATTTTGTTGGGCTTTTCTCTAGTCTTTCTAACTGATCATACCATTTGAGTTCTCCACAGAATCTATTACACTTCAGTTAATTTATGTGTATCTGTTTGTGTACTTCCCAACACATTTACTTACACATTTATAGGTGCATTCTATCTCCTACAAATGAAGGAAACTATTCAAACTTTGTTTCTCTGGGCCTGGCTTACTTCACTCAATATAATTATTTTCAAGCCTTTCTATTTCCTTACATATGGTACAATATGACTCTTAGTAAAAGATAAGCAAAGTTCAATTGTATATGTGTGTGTATAAAACCAAAAAAAAATAAAAATAAATCCTATATTGTTTCCATGTCCCTATGTCTCAAAAGAAAGCTCAAGTATATTTATTTATAGAATTAAAAATAGCCAGCAATTAAGAAGGTAAAATTGACAATGTCGGATACCCAATCAAAATGTCCAGGCATGCAAAGAAGCATGAAATTAGGATTGATATTGAGGAGGAAAATCAGCTGATTAAAAGTGACACAGAAAATAGAGTCAGTAGGGAAGGATATTAAAATCACTCTTATAAGTATTTCATACATTCGAGAAATATGGAGAAAAATTAAGTATATTAAATAAGACATTGAAGATACCATAAAAGTTTCAAATGAAACCAAAAATTATACTGGTTTGGAATAATGGCACATTAAATATAACACAAGAAAAGATTAGCATACTTGAAAATATACAAATTGAAGCATTTTTAAAAGACTAAAAGTAATAAGTAGAGCCAGGGCCTGGTAACTTAGGCCTGTAATCTTAGCTACTGAGGAGGCTGAGGTCCAGAGGATGGAGGTTTGAGACAGCCCAGGCAGAGAAGTATGAGAGACTCCATCTTCAAGATAACTGGCAAAAATCTAGGCTGGAGGTGTGACTCAAATGATTGAGCATTATCTGAGCAAGCAAGCTATGTAAGAGTAAGGCCATGGGTTTAAAGTCTATACCAGCAAAAGAATGAAAAAAAGAAAAAAGAAGAAAAGAATAGCCATAGAGAGCAAGTTTTACAATATGTGAAGTCATAAAATAAAACGCAACAATACACCAGAGCTAAGGAGGGAGAAAATGATAGCTGGGTTTGTATTTTTGGCTAATCCTCCAATGGGAAGAATCAACTATTTGTTTATACTCAAGACACTAGCACAATGGCCAGAGATTTTCAAAGCACTTATTTAATATGTAAGCACATAGTTATTAGGGTAGCTGCTGGGTACCCCAAATTACTTTTCTTGTTCCACAGAGGGAACTCAGAAAAATAATTTACTTCGTGTTCTTAAAAGGAATTGGGCTACACATACTTAATGCATTTTTTAAAATTTAGATCAGGATATCTGAACACCAATTATGATGATTATGACCTTTATTGAGGTAGAGACAGAGGAAACAGAAAAATAAAATCATCTAATTTCCTTGTGCTTATTGAACCTGAGAATAGGTTCAAAAGAAGGAAGCATAGTATTAAGCCCTAGAGCCCTCTGTGTTACTTGATGCTAGCACACTATCAAGTAACAAAGGCTTTTTTCCTAGAGGACAATTTAAAGCAGAGATATGAAGAAGGAAAGGTAAGGGATTTGGAGCCTAAGGGGAATGCAAATTTGTGCAGAATTTGAAGAAAGATAGTGAATTAGAGAGAATTAGAGGACTCACACTTTGGGGCTAACAAGACTAGCTGAGTGCCTAGGTAGATGTGGTGTGTGCCTATGGGTATCTAACTTGTCCAACTTTGAGGGAAATGAAGGATTCGGGATGTAAGAAGTGGACTCAGTATATTGGGAAGAATGAATTTCGCATGTATATCCATGCAGAAGTAGGATGAAATCTATGCCTCAGGGTCTTCTAGCTGTGTTTGTTGAGAGGAAATTTGGGAGTTCTGTAGTTTAGGGTTAGACTCAACTGTCCCAAATCAAGAAGAAAGGGAAGTGAGTAGGAAGGATTGTAGTCTTATTGGGCTCATAGGAATGAAATTCCTCTAGATTTCTGTTGTCCATGGATTATCTACAAAAAGATTCAGTTTGAATAATACATTTCTAATGTAAAAGTTTGACAATCACTGCCCAGCAATTAGTCAGGATAGATAGTGAAATACTGGCCTCTACTTCCTAAGCCTAAGATTGCCTCCAACTACTTTCTCTTTCTTACCATAAGAATCTATAGTACTTGCTGTGTTGTCAGGTATCTGGAAGAGACACACCAGTTTGGAGAAATGTCAGGAATATCATTGCATATAAAACTACAGATGCAAAAATGACCTGAGATTGAAAAGTCAATACATGTACACATGCAGACACAATATGTTTTGTAAGTGGGCAGACAGAGGCACAACCAAGTACACACACACACACACACACACACACACACACACACACACACACACACACACACACACACACACACACACACACACCAAAATTTATGTGATTTTTGGAGCTGACAAATTTTTGTGGGTATTTTGTTGTTAATCTTGCTTATAGGAGAGAGGATGGCTTCTCTGTATACAACTCTCATTTTTTCCTGAATCCTACATCTTCATTCTCTACTGATGTGCACTGCCATTTTCTTTTTTTTTTTTCAACACAGATTTCAAGTGTGGAGCTTTCACCATAGGTGGGCTTTCTGTCTTTATGGGAAAAATATGCTACAATTGCTCTTGTAACTTCAGAAAATAATCTTTGTTTTTCCCCTACCATCCCTTCCTACCCCACCTCCCCAACTCCTCCCTTCCCCCCCATTGTAAAGTTCATTTTAAACATAGTGTCTTGTATATCTCATGGTTACAGCATTTTTTTTCAGCATTTTGTTATTTTGTGTATACAAGATGCAGGGCACTGATATCAAATATAATGAAAACAGGGGTCATACCATGGGGGAAGAACATACAAGAGAAACAAAAAAAATTGGCAACGTCTATCCCACCCGGTATGTGGTGACAATATAAGCCAATAGAGTCATAGGAAAACCCTTTTCTAGGAAGCCAATAGCTCAAGTCCAGTGTAGATGGTCAGAGCTGAGGACAGCATCCAGATAATAGCTCAAATCATGTCTACCCCAATATTTTATGTGCAGAGTCCATGAGGCAATTCGTTCCAGTGTGTCACACTCCAATTCCACCTCCTTGAGCTTCACATTGCTGTCCCCTGCAAAGCATGGTATCTGGCATGCAGCAGGGCCACTCCCTCAGTAGACCTGCCTACTGAGAACACGCTGAAACTTCTGGCTGGTACTGATGATTTAAGGACTCCCCAAGGCTATTCACTTAAGTTGTCCTGCACCATCACCACATCTACCCAGATTCTCCCCTTGTTCCTCTTCTGGATATTGCCTCGTTCTACACTGAAGTCTGGATTCAGAGCTCAAAGTGATGGCTGGCCTTTGGCTCTCTGGTTTGGTTTTGCATGAAGTCTTGCTCACAGAGTGCAGTTGTTCTCCTCTAAACCTTCCAAGTCATCTCCTAAATGATTTGGCCTATCTGGAACCCTGCCATGGCTCCTGAATTATTCTGACAAAATTCTTGCTACTCCTACAGGCAAAGGGAAAATGCTCTTTGGACATTTTCAGATTGTAAAATCATGCCTAAAGGAATCTCATTACTCTGGACATCATTGCATAAACCCATCTTTATATGGGTGGAAGATTAATGTTTTTGGTTAAACCTTATTAAGTAATGAGGGAATACAAATAAGATGATACTTTTCGATTGTAAAATTTTGCCCAAATTTAATGTACTGATTATACAGAATGGTCCTGTATAGGTTGATTATGAACATACATTAATTTATAAAAAATTCAATGGGGGGCCAAGCATGGTGGCACATGTTTACAATTCTAGCTACCTGGGAGGCTGAGGTAGGAGGATTGAGGATTGAAGGGTAGCTTGGGAAAAGGTAGCAGGAACCTGTCTCAAAACAAAACAAAGCAAGAGAAAAGAAAGAAAATAAATGCTACAGAATTTTTCAATAGTACTTACAAAAATTTAAAATATCTACACCTTTTTATTTTAACACAATTTTCCACATTAAAATGTCTCTTTATGAGAAAGCATGCATATCTACCAAAGGATTCATTTTCAAAGATGTTGTTTAAGTGCTATTAATTGTATTAGAAATGAACAGCATCTTGTGTGTCAAATTAAAAATGTTAATTTTGGCATCTACTTTGTTTAGAATTCTAGGAAATCATTTACTAAAATGAAGAACATCTTGAAGTACTGTCACAGAAATTGCTTGCATGCATTTTATTAAGTGACAAAGGGAGTTTCAAATGCACTAGCATTTATAACCATGAATTCTGAAAATTGTATTTTAGAGTATATCCTTTTATGAAGAGCTCAGATTTGACCTTTAAATATAATACATCAGGTAATTGATATTTACCTCAGAGGTGGTAGACTAAATTTTGGAATCTGTAAAAATTATGACTTACCTGTATTATAAGAACCTTTTGCATTGTGTATTTGCACAGTTACCTGTGTAATGAAAATATTTAATAGGCTCTGGGAAACCAGGAGCTCCTAGGCTTATTTATATATTTCTTTATTTAAATAAGTATAAAGTAGTATAAATACTTATTTACATTTGGTTCATCATTGGCTGAAATATGATTTTCTATATAAATATAAATGAAGTAGGAGCTCTGCATTAACCAAGTAACAGCCAAGTAACACACACAATTTGAAATTTCAACAGCTGAATGTAAAAATTTGTGGTGTGTGTGTGTGTGTGTGTGTGTGTGTGTGTGTGTGCGTGTGTGTGTGTGTGTGTGTGTGTGTGTGTACACCCACAAATTCTGACATGAGTTGGTAGGGACTTCCTCTCTAAAGGAAGATTCTGGAATGCAGGCTACTTCCTGTTTAGTTCCTCTATGTTGATACTGGCCACAATGTTCTATGATGAATGGTAAAAGAAGCAAGTGAACAACCCAGGAAGTTGAGGAAAATCTCATGTAAATGAACATTTCTAGTCTATTCCATAATATACCATCTAGTGGGTACTCCAAAGGACAACTATTCTAACCAGGCATTATAATTTACACTTGTAATCTGAGCTACTCAGAAGGATGAGATCTGCCATCCCAGCTATGCAAGAGAGAATAGGTGGATCACAGTTCATGCTATTCCAGGTGTAAATGTGATACCATATTTGAAAAATAACTAAGGCAAAACAATCTGGAGGCATGACTCAACTGGTGTAGCACCAGCTTTCAGCAAGTAAACGCAAGGTCCTGAATTCAAAGACCAGCATCCCCTAAAATATGTGTGAGTGTGTGTATGTATGTCTTTTAAAAAGGAAAAGAAACCTATTATGACAACCTTCTTAGTTTAAGTTTGAGGAATTTCTTTTTAAAGCACTTTAAAGCTACTCAGGAGGCCAAGTTCAGAGGATCAATTTGAAACCATTAGTCTGGGCAGTCCACATCTTGCATTACTTCACAGAAAGCTGCATGATGGCAAGGCTCAATTTAATACAGCACCAGTTGTGAGCATGCAAGCTGGTTAAATGCATGAGGGCCCTGAGTTCAGGCCTTTATCCTCTAAATAATAATAATAATAATAATAATAATAATAATAATAATAATAATAATAATAATAATAATAATAATAAATAGTAATAATGTGGTCTTCCTTCAACTCCTATTTATGTGGGGGGCTTTGGGTTTTAGCTATTAAATGCATTCATCTGTGTATGTGTCCAGTAGCCTGTTTCAAACAGCATAGCTTGCTAAATTAGGACTTTATTGGTAAGATTTAAAAATCTCAAATGTTGTTATATCCCAAGCAGCATCAAATTACCTGAAAATCAGCTTCTATTCACAGCCCATTTTACTAACACAGTAAGTGTATTGAAGAGGTTTCATGGAAGATGACCAGACATCACAATGTCCTCTAAAGTGCACTGGCACATTGAATGGACTGTGGACATCAGAGAAGTTTCAGATAAGGGAAGGGATACCCAGGACATTTCTGTGGGGAGTAGGAACACTCTATGTCAGGGAGATGATACCATGCTGGGTTGTCCACTGAGAGCAGAATAGAGCCTTCAGAGGAAGCTGTAGTGACCCCATCCAAAAGGGCAATTGTCCATTTCTGTCCTCAGACATTTTGTCTGAGGCTAGTTTTCTACTACCACCTAATTTAGGAAAAGTTACCTCCCACATAAGAGTTTGGGTTTCCAAAAGCTCCAATCTTTCCTGGCTTAGGACATTTACCCTTGACTGCTACCATTTGAAAAACCCATCTCCTCATTCTGTTTTACTTGCTCTTTTTGTTTTAGATGAATTTTCACCATCTTCCTTGTTTATCTTCAAATCTCTACTGCTAAGCTATTGCCTTCAAATGAAGAAATTCTTAATGTCAGAGGAATAAGTGAGCCAGTGATTATGTGCTCTTGTTTATGAAGGTGTAATTTCTCATATGTTCTTGAACAAGGCAAGCAAAATGGTGCATACATATCTTTTATTAAGGTAGCGTAGAAAGCATACAGGAATCTTAGCATTAACGATAGGCCCACGTTTGCTGAGCCTGTTTATTAGTACTGGGCTCTCACATTTGTAAGGAAAATTCTCTTTCAACATCATCACTTTTTATCATATTCCAGGCCACAAATTACAATGAATTATGTCTCAAATCATTTTTCAGAACAGCAAGACTCATTCTTAAAACCCAGTAGACAGCACCACATGTGATCCATATAAGCAATCTAGATTCTGAAGCTAATACACTTTGCAAAAGAAATGTTTGAAACATACAGAAAAAGAAACTTCAACATCTCTTCACTTCTTAAAAGTCTTGACTACTCTCTTCAACAACAGAATAAAGAAGCTACTTCCCTCTACTTGTCAGAGGTGCAGGAATCGCTGCTAGACTTGGCTTTGGTGACAGGGCCAGGATTCACGTTGGCCAACGCAAGCTTGGCTTTCTCTTCTTCATCTTTCAAAGCTTCTTTATACAAGGAAACAAAGGCTGTGGGGCTACTCCCACTGACCTTGGAGAAAAACTGCAGGACTTTCATCTTGCTGGTTTCAGCATAGGCTCTTGGGCCCCACTTAAACTCATAGCGAGCAGGATTGCTGTTGGGCACCAGCTGGTACTCCAGGTATTTCTCCTGCACGAAAACTTCAGTGATAAGCTTCTTCGGATCCCCATAGATGAAATCCTTCTTCTCAGGGTACACACCAATCATACGCAGTATCTCCCAGACCTTCTCTTCGGAAGCACAGTTTCCCTCCATGAAGACCAGGCCCAAAATAAGTATGAGGAGACCAGTTTGGGGTAGACCTTGCTCATTATCGCACCTTCCATCGTAGGTAAGATCGAGCATTTTGATGAGCACATAGGAGTGGGTGATGGGATCCACTTCCTTTACTTCAATGCCAAAGACCACTTCCATGCATTCGCAGGCATTCCTGAAGATCATGGGGTAGTAATTTTTGAACTCTTTGATGACATTTTTCTTTATTTCTTCCTCTGTGACGCGATCCTTTGTTGTATATTTGATACTCAGATACTTCACCAACTCAGACACCTTCTTCCCTAGAGAAGTAGTAAGCAACAGCTCAGCCTCTGGGTGGTCCTTTGAGGCACTTGCACCCTCCTTTTTTCGGCCGCTGGATGCTTCTTTTGGTTTGCTTGATAGTGTGTCTTCCACAGTAGTAGAGGAGGAAGAGGCTTCCTGAAGACACTGGGCAACGTTGATGGTTCCAGCAGCAGCAGCAGCTGGAAGAGGAGGAGGTGGTGGAATTTCCTCCAGGCTGTGTGGGATCAGAGCAGAGGAGAAAGCTGTGGCACCTGCCACCTCATCTGCATCTGACAGGCTCAAGGCTTCTATTTGGGCCTGAAGGTCTTGGTCAACATCAGGAGGGAGCTCATGTTGCTTCTGGCCGTGAGGCATCATGGCTTGTCTGAGGAATGGTCAGCAAAAGTGCAGGTAGGAGAAGAGTGGTGGAGCCAAGTGGCCTGAGGGAGAGAAGAAAAGTGTGAAACACTTAATGGTCACTAGTGGCAAAGGTCTCCTTAACAGATTTTCCCTTAAGTAATTCTCTAAGGCCCACTGGAATTCTCTTAGTCTTCTGGTATGCCTGACTCCTAGGAACCTCACAAAGACATGACAATGTTGTTGAAGGTAGAAACAGTCAGCACAGCCCTTTTTTCAGGGCTGATTATACGGTGCATAGGATCAGGAGTTATGTGGCCGCCTTGTTTCTTTTTCTTTTTTGTGCTGGTCCTGGGCTTGAACTCATGGTTTGTGAGCTAGCTGTTTCTAACCTTCTTTTGCTCAAGGCTAGTACTCTACCATTTGAACCACAGCACCACTTCTGGCTTTTTTGGTAGGTTAGTGAAGATGAAAGTCTCACAGAGTCAAAGAAGCAACAATATTGTTAATAAGTGGCCTAAACACATAAAGAGAGTCTTCTCAGAAGAAGAAATAAGAATGGCCATTAGACACATGAAGATGTTCAACATCTCTGGCCATAAATGAATGCAAACAAAAACAACATTGAAATTCCACCTCACCCCAGTCAGAATGGCAATTTAAGAAAATAACATGCTGGAGGGGATGTGGCCAAAAGGGAACACTACTACACTGTTGGTGGGAATGCAAACTGGTTCAACCACTCTGGAAAGTAGTGTGGAGGTTTCTCAAAAGACTAAACATGCCCCTCAGTGGATGAATGGATCAAGAAAATGTGGTATATACCCAATGGAATTTTATGCTTCCATCAGAGAGAATGACATTGCCCCATTCATAAGAAAATAGAAAGACTTGGGAAAAAATTATATTAAGCAAAGCAACACAGACCCAAAGAAATATAGGCTGCTTGGTTTCCCTCATTTGTAATAACTAAAATATGTCTAGGATATTCTTAGCAGAGGATCACAATAGCTCTATAGCCATATGCATATGACCATATAAAATGATACTTATTGAAATGAACTCCAAGAAATGGAACAAGAGTTGTTTTCTTAGCATATTGTTTATAGTTATTTCTTTTTACTTTCTTTTTTCTTTTTGCTTATTCCTTGTTCTCACTGTTTTTTTTATTTCTGTTCCCTTTGTCCTGTATATTTTTATCTGATTTGGGGAAGGGAAAGGAATAACAAAATGGTGAAACAAGGACAAAGGTTGAATTAATGCAACAGTGATACTCTCTTGACATTACGTTCGAAATGAACTTTACAACTTGGGGGAAGCAGGAGAAACTGGAGGGGGCAATACTGTTCAAAAAATGTACTCATTATCTTACTTAACTGTAACCCCTCTTTATATCACCTTTACAATACATTTTTTTAAAAGTCTCACAGACTTTTCTATCCTCTTTGATTCAAACCGTGATCCTCAGATCTTAGCCTCCTGAGTAGCTAGGATTACAGGCATGAGCCACCAGTACTCATTTGGGGTCTCCCTGTTTCAAGGACCTTGGCACTTGCTTCCTGAAGTGCTAAGGCCCTCGATCTGCATTCAAGGTGTGTGCTTCATCATGGCTCCTGGCATGGCCTGGAACCCTTCTGCCTTGCAAATGAGGACATACATTTCATTTCAGTACTGTTATTCTTAGTTCCTAGAGTATTTCTGCATATTGCAAGCACAGCCTTGGGCTCTCTAGCACTGAGAGGTGGATAGAAGTAGAATCTCTGAGGTCCCCCCAGTAATAAGGTAGGTATGAACCTTCCAAATGCAGGATCAGGGCTCTATCCTTAAATTGACTCAGCAAGGCCTAAGATACTTCTGATAAAGTGTCCCACCAGGTGGGAATAAAGTGTGTAACACCAGCCATCAGGGCTTCTCAGGGAATGGACCACACAGGGAAGGAGCCTAAAACTGAGGGCACAGAGGTCCCCTCAATTTTTATTCAGGGCCCTCACATTGACTCTGAGGAGATGTTGGATCTCCTCCTGGGTCTGACCAGGTATTGCTAGCCCTGCAGATGTGAAGTTTCTTGTTTAAGCCAATGTCTTCATTTCTCAAAGATCAATGAAACAAAAGTTAGGTGGTTCCACATATAGTCACCTAACTATGATTCTGGCTAGAATCTCTAACAGTAGAGCTCAACTTTGAGTGGTGGGTACACTGAACCTCTCTTTAGAGTATGCACCTCCATGGTCAGTAAAGCCTGGGACTCCTCCCTCTGGTGATGTGAATCTGCCCCTATGACAAAAAAAATCTCACTTCTCCGACATTACCAAGCCAGCTGCAAATGAGAGGGAATTTGATAGACTTGCCTAGGGTTTGCTAAGGCTAATAATAGGGTAAAGCAGGTTTCTATAAGGACCTTTTTGTCTTGATTGACACTCTCAATCTTCCTGAAGATATTTATAAATTCCTGACCAGACCTGCATTTGTTCCCTTCTGCCATCCTCATAACACATTGTTGATGCTAGATAAAGACTAAAGTTTGGTAGAAGTTCTACAGAGGTTACCATTCCTACAGCCATGCCAAAGTTCTTCCAATGCTAATGGCAGTGAAAGAGCAGAGGTAGAGCCCCTCTTTCTAGATGGAGATTATATCAGTCCTTTCTCAAGAGTCCTCATCAAGATTCTTGGAAGGAAGCCAGGTACCATGCCACTTACCCTAGCTATTTGGCAGGCTGAGATCTGAAGATGACAGCTCAAATAAGAAAACCAGCTCAAATAAGAGTTGGTGAGACACTTATCTCTAACCAGCAGAAAGCCAGAAGTGGAGCAGCGACTCAAGTGATAGAGTACAAGCTTTGAGAGACAGATTTAAGGGACAGTACCCAGGCCCAGAATTCAAGTCCAAGTACTGCCACAAAAGAAACAAAGCCTCCTACAATGGCTGACGATCCTCCCTTTGGTAATATAAGGCCACAACCTTAATGTTAATCTAACTGAAGTCCAATGCCACCTTCAATGCATATATCTTACAAAATTAAGAAAATTCAGGAAAGGGGTGTGGTTGGGAGGGCTGGGAGAGAATGTTGTAAGGGGTGAAATTAATCAAGATGCACTGTATTCAAAAACTGGTTTGTTGAATGGCAACTGCTTTATACAAGTACTTAAATATAATTCTAAAAAGAAGGAAGTTCTAAGTATATTCTAGATATGAGGTCCTTGTCTGTTGTATGGTTGCTGAAGATCTTCTCCCAATCTCTGGGCTTTCTACTTGCTAGCTATGTCCTTTGCCATGCAGAAGTTCTGCAGTTTCATGCAATCCCATTTGTCCAACCTTTCTTTGATTTGCTGTGTTTCTGGGTCTTTAACAACAAAATTTTGGCTTGTACCAAGGAGCCCTAGTGTCTCTCCTATTCCTTCTTGTAATGTTTTCAGGGTGTATGCTTTTAGCTTGAGGTCTTTGATCTATTTGGAGCTGATTCTAGTTATATATATATATATATATATATATATATATATATATATATATATATATATATATATATATATATATATGGATCTAAGTTTAGTTTTCTACAGGTGTTTTACCAATTTTGCCAGCACCATTTACTAAAGAGGCTATCTTTCTCCTGTTCTATTTTTTGATTAGGTGGCCATAGGTCTGTTGTCACTGTATTTGATTTGGGTACACTGGGTATTGAATATATGTTTATCTCAATAAGGGAAGGGGCACAAAAAATGGTGAGACAAAGGACAAAGAGGGAACCAGTGCAACAGCAATACTCACAAGACAATATGCTGGAAATGATCTGCACAATTTGGGGGTGATGGGGAGGAGGGAAAGAGAGCAAAAAATGGGGAAGGGGGTAATAAGTTGTACAAGATTTATACTCAGCATCTTACTTATGTAACTGTAACCCCTCTGTACATCACCCTGACAATAAATTTAAAAAAGAAAGAAAGAATAAAGGTGGAGCCTTAAAGTGATAAATGTGTTAGGGTCTTGAGCTGAGTAAGATCAAACAGGGGTCACATTTTGGGAAATGCAGGTGTCTTTGGGGATTCCTTTGTCTTCTGGTTTGATGGTATATTTATTTCTGGCAAGGCCTGTAACCTGATTTGGTGAGAATTCTTCTTTTAAGCCAAGGTATCGCATTCCCAGAGATAACAAAACAAGGAAACGAGGGGACATGTGTGTCTTAAAAGCAGGAATAAGGTCTATTAAAAATGGGGGTAGACATTTTACCAGATGCTGGCGGCTCATGCCTGATTAAGGCTAGCTACTCAGAGGGTATGAAGATTGCCTTTGACAACCAATTCAGGAGGAAAATTCTGTGTGACTATTTCCAATTAATCAGCAAAAAGCTCAAAATGGAGGTATGGCTCATGCAGTAGAGCACCAGACTTGAGGGAAAAAAGGTAGAACTTGAGGCTCAGAGTTCAAGCCCCAGTAGCTACACACAAATAAAAGAGGCATTTTATATTTTTTTCTTTTGATACCAAGGTTTGAACTGAAGGTCAACCAATGTTGTGTCGCTCCAGCTATACCTCCAACTCTTCTTGTTTTAAAGTTATTTTTCAGGTAAGCTCTGTTTTTCTGCATATGGTAGCCTTGAACATTAATCTTACTTGCCCTATGGCATCTGGCGTACCTGGGATGATAGGGTGGTTACCATACCTGGCTGTTAGTTGACTAAAAGGCTCAGTAACTGTTGCCAGGCTGCTTTGTAATAGGAATTTTTCTGATCTCTGCCTCTCTAGTCACTGAATGACAGCAGCCTCACAGTACTGGACAAAAGGGCAGCTTATACAGGTATGTACTGTTTTGATGTGTATAATGGTTACATCCTCTCGGGCCTTTTAAGGGCCTGAAATGCTTCTCATTTTCCCCCAAACACATATCTGGGTATAAATGCACAGAAAGCCAACAGCTCTGGCCCAGAGTAGAGACTAGTAGGAATTTCTATTGAGATCCTCCTGGGGTTGAAAATGGGCAACTCTACCCCATGTTCACCATATTTATCATATAAGACTTTCACCTCTCCCTTTTTGGTAAACTGAGCAATCCTCTGTGGTGGGCTGTGAACACTCAAGAAAGATTACCATTTCCCGGCAACACCAACAAGGCTAGGCCGCCATCTTAGGATGCTTTCTCTGTGTCACTACCTTGTCTGGGGGCTTTCCATGGCTGACAGAACAGGTAGGTTATTATGTGCTAAGTAAGTCTTCTCAGACCTCAGTCAGATTTCTTACCTTAACGCCTAAAACTGCCTGTGATTCTTCCCTCTTTTGACCTGTCGTGAAAATGAACCTCTACGGACACAACACGGCTTCCAATTCCAATATGGCCGTTAGAGCGTACTATACCCGGAAATTCTGCCTCACCTTGCCTACGGATGACATCAGGCACTGCCCTGGGAAACAGCGTCCGCTTCAATATGTAATAATAGGCCCACGTATATGTCTTTTCAGCTTCTTACTTTGAAGCTTGATAGGGCCTGGAACTCCTGATTCTGCTGATCTAACTTCCTCAGAGGACGCTTCACCTCCTGATTTCTAAAGCAAAATTCATTATACAACACTTGCAGACACCCTGTCTGCCTTGAATTTCTTGGCACACAGGACTATACGTTCTACTCACATTTTTTGCTCTAGGGTTGTGTTTTACCACTTAAGCCACACCTCCAGGGTTTTTTTCTGAAAATTTTCAGGTAAAAGTCTTATAGACTTTTGTGCTGGTGTTGGCTTTCTTTAAAACATAATCCTTAGATCCCAACCTCCTAACTAACTAGAATTATACTAATGAGCAACCAGTACCCACCATATGATGTTCATTCATTATTAAGTAGTGTTTATTTAAGTTCTGTAAGGCACAGGTCAGTATTGTTTTTATTCTTTCTTTTTTTTTGTCAGTTGTGGGGTTTGAACTCTGGGCCTGGGCACTGTCCCTCAGCTCCTCAACTCAAGGGTAGCACTCTGCCACTTGAGCCACAGCTCCACTTCTGGTTTTCTGGAAGTTAATTGGAGATAAGAGTCTTACAGACTTTCCTGCCCAGGCTGGCTTTGAACTGCGATCATCTTATCTCTGCCTCTTTAGTAGCCCAGCTTTGTTTATATTTTATAGTGGAAGAAACTAAGCTGCGGACAGAATATATTACATATCATTTAGCTAGAAAACGGCAGTCTCTGTGGTGTGTTTCCAAAGTCTATACTTCTATTTTCTGTGTCAAATCAAATTAAAACTTTATTCTAATATGTTTACTTTAAATAACAGATGGAATGCAATGTCATTTTAAATAAAGAACAGTATAGATTACATTTATTTTGAGGTTGTGAAAGAAAAGTCATCCATCTGAAATCATACCTACATACAAATACTATAAGACGTCGCCCACCCACTCTCAGGGAAATGACTCTATATTCTTTTGTCTACACAATCACATGGAGATAATATGCACTGAAGTGTCCAGTAAGGTAAAAAAATTAAAAACCCAATGACTATCTAAAGTATACTAATAATCAGAGAACAGTATAATGTATGAAATAGTAAATAGCATATTGTTTTTCTTTACATATTTACAATCAGGATATTTATAAATATAATCCTTTTAGTTTAGGAAGATCCATATGGAATCCAAAATTATCTATGATCACTGTAGACCATTTTGTTCATATATAATTATTTTTCTAAGGTGCAAAGGAGCATTTACTATGCACAACCAACACAAGCAAAATATTAGTGCCTCTAGTACAGAGTAAGTCTGTTTTGATACTTCTGTAATAGAATGACAGATTGACAACTAACAATGTGAGCTGGCTCTGAGCCCTATAATCTATTCATTTTATAACTTCTGAAGGAACAAGTACGTAAAAGTCATGCGAGTTTTGGTAATATTTCTTCTATAAACAAAATAAGATTGTTTTATACGTGACATGTCTAATCTTGGTTGAGTGTAGCATTTCCTTAATGTTGATCTGATGATAGTATCATTACAAATGACAATGGTGACTTGTGAACAAAGTAATATTATAAGCAAATTAATTTGGGCTGTGCTAATGTTGTATACACTTTAGTGATTCATGATAAAAATTAGCATGTCAGGATATCTGTACTCTACTGTTAATATACTGAAACAACTTACTTATTTCAATGTTCTTAATTCATTTGGGAACCTTCTATTATCGCACCATAGTGTTACATCTATGTTAAATACAAGCTGGTAAATACTGCTGAACTGGTAAGTTACGCCTTTGGCACTATTCTATTTCCCCTGTTTATCTACTATGTCTAAATCTCATGACTACATTAACATATACCACACAGTGATGTTTTAAACATTCAATGAAACCATATATATCAAATGCCTCAGTATATCCATTGCCCATCAGTATCAAGCTCTGTAGCATCTTATCCTGATCTTCATCAAAACCTATGCATCCCTATTTGATAACGTTTTTGCTTGTGCACATAGTTGTTATTTTCATAAGTATGTCCAATAGCTCTGCAATTCGTTTTCCTCTTTTTTTTATTTGTTTATTTGGTTTTGTTTTTGCCAGTCCTGGGGCTTGAACTCAGGGCCTGGGCACTGTCCCTGAGCTTCTTTTGCTCAAGGCTAGCACTCTACGACTTGAGCTCTACAGCCACTTCTGGCTTTTTCTGGGTATATGGTACTGAAGAATCAAACAAACCCAGGGCTTCGTCCATGCTAGGCAAGCACTATGCCACTGAGCCACATGCCCAGCCTTTCTCTTTTTTCAAAAAAAATAATAGTATAAGTATTGCCAGGCATTGTAATCCTAGATACTCAGGAGGATAAGCTCTGAGGATAATGGTTTGAAGCCAGCTCAGGCAGGAAAGTCTGTGAGATTCTTATTTCCAATTAACCATAAAAAAGAAAAGCCACAGGTGGACCAGTAGCTCAAATGGATAGAGCACTACCCTTGAGCAAAAGGTTCAGGGATAATGCCAGGCAGTGAGTTCAAACTTCAGGGTTGGTACCAAACATATATATATATATATATATATATATATATATATATATATATATATATATATACACACATAAATATATATATATACATACATACATATATGTACATATATACATATATACATAAATATGTATGTATGTATAAATATAAATTGCAAAGATGTTTTATTGTGATATTTATAACTTGCATATTGTGTACTTTAATCAAATTCACCACATCTTTGTTACTCTTATTATTTACTTGTGCCATAGATAGGTTTTATTCATTTTGCCGTTTAACAAAGCTGTTTATGAATACAATGCATCTTGATCTTGTCACCCCTTTCAATGTTCTCACCCATCCTTGCCATACCCACCCTTTTCCTTGCTCTTTTTAATTTGGTAGGATATACATTGGATTCTTGTTACATTTTCCTAACTAGCCTACTTGACCCTCTTTAACAGGTTTTTTTTTAAATATTTTTGTGCTATTTTAGCCTTTTCACCATCTTCTTTCCCCTCCTCCAAACCATTGATTCCCTCCAAAGTACTCTTCTTTTACAGTCAAGATCTTACTGTTTTTTTGTGGCCTATATACCTCATATGAATGAAAATATTCGGAACTTCCATTATCTCAATTAATGTGACAATTTCCATTTCCTTCCATTTTGTTACAAATGATAAAATTTCACTAGTGGCTATATTATAAGTAGTTGATTCTGCTTCTCTACCAGTTGCTATAATTAGGAAATTGTGTGGAATAAATTGTCATAAATACTGTACCATGAGCATAAAGAGAAGTTATATTATATTGTTAACTTTATTCCTTGAAAAAAGGAGTAACACTGGTCAAGATGAATTGTATTCATAAACTGCATTGTTAAATTGCAACTTCTCTGTACAACTACCTAAAGATAATAAAAAAAGAATTTCACTTATTTTACCTTTATTTTAAAATAACTGAAGAAATATTTAAAGAATATTAATTTGATTTGGTATCAAACATCCTAGGATTACAACTTTATATAATTCTGGCTCTGATTATCAAGACTAATGGGAGATGAGACAACAAAGACTCTCAGCAACTAAGAACTAGCAGGCTATCTGTATAAAATATAAAAATTATCTTGTGCATCATTGAGGTCCAAAGAAAAGATTTAGTTATGAGACTGATATTTCAGACAACTCATTTTGTAGCCATACAGAAGATAGCATGGATAGAGAAATGAGAAAGGAGGAGGAAGGCAAGCAAGAAACTCATTTAGCAAACTACTGGTATAGTCCAAGTGTAAAAGGATGGGAAATTGAACTATTCGTTGCTCTATACTATGAAGAGAGCATAAAAGATTCAGAATATTTTTTTGTCAGTCATGGGGCTTGAATTCTAGGCCTGGGCTCTGTCCATCAGCTTTTGAGCTCAAGGATACCACTTGAGCTACAGCGCCACTTCCATTCAAATAATTTTAAGAAGCAGATACTACAAGACTGGTGATTGGTTGGGTGTGTAGGATGAAGTTGAGGCAGGAGTCCAGAATGATTTATTTATCCATTTAGTTAAAAATATAATAATATTTTGTTTTGTGCCAGAATTTTCTAAAGAATAAAAATAGGAAGATTAGTAAAACACAATCCTTATCTTCAGGTTAAAGTAGTAGAAAAGCATACAAATGGCTATAGAACAGTATGGTGGAACTATCATGAAGTTATTGACAAGCTACAATAAAGAATAAAAATGAAGTGATTTACTCTACCTGGGAAATTTGAAAAAGGCATCAAGAGTATATGAGAATGTTTGTATTGGTAATGACTATTACTGGACTGATACCAAATAGATTTCTTCACTGTTCAGTTTTTGTTTCTTCCTCCTTTCATCTATAATTTTCATATTAAGAATATTCCTTAACAAATATTTCGCATGTGAAAGTCTGTCTCAGAAGTGGCTTTCTAGGTAAACAGATTCATAATTGGGGCATTTAGAATAAACACAAAGTATAGGTGAATGAATGCTGTTATTTTTACTTTTGAATGTGAAAATCATGTGCTTCATGTGTCATTCAGTCCTATTCTCCTTTATGGTTTTTTGAGATAAAATGTTGCGTTTTAGCTTTGGTTGTTCTTGAACTCTCAATCCTACTGCCTTAGCCTCCCAAGTGCTGGAGTTATAGGTATGCATCATCATCCTCCATCTCCTCTTGTTCATCTTGATGAAAATGAAGCAAGCAATGAGATTAGTAAAAAAAAATATATACTCTTTGTTCTTCTCTATATATTTTATGTGTGTATACATATAAATCATTTATCCTCTGACAGAGTGTAAACTTTCTGTGGCAAAAGTATTTCTGTTGGATTCTTTCCTTGAAACTAAACCAAATACTTCCTGAAGGATATCTTTAAAGAAATACTTTATTTTTTAAGAGATCACAACTATAATATGAGAAGAAGTTGTGATGATAGTCTATTCCCAAAAAGATTTATGTTGCAGGACACTTTAAAAATAATTCATGATGTAAATCAAATCAGAATACCCTCTGAAAATTCACTTTCTTATTTCTTAGCTTTCCTATTACTAGGGCAACCCCCTAACTCTTTTTATTATTTGCTATGTTGTCACAT
Source organism: Dipodomys merriami (assembly GCF_024711535.1). Taxonomy (NCBI): domain Eukaryota; kingdom Metazoa; phylum Chordata; class Mammalia; order Rodentia; family Heteromyidae; genus Dipodomys; species Dipodomys merriami. Next base: position 12,250,413 of record NW_027204492.1, read on the forward strand.
ATAATAAGGTATACTCTTGCTACTTAGTATATGAATTTTTTAATTATAAACATACAAAATCAGAATTTCACTGACCACTCAGTCATATTACCCTGGGATGAGAGAGAGGTTAAAGTTGTTGAAATGCTGAAAAGTTAACTTTTTATTTTTTTTATCCTTGGAGGCATAGGTCTAACAATACTGTGGATGCCTGGAGTTATTTCAGTTAGAATTTCATTCCTTTCAGTCTATATAGTCAAATCCAGTGCTGTTGGTAGGGCATAAATACGTAAGTGCCAAATCATGTACATGAACATTATCTCTGTTTTAACAGAGAGCTGAATTGATGACAGCTAATAATGGCATTAAAATATAAATGGCCACCTAGATTTCAGTCTCCAAATGAAGCAATGAGAGTAAGAATGTATGATATAATTGGGAAATTCAATGTAAGTAGGAGTACCAAATTAATAATAATAATATCACTGGGCATGGAGAAATGAAACAAATATTTTCCAAAGGTCAGGCAGAAAGACCTAATTTAATAATATGCATATATGGTTATCCTATATATACATATATTCAATTTTCATTATATATGTTGTTATACACACATACATACATCTACATATTTATAGCGTATGTGTGTATATATATCTATATATGAAGAGAGAGAACTTTTCCATGTACACTATGTGCAAATCCTTACTAGATTGCAGAGTTAGGAACCATGTTGGGTCTGGTTGAGTGCTTCTACATTTTAGAGGATTATGCTTTGAGCCAATTGGAACTCAGCCACGAGCTAGACATGCTCATGGTATGAATAGTATCTGAACTTCAGCTTCTAGGTTCTATAAAGTCCAATAATGTCCTGAACTCATTGTATGTAAGAGTGTCACCCCATCCAGAACAGGCATCTTGAATCCTAAATTCCTCTGTGAGGAAGAAAATTCCCCTGAAATATTATGTAAGAAGTAAGATACATAACAGAAGAAAAATTATTTTTTTCTTTTTTTATTGTGAGAATACCATACAGAGGAGTTGGGCAAGATAATGACTGCATTTCTTATCAAGCATTGTTGCCTCCTCTTTGTTTCCTCTTCCCCTTCCCCTTCCCCCCACCCGATCCTCCCCCCACCGAAAAATTATTTGTCAGTCAAGAGACCTACAATGGATATGTCCTTTATATAATTAAAGTAGGCCCACATGTCATTTGGAAAAGAAATCAGTTACTGTTTGTATGTGGATCCAGGAAAACCAAGACAAAGCTATCTTCATCCACGTGAGTAGTATGAATGGAGAAAGATTGGAGATCTGTTTGAATTTCACAATATTGAATTTCATAATATCTTACTGACTGAGCCCGAGAAACAGCTGGGCTAACTCAGACTTATCAAATGCCTCTCTTGCTACAATTACAGTGTTTTGATATAAATATGAAGCCAAAAGCCCAAATACTTATCAAAAGATTTCTGTCAATGTGTTGAAAATAGAAAATGATCTTATATTTTAGTCCAAACAGAGACTATTCAAAATTTAATAATGAATAACAATTCATTAAAGGAAAAGGACCAAAAGTAGAGCCAACTTTGCCTTGGATTTGATGTAAAAAGGGTATAGTACTTCAAATTAGTCATTACTTTAATTTGTTCCAGTTTGTCTTTTATGTGTTTTTGTGTTCATTGTCAGAGTAATAGTTATAAGAACACCTTAGTTTTATCCAAGTTTGATCTCCCTTTCAAACATATAGCCATTGGGGCTGGGAAGGTGGCTCAGTGGTAGAGTGCTTGCCTTGCACGAATGAGGCCCTGCATTCAATGCCTCAGCACCACATACGCAGAAAGTCGGAAGTGGAGCTGCAGCTCAAATGCTAGCCTTGAGATGGAGAGCTGAGAGAATGCACCCAAGCCCAGAGTTCAGGCCCCATGACTGACAAAAACAAAACAAAACAAGACATATAGCCATTAAATAAAAACCAACATTCAGTATGAAAAAAGGCTATCTCATCTTGTTATATAGCAGTTAGGGTTAAAATCATGGCTCTTAAAACAGTGAAATTACTTCTCCAGAAGTATTAGTTACACAATTACATGTGCATTCATTCATTCATAGAGCCAATATTTTATTCCACAAGTAGTTACATTGATAAAGAATAAAAAATAATTGATGAATTTAAAATTATGGGATCTCATAATTTTCTAAGAAAAGCCTTCAAAATATGGGACAAACTTATTCCAAATCTTCCTTTCGGGATTATTTCTCTTTATTTTCACTTCCACTTCCGAGTTCAAATGCATCAGCCATTCCAGAATTCCTTGCTATTGCCTGAACATGCTCTGTAGAGTTTTAATGTTACCAATGTATCCCTTTCCTTGAAATTTCTTTCTCCCTGCATCCTAACCATTTATGGCTTGTTTCTTTAATATCTATTTAATTCCCTCTGTTTGGCCTTTATTGGATTTGTTTCTCATAGAAGCATTTTTTAATCTGACCTACGCTCAAATTCAATCGTTGCAATTTTCACTATCTTTACAACCTAAGCTTCTTTTCTGTCATTGCAAAAAATGAAAATGATATTACCTAGTTTTCCTAGTCTTTTTAAAAGGTAAACAGAGTAAGTTGATTTGAAAAATGAAAGGAAAGCCTAATCATGAGCTCTCATGATGAGAACTAGGGAGGCTCTTATCACAAGAGAGTCATAAAGTGGAGTCCCTCTTCCTAGTCTTAAGATGATGAGAAATGAATGACATGATGATTATAATACACTCAACATTGTGTCTATGTAGTAAATACTCAAAAATGTTGGTTCTCTAGTACTAATTCTATTGCATCTGTGAAGGAAGAAGGAAAAATAAAACTTGCCAAAAGCTATTGAACAATAGCTTGTGAGAGATATAAATTAACATACACTTTTAACAACAAGCAGCAGGAATGTAAGCATCCCCTATCTGGGGTGTGGGTATTAGGGAGAAGATAGAAGGCAAACAAGCTGGTGACAGAAGGTGAGTATGGTCAAAATGGTTCATGTGCATGTGTGTGAATGGGAAAGCAAAGTTTGTTAAGATTGGCTTGGGAAAGGAGAGGGGGGAATGAGGGAAAGTGAATAATGGGATGAGGTTGATCACATATATGTACATGTCAAATGTACATGTGAAAATGAAACCCCCTTGTACAACTGACTGATTCTAATCAAAATCTGGGGGAAAATGTTATCATTATTAAGTGTTTTTGGAGATAGTTTTCTCCTTCCTTACATAAATATCTTTCAGATCCATGTGTGGATTAATACATAATTTATAATGAAGACTCAGTAAGTGGTTATTAAAAATAATTGATTTGTAAGTAGTTGTCGGGGCCAGATGTAATGGTGCTTGATCATGATACTAGCTTCTTGGAAGGTAGAGGTAGAAGGATCATGATCCCAGGTGAACACAGGTAAACATTTGAGATCACATCAGAAATACAAATTAGAAAAGGAAAAGGACAGGATATGAGACTCAACAAGTAGAACACATGCCTAGCAAGTATGAGACCCTGCTTGAGTCCTTAATAACACACACACACACACACACACACACACACACACACACACACACACACACACGGAGTTGTGGTAAGTTTCCCAATGAAATAAAAAAATTGTGAGGACACATAAACCTGTACTAAGCCAATTATATGTTTTAAATACATATTGAACTATAACTAAAATGTGTGATTTAAGTTTCACAGCATCATAGAGACATAGTATTTATTATCTATGTGCCGTGTAACTTTTTAACTAAGTCTAGATGATGACCCAGTGTTAGATTTTTTTATTAACAGAATACTTTAGAAAATTGAGACTTTAAAAAGTAAGTTGGTATTTTTTCATTTTTCTATATTTAGCATTCACTGATTTAAATAATTTCCTAGTCACAGTTGAAAGGAAACATAGAGTGAAACTACAAATTAGGATAAAACAGCTTCTTGATGTATTTGTTGAAAATGCAATTTCCCTCTGCTCCCAATATAATTTACTAAATATGTACAGCCTAATTACATGTCAAATATTGCCTTTTCTTTGTGTAATACACAGATATTTCTACCAGTTAGTGAGTATATGGAATCTGGCCAACTAGGAATCATATACCAACTGTTAAACATCCCACTCAGAGACTCCTCTACACAAGTGGCTGAAGCAGTGTTGAAATATACAGATATTAGAGCTGGATAACAATCAGAGAGAATAATGGACAAATGGCTAGCAAATGCTTGGGGCACTGTTTCAAAAGCACAAAAACATTTGTCCTTAATATCAAATTAAATAACATTTGTTATGATATGACAAAGACTTATTTAGATAAATTTCTGTAGTTTGGAATACATGGCGTAGGTCAACACACCAATATGACACTGTATTTGAAATATATTTATGCATTTAAATCACAGAAAGCAGGAAGAAATCCAGATATTTTGAGTTGTCTCTGACTGTGAATTGGCTTTATTTTATTTTATTTAATGTAATTAGTATACATTGGCATTAGGAGGTTTCACTATGTTAATTTTGTAGATGTATACAGTGTACTTTGGGACAGCTCACCCACTCTACTATATACTTATCCCCCCCCTTTACCTTCTTCTCAAACAGTATTGGTGGGTTTCATTATGCTTCCTTCATAGATAGATATACATAGAGATTTACATAACATAACTCAATCCTCTTCACCCCTCAGAATCCTTCTTCCCCCACCTCACCCTCTTACTGATTGCCCTAGATGCCCCCTTGACATTTATATCCCATTGTCATCACTATGATCATCATCATCATTAGTTCAAGTCTCAATTACACAGAAAAGTATGTGTTTTGGGATTTTGGATTTGCTTTATGTCACTCAACACATAACCTTCAGTTCCATCCATTTACCTGCATATTTTCATGCACTCATTGGTTGAGCACCTCAGCTGGTTCCATATTTTAGCTATTATGAACAGAACTGCAGTAAACATGGGTATATAAGTACCTTTCTTGTATATTGTTGAATACTTCTTTGATTATATGTCAAAGAGTGTCATGTCAGAATCACTAGGTAGGTCTATTTTCAGTGTTTGAGAAGCTGCCATACTGATTTCCATAGTGGTTACACTATTTTAGAGTCTTACCAAATCTGTATAGGTTCACCCACACACACACACACAATCTTCTTTATGGATAAGGATGTTGAACATGCCATGAATCTATTATTAGCTATCTGTATTTTTTTATTGTGAAAATAACGTACAGAGTGGTTATAATCACATGGGCAAGATAATGAGTACATTTCTTATCAAGCATTGTTGCCTCCTCCTTTGTTTCCCCTTCACATCTCTTCCCATCTCCCCCCCACCCCCCCATCCTTGGTTCCCCTTCCCCACCCCCCCACCAAAGTTGTAAAGTTCGTTTTCCGACATAACGACTTGTACATCTCATTGTTGCAATGAGTCCACCTCTATCCCTATTTAAAAAATTTGTTTTCTGACAAATGTCCAATTCATTTGCCCATTTATTAATTATATTGTTCGTTATTTTGCTGTTCAATTTTGAAGGCTTTTTATACATTCTGGACATTAATCCTTTATCCATTACATGGCTAGGAAACCTTCAGTAAATCTGTGGGGTGCTCTTGATTATGGCAACTCTTTTCTATTTAGAAACCTTTTAATATGATGCATTTGCACTTATTTCTTCTGGACATTTGGAGTCTTACTCAGAAAATAATTACCTCTGATAACATTTTCTAATGTTTTCCCTGTTTTTCTATAATAGCTTCAGATTTTCTGATCTAACATAAAGATATTTGGTCCATTTAGAGTTGATTTTTGTATAGAGTGATTTTGTATTTGTTAATGTTGCTAAAGCTGAGACAGGGCTTTACTATGTAGCCTACACTGGCCTGAATTCCCAATCTTCCTGCCTCAACTTCCCATACCACACAGTATCACTGTTTGTGAAGTCCCTAAGAGTGAGACTCTCAAATGGGAATTTGACTGGTCTTAATGGAACTCAGGTTGTGTTTAGGATTTTAATCATCATATCTTAGATTGTATTGTAGATGTAAATTTAAATTCTTCATTTCTCCTTCAGGTAATCTTTGAACAATAGCCTTCCAAAATAGAACTTGTATAAGATGTCATAGTTTGCCTTTTACTGTAGAGTAAAATGGAAGTGCGATAAACTCATTTTGATGTGAGTCCTCAAGAGGCTGTGTAATTCCCCTTGCTCTTGTATCTTGGCTATTGCCAGAGAAAGAACATAGCTTGGGAAAGCTCAATGGAGCCCAATAAAGAAAGAGAAAAATAGAGCACAATTATTGCCCCAGTTGAGCTCAGCCTAGATTAGCCAATGTCTAGATGTGTGAGCAAGCCAATTTGAGTGTATTTGATGTTGGTATACTTTGTGGAGGGGAAGGGAAAAAACAAATTGTTTAAATAGGGATACAGGTGGACCCATTGCAACAATGAGATGTACAAAATGCTATGTTGAAAAACGAACTTTACAAGTTTGGCGGGGGGAGGGGGTGTATAGTGGTGGAGATGGGAGGGATGGGATGGTAGAGGAAAAACAAAGGAGGAGGCAACAATGCTTGACAAGAAATGTAACCATTACCTTGCTCATGTAATTGTAACCCCTCTGTACAGTATTTTCACAATAAAAAACATTAATAAAAAATAAATAAAACACACCACAAAAAACCCCAAATCTGCCTTGCAGAGTATAGCTTGCCTTAAAGATACTAGTGATCTAAACAATGTCATATCATTTATGGCTGAAAATTTTGTGGCTGTCACACAGTCTTATTATGGCTTAGTTAACTGATAATTTGTGTAAATAACATATAAAAAGGGTTTATGCCATATTGGTACTATTACTACATTGAATAAAGACACAATAAATTTGTAAAATATTACACAATTGTATTCTTTCAGAATGATTTCTTTTTGGACTCTTACACCTTTATATCATAACTCTAAAACCTAATTGTACTTTTTATAAAAGTTAATTGTCAAGAATTAAATCAACAAAGAATCTTTGAATTACTATAAATCTTTTGCATGAACTTTTATATTTAACTGTTTCAGAAAACACAGTCATATCAATTTTCAGATATTATCATTTAATTACTATTTTACATGTAAAGACTAGAAATGATAATCACAGGGTATTATTTATAAGGCCATAAATAATATAAAAAGAATAAGTACTTTTTTAGGATGTGATGAAACTCACTATTCATTAAAAACTGGGGAAAAAAGTTTTCCATCTGTGAAAAAAAAGTGAAAATTAATTACCGATAAAAAACGCATTTTTTAGAGATTGGCAGGTTGAGAAAGTTAATTTTTACTACTAGGTTTCTAGAATGCTTTTTCTCTTATTATTAATGGATGTAAAATATCAAATGCCTGTTTCACATTTATTGAAGTTAGATGATTTTCTTCTTTTGCTTGTTCATATGATGAATCATTTTTATTGGTATTTGAATGCTAAAGCAGGCTATTTTTCCCCTAAGGATACACCCTACTTGGTCAAGGAAAATCCTTGATAGTATTATGTTTTTGTATTGATATTTTTGTAATGGATATCACTGTGCAATAACCTTTCCTTGTAAGTTCTTTATCTGGTTTCTTCACTGCATAATACTATTATCATAAATTAAATTGGGAAGCAATAATTGTTATATGTTCTGAAAGAAGGCCTGTAAAATTGTCACTATTTCTTCCTTAAGTACTTACTAAAATGTGCCAGTGAAGCCAGGTACTGGTTGATCATGCCTGTAATCCTAGCTACTCAGGAGGCTGAGATCCAGAGGACCATACCTTGAGGCCAGAATAGGCCTCCAATTAACTAGTAAAAATACTGGACTAAAGGTCTGGCTGAAGTGGTAGTGAAAAATTCATGAGTAATAATACCAGGAGGGGGTTATGTTCTGAGCCTAAGCTCCGGCAACACAACCCTACCCCACCCCACACTCTGTGTCTGTGCAAACTTCTGTTATATAATTTCTCATAGTTAAACTGAAAATTCCACTACTTAACATACATAGAACAGTTCAGGTTATCTACATCTCCTTCCATGAACTTTGGAAGCTTGTGTCATAAAAAGAATTTATTCATTCAATCTACATTATAAAAGTCTTCCCATAGTTTTGCTTTTATTTATATTTTAAATTACATTTACTTAGAAGCATTTAAAGTGTCAACAAAACAGCTGCAACTTTTTTTTGCAATTACAGAGTAGTTAACAGAACAACAATTTTTTTGTATAAGTGTCAGACAACTCAAGATGAAAAAACTGCCATCACTGTATGTAACTAATTTGTGTTGTGTGCTAACAAGAACCTGCTCTAAATTTCCATACTAATTTACACTCCCTAGACCATACCAGACAAGATTAGTGGTTATTGGAAATACCACCACAACAGCTATTCTAAAGGCACATTTGGTAATGTGTTAACTATACAACAACAGAAAAAAAGATACTGCACAGTTTCCAAACCAATCTTACATGGCCTTACATTTCAATTTTTTTCTTTAAAAGGAATGAGTTGTGTAGAGGGCTGGGGGAGAGTTAAATGCTTTATAGACAAGAAAAAAAACTGCACTAGAACCATCATCATCCTCTTCATTCTCCATCCTCTTCATCTTCCTCCTCTTCCTCCTCTTCCTTCTTTTCCTTGTTCTCTTCAGCCTTTACGACTCCCTTTTTTTGCTGCATCAGTAGGCAGCAAAATCCTTTCCCTGTTTTTCCTTCAGCTCAGCGGTCTTCTTTTCATAAGGCTGCTGTCATCAGCAGCAGTGTTGTTCCATATCTCTCCCAGTTTTTCCTCAGTATTACTAAGAGAAAGGCCAGGATGTTCCCCTTTGATTTCAGGGTGATACTCAGAAGGGAAGAAGAAGAAGCCCAAAGGAGGCTTCTTGTAGCATTGGGATCCTAGAACTTGATTTTTGTTTCCCCTTTATCAGGGATGTAGGTTTTCATTTCTCTTTCAGAATGTGTTTTGTCTGCCATGGCCATGTCTTCAAATTTCCCTTTCACTTTAGCAGACATGTTCTTTCACCTCTCTGTGCAATTCTTAGAAAACTCTGAGAAGTTGACCAAAGCTCCCAGGTGCTTCTTCTTGTGTTCCTCTTGGCAAGTTTGCACAAAGAATGCATATGATAACATTTTGCCTCTTGCTTTCTTAGCATCTCCTTAGCCAGGTTTACTTCTTCCTTCTTGAGGCGCTAGCTGCCTGTTCGGCTCTCACTTGCCCCTGTGTTGTCTCTATGGAGCTCAATGTATGGCAATGGCTGTGAAAGCCATCATTTTGTTTTTAATATCTGCTTGTTTTCCTTATAATATTGGTATTATCTATAATTCATTTCATTTCTTTAATTCATTTTTTTGGGGGGTCCGCTTGTGGGGCCTGAACTCTGTGCCTGGGCGCTGTCCCTCAGCTCTTCAGCTCAAGGCTAGCGCTCTACCACTTGAGCCACAGCACCACTTCTGGCTTTTTTCTTTTTTCTTATGTGGTGCTGAGGAACTGAACCCAGGGCCTCAGGCATGCAAGGCAAGCGCTCTACCACTGAGCCACCTTCCCAGCCCCTAATTTTTTTTTTTTAATCCGGTCATGAGTCCTGAACTCTGGGCCTGGGCGCTGTCCCTCAGATCTTCAGCTCAAGGCTAGTGCTCTACCACTTGCGACTCAGTCCCACTTCCGGCTTTTTCTGCTTATGTGGTGCTGAGGAATCGAACCCAGGGCCTCATGCATGCAAGGCAAGCACTCTACCACTGAGCCACCTTCCCAGCCCCCCTAATTTATTTTTTTAAGAAAGCAAAAGTTTCTTGGGTGGGAGGTCTCTTACTGCTATTTCTATTTCGATGCTTGATTTGGGTCTGTTAAGTTTGTTTAAATCATCTTGGTTTAGTTTGGGCATGTCAATATTTACTAGAAATTTGTCCATTTCTTCCAGATTCTCAAACTTATTAGCATAAAGGTTTGAGAAATATTCCCTTATAATGTTCTGAATCTTGGTTGTTTCTGTGGGGATGTTTCCATTCTCATCTCTGTCAGGCATTTGTGGCTTATGGCACTGATGGGAAGCTAATAATCAGAAGATCATGATTTGAGGCCATCTTGGAGAAAAGGTATGTAAGACTTTTAAATTATATTATTATTTTTTATTTTTTAGAGAGAAACAGGAAGGAAAGAAAGAGGAAGGAAGGAAGGAAAGGCCTACATTATTATTTGTTTTTGGGTCCGGTCATGGGTCCTGAACTCTGGTCCTGGGCGCTGTCCCTCAGCTCTTCAGCTCAAGGTTAGCGCTCTACCAGTTGAGCCACAGCTCCACTTCTGGCTTTTTTCATTTTGCTTATGTGGTGCTGAGGAATAGAACCCAGGGTCTCATGCATTCAAGGCAAGTGCTCTACCACTGAGCCACCTTCCCAGCCCAATTATATTATCTTTCTTAAAAAAATTGTTTATTCTTAAAACTAAAAGCCTTACTTAAAGTCACATGAATCAGACTATGATTGCAAAATTACATACAGTAGGATCTGTCACTTATTACTTTCATTTTTAAAAAATTTTATTTTACTGTAAAGATGCTGCACAGAGGGGTTGCAGTTATATGAGTAAGGTAATAATGAGTACATTTCTTGTTGAGCATTGTTACCCCCTCCTTTGTCTTTCTCCTGTTATCACTTTATCTCCTCCCCCACTTCTCCCCCACCCAAGTTGTAAAGTTCATTTCAACATAGTGTCTTGTGAATATCATTGTTGCAATGGGTCACCCTGTGTCCTTGTTTCAGCATTTAGTTATTCCCAAAATTAGATAAATGTAAATACAAGATACAGGTACCAAATCAAATACAGTGACAAAAGAGGATATACCATAGGAAGAAGAAGTCATTGTACAAAGGAGTAACCATTCAAGAATTAGTTTATGAGTACAATCAGTCTTGAGTGATACCATTGCTTTCATCATTCTCTCCCATCCCTTCCAATTCAACCCCTCCCCTCAATTTCCCTAGTTTCATATGCATTAAATATTATGATTGCATTCTCCTCTCCCCTTATTATAATGAACTCAGTGTTGAAGTTTTTCTCCTTCTATCCCCAAACTCCTCTTCACTGTATTTTTTATTTAGTGGTCTTATACTAGCACAATCTTCCCTGGTCTATTGCAGACAGCATGAATCTTTTCCTGGAAAAGAAAAATGGGCAGATATATAGACTAGAAAGAAAACACTGAGATAATGGATATCTGAGGAAAGAATTGTTGTGCTTTAGGGCCTTAGAGAGGAGCCTTGATGAAAGTTTGACTCATTGATTCAATAAAGTAGTTTAATTGATTCTCAGAGTTTGGTGTAATAGATTGTTAGCTCCTGTCTCCAGGCAGTGGTTATTATAAGTCTGGCACTTCACTGTGATGATGAGGAAAAACTCCCTCCAGTAACTTGAAAAGCCATTTGGACTGAGAAGAACAGAGAAGGTGCCAATCATGGGCGAAGTGGTGGTGGAAAGTAATCACAGTTTCCATCAGAGGTGTCCTTCTCACTAATGAGCCTCATATCTTAATGTAATTATACAGCTGTGGATGGATTTGAGTGTAGGCACATGCTTTAAAGATTAAAAAAAGAAGAATATAGACACTTCATAGTTTACATATATTCAGTTTTTTAATTTGTAAAAAGCATTTTTTTCCAGAGCATTTTCTGAAACCAAGAGAATAAGTCTAGTGGTACTTTTTCATTACATAATCTGGCTTTTAATTTGATGCATTTTTGTACATTATCCTATGCTCTCTTTTCTTTGGGAGTATTAGTGTTGACAATACTCATTTGACCTTCCCAGTAAAGTTATAAACCATTGAAAGCATATATGCAGATAGACACTGCGTGACAATGCAGGATTAACAGTGTGTTGATCAATTGTGTAAAAAATATTGCTGTATCCCCTTTTCCTCCATTTTCACTTGCAATATCATTAACACGTTTTTTAGAGTTGCATTTAAATAGCCATTCAGTATTGTAAGCATTATTTTAAGAGCACATTTTTAAAGAAAATCACAAAAAAGATGAGAAAAGTTATGATATGGCAATAGTGCATAGAAATCAAGTATTAGGCTAGTGGTAGTAGGTATGCAGAAGAAGAGACAGATTTGAGGCATGTGAGGGAACTGAACAGATATTTTAATTAGTAGGATGTACCAATATAGAATATGCAGTCCAGGATAATAAGGAAGATAGGATAGACAGATAATTTTATAAAGTTATAAAATGCCAGCCACCCTAGCTACTCAGGAAGCATACACTGGAAGAATCACAATTTTGAGGACAGCTGGAGCAAAAAAGTTAAGAAGACCTCTCCATCTCAACCAATAAGAAGGATATAGTAGTCCCTCTATATGGTCTCAGATTCGCAGCAGGCCTTATGTAGGAAGACGATGATCTGAGACAGTCCCTTGGCAAAACACAAGGTGATATCTGAAAAATAACTAAAGCAAAAAGGGCCAGAGGCATGGCTCAAGTGGTGGAGGGTTTGTACAACAAGAGTGAGGCCTTGAGTTCAAACTCCAATATCTTCCCAGAAATTTCAGGTTGGATGTATGTTTGGGGGTACCTCGGAGTTTCTTTAAATGGTCTTTGGTTTTGCTTTACCATTTAAAAATTATAGATAATAATACCTATCAATTAGGGTTATTGTATGAATTAGAGTAATTTTATATACTGGCCACAATGATACCCAAGTACAGTCTCAAACACTTGAGAAGCACAGATAGAAGGATCTTGGTTCTAGGCAAGCCTAGCAAAAGTATGAGACTTCCATGTAAAAGGCAAAAGAACTAGAGAGGGGCATGGCTCAGGTAGTAGAGCACTTACCTATGAAACATAAGCCCAGTTGACCAGTTGTAAAATGTTTGACTAATTTCTAGAGGTTTGACAAAGTTGCTTCCAACAACTTTCATTTCACCTATGTCGCTTTGGAGTGGAGGGCTTGGGTGGGAATGAGAGCTTAGGATCATTTATGATTTAAATGATGATGTGTCTCCTTTGTACTTTTTGTAAATACACAAGAAGAAAGAGGGAGGAAAATGGGATGGAAGAGGATTCCTTTCCTATTTTTTTTTTTTTTTGGTCAGTTAAGGGGCTTGAACTGGGCCTGGGTGCTGTCCCTCAGCTCTTCAGCTCAAGGCAAGTGCTCTACCACTTGAACCACAATATCAATTCCGATTTTCTGAGTGGTTTAATGGGGATGAGTCTCACGGACTTTCCTGCCCAGAATGGCTTTGAACCATAACCCTCAGATCTCAGCCTCCTCAGTAGTTTTGATTAGAGGCTTGAGCCACTGGCGCCTGGCAAAAGGGTTCCTTTTGTAAGGAACTCATTGTTGTGATAACAGCAGTAATGTTCATGAGGGCAGGGCTCCCATATCTCAAACACTTCCCATTACTGTTTCTCAGCACTCTTGCCCTGGGGAATCTTTTCCACCACATTAACATTCTGACATTCAAACCATTACACTAGCTAAGGATTGGATGATTGGTATCTTTATGGGAAAAAAATGAACATTTAGTTTAATGGATTTTCTGTTGCTTTCTTCTGTACTTATTTCAATTATTTCTGCTATGATGATTGTAACTTCATTTTTTTTTCCTCTTCACTTTGGGCTTAGTTTATTGTTGCTCATTAAAGTATAACATTAAATTATTAGTTAGTAATTCATAGCTCTCATAGATATTCTCTGATCAGAAATTGTTATTGTATTTTCCTTTGCTTCTTTACACATGGTTTCTTTCAGGTCTTTCTTTCCTTTTTACTTATTTATTTACTTATTAATTTTGCAGTGTTGGGGATCAAACCTGGTCTTGTACATGCTGTGGGTGCTCTACCACTGAGCTACATCGTCAGGCCCTCTTTTCTTTATTTTCTAAAATGAATTTACTGTGTATATTTGAAGTTTACACCATGACAATACAGGATACACAGAAATAAAATGTGGTTACTATAATAAATGAAGTTAATATATCTAGAATGCCACATAGCTACTTTTTTGTGTCTTGAGAGTGGCTAAACTGTTTTTTGACACAAGTACTAAATATAGTACAGTTTTATTCATTAAGTTTTTATATTGCACATTATATCTCCAGACTTGTCCAGCCTCCATATTTACAACTCTGTGCCCTTCGAACTACTTGCAATCACTACTTTATTCTCTTTCTAGATACCTGAACTGTTGTTTGAGTGACACATATAAGTGACATTTTGCTTTTTTTTCTTTTGGTGCCGAGTTTATTGCAATTAGCCCAATACACTTCAGGTCAATCCATGTTGGAACAATAAAAGGAGAATATTTAATTCCTTGAACATATTTCTAATGAGAGCTTTGCAGTGATTTTTCTGTTAAACTGACATCTACCCCTTCTTAAGAGAGGGTTTTTTGGCTCTATTTTCCCCTCACTGCACCCATAAGAATTTTTAAGTCTTTTCATCTCTTATAATTGGATGGGTACATTTTAGATTATGTACTATAGCTTTTCTTATGAAACCACAAGCATTGCTCATTCGAGAATGTAGCTCATGCACATAGTGAGCAGGGATGAGAGTTACCTTTAATAGGTTCTCTCTGACTCTCTTTTCCAGCAGGTAATAAACTGCAGTCATTGCAGGCCATTTCTCTGTTGATTTAATTTTTTGTGCCTGTCCTGGGGCTTGAACTCAGTGCCTGGATGGTGTCCCTGAACATTTTTGATCAAGGCTAGCTCTCTTCCATTCGAGGCACAGCTCCAATTCTGATGTTTTGGTGGTTAGTGGTAGATAAGAGTCTCATGGACTTTCCTACCTAGGCTGGCTTTGAGCTGTGATCCTCAGATCCCAGACTCCTGATTAGCTGAAATTACAGGCATGAGCTACTGGTTCAGGGCTTGATTAAATATTTTAAAGGAGGAAATATGCATTTTGGTTCACCATTTCAGAGATTTAAGTCTATGGTTGGTTTTAGTACTATGGTTAGGCAGAACTTGCTAGAAACATAGGGTGAAGGAAAGCTCTTCTGCTTAAGAGTTGCCTATTTTTTTTAAAGTTTGCATTAAAACCATTTTACTTATTTTTCTTTATTGTTTTATTACTGGATATCTCAATTTTGTTAAAGAGTTTCATTTTGTTATCTTTATATATGCATATAAAGTAAATGGTTGAAATTTGCCCTCTATCTTATCTCCTCCCACCCTGCTTTTGAAACAATTCTAACAAGTTTTCTTATTCTCTATACATATGTATGTCAGAAGCACTCCCTTAACCCTCTTCTTTCATTCTTCCTGCCCATAGCTCTCTTCAACTAAGCCCCAGATTTACACAATTGTCATTCACTATTTTTTTTTTGTTGGGCGTGGGGCTTGAACTCTAGGCCTGGGTATTGTCCTTCAGCTCTTCAGCTCAAGCCTAGCCTTGCGGCTTGAACTCAGGACCTGGGTGCTGTCTGTGAGCCTCTCTGTGCTCAAGGCTAGCACTCTACCACTTGAACCACAGCACCACTTCTGGCTTTTTCTGCTTATGTGGTGCTGTGAATCGAAGCCAGGGCCTCATGCATGCAAGGCAAGCACTCTACCACTGAGCCACCTTCCCAGCCCTCATTCACTATTTTTTATGTTTAGATGCTGCACACAAAAGCTTGTGCACAGCAAATGAAACTATTACCATAATCAAGAGCTAGCATGGAATATAGGAGAAAATCTCTCCCAGCTATTGATCAGATAAAGGACCACTAATAACTTGAGAAAGGAGGTGAGAAGTGGCACTCGATCTTCTAGGATAAGACATAGCACTGAAACACTGGGCTATGCTTTTGGTAGTGACTGTCATACTCACCCAGTCATGACTATGGAGGAACCCTTTTCCAATAGGTAGAATTCCCACTTATTTCAGGTAGTTCTGCTCTCTTCCAGTTCCTTCATTCCTAAATATGGTAGCAGCTTCGTTCTGTTACTCCTCAGACACATTATTGTCTTCACTGGTTTTTCCTACCCTGCCTATATCTTAGCAAAATCAAAAAAGGTCCATTATATTGAAGGACCCTCAGTTACTTACTTCCGTCCAACAGGCCATCCTTGGTCTACTGAAACTTTGCACTGATAGTACAGTGTTTAAAAAATACAAAGAAAACTGGGTTCCTTTGGGAATTTCTCACAGTAACATAGACTGCTTTGGGCCTGACTATATTTCCAGGACTAAAAGCATGTACGTATTTTACAATATAGGGCTATTTTAGCCTCTTATGTAAAATTCTGTAATTCTAACGAGGAAAGGACAATGAATTATGTTTCTGTCAAGATTTTGAAGTAATAATGGATAAATTTAGAAGAGGAATAGATACATTCCCTACTTCTCGCACTGTGTGCTTCACGATTTGGGATATGCAATCTCATTTCCTTGTCCTAATGAAGTCAGCTAATGCTTTCCTTCAATTTTAATAGAAACTAATTTTATTTCCTTCTTTGCCCTTCTAAATTATATCTGCTCCATCACCAAAGTAACTATAACTGACACACATGGACTGCATGGGGGCCTAGAATCAGAACTTACTAGGTTTTAAACATCAAACATAGCTACAGATTCTAATACTAAAGGAAAGTTAGTTCATATGCAAATTTATGATAGTTTATGTTTCAAATGAACAATTTAGTCCTTTGGCTAATCTTCCCAGCTCTTTGACTGATTTTTTTCAACTGTTCTTGATAATTGTTTTGGGCCAAATGAAAAGGTAGAATTGTGCTTGTTTTCTTTCTATTCATATCACATCTTTCTTTCTTATATAGAACTCTCTACCTTTGCCTAATAGGCATATTTATGAGGTATTACATATGAAAAAATTCATTCTAAAATGAGCTACTTAATGAAATTCCTGATTTGGATTTTTTAATGAAGAAATGGCTTCAATTTATCTTAAGCCAAGTTTCAAATCAGGTCTCACACTTAGCTTGCTTGCTCTACTGGCTCTGTGCAAGTCATTTTCTGCCAGGGCTGACCCCAAACTGTGATCCTCCATATATGAGCCTCTTCAGTAGCTAGAATTATAATCACGAGCCATAAGCTCCTGGCCTCTTCAAGCAAATTTAACATAGCAAATTGCAATTTTACATATAAATGTGCTATTTGTTTTTTCTCAGCCATACTTAAATCACCTGCAGAGTCTAGCTTGGTTGACAATTTGACTCAAACATTTGTATCTTTTAGCTATTTTCTAAATTTGATCGTTTTATAAGTTCTGGGCTTTTAGCCCACTACATTATGAGATCTGTTGAAGAGAGACCTTTACAGCTATTCTTAAGCAAGGTAAGCAGGGCAGTTTGCTTAGCAGCACTGCTGTTTCCTGGGAAAGATATGTCTCTCTTGGTATTCTCTAACTCTCTCAGAAAAAATTACCATAAAGATTTATTGCTCAGGTCTTCAATTTCAAAATGTCTCTGATGAGTCAATGTGAGAACTTACTAATTGAGAACCATTATCAGACATTTGCAGTACATTTGGAAGATCACAGACCTTCCTACCAAGTGAGCAAACTGTACCCTGGAATGCCCAGGTCCTATAGAACCTATTCTGTTAAAGTCTTTAGAGAAAAGATGCTCAGTGCAGACTGAGTAGACTTTAGATATTGTTAATTTTTTTTCCTGACTCTTGTACTACCAGATGAAATGCTGTGGTTTAAGGAATTGTTTATTTTGTCCTTCCTTCTAGCTTCAGTCCTCTATAAAAGAGCTTTCAAAGTTCAGAGTGCAGAAATGGCTTGTCTTTATCTATTATCTGAAGAAAAGAAATGTCCTGTTCAGTGATACTTTACATTCCAGCCCAAAGGCCCATTCCTGTGTCTATGTTTTAAATCCTCGCATTCCCAGAGTCCAAAGAAAGGATGGCAAAGTGGAGTGAAGAGAAATATAATTTATTTACCACCTAATTACTATGCAATAGCTTCTTGTGCTGTTGGCTTTACATATAGTATTTAACTCAATCCTCTTTAAACCTTACTAAATAGATACTATTATTGACTCTATTGGAGAAATTAGAAGATTGAAAATGAAATGATTAAATCTACAAGTTTTATCTTCAATGACAGATCTGAATTCTGAATATTGGCTTATATAGCTTACAAATTTGTACACTTCCTGTAACACCACAATACCTCCTACTTGGTAATGCACTCATCTCCTATTCTTTTACCCTAGGCTTGGATGGCTGAGTTATATCCCTGACTGCATTATGTCCATTTATAAAAGATTCTTGGCTATTATACACCATCTCTCTACCCCTTGGTAGGACTATAGTTTTACTATGAAATGTACAGGAATCATAAACTTTAAGCCACATCTAAGATCTTCCCATGCTTAATTAGATGAATATATATATATATATATATATATATATATATATATATAAATCCTTTATTCTAGAACCATGATAGCTACATTGTAATAATAGTTTTCTTACACTTCGTAATCTCTCTGACACTCGCAGTTCAAAGTGAATGACCAGCCAGGCGCTGGTGGCTCTTGCCTGTAATCCTAGCTACTCAGGAGGCTGAGATCTGAGGATCGCGGTTCAAAGCCAGCCTGGGCAGGAGAGACCGTGAGACTCCTATCTCCAATAAACCACCAGAAAACCGGAAGTGGCGCTGTAGCTCAAGTGGTAGAGCGCTCGCCTTGAGCTGAAAGCTGATGGACAGCGCCCAGGCCCAGAGTTCAAGCCCACAACCGACAAAAAAAAAAAAAAAAATTGAATGACCATTGACACTGTTCTATGGGGATTCCCCTCTACCATAACCATGAGCTAGTCTGAAGAGACAGCAGGTAACTACTTAAAATCATGTGACCAAACAGCAAGTGCTTTCAAATCTCCAGGAACCACTTAAAGTCAAGGTCTTCTACTAGAGTTTATCAACCTTAAGGGATGTCATTGTTGGCCGTTTAGTACTGAGGCCTCAAAAGATACACCTTTTCTAGGTGTTTCTCAGTTGTGCTCCTGCTGCTACTTGGGTGTACTAAACTCTTTTTTTGGCTGTATGGCTTCCAAAGGACCTGTAGAGGTCTTGGAATTTCCTGATTTGGATGTAAGTGAACAATCATGATAATTCCCTGTAACCAGCAATAGAATAAGACAGATTTAGTAAAGGGGAACTTCATAGAATTCTCCTGGGACTCCTAAGCCATCTGCTATCGGTCAGTTCTTTTAATTTGTGTGTACCCCTTAAGCAAATCTAATCTGGTTTACTGACTTTTGTCAAGCCTTAAATATCTGGCAGCATTGGGCTGTCAAATGCAAGCTTGGCAAAATTTGCTTTATGTGAAGCCCACAAATCTCCCTAGTGACTCTGGAAGATGCTTCTTAACTATGAAGTGTATCAGGCAAAAGCCAGGCAGAAAGTCTGTTTCCAAAACCCCTTAAGTAATTCTGTAGCTAATTGGGCCTTGGTCACATTGAATGGAGTGTGAACTATAGGCAGGATGGTGAAAGAACACATTAGTTGAATGTCAGTCATGTTAGGAGTTATAATTATTGGAAATAGGATTCAGTAGAAACATTCATGACTATGAGCTATTTGGCTGATATTCTAAGCCCTTTTCTTCCTTATCATTCTTTTATTGTCTAGAGATGCTATAAACTGGCATCTGATTCTGGACAAATTCCATGGACATGTTTTCTGTTTCCTCAGTTTTCTCATCTGCTTCTACCCTCTAAAAGTTATTATCTAAATTGCTGGAGCAAACTAAAGAACAGCTTGAATGCATAGACAAGCAACCAGGTATGATGAAGGCAAACATAGGACAAACATGGAAGACAGAATTGCGTGGCAGCTGGAAAACTGGCTTCTTTCTTGATTTCTCAGTTGAGGCTATAATAAGTGAAAACACAGAAATTTCATGACATATCAGAGATTCAGACCTTGTCAGAACTCTGCTCATTTGTATCATTCATAATCTACTCTGTCAGCTATAAGGTCTTTAAGACACACATAGTTCATGTGATTCTACTACCTAGAGCCACTAACTTTGAGCTTAAAAATAAACACAGATGAAGTCATTAGTTTTATATATATATACATATATATATATGTATGTATATGTATATGTATATAATTGTTCTCCTACTCCATTTGAACAGGAATTAACAGAAGATGAAGTTCAGGAAAAATTAACTCCTTTTTTGTCAGTCATGGGACTTGAACTCAGGCCCTGGGCATGGTCCCTGAGCTCTTTTGCTCAAGGATAGCCCTCTACCACTTTGAGCTACAGCTCCACTTCCGTTTTTCTGGTGGTTCATTGGAGATAAGAGTCTGGTGGACTTTCCTGCCTGGGCTGTCTTTGAACTGCGATCCCCAGATCTCAGCCTCTGGAGTATCTAGGATTATAGGTGTGAGCCATCAGCACCTGGCTTCTAACTACTTTTTATAAGAATGTAAGTAGGGCACATGATAATTTATTTCAAGATCTTAGTATACTGAATTACCCAGCTTGCTACTTCTCTTGGTGATTACTTCAGAACTATGCCATTTTACTGTTATAAAAAAAAACAGAACAAATAAGAAAAAGAAGCAAAGAAAAAGGAATTTTATGATAGTTAAGAAGCCAGCTTGGGGGGGGGGGGGCGGGTAAGAGAGTGTCATTACTCCAACCACAGCCAAATCAGTAACTTGCCATTATTTAATGGCTGTTTTCAACTATTTATGTTTGCTGTATTTTTCACTAAGAAGCGTTTTAGGAAGGTTGACTCTTTTTCCTTTACTATTCCTACATCCCTAGTTAATATAATATTTTAGTTTTAACTGCTTAACCTTTCTGAGATGGAAGTGCTGATAAGTTATTATATAACAACTGATGCTTCATTTATCAATCACATATACCTGTTTCTAAACAGAAGGACCCACACCTTCTGTTCAGACCTGGATACGTTTGATTGAGATCACTTAAATATTTCCATCTTCTAATTCTATCTCCTAGTTCCATGTATAGCTAAGAAGATGAAGTAGTGGCAAATTAGTGACAATGGCAAAAAGATCACTCAGAGCACTGTTTGTCTTCACAATGTTCAATGTTTCTTACCAGACAGGTTCCTTTCAAGGAATAAAGTTAGTTATTCCTGAATAAAGTCTATTCAAAATCAACCAAAGGCCTTCACATTTTGTTGGAGAATATCATGACTGTAATGAGGCCTTTTGGAAAGAAACTTAAGTTATTATCAGAACAGAAAGCTAACTTGCCAAAATAATAATTAGTGATGCCTACAATGCAAAGGTATCTGATTTTTCCCTGTTAAAGCATTGATTAAAAAAGAAATGAAGTGTGAATGAAAGTTGATAAGAATAGCTAGGCAGCATTAATGGTGTAAGAAAATGATTTTTATTACAGAAAGTTCTTTAAAATGTGGTGCGTGTGTGTGTGTGTGTGTGTGTGTGTGTGTGTGTGTGTGTATGCTTTGAGACTTGATATTCACATGTTCTGGATACACAATGAGGAAGCTATTCATAAGTGGTTCTCCTATAGGCTAAGTAGTCAGATGAATGAGGCAAATGTACATATTAATATTCCAACTTTAAAGTTATGAAATTTATTTTCACTGTCCTAGCAAATCGATAGTGTGATGTTGCATCGTCTTTCTATTGTCTCTCTCTTTTTTTAGCTTACATAGTTCAAAGAAAAGAAGTTAGTTCAACTATATTGGCATAATAAATGTATATATATATATATATATATATATATATATATATGTGGGACATTTTAAGGAACTACCTGGTTAGATGTATGTCCTTACAAGAAACTGTTTAATCATTTTATTTTTCATACTTCGATTAAATTGGCACCATGGCCCAAATGGCAACCATTTTGCTATGCTTCAGTGTTATCTCGTTTTAATGAGTCTCTGGAGGTCTTTAGATGGATTTTACTGCCAAATAGGATTCAGTCTAATGCTGCAACTGAAGCATAGAAGTCAGTGTATTTTGCCTGCCAATAGATTTCTGCTTGAAGTAGCAGCCTATACCTTTGGAAGAATCTCAAATGAAAAAATTCAGAATACTTTACCACAAGACCACTCAGATAAGTCTAAAATAGTTTGGTGTTCTTGGTTCTAAAAAATGAAAATATCCATTTTCCTGTAAGTACTACAAAATATCCCATACTTAACTTTAATAAATGAATTTATTCAATGGATTCAAGTTTTAGTTAGCTGCTGCTAAAAAAAAGTATCTGTGCAAACAATGTTTGTTTGGGTTGATAGTGCAATCTTTGCCTTAGAATTATTTGATGAATAATTTGTGGGAGATAAAAGAAATAGCCTTCAAAACGTCTAGTAAATGTGTACGAAAGAGATGGGTGAGTGTATTTTGATGGAGTGACAGACACAACACAGAATCATTCTTCACAGCGTCACCACCTGACAAAAGGAGGGAAATCAGTTAAGATTTCACTGTGGTCTATCTCTAAAGTGATAAGGGTCTAGATTTAGACAGTGAAAGTACAAAAGTGAAGACAGAAGAGTACCAGAATACTATAATGTAAGAACAAACAATAGGTTTAGTGATTACTTAGTCCTGTGGAAAGGGATTTGAAGGTCTCAGAGATATGTTAACATTCTATCCTGGATCATCTGAAAGAGAAAGAGTCTCTTTGGCAGGCATAGGAAAATCAGGAGAACAAAAGAGGGCATGATAATTAGATTAACTATCTTAACATTTTATGCTGATAGTATATAAAGGCTATTCTATGGAAAAGAAAAAACAATTTTATCAGTTGTTTTATAAAAAGCTTTACTAGTATCATTCACGTGTGTATGTGTGTGTGTGTGTGTGTGTGTGTGTGTGTGTGTGTATGTGTGCGTACACTGTGAGCAGACAATTGTGCTGATACATATCTGGCAAAACAGTCTCTGTGTTAATGACAAGAACAATGTTAATCCATCCCAAGTCTCTATCGTTTGCCTGGTCATATTAATCATGTGTTAATGAATTGAGAAATAACATAATTGATAAGCATATCCAATGTTGTCTAATTGCCCTTTGCAGATTTATACAAATTGAAGGTGTGTAAACCCTGCACTGAGTAAGTGCCATTGGTTCAACAACATGGGGTTACTTTGTGTCTTTGTGTCACACTTTGGTATTTCTCACTATACTTCAAGCTTTTTATTATTATGATTTCAGTTATGTGGATCTGTGGTCGCTGATCTTCAATGTTGCTATTGTGACTCTTATAGAGCACCAAAAACCATACCAGTGTAAGATGGCAAACTTAATTCACAAATATTTTGTGGGTTCTAGTAAGTCCTCCAAACAGCTGTGACTCTTCCCTATGAAATTCCTTTTTCTCAGGCCTCCTTATTCGCTGGGACTCAGCAATATTTAAATTGGCCAATTAATAATCTCACAATGGTATCTTAAGTATTCAAGTGAAAAAATAAGTCACATGGTCCTAATTGTAAATTAAAAGCTAAAAGTGATTACACTTAGTGAGGAAGGCTTGTAGAAAGTAGAGATAGGCAAAAAGTTAGTCATTTGGCCCCAGATAGCCAGACTATGAATGCAAGGGAAGGTACTTGAACAAAGATGAGGCATTATGAATGGCGAGAAAGCAAAACAGCCTTATGCTGATACGGAGAAAGTCTCAGGAGTTGGGCAGAAGTTCAAGCCAGCTATGGCATTCTTTTAAGCCAGGGCCTAATATAGAGCAAAAGAAGTGGAATCTGAAGATATGATGGAATGGTTGCAATGTAACAATGAAACTTTAATAGATGAGGAGCTGTTTGTTGTGGATGAACAAAGTAGTCATGTACTCCTGGTAAAGATGCTTTGAACATTGTTAAAATGACAACATAAGCTTTACAGTGGTATATAAGCTTAACTTGATAATGCAGGAGTAGGATTTGAGAAGATTAAGTTTTAAGAAACATTCCACTGTGGGTAAAATTCTATCCTTCAGTTGCTCCACAGATGTCTTAAATCAAACAAAAAGTCAATTTATGGAGCAAGTTTTAGTATTTTATTTAAAAGACATTGCTACAGCCAATCACCACCACAATCAATGAGCAGCCATCCTTACATAGGCAAGACTCTACCAGCAACAAGATTAGTAATAACTTATTTTTAATTCAGATAGGTAAACTATTTTAGATGAAATATATTTGCTAGACTTTTAATAGATTACAGCATTTGTAAACTTAACCAGGAAACCAATAAAGATATATGATTTGCCTTTTTGCAGTGTTCTGAAATATCTCTGAGGAAAAGCTGAAGCCACAAAGTGAGAAGAGGTAATGCTTTATATTGAATATATATATATATATGTTTATCTCTTTAGTTTATTGATATCAGGTTTCGCATTGATTTTATCAAGATGAATTTTGAATTGGAGATGTAACTCACATGTCTGGGATCCTTGAGTTTCATCCTTTTCACTGAATTTTAACAACTAAAATGAAATTTATTAGTGATATATTTTTAACACCCTACCTATTTGTATGAAACAACTCTACTAGTAGCACCGTATTGTGATGATTTGTCTTCAAAACAGTGAAAGGCATGAGAAAAAGGCATTTGTTGTCCTGCACAATAGGTTCCATGAGCCAATAGCATTATGAAGCTATCATGATAGATGTTCAGTACCTACAAGTGTTAATAGGCCTGTTCCATTTTTTTGCAGGTCAAAAATATTTGTAAAATGTATTCTGTCCTTTGACATTTGAAGGACTTATACACACTAGGATGTCCTCAAAGTGTGACTACAATAATGAATGAACTTGAAACCTCAACATCTTGCAAAGAATTGGAAATGTTTAGTCATAAGAACACTCATGGAGGAAATATGACAAACACTCACTATTGGATCACTCAGTATCTTTTCTAATATACCTTCTTCTGCTAAGAATCTTGTGATTGTAAACTTCACTTCTCTGGTTTTCTTGCATCAAAGCTTCTTAACCAAAGTAGATAGATGTAGTTACCTATTGAATTTGCAAAGAAGGTGATAACTGTAAATAAAGAAATGGAATCTTCTAGGAAACTATGGTAGATGCTTCTTCTTTGGTGTCCACATGTACAGTGATGTTATTATACATGTTGCTATATGGCCACATCATTTGGTTGTTATTTCTAAATTTCTGGCTGTGCAATAACTGAACAAAGGTTCCTCAGACTCTTATTTTTATAGAATTTTTACCTAGAAATCTGTGTTCAATCCCTTAATGCTTAGCAAGTTAGAATATATTCTATTATCCACAACTAAGAGCCTTGACTTACACAGGTTCAAGTTACAGACAAATAGTTAAGTACTGTAAGGAAAAGAATTATTTCAAAAAAGTTGAGCGATGATGAGATGAGATGATTTATAAAGATTATTAGTTATGTTGTATTTAAAATGTAACCAATTGTTTAAATGAGAGAAGATCTGGAAAAAGTGTTCGCGTTTGCTTGGGAAAAGAAGGAATTGCTTGGATGAGATAGCTTTAAATCTGATTACATGAGGTTCTGCAAATGTATAAAGTATTCAACTACCTGATCAAAATGATCAAAAGTGAATGACACATTTACTTCCTTTCCTATTTAAAATATAAAAATAGCTATTTACTTATATCAATCTCATTGTAAAATGGGAGATAAAAGTCTTGGGGGACATGATAGTCTCCATATCATTTATATACTCTATAAATAACCAGTGCTCTCCCCACTTCTGTCCCTTTAGTTTCAGAGAAATGCATGTAATACTCAAGCAGATATTTTGTAATGTCTTGAATGATTAAAAACTTACAAAATAGTAATATTTTAAGCATATTTGTATTCATGTAACTAATGTCATTAGGCCATAGAAATCTATAAACTAATGTTTCTTTGACTTACACTGGAATTCCCACCTGAGATACTCATTGTGAATTGAAACTATCCTAACTTAATGAACATCTTGCATTTTTTCTTTAGAGACTTCAATTTCCTACTCCAGTCTACTGGAATGCTGTTCTTTCAACGCTGGTATAGAGTACTCGGCCCCTTTATTCGGGACCTCAAACATACTCCAGAAGAGCCTGAATATTTCAATTTATAGGAGCCTCATTCATTCATTCATTCCTTACTTTTTGAGACAGAGACTTCATTATGTAGCCCAGGCTGGCCACAAACTCATGATCTTCCTGAGTGCTAGGATTATAGCTATTATCTCACCTATCCCATTTAATCTTATTTTAATTTTGAATATCAGTATCTTAACCCACTCTATTTATTTTAATGTTTGTTTTCTGCCTCCAACTAGGAGTTGAATTCTATGAGGCCTTTTTTGTTCACTGCTATTGCTCCAGAATCTAAAATAATACTTAGCTGTCATAGAACAGCATAAATATTTGTTGAAGGAAGGGGGAAAAATGGATGCCTTTTCTGAATAGAATGAGACATCTCATGTTTCTGAACTCTACAAATGCCACGTTAATCATTATTTATGATAGTGTTCTCAAATTACTTTTTCTTATCATTATTTGCATAGTTAAATTACTCCTCAGTGTGTGAGAGTAAGTAAGATATTGGTACATAAAGTAAGTTACAGGTATATGTTATATTTTGCCTATATTTTATTTGTCTGTAACTGCTATCATATAATAAGAATTTAGTATATTCACTTAAGAGACTGATTCTATAAACCTCAGGACTCTTTGGTAAATGGAGTTTGATGAAATATTGGCTGTAACTTGATTTAATCTACAAAGAGGCTTTCTATATATTGTATGTTACATCCAAAATGCTCAAAACACAATTGCATCTTCTGGCCTTAATCACAGCTAATACTTTCACTAATTGTCTCAACCATTACTGCTATCACTTCCCAGAATTATGTGGACTTTACACCCCAGAGAAAAGCCTAAGGCTATCCAAGAAGAAGTCTTAGGTCATTAGTGACTGAACATTTATCAGGCTTTCACAGCACACTAGACAGGCTCTGATGCCCAGGAGATAGATGCTGTGCTAATATACCACCCTATTTGAAAGGAAATGGCACAACTCTGCTAAATCACTCTCTATTATAGAAGCTAAGGAAAATTCATAGTCAGTTGACTGAATTCTGCAATTCTTCTCAATTTGGGAGAAAGCTGCTAGTTATGAGTATTAAGGCATAAACACTGATATCTCTCATCTTAGAACCCCCTAGAGTCTACCTGGACTTTACCTGTAATGAACAGGATCTCTAGGTTTGATTGGTCTAATATACTGAATATCTACTCCTCTAAACATGAAGGGCTTTACTGCCTAAAATGTCTACTTGTGGCAACTCACTTGAATAATAGATGTATTTAGCATTACATACTCTAAAATCTCTTTCTCCTCCTATTCTCTCCTCCTTTCCCTGTCCCTTCTCTTCCCCTTTTCCTCTCTTTACCTGATACTTAAAATATCTATTTCCTTGGTGTTACATTGAAACTATTTTTTTGAGGAATGGCTCACATTTATTTTCATACAGACTTTGTCCTTGCTGGTCGGATTTGCGTCCAAAATATGCCCCTCATGCATTCAACCTTACTAATAGCCTTTCTTCTTTCAGTTTTAACCATGTATTTTCTCCAAAATAAAGTAGCCATAGAAAGACACTTAAATTTAAATGACAAGCCCCTGCCTCCACGACTTCCAATTACATCCAAAAAATTCAAATCCTTTTCACTAAATCAAGCACCTTTGAACTCTCTGAACTTACTTACATTCTGCTACCTCACCTCTCATTCTCTGTCTACATTCAATCCATTTTTTTCCTTGTCAGTCATAGGGCTTGAAGTCAGGGCCTGGGCGCTATACTTGAGCTATTTTTCTCAAGGTAGTGCTGTACCACTTTGAGCCACAGCACCATGTCCAGTTATCTGGTATTCAATTGGAGATACGAGTCTCGGGGACTTTCCTGCCCAGGATGGTTTAGAACCATTATTCTTACATCTCAGACTCCTGAGTAGCTAGGATGACAGATGTGAGCCACCAGTGCCAAGAACTTCCTTTTGTTTCCTCTGTTGTTTCAATCATTTTGTCTAGGAGCCATTGATATGCTTTCTTTGTGATAAAATTAGTTCTCAAATGTTTTCCACTTCTGTTTCTTTCCTCTTATGTACATTTCAGCTCCTATCTGACATTCTCAAATGCCCTTCATAGATTCCAATAAAAAGTAACTCCATTCCACATAAGTATCCTCATATCCATATGTGGTATTTAGCTTTCTATGCAACATTTATTTCAGTTAACATAATGATTTCTAGTTCTATTTATGTTGGCAGTCACAGAATTTAATTCTTCTTTATGGATGGTTAGTACTATATAGTGTACATATACTGCATTTTCCTTATCTGTTGATAGACTGTCTCTGTACCTTGGCTATTATGAATAATGTTGGGGATAATGAAAGGAAGAAATAAATTTTGATCAGGGAGAACAAAGTTTAAGTAATGCAAGGAAAATCGATTTTGCAGAATTAACAATGTGACTAGAGTAAACAATAGAGTGCCATATACTTGAAATATGTTAGAGGGCTGATCATGTTTTCACCATATAAAAATCAGTTAATATGTAAAGTGAGGTGATAGGTATGCTCATCAGTTTGATTTTCATACTTATTCACAATCTATACATATATGGAAGCACTAAAGTCTGGGAATGTAGTTCAGTGAATACAGAAGGCTATGGTTCAGTCTCCAAGACCATGAAAAAACTCTTCACATTATACATGTTAACTACATACAATTTTTATTACTATTTTTTTGTGACTGTCCTGGGCTCAAACTCCAGGACTGGGTGCTGTTTCTGAGACTTTTATACTCTCTCATTTGAGCCACAGTTCTACTTCTGGCATTTTGGTGGTTAATTGGAGATAAGAGTCTCATGGAGGGGCTGGGAAGGTGGCTCAGTGGAAGAGCGCTTGCCTTGCATGCCTGAGGCCCTGGGTTCGATTCCTCAGCACCACATAAGCAAAAAGAAAAAAGCCGGAAGTGGCACTGTGGCTCAAGTGGTAGAGCACTAGCCTTGAGCTGAAGAGCTGAGGGACAGTGCCCAGGCCCAGAGTTCAGGCCCCACGACTGGACCAAAAAAAAAAAAAAAAAAAAAAACTAGCAAGAGTCTCATGGACTTTGCTTTTCAGACCAACTTTAACCATAAGCCTTATACCTCAGGCTCCTTAGTAGCTAGGATTAGAGGCCTTATCTATCAGCACTCAGAAAATTACTACTTTTACTTTAATCAAGCTGGCAAAAATCAGTATTTCCATCCTAATCACTTGTGTTTCACAATTTATTAATTTTTTAATCTAATATCACAAACTATATCTCTACTTTCTAGACTGAAAAGTCCTTATAAGGGAAGAACAAATCTATTTAAACATATATGTATATGCATTATATCTATGAAGTGCCCACCGTGATGTGCAGAACTGGTCAAAGATTATTTCTGGCCAGGTGTCAGTGGCTCATGCCTGTAATCCTAGCTACTCAGGAGGCTGAGATCTAAGGATCATGGTTCAAAGCCAGTCCAGGCAGGAAAGTCTGTGACACTCTTATCTCCAATTAACCAGTAGAAAACTGGAAGTGGTGCTATGGCTCAAGTGGTAGAGCATTCGCCTTGAGCTGAAGAGCTCAGGGACACTGCCCAGGCCCAGAGCCCCACGACCAACCAAAAAATAAATAAAATAAAAGATTATTTCTGGGACTATCTATGAGTATATTTTTAGGAAAGATTAGCATTGAACTGATGGACTTGGTAAAACAGACACTTATTGTGTTATTTCACATAGGCCTATGACATTGAAAAACTGAAGAAATTTATCCACTTTGTGTTTGGCTACCATTATTCTCCATCCTAACAAAATAATCTTTTCATCAAAACCTCTACGTGCAAGTGGTTTTTGTAATGGAATAAAATGTATTTAAGTTGTAAAGTTCGTTTTTTGACATAACGACTTGTACATCTCATTGTTGCAATGGGTCCACCTGTATCCCTAGTTAAATGATTTGGTGGGGGGTGGGGGGGATCGGGTGAGGGGAGGGGGGAGTATGGGAAATGATGGGAATGGGAAACAAAGAGGAGGCAACAATGCTTGATAAGAAATGTACTCACTATCTTGCCCATGTAATTGTAACCCCTCTGTACAGTATTTTCACAATAAAAAAAGAAATGTACTCGTTATCTTGCCCATGTAATTGTAACTCCTCTGTACAATATTCTCACAATAAAAAAAGAAATGTATTTAAGTTGTTTTTCCAGTTCTAGCATTATAGCCTAAATGTGTTGGCATTTAGTATAACCAGCTAGCTGGGTAGTATTTAGTGAGTTTTTTTTTTAAATCTCTTTGTATTTTCACTTTCTCATTTGTAGAATGAACCTGTCTAATGTCAATATTTTCCTATATTTCTCCATAATGAATTAAATGTTTCATGATTTAGCCATGTGGTAGAAAGAATCATATACATCTGGGGCACACGACTTCAGTGAGGCACAAAAGGCAGCTTTAGAATTGTAACAGAAGGTGGTTTATAGAAAAGAATGAACACCAATCCTTGCATCATCATTGGACAATTCTTATTTCACAGAGATAATATACAATTACTTCCTATGATCTATTTCCTTTATTTTAATATCATCCATACTAGGATATTCAGGAGACTTAACTTGGACACTAAATAGGTCCATCCATTTCCTGAAGGAATTTGGGCTCAAGGTGATGGGCAATGGTTTTGAACTCAAAGATAACTGAGTTAATTATGTTAATTACATTACGTTAAAGTATGAATGGGGTGCTATTACTCCTATTTTCTTCCCATAGGTACAAATGCAGGTAGTTAGAAAAAGCAAGATAACTCAGAAATCCACAATAATATGAACACCATTAAGTGAATGAGAATGATTACTTCCCACTGACACCTTATTTAATTGAATTCTTACAAGAAAGAAGTACAAAGTACAAAGTCAAGCTATTTATTGGTCACAATGTAATGCTGCACTATTTTCTAGATTATTTGCATCCATGTTTATCTCCAATTATGATATCTATCATGGTGTTCATTTTAAAAGAAAGGCATTAATATGTATTTCTGATTAAATATAATTACATAAAATTATGAAATTTTATTCAATTAATTAAATAATTATTTGCTAATCAACAGTCTCTTCACATCTTGTTTTTCTGGTAATCAGCCTATAATTGGCCGAGAAAATACTAGGATCCTCAATACTAAGCTGGATCTTGAGAGTCCATAATTAAGGTTAATAAAGTTTCTATCTTTAAAGAACTTAGAGCTTAAATTTAAAAATGACCTTTTTATTCATAATTGGGAGAAAATTCCAGTAGCTATCCAATGCAAAAAATAAAATTTTGCATATGAACTGGGGAAAATTTTATTCAAATTCTAGTATTGGTATCTTTTGTGTGTTTGTGTGTGTTTGTGTGTGTGTGAGTGTGTGCATGTGTGCATGTGTGTGTGTGTGTGTGTGTGTAT
This sequence comes from Dipodomys merriami, assembly GCF_024711535.1. Lineage (NCBI taxonomy): Eukaryota > Metazoa > Chordata > Mammalia > Rodentia > Heteromyidae > Dipodomys > Dipodomys merriami. The sequence goes on from NW_027204492.1 coordinate 12,281,866, forward strand.
GCAAAGGGCTTTTAGTAGGGCTATTGGCTCTCAGGCTTACAGTGGAAAGCTAGGGAAAAACAGGCTTTAAATGCTGACCTTCAAACACATCCATATGAAAAATCTACAAAGGTTAATGGTGTGAGGAAAAGCTGTCTTTCCTGTCAATATTGTTTTCTTAAAAGTTCCTGCTTTGGCCTGTAGGCTTGACTCTTGTTGATTATTAAGACAATATCAGCAGGTCAAGCAAGGAAAATAGAAACACTTTGGGATAAGAAGGATAGTTGATTTGTAGGTTTTATCTTATCTGGGTTTTCCAAGATGGAATTAAGAAATAATTCAAAAGACCCTTATCACATTATTCAAGAAATAGCAGAGGGTATGGGTTGGTTTTGAGATTGTTTGTATACCATCAACTTTATTTCAAAGACTTTTAATGATCACCTTATGTAAATACATTTTACCCTCTTCAAACTAGCCAATAAAGGGTAGATTGTGAACCCAAGCTCAACCAATCTGCGCAGAGGGACAGGGCCTGATGCTTTAGAGATAAATAGAGAGCAGCCTGCCTTCCATGTTGCTTGCCAAATTTCTAGCTGATGGCACACCTTCCACAAAAGTAAATTTTGCTTTGCTGAGACAGTCTATCTTTGTAACTATGCTAGTTCTTAAAGAGCATATTTATGACAATGGATACAAATGGGATTGTTTTAATTATATCAATAAATACCTTCAATGAATTATGAGCATCAAATCAGTCAAGCATCTGTCCCGAAAATAGTCTATATACCATATGGCTGGGAATAGCCATATATCTTAAACCAATATCATCAAAGATGCTCAAAGGAATTCTGATAAGGAAAAACATTTAGTGCAGTTTATGGGATAAAATGATGTTTGTATTCCTAGTTTATAAAAATTCAGTCAAATCAAAGCAGAAAGGTAGCTCTGAGCTACATCAAGGGAAAGACTGACTAAGGAAAAATATGATCAAGGCAAAACTATATGTGCCAATTTAAGAATGATTTCAAGCTCGTATCAAAAGCACACTTAATAAGAAATTAAATGCTAACAGGAAGAAAATTTCAAAGGCAATGGTGAAGAAAATAACTCTATGTTATAGATACAATTATGTGATGCTTTAATTTTAATTCCCTTGGAACAGGATGTCATCTGTGGAATTGGAGGACTTAAGAGAAAACAAACTGCCTCAGGGTCTTCATTTGCTCCTATTTTTGTTTGGAGAATGTTAGAAATGTTATGAATTTCTCTGACTCTTATTTGACATCATAGTTGCATAAAGTACAAACAAAGGTCCACTTGAAAACAAACAAAAATTTTATACATTTTAGCTTAGTTATAAGAAATTATTTGTTGAAACATAATTATCAAGTGAAAATAATGGTTTTCTCTCAGTTTGGAAAGTTCAACCTTATTTAGTGAGGTCAAACTTCCCTTTAGTCATAAAGACACAATAAAAAAAAAAGCATTTGACAAGATCCAACACCCCTTTAGGATGAAAGTTCTGGGGAAACTGGGAATCCAGGGAAATTCCTCAATGTAATAAAGGATATGTATGACAAACCTACAGCCAGCATTATACTTACTAGCGAAAAGCTAAAGCCATTATCTCTAAACTCAGGAACAAGACAAGGATGTCTACTCTCTCCACTTCTCATCAATTTAGTATTAGAATGCCTAGCTACAGCAATAAGACAAGATGCAGACATAAAGGGGATCCAAATAGGGAAAGATGAAGTAAAACTCTCCCTCTTTGCAGATGACATGATCCTGTATTTAAAGAATCCCATAGACTCCACTCCTAAGTTACTCAAAATGATCTGAAACTTAGGCAAAGTGGCAGGGTATAAAATTAACCCTCAAAAATCAATGACTTTCCTTATGCAAATAATGAGAAGAGTTCAGCTGAAATCAGGAAAGCAACTCCTTTTGTAATAGCCCCACAAAAAAAAATAAAATACCTAGGAGTTAACTAAAGAAGTGAAGGACCTCTACAATGAAAACTTTAAAATCCTGGAAAGGAAGTTAAAGCAGAACAAAGGAAGTGGAAAAATCTCCCATGCTCCTGGATTAGGAAGATAAACATAGTGAAACTGGCAATACTGCCAAAGGCTATCTACAAACTGAATGATAGGCGATACCTATCAATATCCCAACCTCATTCTTCAATGAAATAGAAGAAGCAATCCAAACATTGATATTGAAAAATAAAAGACCCTGAATAGCAAAAGCAATCCTTAGAAGAAACAACAGTGCTGGAGGAATATCAATACCAGAAAACTTCAACCTCTACTAGAAAGCCATAGTAAACAAAACAGCTTGGTACTGGCACAAGAACAGACCTGAGGACCAATGGAATAGAACGGAAGACCCAGAAATTAACCCACAGACCTATAGCCACCTAATCTTTGATAAGGGAGCTAAAATTAGAATGGGAGAAAGACAGCCTCTTCAGTAAATGGTGTTGGCAAAATTGGTTAACTACTTGTAGAAAACTAAAGCTAGATCCTTATATATCACCCTGTACCACAATCAACTCCAAATGGATCAAAGTCAAAGCAGACACTCTGAAAGCATTACAGGATGGAATAGGAGAAACCCTAGGTCTCCTTGGCACAGGCTGAAATTTTCTTAATAGAGACCCAGAAACACAACAAATCAAAGAAAGGTTGGGCAAATGGAATTGCATGAAATTGCAGAGCTTCTGCATGGCAAAGGACTTAGCTAGCAAGATCAATAGAAAGCCCATGGACTGGGAGAAGATCTTCACTAGCCATACAACAGACAAGGGTCTCATATCTAAAATATACTTAGAACTCAAAATATTAAATCCTCCAACAACAAATCCTCAAAGCAACAACCACCTGATTAATAAGTGGGCTAAATACTTAAAGAGAAACTTCTCTGAAGAGGAAATAAGAATGGCCAATAGACACATGAAGAAATGCTCAACTTCTCTAGCCATAAAAGAAATGCAAATCAAAACAACATTGAGATACCACCTCACCCCAGTTAGAATGGCTATAATCAAGAACTCTAATAACAACAGATGCTGGAGGGGATGTGAACAGAAGGGAACCTTACTGCATTGTTGGTGGGAGTGTAAACTTGTTCAACCACTTGAAAAGCAGTATGGAGGTTCTTCAAAAGACTCCACATAAAGCTCCCCTCTGACCCAGCAATCCCACTTCTGGGTATTCACCCAAAGGATCACAAACAAGGCCATACTAAAGCTACCAGAACAACTATGTTTATGGCAGCATTATTCAGCATAGTTAAGATATGTAACCAACCCAGATGCTCCTCAGTAGATGAATTGATCAAGAAAATGTGATATATATATATATATATATATATATATGTATGTATATATAATGGAATTCTATGCCTCCATCAGAAAGAATGATACTACCCCATTTGTTATGAAATGGAAAGACTTGGGAAAAATCATATTCAGTGAAGTAAGACAGACCCAAAGAAGTATAGGTTCCATGGTTTCCCTCATTTGCAATAATTAGTATATGTCTAAGATAATTTTATCAGATGATCAGAAAGGCTCAAAGCTATGTACATATGACCATATAAGATGATGCTAAGTGAAATGAACCCCAAGATATGGACACAGAGGTCTTTGTTGTTGTTTTTAACATAATATGTGATATTTTTGTTTCCTTTGTATGTTCTTCCCCGTATGGTATATCCCTGTTGTCACTGTACTTGATTTTGGTAGCCTGCATCTTGTATAGACATTTGTCTAATTTGGGGAGGGAAAGGGGAATAACAAAATGCTGAAAAAAGGACACAGGATGACCCATCGCAACAATGATACTCACAAGACGGTATATTGGAAATGACCTTTACAACTTGGGGAGGGGAGTGAAAAGGTGGGGGAGGGAAGGGAAGGGATAGTGGGAGAACAACCAGGGAAGGGGGTACCAGTGTTCGACAAGAAAGGTACTCCTTTCTCATGTAACTATAACCCCTCTGTACAGCATGTTTACAATAAAATAACATTTAAAAAAAGAAATACACAATACGTAGTAGACTTTTAAGAGGTGTATCCAAAGCCCAGTGTTGGTAGCATACGCCTGTAATCCTAGGGACTCAGGAGGCTGGGATCTGAGGGTCATGGTTCCAAGCCAACCTAGGCAGGAAAATCCATAAGACTCATCTCTAGTGAACAATCAGGAAACCAGAAGTGGCACTGCTGTGGATCAAGTGGTAGAGCACTATCTTTGAACACAAAGAGACTCAGGGACAGTGCCAAGGTCCCGAGTTCAAGCCCCATGACCGACCAAATAAAAAAGAGATGTATCCAGGGACACTAGAAACTATATCATCATGTTTATGGTCCTGTCCTACTTCCCATCTCAAATGCATTAGAGAAGAAGAAATGAGTGATTAGCAATTTCAGAGAATTATCTTTTGTACAGCTAACTGCAGTGAATGAAATACCAGTTCCAGGATTCATCAATGAGATAGAATCTTTCTTAACACTGAGAAATTAATCAAAATAATTTCCCTAGGTGAAAATCTTAGTCCATGAGCAATATCAATAATAATAGGAAGGTTAGGACGTCTAAGTTGATATACGCTAATATATGCAATAAGTGATAAGTACAATAAAATCAAAATTAATATTCTGATTTTACTGCTATTCAATGAGGAACCATTTAAAGCTTATTGGTGTCTAGTCAGTCACCTCTCATTAATGATTCTACTGATTGTCTCAGGAGCATAGTTACAATTCTTTTGAAGTCAATGACAATTTATTAGGGGAAGTATGTAGATTACATCTTCTCTCAACCAGAATTTTCTGATAATTCGTAGTAGATGGTGTGTGTGTGTGTGTGTGTGTGTGTGTGTGTGTGTGTGTGTGTGTGTGTGCCAGTCCTGGGGCTTGAACTAAGGGCCTGGGCATTGTCCCTGAACTCTTTTTGCCCAAGGCTCCACTTCTGGCTATTTTGGTAGTTAATTGAAGAGTCTCGCTGACTTTCCCACCTGAGCTGGCTTTGAACCACAATCTTCAGATCTCAGCTTTCTGAGTAGCTACAATTACAGGCCCAAGTCATTGGTGCCCAACCACAAATGTTTTATAAAGGAAGAGAGTTGCAAAAGTAAAAGTGAGCAAAACTCTTATTATACTAAATAAGAATTGGCAAACGATGATTTGTAGATCAAGTTTGGTCAAGAGCCTATTTTTATAAATAAGGTTTTGATGGGATGCAACCATTTCCTTTCATTTATCTATTATTTGACCATGTTCATATTACATCAGAATTTAGTTGATATGGCCTGCTCCTCTTTACAGAGCAAGCTTGCTATCCCTTGGCAGAAACAATCATATTAATGACTAATTTGGTGGTAATATGAGAAAGAACATGGAAGAGGGGACAGGTTATTCTAAGATCTTTGTATTGTTTGGCAGGAGGTTAGAGAATTACTAGGTATGCAAGTTAAAATATCACAAAGGCATATTATGTATATAGTAGAAGACAGAAATCTTGAATTTCATTTTGAAAATTTAAACTGTCTTTAAGTGGTCTTTAGTATTATGATGGTATGATTTGTCTCCTTTTCACATCCTTCAAATGCTTTCAATATTCACATGGATGAAACAGTTCAAATGCTTTCAATATTCACATGGATGAAGCTGTTCAGGCAACCAGTGGACTGTAATGCATCTTCTTCTGCAAGTGGCATGATTTTTCTCCAGTCAACCTCACATAATTCTAAGTGATAAAAACTTACATGAGCAAGAACAGGCCCCATAAAAGTCACCTGTTGCTGATGCAGGTAAAATAAATTTTAAAAAAGTAACAATTTTGAGATATAGACTAGGAATTTTAGAAGGAAATTATATATGTTCTTAATGGGAATCTGAAAAAATTTTGCCTTGTTTAAATGTGAGCACATTGTCTATGTGATTATCAGAAGTTCTGTATCTAACCAATTTTACAATCCCAATTGCACCGAAATATTTTTCTAAGGCAGCAATTTGATGAACAAACTATTCAAACATTGTTATATTTATAGAAATTTATTTGTTTCATGTAAATAAAGAGATAAAAATGAATCACCTCACATTTGCTCCACTGATATTGATTTTGTATAAAATGTAATATCATGGATAAGAATTTAATCCAATGAAAATATTTGAGGCAATTAAACATAATGAAGCTTATATAAATCATAATAGCATTGGGAGTTAATTTTGAACCTCAGCTTTTAAATTATTTTTAAACACAATATAAATCAGTAACACAGTTTATTGGCTTTCATGTAGCTGATGGTTCTAATCCTTTAAATGCATAATGCTTATTGTTTCTGCCCTCAAAATTTTCTGTTTGGCCTGTGATATTTGTTAAGCACTTCAAACTTTTTTTTCAACTTTTATTATATTAACTCTGATGCAAGTATTTTGAAAGCAGCGTGCAATGCATAGTGAGCTTCTTTAGGGAGGGAATCATATCTTACTCATCTGTTTACTCTCATGGCTTAGTATCCTATGCAAATGTAATAGATGTTTATTTAATAGATGTTTATTTATTTCATGTGGAAATATCTCATCATCTCTAACTTCACAACACATTCTTTCTTTTCATGGTACTCATTTATCTTCCTATTTATACTCTATTACAAAGATTTCTTTTTCTCTCCTCTTTCAGTTAAGTGACAATGATCAAAACAAAGGCACTTCTATTTTCTTGCCCTAGAATTAGTGCCAGTTTCTCACCTAGAGCAATAGGTGTTCAGGCAAAGATTTTTGAACTGAATGTATCTTTGGAAGTTGGGTCCTATTCAGAAATTGGGCTTCATACTGACAGAAGATTGGAAGAAGCAGACTTATGATATTACGTTTTCCTGTCTATCACTTGTACAAGAATACGGGTTCCTTAAAGGTAGAGTCTGAAGCCCAGTTTTCTCTTTATCCCAGTACCTGGCATCTATTTATATGACACACAGTTCTCAAATGGTGAACTGAATTGAACTTGTACCTTCAATCTTACACTGGGTTTTATTATAGATTTACCTAGTCCAAACATTAAAGTAAAATAGCTTCCTGGCTTGATTCAATAAATGCAATCAAATTCAAATCTTGAATGTCTGTAATAAATCTTAAAGTTTAAAGTGCCAGATTAGACTTCTCTGCCTTAATTAGTTTAACTTTCTTTGATTTGAACACGGCCCATTAATTTAAATTAAATAAGCAATTCAAAGCCTGTGGACAATAAATTAGATGAACGTAAATGTCAAGGACTGCAATTCCTGGCTTTTACATTGCATTTTACAGATGGTAAATATGTAAGACATCAGAACCAAACATTCCTTTTGATGATGATAATGAGATTTTTCCAGATCATGAGTAAAACTGGGACTTATTTTAAAACCCACAGACACTAAAATCATCCTAGCAATCAATTCTCCTCATTTCTCTTTGTGGAAGTTGTCCTACTTCTTGTATAATTTTAGAAGTTACCATCACGTTTTTGCATTGTTGTACAAGTTTTTTAAAAACTCAGATTATGATAATGATTTAGGAATCTTTTTGAAATCTATACTAGATACTTCATCTTTTTCAGGTACTTATTTATGAATGCTAATTTTTAACTATATTGCTTTACTTGGTTCACTAGAGTTTGTCACAACTTAACCTCTGCTACTGAAAAACACCACAAAATCAATTCTGTCAAATGCATCTGACAGTTAACAGCAAAATGCACAGTATATTTATAGGATCAGTTGAGAGTTTATTTCGATGAAAGTTTATTGAGCCAATCAGCAAATCCATCACACAGATGAATGTAGTTTCCTAGCATCAAGCAAGTGTTTGTTGTCTACAGATTTGCTCCAGTTTTCTCTGTGTTTTACGATTCTGGGTTGGTGCTTCAGAAATACTTCTCAGTGTTAAGGTGACTGTTAAATCCTTACATGTGGCTATGTTCATTTGAATTATTTATTAGTAATCATAAGTTTATTATGTAGGCTTTGCTGTAACCCATAGGTAGCTGTTTCCAGTAGCTTTCTGATTTTTGTAGTGGCAAACCCTTTTTCTTGAGCTGTAGAAGGTAACTTACAATATAGTAACTCACAAAAGGGATTTTTTTTCCTTTTTTTTGGTCCGTCGTGGGGCTTGAACTCTGGGCTTGGGTGCTGTCCCTGCGTTCTTCAGCTCAAGGCGAGTGCTCTACCGCTTGAGCTACAATGCCACTGCCAGTTTTCTAGTGGTTTATTAGAGATAAGAGTTTCACGGGCTTTCCTGCCCAGGCTGGCTTTGAACCACGATCCTCAGATCTCAGCCTCCTGGGTGTCTAGGATTACAGGTGTGAGCCACAGGTGCCCAGCATTTTGTTTTGTCTTTGTTTTTGCTTTTGCTTATCCCTGAGCTTGAACTCTGGGTCTGAGCACTGTCCCTGACCTTTTGTGCTCAAGGCTAGTGCTCTACCACTTGACCCCATAGCTCCATATCCAGTTCTTTGTAGTAAATTGGAGATTCCTTGTACTTATAAGCTGATTTGTTGAATGGTAACCCCTTTATACAACTACTTAAAGATCATAAAAATGTAGTTTTTAAACACAGAGTCCGAAGAGAGTTCAAATTTTGTTGAGAATCCATGGCAATGTTATTATATAAAGTAATAATTCTTCAGGGCATTAAAATGCCATAAGAATTATTTGTGGGTTTTACTTACTCTTTTTGCTTGCAATAAAAGAAATGGTACTCAGAAAGGCAACTGTTATTTTTTTTAGATTTAATTTTACTGTCAAGGTGATGTGCTGTGTTACAGTTATGTATGTAAGGTAATGAGTACATTTCTTGTCAAACATTGTTATACTCTCCCTCATTTTTCTCCCACTTTCCCTACCCCCAACCTCTCTCCAAGTTGTAAAGTTAATTTCCTGAATATTGTCTTGTGAGTAGCACTGTTGGATTGGTTCACCCTTTGTCCTTTTTCTCACCATTTTGTTGTTCCCCTTTTCTTTCCCAATTCAGATAAACGTGTATATATAAGACACAGGGTACCAAAATCAAATACAGTGACAACAGAGGATAACCAAAGGGGGGAAATGAAAGAAAAAAAAAACTTCACACAATACATTAAAAGCAACAACAAAGAAAAACCTCTTGTTTCCTTATCTTGGAGTTCATTTCACTTAGCATCATCTTATATGGTCATATGTACATAGCTATTGAGATATTGTGATCCTCTTCTAGGATTATCCTAGACATATACTAATTATTACAAAAGAGGGATCCATGGAATCTATGTTTCTTTGGGATTGACTTACTTCACTCAATATTATTTTTTTCCAATTCTTTCCATTTCCTTACAAATGGGGCAATGTCATTCTTTCTTATGGAAGCATAGAATTCCATTGTGTATATATACCACATTTTTCTTGATCCATTCATCCACTGAAGGGGCATCTGGGTTGGTTCCATATCTTAACTATGGTAAATAATGTTGCAGTGAACATGGTTGTGCTAGTAGCTTTAGTATGGCCTTGTCTATGGTCATACGGCAACTGTTACTAAAATGACAAACACAGTTCCTAAGATGATCTTCCAAATTTAACAGCTTGAACTAACTAGTGCACTATGTACTGCTCAGACCTGAACATTTTAAACAAATATAGACTCATCTGATCAAATTTTGTTATGCATGTGTATCTCATATTTATGATAAATCATTATTATATAAATGCAGGAACATTTATGCACCAACAACACAGATCTTCAGCGGCTACAGGGATACTTAAACACTTTACCATTAAAGATAGCTAACAAAGACAGTCATATGAAATATTCCATAACCAAGAACTAACACTTAGGGGAAAGTATAAATGAGAATATACCCAGTGAATGTATGATACTTACAGAACTGCACATGATATCATGGGGAAATGGGTAAAAGGAAACAAAAGAAGATCAAGAGCTTCAGTTAGGGTCCCAACAGGAAACAGATGACATATACATATCTTTGGTAATTTAAAGAGAACCTTAATATACGGGGAAGGATTTATGAATAGGAATGATAAACTACTCTGGGGCTAACAACAACATACTGTTACTATCTCTTAGTTTCAAAGGACAAAAGAGGGAATGATTATTAGAGACAAAAGAGGACAGTTACATGAAAAAGGATACATCACAGGAAATGACATTCAATAAAAATATATGTCCATCTCAGCAAACCAGCAGCAATGAATTTAACCTCGCTTTCCTCTTTTTGTTCAGCTGACAGCACCATCCACTGGTCAGAAAGCTGTAGGACCAGGGAGGGATGGGTTTGATATAAAACCTACTCACAAGTAGTCCCAAGTTACTGAGCAAGTTGAGGGGAAAAAATACAATTTACTACTTGTCCTGGAGAGAAGTTGCCACATGCCTGCATGTCTCTCAAAGTAGATGTAATTATAGAAGTAGGCTTATTTTGAAGAAGTGAATTAATTTAATTCAATTGCAGTGAAAATTACCCTAGAACAACTCTAAGTGTAATTATAACTCCATGGCATAATTTACTTTGTAAATTTGTTACAGATTTTGGTAAATAAAATATGTGCTATAGTATAGAACAAAAGATTTAGTGTCAGTAGATCTGGAGTTGTGCCCTGGCTCTGAAAACAGACATGCTATGAGACAAGTTACTTTAATTCTCTGAGCTTATTTTATGTGGAAAAAATAAGTAATGATATATGTTCTGTTGTCCGTACGTACCTCAACGGGTGATTTCAATAAAGATCAAATGAAAACATGTCTGGAAAACATTATATAAACTAAAAATGTCTCTTTTCATGCAAACAACTATTCTTCCAGCATTGCAAAGTGGATTTTAGAGATAAATGCTTGGCTTGGGGAGAAATTAACTGACTTTTTGATATTTTTTTTTTTTTGGTGACAGATCTGTCTCCTTCCACTCAGACAGGACTCTGCCGTCTTCCCACCAGACCTAATTAGGTTTTAAATGAGATTCAGGAAGACATAATAGCTTATTCTGATTGTTCTTTTTATATCATACAGTCTCTAAATATTCATTATGCTCATATGATTAAGCTGTAAATCAATAGAAAAAGCCAGTGGGCTTTCTTGAATTTTTTTCCTTTTGCTCCATATATATGGGTGTAGCAGGCATCTTAACTTGATATCCATTTTTACTCTACTCAGATTATCTTACTTTGTCTGAAGCATTCTTATTTTTACCTTAAGAAAGTACTCCACCTTAGGGAAGTTTGTCCTTACCCTCATCTCCCTCTTTTTTATTGTTACCCCGCTTATTTATATTATTGGTACCCCGCTTTTATATTATTGGTGTCACAATTTATATCACTTAGGTTGTATAGTCATTAGCAAATTTTATAGATATATTGTTAATACTTTTGTTTATAGCTCTTGCACTAAAATGAAGTGATATACATATCACCATTAGAATATGATAATATTCTGTGCTTATGTGTGTAATTACTGTTATCAGATTGTTATACTTCCATATGTTTTCATTTTGCTGCTTAGCACCTTAATTCAACTTGGAGAACTCTATTATTTCTTCTACAAGATGAACCCCCACATTGTTGTTTGTCTCAGAAAGTCATTTTGCATATCTTTCATTTTAAAGATAGTCTTCCTGGGGGTTGTATTTTTGGCTTCCATATTTTTCACCTCTTACTATATCAGCCCACTTCCCTCTAGCCTGAAAGATTCCTGCCAATCCACTGGTAGTCTTATGAAGGAACTCTTACATGGGATGAGCTAGTTGCTTTTTCTCCATTTTGTTTAGTTTTGACAATTTGATTATAAAGTCCCTGATGCAGACATTTTAGAGATTCATAAATGTGTAAGTCCACTTGTGTCTCCATATTTTGGAAGTTTTTTGGAAATTATTTGTCTAAATCATCTTTATCTTCTCTCTTCTGGTACTTCCATAATTACTATCTTGGCTCACATAATAGTGTCCCATCATCACCTAGGTTTTCTTCCCTCCTTTTTATTCATTTTTCTTTAGTTCCTTTGGATAATTTCAAATAGCATGTCTTCAAATTCACTGATGCTTCTGCTTGATTAGTCTGCTGCTGAAAGCATCTGGTGAAATAATTGTATTTTTTAGCTTTAGACTTTTTGTTGAAATATTTTTTAACATTTCTTAACCCTTTGAAGATACCATTTTGTTTGTGCATTATTTTCTGATTTTATTTAGTTGTCTATATTCTCTTGTAATTTAGTGTACTTCGTTGAGGCTATTGTTTAGAAGCCTCGTTAGATAATGGAAAGATAGCTGGGCACTGGCGACTCACGCCTGCAATCCTAGCTACTCAGGAGGCTGAGATCTAAGGATCACGGTTCAAAGCCAGCCTGGGCAAGAAAGTCTGTGAAACTCTTATGTCCAAACCACTAGAAAAACCAGAAGTGGTGCTTGGCTTAAGTGGTAGAACACTAGCCTTAAGCTGAAGAGCTCAGGGAAAGCACCCATGCCAGAGTTCAAGCCCTATGACCGACGCGGGGAAAAAAAGACAATGGAAAGATCACTATTTCTCAAGGGCTAATCATTAAAAATTTACTTTGTTCCTTCAATGGTGTCATATTTCCCATTTTTTTCTCCTTATCCATAACGTTATCTTAACATTTGGTATGATAACTATCTCTCCCAAACTTCATAAACCACCTCTAAAAAGGGAAGTTCTTCACCAATCATGCTGAATGAATGTTCAAGAAGCCTTTCACATATTCTCTATGGTTATGCATATTCTACTCTTGTCCATTCCTTCTAAGGGAAAATGTCTCAGATTTGCATACTTTCTCCCATTCTTATATAGCCATACTGGTTGCTGTAAGCCATCCTTAGGACAGTGTACTGAAAGGATAATGGACACACCACTTCTACTATCCCTGCCTAGTAAGACAGCAGTGTCAAGGTCATGAATCTTTTCTAAGTATGTTAGAGTTATGCCAGCAACATTAAACTAGATGACATGGATATTATACTAAAAGCACAAGCAACTAAAGGAAACACATATGAGTGTGGAAACATTAAACCAAATAACTCCTTGAAAGGACAGAGGAAATAATGAAATAAAAAGGTAACCCACACAATGGTTAAAAATATATATGCAAGTCATATATCTGAAGCTAACATTTAAATTCCATAAGATAATGCCATAAGTTATAAGATACAACCCAATAACAAAAAAAAGCAAATAGTTCAATTTAAAGATGGACAAAGGACATGAATAGACATTTCTCTAAGGAAAAGATAGATGTAATCCACAGTTCAACATCACTTATCAGGGAAATTCAACTGAAAATAATAACAGTAAGAGAAACTAAAATCAATATACGTTATTGAGAGCAATGTCAACTAGTACAGCCATTAGGGAAAACACAAGGAACATTTCTCAAAAACATAAAAACATAGTTCAATATAACCACCAAGGTGTCAAGAGTAGAGGTTGGATAAGAGTGATATGGCCACAACCAACCCTTTGATCATTGCTGCCATGCATATGGGAATTGGAACATTGCACTGCATCCCATAAATATGAACATCATATGTCCATTAAAAAGTGAAATTTTTAAAAAATAAAAATGTTGAAAGTTGTAAATCTCATGGTATTGTTACCGAAAAACTAACTTAAATCAAATTTGAGAGCAAAAATGTAATTAAAATATAAATTTTGAAAATGAGGAAAGTTTTAGAGATAATAGATTCATTTATAACTTTAACTGTAGTGGCAGTTTCATGGGAGCAGGCATAAGTGCAAACTCATGCAACTATGGGTTAAGTGTTTGTTGCTTTCTATACCTGGACTAGGAGCTGCAAGCTCATTACTGAGTTGATGAGTACTTTGCTTATGCATGAATTAAAACAGCACCTTGAACCTCATGAATACATACAAATATACATCAATACAAAATTCGGAAAGACCAATAAAAAATCTCTCATAAAATCAAAATGAGAGTTAATAGTAACTCAGAATACTAGTTTAACCTCTTTATTTTACAGATTAAGAAATAGAATTTACAAAGAAAAGAAATAGAATTTCTCTTATTTTCAAAAGCAAAGTGTCGTTTTTGCTTCCCAATTTGCTCTGGGTCAGGCTTCATCTTTCCTTCCCTTACCTCTCATCTAACTAGTCAGCTATGAAAAGCTATCTTTGCAAGGTCTAGCTATTTCTCTCTACTCATTATTTTTCAGGCAGCTAATACATCATGTTTACACTCTCATGTTAACCTTTCTTCTCAATTCATCCTTATGTTACCAGAGAAATCTTTTTACAAGTATGTTTTTTTACTTTTGCTTATCTGACTTTACTGTTAAAAATATTTTAAAGGATCCTTTGACTATAGGATCAAAAGCCAACACCTTAATCTAACTCTCAAGGTTTACATATAGTCAAAGCTTAATATTTTTTTACCCCCTACTACTCCTCTACATGAATAGCATGTATTGAAAAACTGTAATTTCTACTGCTCCTCTATGACACTTTATGCTTCTCTATGATACAATTGTCTTTGTTTTCCTCTTGCAGTATCCATTTGTCCACTTCTGATAGCAAATTTTATTTGGGAGAGCTATCTAACTCCCGTAAATGCAATCTTGGTGGATCAATAAAACAAAGAGCTCAAAATAGAACATTGTTCTAATTGAGTTGTGCGACCTTAGTCTAGGATTTTCAGCCAAAGTAAAGCTATAAAAACATGAAACAAAGCCAGGTGCTGATGGCTCACATCTGTAATCCTTGCTACTGGAGGCTGAGATCTAAGGATCACAGTACAAAGCCAGTCCAGGCAGAAAAGTCCACGTGAGACTCTTATTTCTTATTAATCACTCAAAAACTGGAAGTGGTGCTGTGGCTCAAGTGGTAGAGTGCTATCCTTGAGCACAAAGAGGTTCAGGGACAGCACCCAGGCCCTGAATTCAAGTCCCACAACCAAAGCACACACACACACACACACACACACACACATACACACACACACACACACACACACACACACACACACACTAAACCTGCTGCACATCAATGGTTCACACCTGTAATCTTAGCTACTTAGGAGGCTGAGACTGAGAATCATAGTTCAAAGTCATCTCAGGCAAACAAACCCAAATGATTCCTATCTCTAAATAAGCCAGCAAAAGAATGGAATTAGAGACCTGGATCAATTAGTAAAGCACCAGCTTTGACAGAAAAATAATTCTGAGCAAAAATGTAAGGCCCTGAATTCAAGCCTCAGTATCAATGAAATAAAAACACATTAACTATAATCCAAAATAATGCAGGGAATTATGGAATAGAGCTAAGGAAACCTCAGCGTGTATAAACTTTTTAAACTATTAATCTTGTTTTGAAGCATTCCTGATCATTTAAAGAATCTCCTACCCAGCAAAATACACATTTTTGTACCATACAAATATTCCATAAAGAGATTTCAAAATACTAGGCTTTAGTGACTCACATCTGTAATTCTAGCTACCCAGAAGGCTGAGATTCAGAGGCTTGTGGTTTGAAGTCAGCCCAGAAAGGAAAATCCATGAGACCCCCCTTGCTTACTCTAACTTTTTCTATTCCCCACCCTTTTTCAGTGATAAAGGGCAGGGCTAGCGGTCATTGCTCAGCTGAGCAAGAAATTCAAGTGAGAGCAAGACCCTTAGTTCAAACCTCTCGTATTTCCCTCCAAAAGAAACTAAGTAACTTAATGAATGTTAATAAATAGAATAATAAACCTCAAGAGTCTTTTGTAAAAAAAATGTATGGAGAAATATCAATAGACTGAGCCACCTTGTCTCTATTTAAGGTCAGGAGATGAAACAGTGCACTAGAGTTCATATGATCTATGAGGGATCAGAGTAAATGATTAAGTACACCAGACAGCAAAAACAAAATAAACTTGCAAAGACAGTACAGTTATAACAAACTGTTCCTCATACCAGCCCTATTAAGGAATGTATACTTATAAGGAAAAAGGTATACTATATTTTTTCCCACATATAGGCACCCTGTGTCCAGGTATGTAATGTCCTTTGTTTAGCATTGTCATTAAACAGTCTCTTATCTTGACTTGTTATGAAATTATTTCAAATATATTTTATTGTAAAGATACTGTACAGAGGGGTTACAGTTACATGACTAAGGTAATGAGTCCATTTCTTTTTTTGGAGGGGGGTCCATTTGTGGGGCCTGAACTCTGGGCCTGGGCGCTGTCCCTCAGCTCTTCAGCTCAAGGCTAGCGCTCTACCACTTGAGCCACAGCGCCACTTCTGGCTTTTTCTTTTTGCTTATGTGGTGCTGAGGAATTGAACCCAGGGCCTCAGGCATGCAAGGCAAGCGCTCTACCACTGAGCCACCTTCCCAGCCCTATGAGTCCATTTCTTATCAAGCATTGTTACCCCCTCCTTTGTTTTTCCCCTAATATCCCTTCCCTCCCCACCTCCCCAACTTCTCCCTCCTCCCACAAAGTTGTAAAGTTCGTTTTCAACATAGTGTCTTGTACATCTCATTGTTACAGTGGGTCAACCTGTATCATTATTTCAGCATTTTGTTGTTTCCCTTCCCTCCCCAAATTAGAAAAATGTATATACAAGATGCAGGGCACTGGAATCACATACAGTGAAAACAGGGGTTATATCATGGGGGAAGAACATACAAAAGAAACAAAAAAAATCACATAGTACCCATGGTTTTCCTTATCTGAAATAACTAGTATATGTCTAGGACAAGCAGAAAAGGTCAAAAGCTATGTCCGTATGACCATATAAGATGAACCCCAAGAGGTTTTATCTTTGCTGCTGTTGTTTTTAATGTACTTATAATGTACTGTGTGATTTTTTTGTTATGAAATAATTTTATTGGAAAAAGTCAAGAATCTAAAGAGTTCAATGTCAACTAATGAGGTCTACTTTCCTCTGAGAACTACACAGACACCCCTAGGTATGTCTTCATCACAAAAATGTAAGTATTACACCTAATTCATGAACAACTTGATTCTATTCATTCCCTACTCCTTAGATCTGACTCCATAGGATTTTCTGTCTTCTTCTGCAGCTTTTTCACTGAGCTTTCTTTCAATGCTCAATGTCAAATATTTCCAAGAAAAATTTCCTTTAGCTATTTAGCCATAGAAAGATGCACTGATTTGCTGTCATAAGTTCAGCTGAGCTCGGTAAAGATTGCTGAGCTGCCAGGTTTGGGAGTAGCTTATTAAAGCAACAAGCCAAAAAGACTTGCCACTTTATGGCACTAGTATAATCACTTATGGCAATTACAATAGTGTAATCACTTACGGCAGTAGTGTAAGTAAGAGGCTAATATCCTAAAAGCACTCATCCATCCTGTTCTACTTTCTTCCATGGTATGGAGCATCAATCAAGGGGCAGATAGATTGGTGCCAAAGTAGGGAAAATGTCAGCCACATTAGGTACATCTATTGTGTGACTTTAATGACTTTGGGTATATATGCTAGAGTGGTATACCAAGAGCATATATTACTTCTATTTGTATTATGTTGATAAACCTGATATGGATATCCCCACCACCAGTTTATAAAAGTTCTTTTTTTAAAAAAAAAATTTCAAATTGGCATGCATCTTTGTTTCTTTAAACATCCATTCACTGTATAAGGGAGTTTCACTGTAACAAGTCCATATGTGTATATAATGTTCCTTGATCAAACTCACTTCCTCTGCCACTCCCCCACATCTCCTCTCCTGCTTTCTTAAACAATCTCAATAAGTGTAACTGTCCCATTTGCACAGTGTACAGAACCTGTATTGACTATATTTAACCTCTTTCACTTTCCCCACTGCCATTAATACCTATAGCCAGGATATGTTTTGTTTTAAATTCCTGTAACTCATTTTTAGCATATGCTAATTATTCAAAACGATTCGC
Organism: Dipodomys merriami; assembly: GCF_024711535.1. Classification (NCBI taxonomy): domain Eukaryota; kingdom Metazoa; phylum Chordata; class Mammalia; order Rodentia; family Heteromyidae; genus Dipodomys; species Dipodomys merriami. The sequence goes on from NW_027204492.1 coordinate 12,299,749, forward strand.
CATGCTGTTTCAAACATACTATTTTAATCACACTGAACCCCCTTCCTTACTGTGACTTTTCCTAGCCCCCACCCTCTTTTGGTGAGTTTTGCTATTTTCATTCACAGGTGTACCACAATTTGATATCAACCCATCTAATCTCAACCCCACAATTATAAACATGATCTCTGTTATATGTTTATCCTATACCATATTGATGTGTGTGTGAACCTCTATGTGTGTGTGTGTGTGTGTGTGTGTGTGTATATATATATATATATATATATATATATATATAGGCCTACTATCCACACATGGGAGAAAACTTGTGACTGGTTTATTTCATTTAACATGATTTTCAGTTCTATCTAAGACCCTACTCTCCTCTTAAGGGAGAATTTATTTTTATGTGAATAAGTGATTCCTAGAAGAGAGTAATAGTTACTGAATGACCAACATTACCAGAAAACAAGTACACACTATCCAATACTTACTGGAGCACAGAAAGACCAATTGATTTTCAAATGATCCCATAGATCTTAAATGATATAGACCAGATCTATTTGGAAACCAAATCTATTATAGTATCTATAAAAACTTGAAAGCATGACTCAAGGATCTAGCGAAAAGTGTCATGGTAAGATCGATGGGTAATGGCCAGAAAATAGCCTACAAAATTTTCCCACAAAATTAAGTTTTTTATTTAAAGAATTTGTGGATTGGAAATCCTAACTTTTTAATGATACAATACTTTATATTTTGCTCAGATTCATGTAATTTCAGCTTGCTTTTTTCATCTTGTAGAGATTCATAAGTTGGTGATAAATTCCTATGAAACTTCAAGAGACCTAGAAACAATTCTGAAAACTTTAGTATAGTGGTATAACAATCAAAATCCCATGATTCTGGCGTAGGAGTAGACACTTGCATTAATATAATAAATTGACAGGGTGGAAATAGGCCCATATAACCCATGCATCAACAATCAATGGAGTTTTTTTTTGTGGTTTATATTTATTTTTTTTTAATTTTTTTATTGTAAAGATTCTATACAGAGGGTTACAGTTACATGAGTGGGGTAATGAGTACACTTCCTCTTGAACATTGTTCAATGGAGTTTTGATAAAGGTGCCATGACCATTTAGTGAGTAAAAGTAGATGATAGAATTCTGAAGTTGAACAATTACATTATATTAAAACAAAAATTCATTAAAAAGGGATCAATTTCTTACAAACATCAGTAAAAACTATTCCATTGTTAGACAAAAAAAATTAGAGTAAATTGGATGGGTTTGCCTTAGGCAATCGTCTTTTGTGTCACACCAAAGCACAGGCAAGAAAAGAAAAAGTAGATAAATGGGCCTTCCTTGTAAATCAAATACTGTATGCCAAAAGACATTACAGACAAAATGAAAAAACTAATATAAAGAATGGAATAAAATACTTGCAAATCACGTAAAGTATAAGAGACTTATTTTTAGAAAATATAAAGAACTCCTACAATACTCGCTGGTAAACCCAGGAATTCCAAGGCTAGGTACACATCCAAGGGTAATGAAACACATAGCCTCACAGAGGTTTGTACATTCATGTTTCTATCAGCAGTATTTATAATATCCTAAAAGGGGAAACAAATGCCCTTAAAACACAAATGAATAAATAAAACCTAGCATATGTAAACAATTGGATAGAATCTGAGAACAAATTAGAATTGTACTCTGATACATGCCTTGCCATGGATGGTCCTTGAAAACTTGGTGCTAACCAAAAGAAGCCAGATATGAAACACGACATATTGCATGAATCCATTTTTATGAAATATCCAGAAAACACAACCTCATAGTGACAGAAAGCAGGTTAGAGTTTTCCAGGGGGTGAAGGGATGGGGGAATGGGGATTGACTATATTGTTGTCTGTTTGCAGTGTCAGAAAGTGCTAAGGTTGATGGTGAGGCTTGTATTATATCATGAATATTGTAAACTCATTGAATTCCTCACCATATATTGGTGAATTTTTGGCATGAAATAAGAGTCCATTATTGGACTCTTTAAATTAATCATTAAAATCAAGTTATTTGTTTTTCTGGGTATTGTTTAATTTTTTTGTTTTTTGTTTCCTTACAATTTGGCCTCTACTGCCTTGTAGACTTAACAATTTCATATTTGACACTGTTTTTTAAGTTCTACTAAAGTGAAGGAGGTCAGTTTCTCTAATTTTACTGGTTTTGCTCAAAGGCTTGGGTCACTGATTGACAGACATCTAAGTGCCTTTCTAAATTTGTTCAGTCATTCCCATTCCTTTACACATAGATTCCTTAGCTGTGAAAGACAGGAAAAAGTTCAAGCCACCCCACTTTCTAATCTAAAAGAAGATGGATCCAGTTCTTAAAACCAAGTGACACAGTTCAATTTTCTACTCACTGAAAGCTACTTGAGCATATTACTTATATTGCACTTCAAAAGAGCATTTCATCTTTTAGGCAATTTTTTTTGGTAGCAAGAATACTGCTCTTTCCCTGAGTGCCAAGACAATGCTTAGGACTTCCTCTACTGTTCAGTAAAAGTTTCAAGTATGTAATTAAACAGGATTAATTTCTTTGATTAGCAGCACACAAAAAATTGTGAAGCTCAAGTATATCTGATACAATCATCTCTCTCTGTTTCTCTCTTGTCTTATTTTATATAATAAGCTGAAATAAATAAAGAGGATTTAATACTTAAGACAATATGTGAAAGTTGTATTATAGGGGCATTATCTCTTCCTCTTTTTCAGATGAATAAACTGGGGTACACAAGTAAAGACAAAATGATTTGGTCAAAAAAGTCAGATGCAAATAATATGGATTCTGATTTGACAGTTTCTGGATTCTAACAACTGTTTTTTTTTGTTTTTATCTTAACATTGCAATATTTAGCTTTCCAAATGAATTGCTTGCTTGTTTGCTTTATATAAAGCAGTACTGGAACTCTATTACTTTAGCATGTTTCCAGCCTTTTCTGCTATAAGTATAATTCAAACCAAGTCTCATATTTATATGCCCAGGCTGGCCTAGACCTAATCCTTCTATTAATATTTCCCATATAGTTGAAATTACAGGGATGTAGTATCATGCCCAGCTTCTATTGGTTGAGATGAGAATTACCCTAAACTTTGTCCCAGCTTGTCTCAAACCATGATCCTTCTGATCATTGCTTCACAGAAAGGTAGGCTTACAAGTGTGAGCCACCGTAGCTTGTAGTGAAATTAATTTCATAATAGGAAAATGAGCTAGCTATTGCTGTTAGTAAGTTATAGATAAGCTGATATAGTAGCAAGACTTAAATAATTACTTTTTTATGAGATTTGAAAGCACAATGAAACTCCATAAATTTGATTAGAATGCCACAAATTTCAGATAAAACCCATGTTTTATCTCCATGGTGATCATCAAAGGGTCAGAGCTGGCTCTTCTCACTATTATGTATGTTCCTTCATCCATACAATGTCTACATGCTGAGGGTCTCTGATTGTCTCTGATGTGTTTGGATATCGCTACTATACTTTATACAATTAAAATTTGCTACCATTTCACATTTACCCTTTTAACTTTTACTTTTCTTTGACTACTGATAAATTTATAAAGTTACTATTTTTATTTTCATATTTAAGAGGATTATTATCAAGTGAGAAACAGATAAAAATACCAAGGACTAAAGCAGTATAACGTTACTGATAGATATTTCAATGCAGATCAAATCGTATGGTAGTATTTAAATAGAAGTAAAAGAATAAGGGCTTTCAAAGAAGACTTTCCTATATCCAAAAGCATCAGAAAGATTAAATGATAGTATCTTAGACTAATATTAATACAAATGCATTACCTTTTGGAGACATTATTTTGTGTCACCGATATGATGGAATAATTTAAAGAAGAAACATCAAAAGATTAAAACCAAATCTATATGTCCTCCATTTATTTAAACTGTCAAGTTGTCAGAAAGTCAGCTCATTAGCTCTGTGCCCTCTGGTGGTAAGTTAATGTAATTTAACCACTTGCATTACATGGGAGCTGAGTAACTAATATTTTGTGGGATTTCTTCATTTAACTACATTGGTTGCTTCTGTGAGAATTCAAAACCACCCTGTAGGAAGTGGAGCTGTGGTTCAATTGGTAGAGTGCTAGCCTTGAGCATAAAGAGACTCTCGGATAGTGTCCAGGCCCTGAGTTCAAGCCCCACAATCAATAAAAAAAACAACATCCTGTACTACACTTAATATGACATATTTGCATATAATTTAAATGGAGGGAAATTAGGGTTCATTTATTCTGCATATTTATTGTTTATTATGCACTTAGAAATGGTTGGTCATACAGTTATGAATGATGCACAATTTAGGCCATGTGATTTCCATTTTTTGAATACAGGTCGTTTATTGGCTAAGTATTTTTATGACTAAAGTTGTTTTAGGTACTTTCATACATACTTTCATTAAATTCTTACAACATTAAGAAGAAGATATTATTCCTTGCATAATTAAGAAATAAACTAAGGAACAGAGAATATTTCTAAAAATGTTGGTAGCTCTGGCCATAAACATATTCACTAGTCTTGTTTACAATAAATTTAGCTATCAAAATAGAAAAAATATTGTTTTTTCCCCTTTTCTGTTACCCAATTCCATAACAACCAAGAAATTATCTGTAAGTTTTTCTTTCACTGAAATTAAATGTTTGCTGCTAAGAGTATGTAGCTTTTTATCTTCCATATATTATAAATCTGGATCCTCAAAGCTGAAATTCAGAGAAACAAAGGAATCAAATATATTGTAGTTGAGAATTTAATACTAAAACCTGAGCATTGGAATATCTTACATATATTTTCTCTTTATTCTTGAAAACCCACTTACAGCTCAATTTTTCCATCTCCTCTAAAAATGAAGTGTTATGGATGAATCTCAGTCATATTAAATATAGTACCAGGAAACTTTCATCACTTGGACTTCATTCATCAATTAGCAGCTATTTTTAAGACTGGTTACTTATTTGTTATTCAGCTTGCCTCACAGTTCCCTTCACATTAATGAGCTGAGACACTATCACTCGTGTAGGTTTTTTTTTTTTTCATTTATTTGTTGATTTTTTGAACACTGAGCAGGAAAGAAGGAGAAAAAGAGAAAAGCAATGCAGGAATTTTTAACAAGCTCTTCTTTCTCTTCATAAAACTGATTATACTGCTGATGTCAGAGCAAAAAGAGAGAGAAAGTCTCTTGGAAACCCAGTTAGCAGTTAACCAAGATCATTGCTTATTTTTTCCTGAGAATGTTCTGAAACTTCTTTTGCCAGTACATGAAAGGACTCTTTTGGCTTTACTCTCTTTGATCAGGTCTAACAGTTGTATAACTTGAAGGCAGCCATACTTCAACTTTTTTCATCAGGCTTACCTCTTCTTCCCTGGCCTATTTTCTTTACTTTTATAGGACAATACTGAATATATCAAACAAAATTATTCCAACCTTTTGCCTTTAAATGACGAGGGGGCTAGGTGTTTTATATGCTTCTCAACTCCTCTTTCTCACTGTACTTTAGAAAAGCTAAATATAGTATACTCAATGGCAGATTAATCATAAAAGAACCGTCTATTGAATGATTATATGACTTTCATTATTTTTCTTACATAAAGAAGAAATAAAATGCTATTTTATTTTTCCAACTAATATGTTGACATAAGTATCTGAAACACAGTTAATTTTTGTTTCTAAAATGCTGTATTAGATAAATGTCTATATTTTATTGCTCAGCATTAAAGGAACTTTGTATGTGGTGAAAATATCAAGGAAGATATTATTAATGAGACAAAAGTGTGAGCACAAGCTGATAATAAAACTTCAAGGTACAATCAAGCAAATGAAAAATTTATAACAGATCAGTGAGAAAATTAACAATAATTCTCTACTTGTACTAAATATTTCAAAAGCATGGGTATTGCGCTAATAATTAGTTTACTTGTCTGCTTCCCACATTAGACAATGAATTTTATGAGTGATTGCATTTCATCTCTGTACCCACAATACACAGTGCAGCATTTGTGTTTGTGTGTGTACCACAGTGAAAGCTTAATAGACATCAATTGCAAGGAAAGCTAGAAAGGTCATTAATGTGAAGAGTAACAGGAGGTATGCTGAATAACAGATAAGTAACTAACATCTTAAAAATAACAAAAGTAACTACAAAATAGAATGTTAAACAATAAGACAAAATCTTTCATGGTACCTTATTTAGTATAACTAGCATTCTCTCTTTTCTACCAACATACTAATTAAGTACTTGTGAATATAGTTTTTTGAAAGGGTACTATGTGTCATAAAGAAGATAACTTAATTGCTAAGAATTACACTCCATGTCCAGCTAGAGGGATGGTGATTGTAAGCAACTATAAAAGAGAAGAGTCAACAAAATGAAAAGGCTTCTGATCATGATAGAATAGCTGATACCAGATTTGCCTTACTATCATAAACAACCTCAGAACAACCTCAGTACAAAACATGCAGAGCAATAGTTTTACACTTGGGAAAACAGCTAAACCTCGACTTCAGGATAATATCCTTAAGCACGATGCAGAGGACTGGAATTCAAGCAGAGTATAGGAAACTCTGAACTAAACAGGCAGAAATAAAAGTTTAGAAACACTGAAATGGTGGGAATCTGTATATACAGCACTGAAGAGAATAAAACTGTACAGAAGGAAGACAACCAGGAGTCTGAGGAAGAATAGTCCATCAGTTCTTAACTAGCCTCTGTGGGTACTTGGTGAAAATGATGCTTATTTGAAAGAAACTGCTATGAGGTTGAGAGGGAGACAAGACCTACTAGGGGCCAATCAGTACTAGAAAAAATTGCAAGTCTGAAATAGCCAAAATATAAAGTCTTCATTAACACTTCAGTATTATCTTGTGCCTCCACCTGAGATATCTAAAAGTCTATGCTTTAAAATTAAGACCTATACTATGACTGAGTCTAAATGTATCAGAATAAAGAAGAAAACTAAGTCATGACTAAATATTCAGGGGCTACAAAATTTGGAGCCCCACAAAGTAGGGGCAGCTCTGGAACTACGGTAGGATTTCCATAGATCTTACCTACCAAAATATAAACCTAAACTCACAATGGTGTTTGGTCAGTAATTAAGCATTAACATTTTCTAAATATAAAAACATCTAAAATACTTAATTTGTTATCAGCAATATTAAATACAACATATGTAATATTAGCAGACATACCAAGAAATATCAAATATGACAGATACTGAATATAGTAATTATTGGTGTTTTATATCCATAGGCTTATTATTCCTTCTGAAAGATGGAGATGAAAGTTTGATAAAAGCAAGAAAAGTCTCAGAGACTTGTGGGATAATACTAAAGAATATACTGTATTTCCAATTGAAATCCAAAACATTAAGGAAGCTAGTAGACAGCATAAAGAAATTTGAGAAATAATTATAAAATTTCCCAAATATAATACAAAATATTTATCAATATAATGTGCTCAAAAATCATATGCAATTACTTTTTGTATCTGTGTCAGAATGGAGCAAAAACTTGTTGAGATTGGTTTGGAAATTGGGAAAAGGGGATGAGGGAGAGAGATTGAGGGCTGAGTCTGATCAAGGTACAATATATGTATTTATGGACATGTCAGAATGAAACCACCTGTAAAATTAATTGATGCTAATAAAATCTGAAAGAAAAATCCTAAGTAGGGAAGTGGTGCTGTGGCTCAAGTGACAGAGTGCTCATTTTGAGCTGAAGAGCTGAGGGACAGTACCCAAGCTCAGAGTTCAAGCCCCACAATCAGCAAAAAAAAATCCTAAGTAAACTTCCAAAAATAAGTTAAAATGGGTGAGTCACAATAAAAATTAGTGAACCATAAAGACAGAGACAAATTTAAAGACAGCTACAGATAAAACATTACACTTGGGAAACAATCATAAGAATGGATGTTTGCTATCAGAAACAGTGTAGAGCCAAAGTCGGTAAAGCAGCATCTTTAAAGCAGTTTAATGGAAAAAGGAATATACATATCACTTTTATCTATATGCATAAAAATTACAAAAGAAGAATAAAGGTAAAATATGCTTTTAGAGAAAAAAGCCAAATATAATTATTCATCAGACTTGCAATAAAACATAATAGTGAGAAATGATATCAGATGGAAGACAGGAGCTACAAAAAGAAAAGAAGAATTTCAGAATAAAACTGTTAAATACAAAATATTAAATTTTATTTTTTTTCATGGTTCAATTAAAAATGCCTGATAAGTCAAAATGAAACTAGCATTTTATGCTGAGTTGAAAATTATAGAAAAATAATAAATACATCATCAATCACAAATGACAATGTGAATAAATGGAACTAAATCACTATAAGAATATTATAATTGTGAAGATCATACAAGGAATTGAGAGGTATCATGTGTTCAGTGAGAATGTGGTATAGGAATATAAAGGAGTAGATATGTAAAGGTACTATATTTACTGACTATAAATGAACTTTAATAAATTAAGAATTCATCCAGAAAAAAACATATAAATGTAAAAAATAATAAATTGGCCTTCATCAAAATTTGAAATTCCTGCATCTCCAAAGATAGATAGGCAGGTACTGGTAGCTCATGCCTATAATCCTAGCTACTGAGATCTGAGGATAATTGTTTGAAGCCAACCCCAGTCAGGAAAGTCCATGAGACTATTTTTTTTTTGGTCCGGTTGTGGGGCTTGAACTCTGGGCCTGGGCGCTGTCCCTCAGCTCTTCAGCTCAAGGCTAGTGCTCTACCACTTGAGCCACAGCGCCACTTCTGGCTTTTTTCTTTTTGCTTACGTGGTGCTGAGGAATCGAACCCAAGGCCTCATGTATGCAAGGCAAGCGCTCTACCTCTGAGCCACCTTCCTAGCCCATCCATGAGACTCTTATCTCCAATTAACTACTAAAAAGCAGAAGTAGAGCTGTGGCTCAAGTGGTAGATCATTGGCCTTGAAAAAATGCTTAGTGCCCAGGCCCTGAGTTCAAGCCCTAGGGCTGCCACACAAAAAGACAGACAGACAGACAGACAGACAGACAGACAGACAGACAGACAGACAGACAGACACACACACACACACACACACACACACACACACACACACACCACATACCAAAATCACAGTTAAAATTAAGGTTACTGATATTGGTCAAGGAAGTGGATCAGGGGTATAAGGGAGAGTACAAGAGGAGTCTAATGAGGATACATTGTATCATATATGGACATTCCAAAATGAAACCCCCTATGATGCTAATTAATGCCAAATAATGTATGAGAAAATTAACAGTAAAACTTGAAAAATAAAAAGACTCAACAAAGAAAATGAACAGGCAAGCCACATACAAGGAGAAAATATTTATAGTACATATATTTGATATTAGATAACTTCTATAAATGAAAAAATAAGATAAATTATCCAATAATGGACAAATATTTGAAAAGATATTTTATTAAAGGTCAAAATGCATCAAAATAATCTTAACATTGTAAGTCACTTGGAAGCAGTAAATTAAAAAGAAAACTATAGGATGTCATTTCTTACTCATTAATTGGCTAAAATGGAAAACCTTGAGAATACAAAATATTGTTAAAAACGTGGACAATTGGATCATTTGAACATGCTGATTAGAGTATAAAATCACTTGATAAATAGATTGGGATTTTCAAATAAATTTAAGTATACATTTACCTAACCTAATAACTTTGTTACTCCAATCCTAGTTATTTATCTAAAAGAAATGTCCACACAAAGATTTTTAAATGAATGCTTCTGACATCTTTGCTCATACTAGTCAAATACTTGGAAACAACTGAGATGTCCATCAGTGAGTCAATGAATAAATTAGTTGCAAATTATTATAGTCATGGATTGCATGAACCTGCAGAGTTTCTGTATGGCAAAGGACATAGCTAGCAAGATCAATAGAAAGCCCACGGCTTGGGAGAAGATCTTCACTAGCCATACAACAGACAAGAGTCTCATATCTAAAATATACCTGGAACTCAAAAAATTAAATTCCCCCAACAACTAATCCTCAAAGAAACAACTGCCCAATAAATAAATGTGCTAAAGACTTAAGAGAAACTTCTCTGAAGAGGAAATAAGAATGGCCAATAGACACATGAAGAAATGCTCAACCTCTCTACCTATAAAAGAAATACAAATCAAAACAACATTGAGATACCACCTCACCCCAGTTAGAATGGCTATAAGCAAGAACTGTAATAACAACAGATGCTGGAGGGGATGTGGACAGAAGGGAACCTTACTGCATTATTGATGGGAGTGTAAACTTGTTCAACCACTTTGGAAAGCATTATGAAGGTTCCTCAAAAGACTCCACATAGAGCTCCCCTACAACCTAGAAATCCCACTTTTGGGCATTTACCCAACCATCACAAACAAGACCATATTAATGTTACCAGCACAACTATGTTTATTGTAGCATTATTTACCATAGCTAAGATATGGAACCAACCCAGATGCCCCTCAGTAAATAAATGGATCAAGAATATGTGGTATACAATGGAATTCTATGTCTCCATCAGAAAGAATGACATTGACCCATTTGTTATGAAATGGAAAGACTTAGGAAAAATCATATTAAGTGAAGTAAGCCAGGCCCAAAGAAACATAGATCCTGTGGTTTCCCTTATTTGCAATAACTTGTATCTGTCTGGGACAAGCAGAAAAGGTCAAAAGCTAGGTACGTATGACCATATAAGATGATGTTAAGTGAAATGTAACCTTTGATAGGGACACAAGTGGTTATTATCTTTCTTGCTATTGTTTTTAATATATTTAAAATGTGCTGTGTGATTTTTTTTATTTCTCTTGTATGTTCTTCCCCCATGGTATAACCCCTGTTTTCACTATATTTGATTCTGGTGCCCTGCATCTTGTATATACATTTTTCTAATTTGGGAAAGGGAAGGGAAAGAACAAAATGCTGAAACAAGGATACAGGTTGACCCATTATAACAATGAGATGTACAAGACAACTTTACAACTTGTGGCAGGGGGAGTTGGGGAGGTGGGGAGGGAAGGGACGGTACCGGAAAAACAAAGGAGGAGGTAACAATGCTTGATAGGAAATGTACTCATTACCTTACTCATCTAACTGTAACCCCTCTGTACAGTATTTTTCCACCAAAAGAAAACATAAAAAAAATCTTGTTCTTAAATGAGAGAAGCCAAGGCCAACAGAATATGCAGCATGATTCTATCTTTATGAAATTTTATACTTGCACATCTAATATGTTAATAGAAATCAAAACAGTATTCTATATGTACACTTTAATAACTTTAATACACTTGTCCAACTTACCAAACCATACATGTAATTTCATCTATTGTCACCTTCTCAGAAAAGACTCTTAGCTATACATTCTTCCACTTGAAGCACTCTGTGTCTTGCCTGATCTTCCTCTCTGGCTTGGCTCTACTGTTCTAGCAGTTGCCTGGATGAAGATGTGGGAAGAGTTGGCAGTTATCATGCTCTTAATGGCCTGTGTTGATCAATGTTGCAAAGTGATGTTCAGACTTTTAGAAAACCCAAAGACCAGATCAGAAAAGAAGTTATCATTGATACACTGTCATCAGAACTGATAGTACAGAAACATGAGACAGGTCAGGTTACATACAAAGGAAAACCTACCAGAATAACAACAGATTTCACAGCAGATACCTTAAAAGTAAGGAGGATTTGGTAGGATGTATTTCAAGCACTGAAAGCAAACAACTGCCAAGTGAGAATACTGTATCCAGCCAAGCTTTTATTCATAACCAAAGGGCAAATAACATTTCATAATAAAAACTAAAACTATTTATCATCACTAAGCCAGCCAGGAGATACTCAAATACATCTTTCATACAGAAGCTCGACATGAATGTGAAAAACAGAGAAAACAGATTCTATTAGATGAGCAGATAAACATAGAAGAGAAGAGATGCAACACCAAAATTGGGGGTAACATAACAGGATCTACCACATACACCCCAGTTTTAATACTAAATATTAATGTACTCAATTCTCCAATCAAAAGACAGAACAGTTAATTGAATCAAAAGGCAAGTCCCAACTATCTTTTGTCTACATGAGACATCTAACTGACAAAAACAAATTTTTACTTGAGGCAAAAGTTTTTCAAGAAAATGGTCCTCATTAATAGGATAGATTAGTGATACTATTATCTGATAAAGCAGATTTCAAATTAAAATTCATTAAACATGATAAAGAAGGATACTTTATATTAATAAAGGAACTCTCCATCAGGAAGAAATAATAATTCATAACATCTATGCACCAAACACTGAAGTACCCAACTTTGTCAAACACACACTAGTAGATCTTAAAACAAACATGGATCCAAAAACCATGATAGTAGGAGACTTCAGTACATCATTGTCACCAATGGATATGTCATCCAGTGAAAAACTCAACAAAGAAACATTAGATTTATTTGAGTGCATAAGCCAAACTACCTAGCAGATATGTACATGGTATTTCACCCAGCAGCTACAAAGTACAGATTTTTCTCAGCAGCCTGTAGAACATTCTCCAAAATAGACCATATTCTAGGTCATAAAACAAATTTTAGCAAATTGAAGAAATTGAAATAATGCCTTATATCCTGTCAGGTCATAACAGAATAAAATTAGAGCTTAACAGCCAAAGAAAGCACAGAAAATAAACTCATGGAGACTGAATAATACATTGCTGCTCAGTGGGTCATTAGGATCTTGTAAGAGCAATATCCAAATGTTCCTACAATCCAATGTAAATGAAGACACAACATAAAAAACCATTGGGACACAGCTAAGGTAGCACTAAGAGAAAAGTATATACCTATGAGAGCCTAGATCAACAAATTGGGGAAATCTCAAATTAATATTCTTCTGATTACCTCAGGTTCCTAGAAAAAAAGAAAAGAAAAAGCCAAACCCAAAGTTGGCATATGGAAAGAAATAATAAAGATTAGATCAGAAAGAAAGTAGAGATTAAAAGGACTATACTAAAAATTAACAAACCAAAAAGATGGTTCTTTGAGGAAAAATAAACAAAACTGATAAATACTTAACAAATCTGACCAAACAAAGAAGAAAAATCAGCAAATAAAATCAAGGATGGAAAAGAGAATGTCACAACAATATAAGTACACTTCAGAATTTTATAAGGGAATGTTTTGAAAACATTTATGCTGACAATGTGGAAAATCTGGTAGAAATGGATGAATTCCTAGATAACATAAGTATACCAAAACTGAACCAAAGTGTATAAACCAATCAAACAGAACTATAACAAATGGAAATGTATTGGATATTTTTTGTGTAGGGTCTCATTTTATGCCTGTCTGTTCTGGATTTCGATCTTTCTAATTGTGATTCTTCTTGTCACTGGGGATGACAAGTGTTCACCATCATGCCCAGCCATTGCCAAAGATAAAGTCTCCTGAACTAGCCTCTAATGGCAATTCCCCAAAACACAACTGATCAGCACAACCTTCCATAACCCATACCTTTATTTTGTTTATATTTATTTTGATGCTTTGTGACAGGATCTCTATGTAGCTTCCTGGTCTGACATTCATTATATAGCCAAGGCTGGCTTTGAATTTGCAATTCTCTTGCCTCTACTTCCAGAGTGTGGGAATTATACGTGTGTGCCACCAGACCTGTTAAAAAGACTCTTTTAAGGCCAGTATAGAGGCTCACATTCATAATCCAAGGTAATTAGGAGGTAGATGTTAGCAGGAATCACAATTCAAGGCCAGCCAGGGTAAAAAGGTATGGAGAACCTCAGTTAATAAGCCAGGAATGGCAGTAAGTGCTTGTGTTTCCAACTACATGGTAAAATTAAATGATCAAGGTTCAGACTAGTCCCAAACAAAAAATGCATACCTCCTACTTAACAAGCAAAGATGAAAATGTTTGGGTTGTGGCTCAAGTGGCAGAATGTCTTGCTTTTGCAAGAAGGAAGTGCAAAGTTCAAATCCTGGTCCTTCCAAAAGTGTCCTTTACCATCATTAGCAATTCTTGTGTCATGAATAGATATCTCATTTGTATTTGCTTTGGCCTAATAGCTCTGTGTCAAATTAATGTCAGTATCTTTTCCATGGTTTGTATAGTCTAGCCTCTAATTTTAGATATGAGGAAAACAAATCAATGAAAATGACCCTTTAAATTTCCTTCTGCATACCTGACATTTCCTATGTGTCATTTCTTTGCTTGTTATCATTCACAGGAATCAGAATACACTTTGAAAATGCTAATTCACTTGTGTTGTCTATAGCCAGTGGTCTAGTTTATCAAACATTCTAAGGGAAAATAAAATGGGGTTGACTTGTATAGCTATTACACATAGCAAAGGGTGGAATTAATTAGTATGAGCCATTACATGTTATACTATCACAATTGTAACATTTTATGTTTTCCAACTTCTCACATATAAAATGGCACATTTTTTGTAGCTTCTGAAATGAAAAGTTGGAAGGACTTCTGCATATAAACCATGCTGCCTGTAGACTCTCTCTCTTAATGGGTCTCTGTAAATGACAAGAGAAAGACTGATATGAAGCAGACAACTGCACTGTGCTTTCTGAAGCTATTTTTCAAACTTCTCTGCAAGGACAACTTTGTTTAGTGCACACTTTTCAGGTACATTCTTTTTTTAGCTTCTTGGCTATAGAATGAATTTCCAGGCTCTGAATAATGAGTTGCTCTGTGGTTTGTCAGATAGCATCACTTTAGAAACTATGATCTCTACATGACAATGTGGAGCTCCTACCTGGATTCCTGACAGTTGCTGCTTTTGGGAAATTATTTCAAGGTGAAAAGAAAATTTTTACACGAAAAGGGAACTGCAAAATCAGATGCATATGTATGTGAAGATAGATGCAGACAGCACCATTACTTGAAAGCTTGTAAAGGTATATATCAAATACTCTCATAATGTCTCATCAGATAAAAGAAACTAGTTTCAAGATGGAAAGTATGGGAGTAGGCCTAGAATTATGAGCTCTATTGACTACTTCATATTTTGTACCACTCAAAAACTGCCCATGTAATTGTAACTCCTCTGTACAGTATGTTCACAAATAAAATAAAATTAAATTTAAAAAATGTCAACACTGATTGTCAATAAGGTCTACTAAAGACACAGATGCAGTGTCAGCTTGAGGGCAATACTGTAATACTCTTTGAGGATGAGGTTCTCCATTTTAGGATGTAGTTTATGAATTTAATCAAAGGCTTACACATGATGCTGTTCTGTAACAGGGTAATTGAATGATCCAATGGATAATATCAATTGTGGCCCCATTTCTTTATTCTTCATCTCCAATGGGAGACTTTGTGCTTTCTCACCCTATAACTGTGGGCTTGACAGAGCTAGATTGGTAGTCCTTGTCATCAAGTGCAACACACTTTATCAGAATTGAATTACAGGCTGTAACTGCCACTAGAGTATTTGAGACTATAGATATCCTCAGACCACAAAAGCAAAAAGAATCACCACCTTCAATGGATGGAGACATTGAGTGAATCCATAGGAAGGGTTATGTTATTCTACAAATACTTCTGGATCATAAGCTGCACAGTTGGGCATCTTTTGCTACCTCCCTTGCATCATGGTAACTCTCAACAGGCCAATAGAACAGTTCAGCCTGAGAAAAGTATAGACCAGGGACTCTTAACATTCCAGAAGTCATACTACAAGGAAAGCCACCAAGATAAAAAGTTATAGTAACTAAACATTAGAGGAATTTGTTCTGCAAGCCTACAACCAGGTATAGTGGAAATGAGACTCATTAACAATTTCAGAGAACTACTCTTGACTCCTAAAATGGATCTCAATAAGCAAACATGTGGGAGGTGATGCACACAAAGTTGCTTGGCTTCAATCTCCCTTCAAGGAAAGCCCAGCCATAGGGGACACATGGACTTCCTTCCACTACAGTGTTTCTACATGAGCTTTAGCTGAGCCACCATCCAGGTTCATTCATGTGTTTGGGAGCTGACATTGCATAGCAAGATGAGAACACATGTACTCCAATAATGGCCCACAACTCACTAGATATGACTATGGACAGACTAAATCATGGATGTTTCCCCCATCTGCCAAATGGATGTTTGAATAGTACTTACTTACAAAACTAGAGGTCATGAACCATGTACTCATTCAATTCCTTATTTATTCAACGATAAATGAGTTTCTAATCTGTGCAAGCACTGAACTAGCAACTGAGAAACCAAATAAATGAATGAAATGCAATATAAGAATTTATCTTTCAACATAGTCATGATAGAGAGATAGAGAAAACACTGACAATATACGTGGAAAGTCTATAGTCAGCATGAGTTCAGGATGCTTTAGCAATCCAAATAAAGAACATCTCTTTCATATTGTTAAAGGGGGATTTCTTTAACATGAGTAAGTTTGATTTTCAGAGATTCATGGGAGTTTACTTAATGGATCTGTTTAGAATTGGAAATAAATTTATGAAGTCATGAAAGCATTACATTGAAAGCATTACATTGAATAAGGCATACCCAACAGTTCAACAAGGATTATGTGGTCGAGACAGGACTATTTCCTGGAGCACTAAGGAAATGGGAGATTTTAGTGGGGAACCAATCAGATTTGTCTTTATATCAGTGTGTCCTAATGTGCCATCTGGGAGTTACTAAAAAGTAAAACTTCTCTAGCCCCCCCTCCTTCAGACCTGTTAACTCAGAATGTCTAGGAGTGGGGATTAGCAATCTGTGTTTTAACAAGCCCTCCAGAGCATTCTGATATGATTCTAAACTTTGAGAATCATGCATCTAGTACTCTGGCTACCACAAAATAAAATGGGTTAGTAAAGTTGAAAGGACGCAAGACTAGCCTTGGGGGAAGAGTTAAGGAGGTGTTGTGATAATTCATTTGAAAGAGAGTGTGGGCACTGAAGATTCTACTCTTAAAATTAAGGTAATTCTTGATCAAAAACAATTCTTACTAATTCTTGGAAATTTCACTGGCCCCTCCTGTACTTTTTGATGAATTTCTTTTCGCTGGTAAAATTTTCATAAAACACTGTAACAACTGCTGAAAAGAACATCTTTAGATTTAATCCAATTGGCTTTGCTTATGATAAAATAAAGGGAATTGGAGACCTGGCTTCTCAATACTCTTTACAAAACCTTTAGTTATGATACTTTACCTTTACACCAGCTATTATCTCTGCTACTATATTAATCAGCTCATGCTGCTCTAACAATATACCACAAATGGAGTGGTTCATCGACAGATATTTAGTTTCTAACATTTCCAGAAATCTAAAGTTTGAGATTGGGATACCAAAATGGCAGGGAATTTTATTCCATAGTGAAAACAAGGTTTTTCTAAGAGTGAACTCTATGGACTTAGGGTGATAGCTATGTTTGTGTGTAAATTCACTGAGTGTAGTAAGTGTACACTGTGGTGTGGAATGTAGACACTAGAGGAAGTTGTGTTGGTAGACCTAGTTGGGGAAGGGTTACTTGGGAACTGCATACTTTCTATTCAATTTTTCTAAGACCTAGAAATGTTCAATAAGTGTTTCTTTTTTTTTTCTTTTGTTGTATGCTAGTCCTAGGGCTTGAACTTGGGGCCCGGGCACTATTTCGGAACTTTGTTGCTCAAGGCACAGCTCCACTTAATTTCAGTGAAGTCTCATGGGCCTTTCTCCTTAGGCTGGCTTTGAACCACTATCCTCAGATCTCAGCCTCCTGAGTAGCTAGATTACAGGTGTGAACCACTGGTATGTAGCAAGATAGTGATTCTTAAAAGAATATTTTACATGTTCAAGCCAAAAAAACTTTTAAGGTTTCTAGGCAACTTGTACCTAAAAGTGAACATGTATCTCAGAAATGATTCGGCTACTAATATTTTACCCAATCATTTTTTATAAAATGGTACATGGTGTAGACACTGGAGAAGTTGGTAAATTGGTATTGTGATGTCTTGGACATGGTGACTGTAGTATGCAAAAGCACTCCAGGTTAAATAAGTGTTGAAGTGCTATGTAAACAAATCAAACTCGCCGGGCGCTGGTGGCTCACGCCTGTAATCCTAGCTACTCAGGAGGCTGAGATCTGAGGATCGCGGTTCAAAGCCAGCCCGGGCAGGAGAGATCATGAGACTCCTATCTCCAATAAACCACCAGAAAACCGGAAGTGGCGCTGTAGCTCAAGTGGTAGAGCGCTCGCCTTGAGCTGAAGAGCTGAGGGACAGCGCCCAGGCCGAGTTCAAGCCCCATGGCCGACAAACAAACAAACAAACAAAAAACAAATCAAACTCATCTCAGAGCTCTCAAAATACCAGTGTTGGGGATGAATGCTCAGGAGCAAGAATATTTTTTAAATATATTTTTATTGTAAAGATACTGTACATAGAGGTTGCAGTTACATGAGTAAGGTAATGAGTCCATTTCCTTTTGAGCATTGTTACCCCTCCTTTGTTTTTCCCTTACCATCCCTTCCATCCCCACCTCCCCAACTCCTCCCGCTCCCTCCACCCTGGCCCAAACTTGTAAAGTTTGTTTTCAACATAGTGTCTTGTACATCTCATTGTTACAATGGGTCAACCTGTATCCTTGTTTCAGCATTTTGTTATTTCCCTTCCCCTCCCCAAATTAGAAAAATGTATAAAGAAGATGCAGAGGAATCAAATTCCATGAAAACATGGGTTATACCATGGGGGAAGAACATACAAAAGAAACAAAAAAATCACATAGTATATTTTAAATACATTAAAAACAATAGCAAGGAGAAAAACAGTTGTGTCCCTCTCTTGGGGTTCATTTCACTTAACATTAACTTATCTGGCCTTTTCTGCGTATTCTAGACATATACTAGTTACTGCAAATAAGGGAAACCATGGGACCTATGTTTCTTTGGGCCAAGAGCAGGAGTATTTTAAGAAGTCTTTCTCTATCATTTTGTCAATGAAATTGTAGAATATATTTTTGTAAGTACAGCTGGAGATATGAGAACCACTAAAAATGGTCTTCATACAGTAGCTGTAGGATTGAAAATTTGAATTTTAGAACAAATATACTGGGACCAGAAAAAAGAATTTTAGGTTCTCTAAAAATAATTCATGGAACCACCTAAGAGATTATTGCAATGCAATAGATGAAGACAGTAGGAAAATGCTAAAGCAGAAAGAATTACCCATTCTGCCATGGAGTAGAGGCCAAAATAGAGTTTTCATGGAGCCTGTACAGGTTTGATTACCCATTATATTTTCTGTATATAGTCCCAGAGGGGAACCTCAAGGAAGATTTCAGAAATTCTGTTCTGTGTATTAAAGTGGATAATTGTGTGTAGCATGAGTTGGCATAATGATGCTCTGAACCATCTTCATGTAGAAGTGTGTGGGGTGCTTAGGTCCTGTTGTCCACTTCTATAAGCTATGCTTATTGTGTTTCTATGGCAACAACGCCTCTGCAGCTGCTGCTATTTCAAAGTAATTGATTGAGACACCACATTGCAATTTCAAGGCTCCTGAAATCTGTCCTGTACTTGTTTCATAAAGGTGATTATTGCTCCTTTAGTATTCATTCTAGCTGCATAGAATCAAAAGGGGAACTGTTTCTTAATAAAAACAAAGGCAAGTTATTGGTTGCCTGAGAAGAATATGATGTCAAGTGGATTAGAGGAGCCTGGCTTCCTGTCAGTTCTCTGATTATCTGTAAACAGTAGCCAGTTCTGCAAATATTTTCCCATTAGCTCTTTGGTACCAACTTCTTGTTGAGCTGGATACTGCTCAAAAGGTGTCTTTTTGTACTGATTTTACTAGTTTAACGGATTATTTTAAAATCAAACTGACAAAAAGGGTTGAATACTGGGACTTAGACACTTTACCCTAGTTTTTATACTCTGTTAGGATTTTTAAAAGCCCAATCCCAGGCCAACATGAGCATTGCTCCAACTGCATCTCACACAGGTCATGGGAAGATATCTGAAAATTCCAATCAATATGATTAATGATACTCACAGCAAAACCAGTGTATGACGGTGGAGAATTCATTGCAGTAAGAGTCTAATCATTGAGGTTTGCCACCTTTCTTCGCCACCAATTCATTGTACAATCTTAGACAACACGCTTTGTTCCTCACAATGTCTTATCCTACATGTAAAATGGGAACGCAAATGCATGCAATATTTGTCTCACTGGGACATTTTGAAATAGTTTTAATCCATTTTCATGCTTGAGGACCACTGTTGCTTTAGTCTTTTATATGCTCATTCTTTCCATGGCAAATACCAACCTATATTTCTGCTAGGTTCTGGGAAACTGCTGTTTTTGTGGAGATAGTATGATAGTACTATAAATAGTGTGATTATAAATGAGGCACGAGACAATAAAGGTTCAGGGCGTTATAAATGCAGGATACTGTGAACTTTTTGTGAAGGCCCTGTGAGATAGGCAAACAAACAATAATAATCCCCAAATCCCAGATGAGAAAACTAAAGTTTAACAGTTAAAATGATTCATAAAAAAACAATGATTTTTCTGAAATCCAATAGCTAATCAATGATAGGGGACCTGCACTCACTCCCCTTGACACTTTGATATAGTGTTGTTTCCAGTGCAAAACACTGTCTCGTGTTTCCTAAAACAATCTAAATGTATTATCACAATGATACATTGCCAATGTAGGACATAATCTTGACCAGTCAACAGTTCTAAGATAGGATTTATAAAACAGCTGATAATAACAGGAATAATGTAGAGAAACTGAATATATACTTGTAATAAAGTACACAATCACATGATAAAACATCACAAGAGATAGAGATATGATAATCTCCTTAGATTATAGAAACATCAGCCCCCAAATACATTGGAAAGCTAACGAGATTGTACAATAGACCTAAAATGAAGCTATGTGGTGCTTATCCGAAGGAGGCTTAGCTCAAAGGCTGACATTATTGAATCTAATCACACTATGTTTACATATTAAGGACATGACATATTTTACATGCATATGTATTGGAGAGAGTAATAAGCAAAATGGAATTGTGAGTAAAAATGAGCAAGCTATTAGGGTAAGATTATGGCATGATTTCTCCCCTTTAAGTAATATAGCCCTGTTTGCAGAAGTGAATGGTTAATTAAAGAATAAAAGTGAAGGATTTGGTAAGAGAAGGAAAGAAACTTATCTTCCAGTGATAAGAATGACTGTGAGATGAGTGGGGATTTCAGATGACAAATCATAGGGATGACAAATTATGCTTTTGAGGGTTAAGGAAGGTAAGCAGAGAACCTTAATGTATTCCTAAACCAAGAAGAGAAACCTAGTCACAATTACAATTAAGGAGAACATATACTTTATTTTTTAAATTTTCTTTTCTTTTCAAGGTAATGTAAAGAGGGGTTACCATTGTATATGTAAGGTAGTGAATACATTTCTTGTCAAACGTTGTTACCTCCTCCCTCATTTTTCTCCCACTTAACTGCCCCCAACCCTTCTTCAAGTGGAAAAATTAATTTCCAATGCAACACAGATAATCACAAGGCAATATGTTGGAAAATACACTTTAGTTCTCCATTTCCTATGGGCATGGCCATTTGCACATACTTCCGTTACTTTCATCAATATCATCAAACTACTATTTTCGGTTCTAATCATTTACAAATCACTTTGTAATGAACATTCTGATGTAATACAGCAATTCTGTCAGGTGATAAGCCTTTATTGTGTAGCATATAAAAATTTAAAACTGAATCTCAAAGAGGTCAAAAATGTCCCCAAGGTTGCTCAGCAAGTAAATGTAGGATTCTAGCTATTGCAATACTCAATCTAATGAACAATTCTGACATTATAGCAGATACTAATACTCAATCTAATGAACAATTCTGACATTATAGCAGATCCTAACTACGTGATATTTTGATTGGCATCTCCCTGAGGAAATTTTAGGGACTTGCCTTCATTTCATTAGCAACACATTTTCAAGTCATATCTTAGGGTTGGTTGCTTCTGAAAAGATTTCCACAGATGGCTAAACCCATCTATTTCATTTTCAATTCTTATTATCCAAATCAGAGTGACACTGCCTGACCTTGTCCCCTTAGTCTGGAGAATCATCCTATAAGGAAGCTTGTAACTGTCTCTTCCTGAATAATTTGCCTACAAATTTAAGGGAGGGAAATTATTTTAATGATGAGTCTTGAGTGTGCCCTCTGGTTCACCTTTTGGTTACATGCTGTTTTCCCTAATGATGAAGCTTGCCTGATGCCTAGAAAAACACAATTTAAGCTCTGTAATCTCTTTCTTGCCCCACTGACCACACTGAAGACTTTTCAATATTTTCTTATGATTTCTTCTCAGATATTTAGACATAAGTATCCTGTCCATTTATCAACATTATTTGCAGCTGTTGAGAACAAATGACACTTCTGGAGGCAGAGATTATGGTAAGGAACTGGTGTCCCCAAATGGCTAATTAGTCTTATTACCACACTGCAGGAAGTCAGGCCAGATCACTTTATAGGTGTTTAGAATATGGTTTGTTATTTATTGTCAGCTTTACAGGATGCTCAGTGCTGTGCTAGCCAGTCTGGTTGATGTCAATTCTTATACTACAAGATTCGCCTCCATCAGTCTGACTGGGGAGAGGTTGCATGTGGAGGAAGCACAATTGCTCCTAGAGCAATGTGGTGTTTGATATCTTTATTCAGAAGTCAAAGAACACTCTGGTCTCATCATTACATTCTAATCAGGATATTAATGTGATAAGTTCCCATGTGTGGGATTTTTCTTCTTGGGATTCTCCCTGGTGAAGAATGAGGGTTTTATTTTATCTCCTTTCATTGATAAAACTACTCATAGAACTTGAGCAGGAAACAACATGGCTACCCAGGGACAAACACAGGAGAGTTCATCCCAATTTATTAGAATATGCTCTTGGAACATGATGTATCATCAAGATAACCACAGGATAATTTGACGACAGGGAAAGAAATACAAGAAGGCTCTTGATTTTTTCCCAGGTTTTGAAATTGCTAACGTTTTGAAATTTTTGGAAGCCATTTTGAGGATAGCTTTGATATGATTAAAAACTAAATGGAAAGGCATGGGGACGGGAAGGTATATGAAAGAAAGTTAATAAAGATGCCTATATTTGGCATAATGCAAGATAGTACAAGGTATTTACTGCAAACTAGACAAGAACTTAGAATTGTAAGAAGGGCTGGACAAAACATAGCTGAGCACTTATTAAGTACCAAGCACTCCATTAGGGGATTTTCATCTAAAAATTTATCAAAACTAGTTAAGTTGGTGCTTTTTTTGGTTGGTCATGGGGCTTGAACTCTGGGCTTGTCCCTCAGTTCTTCAGCTCAAGGCTAGCACTCTACCCACTTGAGCCACAGCACCACTTCCGGCTTTTTCTGCTTATGTGGTGCTGAGGAATCAAACCCAGGGCCTCACGCATACAAGGCAAGCACTGTACCACCGGGCCACCTTCCTAGCCCCTTAAGTTGGTCCTTTTATCATTACTTTATGCACAAACCTCAGTTTCTTTATCTAGAAGTTATATATTTAAGATCATGCATAAAGTGAGAAGTAGAGAAGATTCCAATTCATATCTTATTCACTCCATGGCCTTTTCAGCGATAGTTCTGGAGATATTTCACATTGCTCCAAAGATAAATGATTAAGTTTTCCTCTGGATGTTTTATTAAAGTACATTATATGCATGTATATAAATATCACAAGGAAAACTACTGTATGATTCATGTACTGTATGATTAATGTAAAAGAATCACATTTTTTTTTATAAAAAACAGCTAGAAGAACTGTGGATTATCTTGTAAAGAGTTTTCTTGCTCTTTAATACCTAAGAAGAAACCAAAAGTATCCTGGCTGTGTTTCATACCTCTTTGTCTTCAAAAGCTTTATGCTTTCTGTCAAGAAGCTGGGATTGCTAGTCCTTACCAAATATAACAATGGATGAGAATTGGAGATATTCTAA
Organism: Dipodomys merriami; assembly: GCF_024711535.1. Taxonomy (NCBI): domain Eukaryota; kingdom Metazoa; phylum Chordata; class Mammalia; order Rodentia; family Heteromyidae; genus Dipodomys; species Dipodomys merriami. Next base: position 12,323,790 of record NW_027204492.1, read on the forward strand.
AATTCTGCCCCTTCTGGTTTTTGTCTCTGAATGATGTCAACCAAAAATAAATGTAAGGGACACTGAGATAAAGGAGATATACGCCAAATATTCTGATTGGCTGAATAGCTTTACTCAAAAATTAATACTAGTCTGTCTCCTGGTCTTACATGGAATGAAGCTTTATAGCATAGTGAGAATTTTCTATTCAGAGGAGATTGTGAGGACCTTGTGTTTGGAAAGCCATATGACCTGCTTCTAAGTATACTTTACAAAGCATCTTTCCAACCTGCAAGACTGAAATTTTATGTACACATTTACTGTTTTATACACCTCATCCCTGCTGATGCATTCAATAACCCATGCCCTTTCTTGGCTGTAACAAGTCTGCTCATGAAGTAGTTTATTACTGTTTTCAATGATAGCCCAATGAAAAGGTGAACTCTTTTCAAATAACTCTGGATAAAAGCTTCCTGTGACTTCATACGGGTTTGGGTAAGCCTGAAGTGATCATTTCTTCTTTTGTTAGTGATAAATCCTCCACTTCCATTTCTCTGTTTCTCTAATTAGTTCACCATACACTTCAAGGACTAATAATCTAATGGCCCAAGATGAACACATACCTGGGAAAGTGTAATAACATGTTACAGCTGGTATCAAAATGATAATAGCCAAACTAAAATAGTGACCTATGACTGATACTTTAAAATGTGAGCAAGAAAATAAATTGTAGTAGTATTGAATTATAATTAAAAGCCTACAGTAAATACCTATGACACCATATTGATATAAAGAAATGATTGAATGAGTGAAGTAAGTGAAGAGACCAATCTTCCTCAGTAAAAATGTAGAAGCAAGAAGGCAAATACAAACTCATTATTACAATACTATATAGATAAAGGATGAAGCCTTACTTCAAGGAGAAATTGAATATAACCTCTAATCCTTCACCAAAATATTATTTATTCTGGTGGTCCTAACAAATACCTGCAAAATCCCTGAAACTCCTCTATCTAAGGAAGCAAAATATTATTCTGCTTCTCAGTGTGGACTGGATTTAGTAACTTACTTCTAACAAATACAATATAGAAATATGACATTCTGAAAAATACCTGACCAGTACTCTTCAAAAGTGTCAGTAATCAAAAAGGAAAGACTAAATCACTAATGTAGATTGAACGAGACATAATGGCTAGAGGTAACATATAATCTTTGATTTTATCCTGGAATGAAGAAGAATATTGGTGGAAAAGCTGGAGAATCAAAATAAAGTCTGTAGATCACTTAGCAATATTGAAATCATGCCAATTTTTAATTTTTATTAGTTAGGTATCTTTATAAAATGTTAATACTTGAGAATATTGACACCTTTATAAAATCACTTTATAAAATAAAACCTTTTACAAGGACTAGAGGTCATTAAGTGTGGTTAAATATGCCTTAGGAAGTGGAGGCAGGAGAATTGTGATTTTAAGGCTAACTTGTGCAACATAATGAAATTTATTTTTTAAATAAATGAAAAAGGGAAAGAGCTGGGATGTAGGTCAATGGAAGAGTGTTTGCCTATTATACACAAGATCCTGGGTTCCACCTCCGACACTGACATTTTTTCTAAGTATTAGAAGTGCATGGAAAATAGAAGCAGGCTTTGAATATTACTGGAGAGTTTCCTGAAGAACATATAGCTTGAGTTTTAAAAGATAACCGATTTCACAAGATAGACAAGGAGAGAGAAACCTGCAGATAGAGTGAGTCTTTCTCAAAGCTGCACGTGTATAAAGTAGCTAAACAGTTTAGAGGAATTTATCTACAGGATTTGTGATTTCTACCTGTTGAACATACTTTCCTGGTGTTCCAACTGTAACTGAGAGTGGCCTTTCATCAAAGGTTAAACTCACCATTTAAAGATATAGATTGAACTTCCCTGCTTGTTCTAATTTCTCTGTGGGGTATATATGCTTTTAATCTCTATCTGTGTTTGCTCACTGACAGCAGTCATTTTAACAAGTGGAGAAACTGTAAATGTGTGGCAAATTAAAATAAAAATCTAATGATCAGGATTTGCCATTTGAATAATCTCTTTTGCATATAATAGCCAAGTTATTAAGCTAATTTCTGATGCCTTCAAATAATAGTAAAACTCTTCTCAATTACACTGATATGTTTACTAGAATGATGTTGCTGGATAATCATGGGGTTGAGGATATAGTAGATAGGGATACATGACTAAAACAGGATGTAAGGCAAATGATTTATGTTCCAAATCCCTTGTCACTTTGGTCTCAATTGTGACATGTATAAAAGGAACCCTTGTAATTTCCTTCAAGCCTCCTCTTCCTCCTCTTTTCATCATCTCACTAAATGAGATCTTTATGTACTCAGTGCTTCAATCAGCAAAACCCATGATCAGTTCCTGGGATTGCCACAACTAAATTATCTTGGGAGTCCAACCAGTTCTGTGTATCTCAACTCTTCTCTATAGGTCAGGGTACCATTATCTCTTTCTTGAAGTACAGCAATTTTCTCCTCTCTGGTCTTCTCATTGCTACTTTTTCTAACCTACCTTCCCCAGTTAAGTCTCTGCTCTACAAACAGAAAGAGTTATTTTGATATGAATATCAGAATTACCTAGCTCTTCAGGTTCATCATGACCCAGTCTTCAGTTCCTCACTTCACTTTAAATTCCTTAATGATAGGCCCATTGGCCTGTGTAATTACCATTCTGATTGAACCAGTCTGCACTCAAGGCCTCAGTAGCATAGTTAACCATGTTTAGCAAAAATGATGATTTTCTGTGTCAACTTTATAGGCCACTATACCTATTTGGTACATTTGGTCAAGTATATTCTAGATGTTTCTATAAGGATATTTTCAATTCCATTATCATTTAATGCAGTAATTAAAGTAGATCACTTCATAATGTGGATAGGCCTCCTCTGATCAACTTAAGTCTTTTAAAAAGTAAAATGACAGACCTTTCCTGAGTATGAAGGAATTCTACAAAAGGTCTGCTTTCAGATTTATGATGCAATACCAGCTCTTGCCTGAATTTCTGGCCTGCTGACCTGCTAGCCTGCTAGACTTCTCATACTCTGCAACTGTCTAAGCTAATTTTTTTTTTGTCAGTCGTGGAGGCTGAACTCTGGGCACTGTCCATCAGCTCTTCAGCTCAAGGCTAGCGCCCTACCACTTGAGCCACAGCACCACTTTCCGCTTTTTTTCTGCTTATGTGGTGCTGAAGAATTGAACCCAGGACCTCATGCATGTGAGGCAAGCACTCTACCACTGAGTCAACCTCCCAGCCCCTGAGCTAAATTAAACTCTACACCCCTTTGTCTATCTCTCGCTTTCTTTCTTTCCCCTTTCATTTCCTCACTTCCATATATTCTTTCTCCTCTCTGTCTTTTTCTCTCTTTCTGACCATTTTACACTCAGAAATACACACACACACACACACACACACACACACACACACACACACACACACACACAAACACAAACACTTATACAACCTTTCCTTTGTGACTCATTTACATGAGTTAGTATCTTTCTCCACAAGGGTAATATTTCTTCCTAAAGCACAGAGTTGGAAATTGGTATACAGAGTGGATTTCAACTTCCATTTGACCCCTTCAGTAAAGAGCCATTGTATGGTAACTGAGCAGAACAACTGTATGTAAGCATCCTCATTGTATTGATTTAAGCCCTTGGGATTATTCACAAAGTTCATAGCTTTTTGGTCATTTCCTGGTCCTATCTCTACTTGTACTCTCCTCTATTCCATTCTGCATACTTCTGCCAAAATATACATCTGACTGAAATGTTCTTATACCTGAAACACTGATAATTTCACATTTTAAAGGGTAAGTCCCAGATTCTAGAGCATGATACAAGTTATCCCCCTTGAGCTAACTTTTTTCTTGTAGCTTTTTCTTCAAATTATTCTACTTCACATTCTGTGGTCCAATACATTAAATCTTACAATTCTCCATATGCTTACTGCACCTCAGAATTCACTCCTATGGATTTGTCTGCATTGGCATTTTAGACTATCTATACCACTTCTCCTCTCAGCTAAACAAATCTTTATGTCTCAGTGTAAGCAAGATGTTCTGAAGATGTTTATAAGATATTTTTCTCCAGAAAATGTCCTGTTGAGCTCTCCACTGCCATTGTACAATTAACTAATCACATGGAACTTCAACGTGATGCACATGTCTTTCCTTTCCTTACTGAAGGTCAGTAGACACAGATACTTCTCCTTCCTTCACATTGTACTTCTATGCCAGCCGACTGTCTATACATATTATTGGCTCAAGACATCCTTACTGAATGAACAGATGAATAGATGGAAAATTAGCATGCTGGTACCAAAAGTGACTTAATAATTTCTCTTGTTCAATTCCATTCTTAAAACTATGAGAAGATTGGGACCCATCAAGGATAGCTGATGAAACTTAGTGATTTAAAAACAGATCCTGGTTCAGAAACAAAATTTCTCTCCTTTCTATAATCTTTCCATTTTCCTTCACTGGTTCTGGACTTCTCTCTTAAATATCCAAGCAAACTGACAGGTACTTCTCTTGAGAGAATTTTCAATTTATAAATCTCTGTTCAAATGCTTTTCTTCCCTATTTTCTGGCAAGTACCATCTGTCAACTGGTATTTTATGTGAATGGAATAACAGAAGGTTTGTGCTCTTCAGAAAGTGTTAGAAGTTAATACTTCCCGCTGTGATCCATATTTACTTGCTTAAACAGAAAAAAATTCTTTTTCAGCATGAATAAGAAAAATCAACTTGAAGCTTAACTAATTCATTTACAAACTATAGTTCAGTTTGAGGTTGCTTTGATTCTCAGGAAACATTTTATAATATGAGACAAGACTTTAAAAATAATTATTCTCCCCCCCAAAAAAAAACTGTATCAGAACAACGGGTTGGTTACAGACTTAGCTTTGAAGCTATTCAAGAATTTATAAGGGGGGAGGGTCCAGGAAGATGGTGGAGGAGAAGCTGGAGGCTAAGCAAGCTCTCACATAGAAAGCAGTTTTAGTGTTCCAGTGAACAGTCCTAGGCCAGAGAATTATACCAAGTGTGCCGTCACAGAACAGAGAATTTAGCCAGAGAGGGAAAATCCAGGCAAGGAGACAGACCTGAGCACTTGCCGGTAGCTGCGGCTGTGGTGGCTGCAGAGGTGGCAGCGGCAGTGGCGGCTGTAGCCGCTATACCTACAACACAGAGAGTCTGGGACAAAGGTGCCAGACACAGTGGGTGAGCGGATTCTACTCAACACCAGCAAGAATTGACAAGGAGCAAATATCTTCATCCTGCAGATCACAGACCAGAGACAACCCAGGAACCAAGACTCTGGCAAGAGTAGAACCCTGATATCCTCACTCCCTTCCAGGGAGCAGAGGAGGGAAGGCCACCCCTCTGCACCCCTACAGGAGATCTCCATCTTTGATACCGACAAAAGGCCCAGCTCAGCAGCTAGCTCTACCTCAGGCCTTGGAAGAAAACAAAAGAGTCATTTAGCAGGTCAGAGGAATCTAACCTGACCTGCCAAGCTCAGCTCCACCAAGGAGAAAGTCACCCAGCCCAGGCAGAGAAAGCTCCGCCCCCAGAGGAGTGACTTTCTTCACTGGGTAAACAGAGCTAGAGGCTGCGCCTCCCTACAGGAAGTAAACAAGTTCATACAAGATCTAAAACAAAGCGCCAACAAAGAATTAGAAGCCATCAAAGCCAACCAATAAGAAGGAAAAGAAATAAAAAACAAAGTAGAAAGTCTTGACAGTAGGTTAGACCTTGCAGAAGATCGAATCTCGGGGATTGAAGACAGCCTAGATATTATAGAGAAAGAATATACAACTATCCAAGACAAATCCAAGAAATATGATAGATCTATCCAACATTTGGAAGACACTATGAGAAGGCCTAATCTGAGAATAACGGGTGTAAAGGAACATTTAGACATGGAAGTTAATGGTCTAGGAAATCTGTTTAACAGGATCCTAGCAGAGAACTTCCCAAACATACAAAAAGATAGGCCTATTTATATACAAGAAGCTTTTAGAACGCCAAATAGACCAGACCAGAACAGGACATCCCACCCACCGTCACATTATAATCTGCACAGGAGCAAGTCAGACCAAGAAAAAGATCCTTAAAGCTGTCAAGGAGAAAAAAATCAATCACCTATAAAGGGAAACCAATTAGAATCACCTCAGATTTCTCAGCAGAGACAATTAAAGCAAGAAGAGCCTAGAATGATGTATGCCATGCCCTAAAGACAAACAACTATCAACACAGCTAAACTCTCCTTCATAACCAAAGGTCAAATAAAAACCTTCCATAGCAACGAAAAACTGAAACAATATATCTCCACCAAACCAGCCCTACAAAAGATACTTAAAGATGTCCTACACATAGAAAACCAACAAGACCACAATAAAGGCCAAGAAATCACACCCAAACTGAGACTCCAAGAATCATAGGAAGAACCAGTTGCCGCAGCCCCCAAGAAGGTGGATAAAATGGCAGGAACTCCCAAATGCCTCTCAGTCCTATCAACGTTAACGAACTTAACTCTCCAATTAAGCGACATAGACTGTCTAGTTGGATTAAAAAGCAACATCCTTCTAACTGCTGCCTTTAGGAGTCACACCTTGCCCATAAATACAAACACACTTTGAAAGTGAAAGACTGGAACAAAATCTACCAAGCAAATGGCTCCCATAAACAGGCAGGAGTTGCAATCCTAATATCAGGTAAAATAGACTTCAAATTAAAATTAGTTAGAAGAGATAAAGAAGGTTGCTACATACTAAGTAAGGGATCTCTCCTTCAGGAGGATATCACCATTCTAAATATCTATTCACCAAACAATGGAGTACCCAAATTTATCCAAGAAACCCTACTTTCCCTCAAATCTCACAGAGATACAAAGACATTAATTGTTGGGGACTTTAACACACCACTCTCCCCACTAGATAGATCAACTCGGCAAAAACTCAACAGAGAAACCGCAAATCTAAACAGCTGCATAGATCTAACAGATCTCTACCAAATATTTCACCCAGCAGCATCATAATACAAATTTTTCTCAGCAGCACATGGAACATTTTCTAAAGTAGACCACATTTTAGGTCACAAAGCAAACTTGTCCAAATTCAGAAACATTGAAGTTATACCTTGCATTCTCTCAGACCACAGGAATGAAATTAGAACTCAACAGCAAATGTTCATGATATTCAACAAACATGAACACACAAATTACCAGCAAAGGCAGTACTCAGAGGCAAGTTTATAGCTCTGAGTTCCTACATCAACAAATTGGAGAGATCTGAAACCAACAATTTGAGACATCTGAGCCTCCTTGAAAAAGAGCAGCAAGATAAATCCCAATCGAGTAGATGGAATTAAGTAATTAAAATTAAATCAGAATTAAATGAATTAGAATCCAAAAAAAACATAGAATCAACAAAATAGTTGGTTCTTCGAAAAAAATCAACAAAATTGACCTACCCTTAGCAAATCTTATCAGAAAAAGAAGACAACACACCAAAATAAATAAACTCAGAGATGAGAATGGAAACATCACCACAGAAACAACCAAGATTCAGAACATTATAAGGGAATACTTCTCAAAACTTTATGCTAATAAGTTTGAGAACTTGGCAGAAATGGACTTTTTCCTAGCAAATATCGACATACTGAAACTAAACTCAGCTGAGTTAAACCATCTTAACAGGCCCATATCAAGCATTGAAATAGAAACAGCAATAAGAGACCTCCCATCTAAAAAAGCCCAGGACCAGATGGTTTTACAGTGGAATTCTACAAGGCCTTCAAAGCAGAGCTCACACCAATACTCCTCCAACTCTTCAATGAAATTGAAACAGAGAGTTCACTACCGAACTCATTCTACGAAGCCATCATAACCCTCATCCCAAAACCAGGCTATAGACCCATAGAGAACTATAGACCCATTTCTTTGATGAACATTGATGCAAAACTTCTCCACAAAATTTTGGCCAATCGACTTCAACAATTCATCCAAAAACTCATACTCCACGATCAAACATGATTCATTTCAGGGATGCAAGGCGGGTCCACTAAACGCAAATGAATTAATATAATTCATCACATCAAAAAGAACAAAAATGAGAACCACATTGTTATCTCAATAGATGCAGAAAAAGCATTCGACAAGATCCAATACCCCTTTATGATGAAGGTTTTGGAAAAATTAGGAATCCATGGAACATTCCTCAATACAATAAAGGCTGTATATGACAAACCTACAGCCAGCATTATACTTAATGGTGAAAAACTAAAGCTATTTCCTCTTAACTCAGGAACGAGACAAGGATGTCCACTCTCTCCAATTCTCTTCAACCTAGTATTAGAATGCCTAGCTACAGCAATAAGACAAGATGCAAACATAAAGGGGATCCAAATAAGGACAGATGAAGTAAAACTCTTCCTCTTTGCAGATGACATGATCTTGTATTTGAAGAATCCCATGGACTCCACTCTCAAATTACTCAAGCTGATTCAAACCTTTGGCAAAGAAGCAGGGTAAAAAAAATTAACCCTCAAAAATCAATGGCATTTCTGTAGGCCAACAATGAGAAAAGCGTGGCTGCAATCAGAAAAGCAACTCCATTCCTAATAGCACCACAAATAATAAAATACCTAGGAATTAACCAAAGAAGTGAAGGACTTCTATGATGAAAACTTTAAAAATCTGAAAAAGGAAATCAAAAGAGAACATAGAAACTGGCAAAACCTCCCATGCTCCTAGATTGGAAGGATCAACATCGTGAAAATGGCAATACTTCACAAGGCTGTCTACAAATTCAATGCGATACCTATCAATATTCCAACCTCATTCTTCAAGAAAATAGAAGAGGCAACCCAAAACTTCATATGGAACAATAAAAGACTCCTGAATAGCAAAAACAATCCTTAAAAGAAACAACAGTGATGGAGGAATATCAATACCAAATTTCAAACTCTACTACAAAGCCATAGCAATCAAAACAGCTTGGTACTGGCACAAGAACACACAACAGGACCAATGGAATAGAATTGAAAACCCAGAAATGAACCTACTGACCAATAGTTATCTAATCTTCCATAAGGGAGCTAAAATAATAGAATGGAAAAAAGACAGCGCTTCAGTAAATGGTGCTGGCAAAATTGGTTAATTATTCATAAAAAATAAGCCTAGATCCTTGTATATCACCCTGCACCAGAATCAAGTCCAATTGGATCAAAGAAGTCGGAGTCAAAGCAGACACTCTGAAAACATAACAGGATGGAATAGGAGAAACCCTAGGTGTCCTTGGCACAGGCTGAAATTCTCTTAATAGAGACCCAGAAACACAACAAATCAAAGAAAGGTTGGACAAATAGGATTGCATGAAATTGCAGAGCTTCTGCATGGCACATGACATAGATAGCAAGATCAATAGAAAGCTCACGGATTGAGAGAAGATCTTCACTAGCCATACAACGGACAAGGCTCTCATATCTAAAATATACCTGGAACTCAAAAAATTAAATCCCCCAATAACAAATCCTCACAGAAACAACTGCCCAATAAATAAGTGGGCTAAAGACTTAAAGAGAAACTTCTCTGGAGAGGAAAAAAGGATGGCCAATAGACACATGAAGAAATGCTCAACCTCTCTAGCCATAAAAGAAATGCAACTCAAAAAAAACATTGAGATACTACCTCACCCCAGTTAGAATGGCTATAATCAAGAACTCTAATAACAATAGGTGCTGGAGGGTATGTGGCCAAAAGAGAAAACTACTGCATTGTTGGTGGGAGTGTAAACTTGTTCAACCACTTTGGAAAGTAGTATGAAGGTTCCTCAAAAGACTCCACATAGATCTTCCCTAGGACCCAGCAATCCCACTTTTGGGCATTTACCCAAATGATCACAAACAAGACCACACTAAAGCTACCAGCACAACAATGTTTATTGCAGCATTATTTACCATAGCTAAGACATGGAACCAACTGAGATGTCCCTCAGTAGATGAATGGATCAAGAAAATGTGGTATATTTACACAATGGAATTCTATGTCTCCAACAAAAAGAATGACATTGCCCCATTTATTAGGAAATGGAAAGATTTGGAAAAAAATTCTATTAAGTGAAGTAAGCCAGGCCCAAAGAAAGATAGGTTACATGGTTTCTCTTATTTTCAATAACTCACATATGTCTGAGACAAGCAGAAAAAGTCAGATAAGTTGATGTTAGGTGAAATGAACCCCAAGATAAGTATTCAAATGTTTTTGCTTTCATGCAATTGTTTCTAACATATTTATAAGGTGATTTCTTTGTTACTTTTATGTCCCTCCCCCACGGTATAACCCCTGCTTTCACTGTATTTGATGTTGGTATAATTTGTGGAGGGGAAGAGAAAAAACAAATTGTTTAAATAGGGATACAAGTGGACCCATTGCAACAATGAGATGTACAAGGTGTTATGTTGAAAAAGGAACTTTACAACTTTGGCTGAGGGGAGGGGGCGAAGGGGAGGCAGGGGGTGGGGATGGGAAGGGATGGGAAAGGGAAACAAAGGAGGAGGCTACAATGCTTGATAAGAGATGTACTCATTACCTTGCCCATGTAATTGTAACCCCTCTGTACAGTATTTTCACAATTAAAAAAAAGTATTTATCAGGAAAAATGGATTATGTGAACTGCATAAAAACCTCTATTAGACAGATAAAAAAGCTCAAACAATACGGCAAATAACAAATGATTTTTGAAAGTTAGTAGTAAATATATAATCTAAAGAATCCATACCAATTCAGGAAAAAAATGGTTAAGACAATAGATAATTAGGCAGTGGGGATAAAAATCTTAGAAAATAAAATGTTGCTAGTAAAAAGAGAAGAAGCACATCAAAGACTATTTGAATTGTTTAGCAAGAAAAGAAATCAAAATTAATACATTAATGGGGTGCCGTTTGTTGCTATTAACTTTATCAAAACCAAAATATTACTGAACATTTGCAATTTTATGGTATGTACCCCCATCACTGGTGCAAACTAGATTTGCAATAAACACTTTACATTTGAGATAGTTAACATACTTTTGAGAGTTTAATCTTATGAAATAATTCAAAGAGAAGGAAAAGACATGATAGCCATAAAATGTTTATTTATAAATATTGTCTGCTGAAGAAAAAAGAGGCACCTAAATATTTAATGCAAGTAATTTATCTAGCAAAGCAGCAATTATCTAAATGATGACACATTATGCAGTCATTGTAATTATCATTTGAAAGACAATGTAAATGACATAGAAAATACCCATTACACAAAAAGTTTAAAAAGGAGAAAGTGAGACTGTTACCATGGTGTAATCATGGATATGAAAAATGTCATTTTTAAGGGAGTAATTCCTATTTCTCTGTCCTCATGTTCCCATAAGAGAGAGTTTGCTCTACTCTCAGGAGGCAGTAGCGTCAGAAAGACATTTAAAAGCCATGTCATTATTTCTCACTTTTTCCTCTGATAGGAAAGAAAAATTATTATGATTGGCAAGGTAGGGAAAGTACCACTAGGTACAGACATCCATCTTTTTTCTTATTTGTTTTATTTTGAGGACACATGCTCTCCTTTCTACTCTTGTTTTCTATATGGCTAATACAGTTAGATTAAGGCCTACAATCTACAATAAAACTGGAAATCTTTCCTTTTGTCCTTCTAGTTTCTTCTCACTCAGTGTATTCCATGTGGGTAAGCAAATGTGGAAATTTACATATGGCTAGCTGAATAAATGCAAAAAAGAAGCTAGTGAAAAGCCAATTTTCTCCATAAGTATGAGGAGAAATAATTTGGAACCCTCACTTTGACAACCAGTCCACAAATATTCAATTGACCTAACCACTGTGTCTAGTCAGTTCTCTATTGCTTTCAGAAAAAGAATATTAGGAAATCAGATTCCCCCCTGCCCAACATACACTCCAATTCGCCTGTCTGTGGTTCTAGAATGCAATCATGCATGTTGAATTGTTATTGAGAAGATATATTGGGTTTAAATTCTTTCCATTTTGATTCCTTGCCTTTGTATTACTCTTGTTGAATATATAAACAACTTTAAATCCCAGCCAGATAGTAACTACTTCTCCTGCACTTAGTCCAAGCAATGCTAGAAATCACTTTTCTAGGGTTTTTACAAGTTTTATGTGGACAATCAAAGTCTTAGAGGTAGTGCTCAAGGAACCAGTCATTGGTTAAAAAATGTGGGAAGCTAGTGAAGATCTTCTCCCAAACTGTGGGCTTTCTATTAATCTTGCTAGCTATGTCCTTTGCCATGCAGAAGCTCTGCAACTTCATGCAATCCCATTTGTCCAACTTTTCTTTGATTTGTGTGTTTCTGGGTCTCTATTTAGGAAAATTTCAAGGGTCTCATATCTAAAATTTACTTGGAACTCAAAAAATTAAATCCCCCAACAACAAATCCTCACAGAAACAACTGCCCAATAAATAAGTATGCTAAAGACTTAAAAGAGAAATTTCTCTGAAGAGGAAATAAGAATGGCCAATAGACATATGAAGAAATGCTCAACCTCTCTAGCCATAAAAGAAATGCAACTCAAAAAAACATTGAGATACCACCTCACCCCAGTTAGAATGGCTATAATCAAGAACTCTAATAACAACAGATGCTGGAGGGGATGTGAACAGAAGGGAACCTTACTGCATTGTTGGTGGGAGTGTAAACTTGTTCAACCACTTTGGAAAGCAGTATGGAGGTTACTCAAAAGACTCCACATAGAGCTCCCCTATGCCCAGCAATCCCACTTTTGGGCATTTACCCAAATGATCACAAAGACCATACGAATGCTACCAGCACAACTATGTTTATTGCAGCATTATTTACCATAGCTAAGATATGGAACCAACCCAGATGCCCCTCAGTAGATGAATGGAACAAGAAAATGTGGTATATTTACACAATGGAATTCTATGTCTCCATCAGAAAGAACAACATCGACCCATTTGACAGGAAATAGAAAGACTTGGAGAAAATTATATTAAGTGAAGTGAGCCAGGCCCAAAGAAACATAGGTTCCATGGTTTCCCTTATTTGCAATAACCACCATATGTCTGGGACAAGCAGAGAAGCTCAGATAAGATGATGTTAAGCGAAATGAACCCCAAGATAGGGAAACAAATGGCTTTCCTTCTTGCTATTGTTTCTAAGATATTTATAAGGTACTATGTGATTTTTTTTGTTGTTTTGTATGTCCCTCCCCCACAGTATAACCCCTGTTTTCACTGTGTTTGATGTTGGTGTAATTTGGGGAGGGGAAGGGAAAAAAACAAATTGTTTAAATAGGGATACAGATTGACCCATTGCAACAATGAGATGTACAAGATGCAAAGGAGGAGGCTACAATGCTTAATAAGAAATGTACTCATCATCTTGCCCATCTAATTGTAACCCCTCTGTACAGTATTTTCCACAATAAAAAAACTTATTTAAAAAATGTGTGAGGCTGAGGCAAACTTGGCCAATATGTTATTCTCCTTAGTATTTTCAAATCTATTCTAGGAGAATGAAATTGATATACAATTGTAGACTGACTGGAAAAGAAAAAGGCTATTAAGAAACTAGTAACATTTTTTGTTTCAGTCATTGTTTTGTACTTGCTAACTTGAACCAATAGATTTTTGTTATTGTGTAAGGTGACTATTGTAAAACATAGCCATATCTGAGAAACTATATCTCATCGAGATGCACTCATCATGGTTATGACTTAATCCATACACTTGTTAGAAAATTATTATATGTTTCCTGGCTTAAACAACAGAAATTTGTTTCTTCTAATTCTGGTGTCTGCTAAGGACTTACTTGTTCATTTGCTTTCATTCACTCGTATCTTCAGATAGTGAGAGAAAGAAGAACAGAGAAATTATTTGTTTCATGTCTTGTTTTTCAATGGGTATAAATGCCATTCTTAAGTACTCCATTCTTCCAATGTTCTTACCTCTAAATCCACTCACATTGAGGTTTTGTTACAATACATTTTGGCTTAAATGAAGCATCCATGTTTCTTATTCCAAGGCTATTTAGCAAGCTTATACTAAAATACACTAACAAGCCAAGTGCTGGTGGCTCAGGCCTGTAATCCTAGCTACTCAGGAGGCTGAGATCTGAGGATCGTGGTTTAAAGCCAGCCCAGGCAGGAAAGTCCGTGAGACTCTTATCTCCAATAAATGACTAGAAAACCGGAAGTGGTGCTTTGGCTCAAGTGATAGAGTGCTCGCCTTGAGCTGAAGAGCGCAAGGACAGTGACCAAGCCCAGAGTTCAAGCCCCACAACCGACAAAAAAAATAGTAAAATACACTAAAAAATTCAATCTCCATCAAAGATGGCTTGTTTTGCACACAAAACATAACAAGTCATATTTTAAATAATCTTTATCTCAAGTAGTTTTTCAGAAGATTAAATCAAAATTGTTCAAAATTACTCTCTGTTATATCTCATCAACTCTGTTACAATCACAGCAGGTATGAACGAGTTGCAAATTCATGAATTGTGCATTAGTTTACATCTTTTCCCCAAGGCAAATTGTTTGCTTCTATTAGAGCTGTCAGAACAAGTGATATATGGTAAGTCTTGCATCTTAATGAGAAACAAAAAGAAAATTTTAAACATGGGTATAATTATACAATGACAAAGAGTTTATTTCTTTTTTCCCACACTAGCTCTCATCAAAGCAAAAGTTTTAGGAAATTATAAACAACCAACTCTTGAATCATGTCAACAAACAGTTCATGCGTCTGTTGGCTACTTTCCCTATAAAGAACATTATCTAGAGTTGGTTTTTAGCTCTTAGGTAGTGGGGGAAAAAGAATATGTGTAGTACAAGTTGAGACCTGTTTTTTCTGCCTTAAGAGGGATGAAAATGGTAACTATAAATAAAGCTTTATACTTAGAGACAGTCCTTTTCTCTCTTTGGCACAATGAAGATGCTTTGCTTTTACCAGGATTGCCAAGCAAGTCTATGAGATAGTACTTAATATTGACATTGCCTTAAGTTAAATTCTGTTTCTCTTTTCCTCTATATATTACTTGGTAATACCAAGAAGACATTTGCATAAACTCTCCTACCTTTCTCAATTTGTAAATGAGTGAGGTGGTGTTCCAAACAATTCATTAGACACCTTGAAATGAAAAAAATATAATTGGCAAATACATATGTAATGCTTTGTGGCTATTTGAGAGTTGTATTCCAATGCAAGTTGTGTTTTCCTCTCCTTTCCATGATTATTTTACAAAAAAAAATCAATATGTTTTCTAATCTGCTGCACCTCTTTCCTTAACTATGAAACTAACCTCAAGCTACTTCTAGAACTTTGACTCATCCTGTTTTATATTCCTCTTGGATCTTATGATTCTATTGAAGTCTAAAGGGAAAATGTTCTTCCTCTGGGTAGTATATGTGTTAGGGAATATAGGCTGATGGGGAAATGTAAACTATCTCTACTTCTTGATGTTAGTGAACCAAGGTATCTACAATACCAATAAACATGGGGAAATGCTAGCATTTCATATAAGGAGAACTTGATTCAGTCAAGACTGTCATGTACTAAAAATACAGATAAATGATGATTGATTAAAAAAATACCAATGAATCACTATACTGTGTGAATATATAGAATTACATTGACTGACATTAGGAAGTGATTAGGTTTTGTTTTGTTTATTATTGTAGCCTAATTATTTAATTTTCTATTTACAGTAATGCTCCTAACAATAGTTATCTATATTCATTGTTTCTTCTCCCTTGCTTTCCATTGTTTTATCAAATAACAGGCTTCATCAAGTACTTTTAAATAATCACCCTTATCACATTTTTCAGGAATTTCTGTGCAGCTCTACCTGTTACCAAATTCCCAGGTTTGATATGGTTTTATACTGCCCTATGCAGCCTTAAAGCACATTCTTTGGAAACATTGTTCTTGTTTGCTCCTCCTCCTGCCCCTTATTTTATTATTTGTTTTTTCTCAGTTTTTATTGTTGGATTCTCCCAATCTGCTTTCCAATTATCTGCCTGTAGCTACCCAAGTTCAATATTTGGCCTTGTTTTCTTCTACCTACGCTTTTTTTCCTTAAAGAATTAAACTTTTCCATCTGCATAGCTTTGAAAACCATCTATGCTCTGAAAACTACCTCTTTGCATCTCACCATATTATCTTTAAATTTTAGATATATATGTTTAATTGCTGCTTCAACATTTACTTAAATATTCAAAAAGAATGTCAGCCTTCAAAGTCCATAAGCACTTATAAATCTCCTAAATTATGCTCTCATGTTATCTGCTATCTCAATTGATACCACCTCAAACCATTCACTTTTCTCAGCCTAAAACCTTAGAATTCCTGATTGTTCTCTTTTCCTCACACAACACATCCTGTCCATCAAGAACTGCATAGTATCTTCAAAGTAGGCATCAAACCTAATCACTTCTAAACACCTGTATAATCCAAGTTGGTAGCATTTTCTCAATTAGTTGTAATAGCTTTCTGTTGTCTGGTTCCACTGTTATTCTCGTTATATTTAACTCCCTCTGCATGGTAGACATTATCTTTTTCAAACTACCAACAATTTCACATGGTATTTAGAATAAAACCCAAAGATTCTCTTATGGTACAGAAGGTCTTCTATGATCTTGCCAAATCTTTCACTGCTGCTTCATATTTGCCAATCTTCCACAGCTTCCTCTCTATACCTTTAGAATATGAAACACATTCACGGTAGAAAACTTGTACTTTCTCCCTTTGTTCAGGAACATTTTTTTCTCCTTAATTTAATTGGTTCTACACCTAAGTTTCTTGCTCAAAGAAATCTTCCTAGAACATTCTATTAAAATATTAGATCATTCATTCTTCTGAACCCTCTCTATTTCCCCTTTTCATTAATCATACAACACTGAAATTATGCATTCTATTTTTTAAGTTTTAGCAAGGGTTTATTTTAGCAGAACAGGATACATAGTAAGAAATGAAGCAAAGGAAGATTACCTGTTTCCTAGGAAAGAAATAGAAATCAATGACTCAAAATGGAGGTTCCTATTGTAGTCTTCATACATTCTGAGCTGAAAGAATCATGTCACATTGTCAAGTAAGTCCTAATTCTTAGACATTGGTCCTGGGTGGGTAAGATGTTTGAGGACTAAACAAAAAGCAGATAACTTTCAGGACTTGCTCTTGTCAAACATGCCTTTTCTTTCTTTGTTTCTTCTTTCCTTCCTCCCTTCTTTTCTTCCTTCCTTCCTTCCTCCCTTCTTTTCTTCCTCCCTTTCTTCCTTCCTTCCTTCCTTCCTCCCTTCCTTCCTTTTTCCCCCTTCATTCCTTCCTTCCTTCCTTCCTTCCCTCCTTCCTCCCTCCCTCCCTCCCTCCCTCTCTTCCTCCCTCCCTCCCTCCCTCCCTTCCTTCCTTCCTTCCTTCCTTCCTTCCTTCCTTCCTTCCTTCCTTCCTTCCTTCCTTCCTTCCTTCCTTCCTTCCTTCCTTCTTTCTTTCCTTCCTTCCTACCTGACCAGTCATAGAGAATTCACAACTTTTTTCAATCTCAAAGACAAAGGTACATTTTGATAGCCCCTCTTAAGTCTTCTAGTCTTGTAACATATCAATATTCTGTATACGGATAGTTAAGATTTTTAAGGGAATCATAAAAACATTAAGGAAATGTGAAGTTTATGGTTTTAACATATTGAATATACCTGTCATCCACAGAAGCAGCATAATAGATTGATAGCTACTCTAAAAATGGCAATCTACATCCATCTGTTGTTTATTTCAGATATAATGGTCAGGCCACAGTGACCCTCTATAGACAATGTTTTAATTGAATAGTTAATGTTTCCTGGGGGAAGAAGGTTGGTTTTAAATCCTTTAATGACTCATAGGAATAAAATTCCCCAGTCCTTGATGAAGCTGGGTATTTTCTGTTTCCATTGTAAAACTTAAGAGAAATAAGTTTTATTACTAAAATAAAAAATGTGACAGCATCTAATAGTTTTTTAAAAATTACCTGTCTTTAAATAAGACTTTTTAATATCTTGCCCTGCATAGTGAATGAAGGCTTACTTAAATGTAGAATTTTCAGGGTTGGGAAAGTGCATTTTATTATCAATTTACATTCTTCTTTGGCTATAAGCCTCAAGAAGATGATGGCTTTTTCTTGTTTGCTTTAACAGTGTTTACCATATAATAAATATCCATAAATACTCGTAGGATGAATGATCAAGTATTCTATTTTACAAATAAAAAAGAGGGGTTAAATAACTTGTCCAAATCAGAGTTATGATTGGAAGTCACACCTTCACCACAGTTACTCGGCTGAACTATATCCATATTCGTGCATACTGTTTGCACAGAATCCTCTGAGTCAAATTATCAAGTTCTTTCATTATATGTACCAGCAGCATACTATAAAGTAAAATGAAAGCCCAAAATGCCATCTTGCAACAAATCTCTCATTTATAAGCCTATAGATGAGATGTCATACAGTTTTATAAAGAAAAGCCTGCCACTGAACTGAAATGTCAACTGATGATAATTGGATTTCATCTTAGACATATCCTGTTTTTAAAAACCTATGGATACATTCTAAGTAATTCATCTTTTCAGATTTTATTGTTTAACAAAAAGTAGAGAAATGAAGCAGAACCATTGCATCTGCCTTCAGCAAATGAAAGTGCACCTTGTCTTTTTCAAAATAGGCATTAGCAACTTTAATAATTCAAGGCATAGATGTCTCTACCTTTGCACATAAGTATATTAATCTTTGAAGACTGGGATACCAATCGTATCTTTGGCACAAAGCAAAAGAAGTTTGCTTTAATTTTGGTATTTTGTAGAGCTCTGCCATATAGTCCAATAGTGACAAAAATCATTTTTTTTTGCTAAAAAGAATGTTCTATAGCTCTGGGTCTGTACTATAGTCTATGAAATGAAAAGTATTTGCAAATAATTGCTCTCTCTTCTGGTACATGAAATTGTACACGTTTTGTTCTTTTTAAATTTCATATTATAGAATTTAATAAGTTATCACTCTGAATACAAATTCAGAGCTGGAATTTTCTGCCCTTCAACCACCCTACTCTTTGAAAGACCTATAAGATACAAAGATATATGGTCTATCCATGGTGCCTTGATGCTGTGAGTAGTAGATAAGAATCACTTGTATCTGCAAGTAGTAGCTATGTGGGCAAGATCATCTATTAGCTTTTGATAAAAAAATATCCGCTAAGTTTATTTTTTTTAAGTTTATTAATGAGAAGTTTGGTATATTTCCTCCTGGATTAGCACCTATTCCAGCAGAGTTAAACCAATCTTATTCAGTGAAAAAAACATATATATATATATATATATATATATATATTAATTTGTGTAGGGAGAGCTGGGCTTTACTTTTCAAGTGTGTGTGTGTGTGTGTGTGTGTGTGTGTTGGCCCTACAGCTTGAACCAGGGTCTGGGTACTGTCCCTGACCTTTTTTGCTCAAGCATAGCACTCTACCACTTGAGCCACAGCTCTACTTCGGGCTTTTTGGTCATAAATTGGAGATAAGAATCTCATGGAATTGGACTTCCTGCTCAGGCTGGCTTTGAGCCATGGATCCTCAGATCTTAGCCTCTTGAGTAGGTAGGATTACAGGTGTGAGCCACTGGTACCTGGCATGATGTTTATTTTTTAAAGAAAGTACTAATCTGAATATATATGAAGCCCATCTGCATTTCTATCTTCCTCTCTTTTATATACAACAGTTAAGACAGTTGGGGTCTAGACAGACCTTATGTTGGTCAGCTTTAAAATACTGTAACAAAATACCTGAGGTAATTACTTAAAAAGAGGAAAGGTTAATTTGGGGGTTGCAGTTTAGGTTTATGCTGTTTTGGGGTTTGTGGTAAGGTACTAGATCATGATGGAATTCCATGATAGGGAAAAGTGCTTGCCTCACAGCAGCCATGAAGCATACAGAGGAAAAAGAATGATATTTTGGCTGTCACATCCTCTGTAAGGCATAACTGCAGTGACTTATCTGTTTCCAAATCCTCCCAATAATGCTAATCTGGAAACTAGGCCTTTAACAAATGGACATTCTAGATCCAACCCATATTAGCCTGGGTTACCAGATATATCCACTTAAGATGGTTAAAGTTATTGTGTTGTCATTTTCCTAGATGCAAAATGGAGATTATTAGCTTGTGCTTTATAGGGTTATCATAAAGATTAAATGAACTGATGCTTTTATACTGATTATCAAGGTGCTTAACAAATAATGCAGGACAGTAGCTGGAGGCTGTTATTCTTATTGATGGTGGTTTTGATTCTTTGATGTGGAATCATGTTGCATCTTTGTGAATTGCCAGCTGTGCGATGATGGAGAATTTATTTCGGTCTCAATTTCTTTATTTTTCAAATAGGCATAACAGTTCCTACCTGGAATTGTTGCTATGAGGATAATCAGTATAAAGCTCTTAGAAATGCTATAGCTGATCAAAATAAATAGTGATTGTTTTTGTTTTCTTCTTCACACTTTCCCCTGGAAGAAACTTCTTATTGAGATGGGAAAATAGAGACAGAGGATAGAATCAGGAGGTTGATGAAAAATACCTGTACACAGAGAAAAGTAAGACTTTCAGGAAGCATCAAGCACGAAACATAACTACTTAATTCATACATAGGAGAAAGCTATATATTCAATGGAAATATTAATATACATTTGTTCTAACACTGTAGATGATCATAAAAATCTGTAAAATTTGAATAAGAATAAATTCTAGACTCAAAATGATTCCACTGAGTATTAAAACTGGAATATTTTTTAAAGGGGATTACAATAATTGAATTAGCTCATCTGCTCTTTTGAGGCATTAAATTGAGTGATCATTTTGAAGTTATTGGAAGGAAATATTGAATGTATTCATATCAATATTGTTCCCATATCACTCTGTTGTTCTACTACAGAATCCTCACGTGTGCTCTTTGAAGTTCACCCATAAAGATCATTATTCATTTTCCCAAATTTTCAATTTAAACATATGGGGGTAAACTTTTCTTTTTATCTTATGTGTGAAAGAAATACTCACTTTTCTCAATTATAATGATCATTTCTGGTTTAAAATGGGAAGTCACAGACTAGGAGCATAGCTCCAGTGCTTATAGGACCTGCCTAACAATGACAAAGCCCTGAGTTCAAATCCCAGTATTGACAAGAAACAATAGAATACATAAGAGTCGAAAGGTTTAATCTGAAATATTCCCATGCCCACAATGTATTAGAAATGCCAGTCTCCCAACTAATCAAGGTATAATGTTTTTTATGAAATTGAGAGATGGAAATGTTTTAATTCTGTCAGATAATCATAATCTAAGTGCTCTATAAATAGTTTCAGATGATTTTTGTAGTCTGTACAAACAAGATTCTCTATAATTAGAATGTGCACTGATTCTCTAAGTAGCGTAAGTAGCTAAAATATGTCCAAGCATTTAAACGGCATAGTTTTGTGAATAATGGGTCTTTAAAAATCTAGCATAAAGCAGCTTGTGGTTTGAAACATCCTATTTTCCCATAAGTGGCAGAAATTTTGATCTACATATAAAGAATAAGGCCTAATGTACTCAATTTCTACTTAAACTATTTTTTAAAGAATTTCTATTAGAAATACATATTACTGACTGCCCAGATGCACTTATGGTATTGATTTTTACTAAGAGTAGTTTTATAGGACATGAGTGATCCAACAGTCATCTTTTAAGTGGTTTTGCTTTTAATCTCCAAGACTGGTTAGAAATAGAAAATAAAACAGAAAGAGATCCAGGTAAG
Source organism: Dipodomys merriami (assembly GCF_024711535.1). Classification (NCBI taxonomy): domain Eukaryota; kingdom Metazoa; phylum Chordata; class Mammalia; order Rodentia; family Heteromyidae; genus Dipodomys; species Dipodomys merriami. Next base: position 12,345,643 of record NW_027204492.1, read on the forward strand.
CTTAGGTAAAATTTAATTGGAACACAGCCCAAGTCACAAATCATGTGGCACATGGTCAAAAAAAAAACTCTTAAGAGAGAGAAAAAAAAAGGGCTTGGAACAAAAACGGGCTTCATTTCAAATAGTTGCTTTGAGTAATAATAACCAGCTTATATGTCCATATATATATATATATATATATATATATATACATATATATTGGTTTTGCTTTTTCCTTATTTCTTTTAAATACAAAAACAGAATATTTTCTTTTAGAACATCTGATGATTTGTTAACTTTTCCTTATCCTTGGGAAAGATGTGAATGTTTTATCAGAAAACAAATGATTACCAAAATAGATGTATGTGAATCCCCAGAGTGGCAACAATCTCACTAGTAGTGATGAATGTGGTTCCTAGTTTTGATTTTTTTTGGGGGGGAGTATGTGATTGTTGTTTATAACAAAGCATCACATTTTAGAGAATGTTTTTCTAGTGGCTATCACTGATGCAGCCCTTTAGAAAGGAGATAAATATTTGTTATGTATTTTTATTTACACATTTCACATTTTTCTTGTTAAATGATGCATGGTGCCCTAAGTACATAATGGATGTAATACTGCCACCTCTTGGTTATGTAAATGAGAAGCTTAGTGATCATATTTCTCTACTTTCACATTGAAAAATGCAAGTGGTTGAAATACAGCAAAGCCTCTTCTATTTTGATTTAGCAAGAACAGTTGTAAATAAATATCTATGCAAGTGCATCTGCTTTAAAAGCCTGTATAAATACATTATCTATGCATTAAAGGTATCTGTGCTTATAAAACAAGAGTGGCAGTGACACTATGTGCTGACACATTCCAGAAAACAATGTTTAGACTTGGAATAAGTTTAGGATTGTTTAAACTGTCCATTATTCACTCACAATCAAGTTAATTCAGTTTTGCTTAAATATCACCTAAAGCATAGAAACCCAATCATTTTCCTTTTTTAAAAATTTTTAATTTTATCATCAAGGTGATGTACAGAGGGGTTACAGATACATAAGTAAGGTTGTGGATTAAATTTCTTGTCGAACGTGTTACCCCCTCCCTCATTTTTCTCCCTCTTTTCCTGCCCCCATCCTCTTTTTCTTAAAAGAACCTTTCCACCCATTTCAATCAATTTCAATCATGTTAGCAAGGCATTCAGTAACCAGATTTCAGGATCGAAAGGCTGGTATTTTCTTATTAAAGGTCTAAAACGTTGAAGCCAAATTAAGTGCCTTAGGACAAATACCCTAGATAACTAAATTTTCCTCACTTGGTCAAAGAGGAAGTTATAAATATAACCTTCTATCTTCTGGATAATCTTTCTGTGATTACAGGGCTGCTATGATCAATTACTTGTTTCAATGAAAATGGCAAGAGCCAATCAAAATGTTTCATCAGTCCTGTTATAAGGATAAATTTTTTACTATTATAATAACATGTCATGTTTCTATCATACTTTATAATTTACAAAGACTCTTAGTATCTATTGGTCCACATATTCAGAGTTTTCTTGACAGTAGAATCATATAATACAGTTATAAAGGATCCATGTCTTTTGAGTCTGTCAGATAATTAATAGTGCTGATATTCAAATAGAACAATAACATGAATATGCTAATGTCCAGCACAACAGTGACCCTACTAAAACTGAAAGTAGGATGCATATGCTTATGGTGTTCGATCTCAGTTATAAGTATTGTTATACACATCTGCTCGCTTGTTTCTTCTGGCAACCAAACACTGGCCTAGATGTGATGGTTGTGTAATATTTGAAATCTTTAGGAAGAAAAGTAAGACACTACACAGTGCAAGAATTTGCTTTTTTTAAATGGTAAAAAGGGTTCTGAAAAGAGATATTAATTGGTTACTTAGCCAATGGAGAGTATAGTTGGATCAGAAGCTGGCCCACTAACTACAAAGCCAATGTCTCCCCACCATCCTACCATGCTGCTTTTGGGAACTTAGGGCTTCAGACCTCAAGTATCTTCAGTAGTAGAATAAACAGATGTGAGGGTTGCTCTCCCTTGCTTAGTATTTTATTCTATGCAATTCTCTTGTGTTTAGGGACAAAAGCAGCCCTTATGTTAGTTTTAGATTCTATACATAACACCTCCTGGTTTTAGAAGCAAGTTCGGTAGACCTCAAAGGGTAATTTGGGGCAATGCTTGAAAGAGGAAGTTCAAAAACTGATAGTGAGAAGAAACAATATGCCTTACATGAAGTTTCAGAGTAGGATTTGCAGCCAAGTAGTAGCTGGTGATTTTTCCTATAGCATCTGACATCTGTGTTATTACTCATAGGGTGCAAACTATGAAGAGATTTTCAGAAATGAAAGAAAATTTGAGACTTTAAGGTGTTCTATAATGACTCAACAGCCCTGAAGAGATGGTCACTGTGTAACTGAACAGCTGGAAAGGGGCAGAGGGAATCATTTTCTTAAATTGGAATTCTTGTTTTCCATTGTTCTCCGCCACTGGCCTGAGACCTGAACCAATTTTGCAGAGAATTCAGGATGTCCAAATAAGTTCAAGTTCCAACTGTGCTCTTTCCTTTTGGGCCAACAATTAATGCCCCTAGTCCCAAATTATGGAAGAAAATGGTATGTCTGTTAGGACAATTCACAGATTATATCAGCCACAAAATGAACAGAGGCTCAGGCAAGAGAACACAGATCACTTATGTTTCATGCTGTAATATTACATTGACCTCTGAGGCAGCAATTATTGCAGTGGCTGTGATGCAGGAAGGGACTCTATCTGTGATTTGGCACTCATGCAGAGTTGGAAAGTGAAGAGTATTGAACTTCAGGTAATGAACGTCTCACTCAGTCAGTTAAAGCCAGGCATTCTCATTTGCTTCACAGCCAGCTGGACTGGGGCCATGTGAGGCCAGCCATAGCTCACTGCTTCCATTATAAGAAACATGCACACAGACATGTGGAAAAGGTGACCTGTTGGAGCACACTATGTGCCTGGGCTGCTGTTCTGACCCTCCATGTTGTCACTGTCATTATTACATCTTACAATATTAGCCCTAGAAAAGCAGAACAAAGAGATTGTGTGAGTGTAGGGGGTGCTGGTAGAGGATGTGCCTGGAATGATGGTTAGAAGTGTTACATATGAGCCTGCTTCTTCTGTGTATCTCTGGATATGCTGAGTGGTTTCAGTAAAGCATTGTGAAAAGGATGGGTGCTTTAGGGTGTCTATGTTGAATATCCTGAGTGGAAAGACAGAGGAATGTTCCATTCATCAGGAAGTCCATTAGATGATGAGGATACTTAAGTAGTGAGATCATTGAGGAGCACCAAGGGGACTGATACTTTGGGCTTTCAAAGATTTCAGAGCCAGAAAACATCCTAAGCAATCATAGTAGTTGCTTCATAGATTACAGGCAAATATAATCATCATAGCTACAACTTAGTGAGCATTTTCAATGTGCCTGATATTTTGCTAAAGTCTTTGTATCTATTAGTTCATTTTACTCTTACATTGCTGGAAAGCTGGCCCAATTATCGTCCCATTTCTGTGTATGAGGAAGCTGACTCAAAGGCTTGAATTCACTTCCCCAAGGAGACCTAAGTAATAAATGGCAGAATCAAATTTGGAACCCAGATTATACAGTTAAATATCCTAAGTTCTTTGTCATTATTGTCTATGCTGTCTTATCTATTTACCTATTGACCCTTCTTTTTCTAAGAATCCCAATCCTTTCCTTTTACACATGAGGAAATGGAAACCAAAGGAGCATAAGCTTTGAGTTCAAGACATTGTCATTGGGTAGAGTCTACTGTCCACATACCAGCTGTTGTTTCCTTAATCTTGGAGAAGGATTAGATCTGCGAGTCTATAAAGACTACTAGCCATGCTGCTATCAGTATGCTTTATTTTAGGGATTTAAGAAAAGCCAGTCAGAAACAGTCTCTTTGTTAGTTTGAATGTAAACAAAATCATTCCAATTTCTTTCCCTTTTGTCATTAATGTTATCAATGGAATACATTTTGCTTAAGGTTGTGCACATGTACTTTTCAAAGCAGCCTTGGAGCATCTGGAAGAAAGCAGTTTGACAAATCTAGTGAAATACTTCAGAGGGCATTAATCTAGGAGGGTTATTGCTTTTTTTGAGAAAAGAATAGCCAAGTGTTAAAGAAGGATCTGTGATAAGATGAGAGGTTAATCCATAAGAATATGAAGATTAATTTATGAATGGCTTTTAGTGATATGACAAAATGAAATGAAGTATAAGAAATTGTGAAATTGCTTTTTTACTTTACATTACAATGTAAGCATTGTACATGATAAGCAAAATAGGACCACAAATGTTTAATCAGTGCTTTCGACCATCTTAATGACCAAACTGTATGGACTGCTTAGATAATACAATCATTTATTCACACATTAGGCAAGACTGTCCATTTCTAAAATTTAATGTGAGAATTGTGAGAAACCACCACCTGCTTACATTTTTGAAGCAGAGTATGGCCTAGCCACTTGTCTAATAACCTGGAAATATGATGTTTTTATTTAAGAAGAAAATTCTAGACTTGCAAGAAGTAGATACAAAGTGCAGCTTATAAAAATCAGGAATGTAAACTGGGAATGAGGCAAATGAGCTCAAAATTGAACCCACTGTGTAGATCAATGAATAAACTAATTTTCCAAAAAACCATCAGAAAAGCCAAAGAGAATCAGAGGAAGCTCAATAACAAAGCCTTCAAAAACTAGCTAGGTTCCTTCCCTCATATCAGCTAACAACAGGTCAGGAGACCAGCAATTCTGGTGAGTATATCATCCTCTGAATTGAAAACAATAAAGCATCAATAGAAGTTCTATCAGGATAGTTACCCAAAGATGGCTGGTGAGGAAGGGGACAGTGGCAGATGGACAGGCATTTGACATGCAAGAACACTACTGGTTTACAATCTTATTGCATTCAAAAACACCTCAAGGTTTTAATGTATCAGCTATCAACAAACAGTCCATGAGAAAGATGAGCATGAGATCTGGAAGTTAGACAACTGGTCATAAATTTCTCCGAAATATCTCCAGTTCCACTTTATGAAGTACCTGGTTAATGTACAGAAAGACAATGGATTTGTAGATGAGCAAGGATGCTTCTGAGATCTTATTCTTCAAAATAACATTGAAAGACACTAAAGATTAATGACTTTGATAACTTCTACCACAAGAAACATCATTTGTTGTCTGTAAGGTTTTGTGTTTCCTATTTTTATCTATTTCTTTGAGCATTTCCTAATGCTTCAAGTTACCTTTGTTTTTATATTCACGATTGCTTATTCTGTTAATTATGAAAAATTGGAAATAAAGGATACACAGATCCCCAAAGTTTGAAAAACTTGTGGTAGCTTTCAAATACATTAATTCACTTGAGTCTCACAAATATCTTTTCAGGCATGTAAGGGAAACATTACTAATGGCTCCATTTTTTAAATTTTATTTTATTGTAAAGATGTACAGAGGGATTGTAAGGCAATGAGTACATTACCTGCCAATCATTGTTACACCTTCCCTAGTTGTCCCACTATCCCTTCCCTCCCCACCTCTCATACTCCTTTCCCCACTCCATTCCCCCCTCCCCCGCGCATAGTTGTAAAGTTTGTTTCCAATATACTATCTTGTGGGTATCATTGTTGAGATGGGTCATCCTTTCTCCTTGTTTCACCATATTGTTATTCCACTTCCCCTCCCCAGAGTAGAGAAATGTATATACAAGATATGGCTCCATTTTTTTTTTTAATTTTTTTTTATTGTAGAGATACTATACAGAGGGTTACAGTTACATGAGTGAGGTAATGAGTACACTTCCACTTCCTCTTGAACATTGTTACCCCCTCCATTGTTTCCCCCCTACCATCCCCTCCCTCCCTCCCTTCCCCAAGGTTCTTTTTTTTTTTTTTTTTTTGATCGTGATTAAGTGATTACTTAATTTCCGGAAATTCACAGTATTGTGGAATAATGATGCTCATTTAAAGTCACAAGTTCATTCTAACTTTCCTGGAGCAAATTGTCTATCACAGTCTGTAATATATAACGGTGCTCATATGTTATATACCATATATGTGATCAGCAGCATGGGGATATTTAGTAGTGGTTCAACCAGATGAGTGGGAGTTCTTTGTTTCTTAAGTCCTGTTAGTTTTGTCATATCACCTAACATTTTGGATTCATCATCCACTTATCAGGGAGACCATGTACTGTTTGTCTCTTCGTTCTTGGCTTACCTCGCTCAACATGATTCCTTCTAGCTCCATCCATTTCCCTGCAAATGCCATTATTTTGTCATTTCTAATGGCTGCATAATATTCCATTGTGTATAGATACCACAATTTTTGGATCCATTCATCTGTGGTGGGGCATCTAGGTTGTTTCCATATCCTAGCTATTGCGAACAGTGCTGCAATAAACATGGAGGTGCACGTGTCCTTGTATGTTGGTTCCTGTTGTTCAGGGTAGATGCCTAGAAGTGGTATGACTGGGTCGTAAGGGAGGTCAATCTTTAGCTTTCTAAGGACCCTCCAGACTGCTTTCCAAAGTGGTTGTATGAGTGTACATTCCCACCAGCAGTGTAATAGCGTTCCTCGTTCTCCACATCCCCTCCAGCATTTGTCGTTGGCTGATTTGTGGATGTGGGACATTCTGACTGGGGTAAGGTGGTATCTCAGGGTTGTCTTTATTTGCATTTCCTTCACCACCAGGGATGATGAACATTTCCTCATGTGTTTCTTTGCCATTTTTATTTCTTCATTTGAGAAGTCCCTCTTTAGTTCCCTTGCCCATTTAGTAATTGGTGTGTTGGGTTTGGGAGGGATTAGTTTCTTGAGTTCCCTGTATATACAGGATGTTAACCCCTTGTCTGATATATTGCTGGTAAATATTTTTTCCCAATTAGTTGGTTGTCTTTCTAGCTTGGTTGCGATAGCTTTATCTGTGCAGAAGCTTTTTATTTTAAGGTAGTCCCATTTGTCGAGTCTCTCTCCAATTTGTTGTGACCCTGGGACTCTGTTCAGGAAGTTCCTTCCTGTGCCTATTAGTTCAAGTGTCTCTCCTACTCTGTCCTGCAGTAGTTTCAGAGATTCAGGTTTAATGTTAAGGTCTTTAATCCATTTTGAGTTGATGTTGGTGCATGGCTGGGGTCCACTTTTAGTTTTCTGCATGTGGCTGCCCAGTTTTCCCAGCACCAGCGGTTGAAGAGGCTGTGTTTCTTCCACTGTATGTCTTTGGCTCCTTTGTCGAATATCAGCTGGCTGTAGGCCTGTGGATTTATTTCTGGATCTTCTATTCTGTTCCATTGGTCTTCGGGTCTGTTTTTGTGCCAGTACCATGCTGTCTTTGTTATTATAGCTCTGTAGTAGAGTTTGAAGTTCGGCATGGATAGCCCTCCCATATTGTCTTTATCCCCTAGAATTGTTTTGGCTATTCTAGGTCTTTTGTTGTTCCATATGAATTTTTGGACTGTTTTCTGTATTTCAGTGATGTACGTCATTGGGATTTTAATAGGAATTGCGTTGAATTTGTATATTAGTTTTGGAAGTATTACCATCTTTACTATATTAAGTCGGCCTATCCAGGAGCATGGGAGGTCTTTCCATTTCCTGGTGTCTTCTGCAATTTCTTTCTTTAACTTTTTATAGTTCTCATTAAATAGTTCTTTTACATCTTTGGTTAGGTTAATTCCTAAATATTTTATTTTTCGGGAGGTTATTGTGAATGGGGTTGCTCCCTTTATTTCCCTCTCTTCCTGTACATTATCAGTGTATAGGAAGGCAACTGATTTTTGTGGGTTTATTTTGTATCCTGCTATTTTGCCAAAGTGATTTATGATTTCTAAGAGTTTGGGGATGGAGTTTTTGGGATCGTGGAGGTATAGTATCATGTCGTCTGCAAAAAGGGATAGTTTAACTTCTTCTTTTCCTATGCGGATCCCTTTAATGTCTTTTTCTTGCCTTATTGCCCTGGCTAAGGGTTCTAGGACTATATTGAAGAGGAGTGGAGACAGTGGGCATCCTTGCCTTGTTCCTGATTTTAGGAGAATTGGTTGTAGCTTTTCCCCATTAAGTATAATATTGGCTATTGGTCTGTCATAAATGGCTTTTATTGTTTTTAGAAATGTTCCTTCTATTCCTATTTTCTCCAGAGCTTTTAGCATGAATGAATGTTGAATTTTGTCAAAGGCCTTTTCTGCATCTGTAGCGATAATCATGTGATTCTTGACCTTGGCTCTGTTGATATGTTGGATTACATTTATTGACTTACGTATGTTAAACCATCCCTGTGTCTCTGGGATGAAGCCTACCTGGTCATAGTGAATTATTTTTTTTATGTGTTTCTGGATTCTGTTAGCTAGAATCTTGTTAAGGATCTTTGCATCTGTGTTCATCAAGGAGATTGGCCTGTAATTCTCCTTTTTGGTTGGGTCTTTGCCTGGTTTGGGGATGAGTGTGATATTGGCTTCGTAGAATGAGTTTGGGATAGCTCCTTCCTTCTCTGTTTCTCTGAAGAGCTTGAGGAGTATGGGTATTAGTTCTTGTTTAAAGGTCTTATAGAATTCTGCTGTGAATCCATCTGGTCCTGGGCTTTTTTTTGTTGGAAGACTTTTGATAGCTTCCTGTATCTCATTATAGGATATTGGCTTATTTAATTGGTTAACTTCTTCTTTGCTCAGTTTGGGCAACTTGTATTTCTCTAAAAATGCATCCATTTCTGCCCGATTTTCTTCCTTTAGAGAGTATAGCTTTTGAAAGTAGTCTGTTAGAATTGTTTGGATATCTTGGGTACGTGTGGTGATGTTTCCCGTGGCATCCCTAATCCTATTAATATGGGTTTCCTCTCTTCTTTTTTTAATTAATCTAGCCAATGGGCCACCAATTTTGTTTATTTTTTCAAAGAACCAGCTTTTTGTTTGGTTTATTTTGGTTATGGTTTTCTGATTTTCTAATTGGTTAATCTCTGCTTTTAATTTGGTTATCTGGCTTCTTCTAGTAGCTTTAGGTTCCATTTTTTCCTGTTTTTCTAGCTGTTTTAATTGCAACATGAGATTATTTACTTGGTCTGTCTCCATTCTCTTGATGTGGGCACTGAGGGCAATAAATTTGCCCCTCAGGACTGCTTTTGCTGTGTCCCACAAGTTTCTTTGTGAGGTGTTTTCATTTTCATTGAGTTGTAGGAAATGCTTTATTTCTTCTCTGATCTCTTCTGTTATCCAGGCATTGTTAAGGAGTGTGCTGTTCAATTTCCATGTATTGGAGAAATTTCTGCGGTATGCTTTGTTATTGAGAGCTAGCTTGATTCCACTGTGGTCAGATAGGATACAGGGGATTATGTCGATCCCTTTGTATTTGCCTAAGTTCCTTGCATGAACTATGATATGGTCTATTTTGGAGAAAGTTCCATGAGCTGCTGAGAAGAATGTGTACTGTGTTGTTTTAGGGTGAAATACTCGGTAGATGTCAGTTAATTCCGCTTGCAGTATGGCCTCTCTTAATTCGGTAGCTTCTTTGCCAATCCTCTGGTTGGTAGACCTGTCCTTTGGTGAGAGTGGTGTGTTAAAGTCTCCTAGTATTATCGTATTGGGATCTATTTTATTCTGTAAGTTTGAGAGCATTTGTTTGACATATCTGGGTGCACCAATATTTGGGGCATATAAGTTGATGATGGTTATATCCTCCTCTTGGATTGTTCCCTTTATTAATATGTAGTGTCCGTCCTTGTCTTTCTGTACTGATTTTAATGAAAAGTTTATTTTGTCAGATATCAGGATAGCTACACCTGCTTTCTTACTGGGGGCGTTTGATTGGTAAATCCTTTTCCACCCCTTCACTCTGAGTTTGTTTGTATGTTTGGCTGAGAGGTGGGTCTCCTGAAGGCAACAGATGGATGGGTCTTGTTTTCTTATCCAGTCCTCAGTTCGTTTTCTTTTAATTGGCGAATTCAGCCCATTTATATTAAGAGAAAGTATAGAGAGATGCATTGTTGTCCCTGCCATTCCGTTTTCCTAAGTTTTTCTTTTTTCCTTTCCTCCTGTGTTTGCTCAGTTAGACTTTGAGTAATGCCTGTTTGGGGCAGGCCCCAGTTCCTGGCTGCTTTCTTCAGGTTGTGTCCCCCCTCTTAGAATTCTTTGTAATGCTGGCTTAATGTTTATGTATTCATTTAGTTTTTCTTTGCTATTAAAAGTTTTCAGTTCTCCATCAAATGTGAATGCTAGCTTTGCCGGGTAGATCAGTCTGGGTTGGCAGTTATTGGCTCTCAGGGCTCGTATGGTGCTTTCCCAGGCTTTTCTTGCATTCATTGTTTGTGTGGAGAGATCTGCAGTAATTCTTATTTTTTTCCCATTGTAGTATAGCTCCTTCTTCATTTTTGCTGCATGCAGGATTGTTTCCTTATTATTCAGATCTATCATTTTTACTATAATGTGTCTAGAAGTGTTTCTCCTGGGGTCTTGCTTGTTGGGTGTTCGATAAGCTTTTGTGATGTAGTTAAGATGGTCGTTTTTGAGGTGGGGAAAATTTTCATTGATTATCTTGTTAAATAGGTGTTGCATTCCCTTGCTCTGGAATTCCTCACCTTCGTCCACTCCAATTATGCGAAGGTTAAATTTTTTAGCATTATCTGCTTGCTCTTGAATATCCCTTTGGTTTAATTTGAGTAATTTTTCCATATCTGTCACTTTTTGGTCCAGTTGGTGTATTCTGTCTTCTGTATCTGACACTCGACCTTCCATTTCATTCACTCTGTTGACAGTGGCTTCTATTGTGGTTTGCATGGAGGAAATGGATCCCTTTATGGATTCAATGTTGGTTCTCAGAGTACTGATCTCACCTCTCAATGAGGTATGCATTACCTCTAATTTGGCGTTTATCTCACTTCTTATTGAGGTTTGTGCAGCTTCTATTTTTGCATGCATCTCTTGTTTGATACCCTGTATCTCTTTGGATAGTTCATCCTTGTGCTCTTTCAATTTCTGATAAATTTCTCGCTTTATTTCTTGAGTCATTGCCTCCAGCAACCCTTGGAAGTAGCCTTTGTCTTCCATTCCTGCTTTGCTCCCACTGGGGCTCTCCCCTGTGTGGCTGCTGGCTTTTGAGGTGAGCTTGCTGTCCTGGGTGGTAGTAAACCTTGTGATTTTTCTCTGTGATTTTCGCATGGAGGTTCAGGAGACTGCTCTTCAATTTTGTTTTGGTGTGTCTGTCTTTGCTTGGTTGCTGATTCTGTATTGGTAGAGAGAGTCTGTGCCTGATCTGGGTTCTGTTGGGAGCCTATTTCCAGCTGCTATTCTGACTTACTTAGGATTCTCAGCTCTCTGCTGTAGATTGCTGACAGTTCCCGCCTTTGGAAGGGTTGAGCAGCCTAGACTGCTTGTGTTTGCTCCTACGGGTGCTCTTGTGAAGAACAGATGCTCTGGATGCACTCTCCCAAATGCTGGAGTCTGCTATGGGCTCCTGATGTGTTTTTGTTTATTTGTTTTGGGCTGGTTGTGGGCTTGAACTCTAGGTTTGGGTGCTGTCCCTCAGCTTTTCAGCTCAAGGCTGGCACCCTACCGTTTGAGCCACAGCACCACTTCTGACCCTTTTTGCTTTTGTGATGCTGAGGAATCAGATGCAGGGCCTCATACATCCAAGACTATCACTCTATTGCTGAGCCGCCTTAACAGTCTGAGCTCCTGCTTACTATCAGGTGCTGGCAGCCTGTGTTGCCCAATTCCCAGTCTAGGGTATATGGGTGGAGTTTTGGTGGGGTTTGGGCTTCTCTTGTCCTGGGCCTCCAGGTCTTTTGTTGTCACAGGCGTGCTTCCCGGGGGAGTGTTGTTTCCTGGTTTTCTCCCCTCTGTTGAGGCGTATGCTCAGCTTTTTACTTCAATTGGGAGGAGTTGGTTGTGTTGTTCAGGCGCCGGATCCCCGGGCTTGGTTCCGGCCCCAGCCTGGAGCGCGCTTGTTAGGCCTGTGCTGATGTGTATACCCCCTAGGTTATACAGCCTGGGGGACACAGTTCAAATTTCTTCTACTGTTGGTAGTCTTGACCCAGGGGCGCTGTTCCTGGCTTGGGCATTTAAGCTCCCTTCCAGGGGTGCTCTTGCTCTAGCCTGGCCAGCTGAGTGTGCTCCACGGGCTGGTGGAGCTCTCAAACAGTTCCCAGTTTTAGTGGGTCCTGTGGTCCGGGTGCTGGGGTAGGGAGTCTAGGTCAGGGTCTGGGGATTCCCTCCAGCTCTGGTCTCCCTTGAGGGATACACTTCCCCTGTGGGGTACTCACCCTGGAGCTGGTTGTTTCTGTGTGGTGTAGGTCGTCAGTTGTTGTTGCAATCCGGGCTGGGTTGGGCGGTGGTGGCTCTGTGTGATTCTTTTCTGTCTCTGCCTCTGTCGAAGCTGTTGGGTCGAGAGTGTCCACGCTCAGGCAGCTTCTTCTCGGTACCTCTGGGGCCCAAGTGACCCCGCCGGGTTGTTGCGATCGTGATCGGGCGGGCGGGTGGTCTGCAGACAGGACCCTTTGTCGCGCCGAGCCGCTTTGGCGGGATGGAACCTCTCTGCTCGGGTGGAGAGTGCTGGATCGTTGCGATCGCGATCAGGCGGGCCGGGTGGTCTGCTGCAGGTCCTTTTGTCACTCTGCTGATGCCGAGCGGCTTTGGCGGGATGGAGCCTCTCTGCTCGGGTGGAGAGTGAGGGGTGGGGGTGGGATCCTCGTGGAGACTCCCGGCTGGTAGGTTTCTCTGTTCCTGGCGATCTGCTGTTCTGCAAACCAGTACCTGATGTTCTGAAAGTGGCCCCCTGTGTCTCCGCTGTTTCTCTGGGGCTCCCCCAGCCCCCGCCGGGCCGGCTGGCCGGCGGCTTGGCGCGCTGCCGCGCGGCCAGTAAAGGTTGGGGGAGGGGTCTTCGCTTTTCTCTGTTTTGAAATTCTTTTCCTCTTTCTTTTTTGTTATTCTCCACCTCTGGTTTTTCTCTGAGTGTTCGTCTTTTTGTTGTTGTCGGTCTCTTGGGGAGATTAAGCGTTGGAACTCGAACTCTCTTTTTGGTTGGAGAGAGCTGTGGCGTTTCCCTACTGCCCCGTCGCCATCTTGGTCCCCCCTCCCATTTTTTTTAAGATAGAAAACTGTGATTCAAAAATCTAAAGTGACTCACTATGATCACTTGGTAAGTCAAAAAGTTAAAAATAACCCATTTCTTTGGACTCTATCATTTTCTACCTGGTACATGTCTAACAGCAGAGAAGTTTGAAAAGATCATTCAAAAGGACTTAAAATTGGTCATTGCAGAGAAGATTCCCAGTGAACAAGGTGAATTACCCACTCTCTTTCAATTATGGAGAGTACCTACAAGAGCACAGCTTCCCCTGGCTGAAGCTGACTGTGACCCCATCCAGGCCCAGCCTTACAATCTGAGAGACCAACACGGCAACGTATGTGCTGCCTTAAAATGCATCAAAAGTTTTAGGACAGCAACAGCAAAGTATTTGACAAAGTATAAGGCCCTTTCTAAGCTTGGACTCTAGATGGCTATAGAGTTTTCATATTCAGTGTGAGAGCTCAAAAGAATTCTTCTCAGGTACTACTGTGGTAGGCAAGTGACCACATAGTGTTTGACATCACTCTTCCGAAGTTTCCAAGAGAGAATTGCAAAGTTTAGGGAAAGTTTCCATTCCCCTAAATGTATAACAGAGAAAAAATAAGCAACAAGACAAAAAAGAAATGATGTTCTGATGAAAAGAATCAGAAAGGATGTGTATACACACAGATAAAAGTGACAAAAGTTTGTAAACATTTGGGTAAATGCCCAAAAGTGGGATTGCTGGGTCATAGGGGAGATCTATGTGAAGTCTTTTGAGGAACCTCCATACTGCTTTCCAAAGTGGTTGAACAAGTTTACATTCCCACCAACAATGAAGTAAGGTTCCCTTCTGTCCACATCCCCTCCAGCATCTGTTGTTCTTAGAGTTCTTGATTTTTGCCATTCTAACTCAAGTGAGGTGGTATCTCAATGTTGTTTTGATTTGCATTTCTTTTATGGCTAGGGATGTTGAGCATTTCTTCATGTGTCTATTGGCCATCCTTCTTTCTTCTTCAGAGAAGTTTCTCTTTAAGTCTTTCGCCCACTTGTTTATTGGGCAGTTGTTTCTTTGAGGATTTGTTGTTGGGGGATTTAATTTTTTGAGTTCCAAGTATATTTTAGATATGAGACCCTTGTCTGTTGTATGGCTAGTGAAGATCTTCTCCCAATCCGTGGGCTTTCTATTGATCTTGCTAGCTATGTCCTTTGCCATAAAGCTACCAGCACAACTATGTTTATTGCAGCATTATTTACCATAGCTAAGATATGGAACCAACCCAGATGCCCCTCAGTAGATGAATGGATCAAGAAAATGTGGTATATATACACAATGGAATTCTATGCCTCCATCAGAAAGAATGACATTGCCCCATTTGTTAGGAAATGGAATGACTTGGAAAAAATTATATTAAGCGAAGTAAGCCAGGCCCAAAGAAACATAGGCCCCATGGTTTCCCTTATTTGCAATATCTAGTATATGTATGAGTCAAGCGGAAAAGGTCAGATAATGTGATGTTAGGAAAATGAACCCTTAGATATGTATTTTAATGTTTTTTTCTTTCATGCATGTGTTTCTAACACATTTATAAGATTATTTCTTTGTTGCTTTGTATGTCCCTCCCCCACAGTATAACCCCTGCTTTCACTATATTTGATGTCAGTATAACTTGTGGAGGAGATGGGGAAAAACAAGTCGTTTAAGGATACAGGTGGACCTGTTGCAACAATGAGAAGTACAAGTTGTCATGTCCAAAACGAGCTTTACAACATCAGTGATGGGGGGGGAGAGGATTGGGACTTGGGGGGGGGGGCGAGGCTGGGAAGGGATGTGAAGGGTAAACAAAGGAGGAGGCTGCAATGCTTGGTAAGAAATGTACGCATTATCCTGCCCATGTAATTGTAACCCCTCTGTACAGTATGTTCACAAATAAAATAAAATAAATAAATTTTAAAAAAAGATCAAAAGTTGATCAAATATGGACCAGATATATGCAAGGTACTCTGAGTATTTGCCAAAAGGACTGATAATAGGAGAGCTGTTGCTACATTTTACTTCTAGCCCTTAATCCCAACTGGCACTATAATACCAAAGTATGAAAAGACATAGATTATCGAAGTACATATTGGTTAATCCAAGTATGAATTATTCTCAGGCTCTGGGAGCCTTGAGGGTTACTATCATAGGAAGAAGGAATGTCTTACCAAAGGTTTGGTTAACTTTTCCAATGAATTTTTTCTCAAGCACCTGTCATCCGGTGTCAACTACAGAATTGTTCACAGCCTACTTATTGCTCTCATCATAAATTCTGTAGTGTTGCTGAAGTTGCCAAAAGAAAACATGGCATGGCTAGGCTTGGTCTCTTTCTGTTTCTATTATCTGTCATGTGATGTAGTACATCCTCAAGAATCAATATAAACTACAAAAAATTAATTAAAAATTACCTGGGAGCTGGGTATGAGACACTAAGTTAGAGGAATAACAATAAAATAGTAGGCTGAGTATCATTTAACATTTCAGGCCTAAGCATTAGGCTGGTCTGAATTTGTGATTTCACTGTTAAAAATTGAAATCTCACTCTACAATTTAACTTAACTAACTTTATGGTATCTAATTTTTTAAATTATTTTATTAGTGTGTATAAATTATATAAAGTGAGGGGGGTTCATTGTGATATTCACACACATACATATATATTTATACATGATATATTGATCATATTCACTCCCTCTGTTACTCTTATTCCCACTTCCCTAACCCCTTTTATTTTAACTTGTGTGGAACTATTTTTCTTATTGTTTTTGTGTAATTGATATACAGAGGGTTTATACTTATATGAATTAGGTACAATCAGCACATTTCTTTTTTTTTTTTTTTTGATTGGTGGTGCGCCTTGAACTCTGGGTCTGGGCGCTGTCCCTCAGCTCTTCAGCTCAAGGTGAGCACTCTACCACTTGAGCTACAGCGCCACTTCCAGTTTTCTGGTGGTTTATTGGAGATAAGAGTTTCACGGACTTTCCTGCCTGGGCTGGCTTTGAACCATGATCCTCAGATCTCAGCCTCCTGAGTAGCTAGGATTACAGGTGTGAGCCACCAGTGCCTGGCTAAAGCACATTTCTTTTTGAACCATTTTTCTCCTTCTGTCGCTCTCTCCCAATATTTCCCTCCCATCCCCACCTATAAGACAACCAGTTCATTTTCCACATAGTGTCTGGTGAGTATCACTGTTGCATTTGTTCATCCTTGTTCCACCCTTTATGTGTCTTCCCTTACTCTCCCCCCCCAAATACAAAGTAACAAGCAATACAAAAGGAAAAGAGAACAGAAACAAGAACACTGGCAATTAAAGAGTGTCTCTTGTTTCCTTGTTTTGCAGCTTATTTCATAGAATGTTATTATATATGATCATGTGTCTATAGCTATTGAACCTTTGTGTACTACTCCTATGTTTGGCCTCCTTTGGCCTCTGTATCAATTACTAGTCTCCTATATAATTTATCATGCACCGGCTTTATTTGTTTGGGTAATTCAGTGTGTTTGTTTATAGATTTATAGGCACATTCTAATTACCACAAATAAGAGAAACCATGCAGCCTATGTTTCTTTAGCTCTGCCTGTCAAAATTTTAAAGTGATTGTCATCATGATGGGTTTTTTCCTTTTTCTTTGTATTATTATTATTATTATTATTATTATTATTATTATTATTGTTATCTAGTTGTACAAAGGGGTTACAAGTCCATAAATCAGGTTATGAGTACAATGCTTCTTGGTCAATACATGAATTTTTTGTCTTATCTGAATGTAATGTCATTGTATCACATTCTATTTCCCCCTGCCACTTCCCACTGGTTTTCTCCAATCAGTGCCCACTTTGTATTTATTTTTTTCCACTTTGTATTTATGTCTTATTTTTGCATACATTTATTAATTAGATTCTTGGTGTTTTCAAAGTTTAATTTATTTCAAGTTTAATTTATTTCAAAAATATTTTGGATATTAGACCATTATCTCATGTGTAGCTGTCAAAAAAAATTCATTCTGTAGTATGACATCTTAGCTTGTTATGACTTTTGCCATGTGGAACCGTTTTAACTTGATGTAGTCCCATTTATCAACTCTTTCCTTGATTTGCTGTGCTTCTGGATCTTTACCCAGAAGGTTTCCACCTGTGCCCAGAAGTTCTAATGTTTCCCCTACTCTTCTCTGTAATAGTTTCATGGTTTCACGTCTTACATTAAGGTCTTTGATCCATTTTGAATTGATGCTCCTGCAAGGTGATATATGAGGATCTAGTTTCAGTTTTCTACATGTGGATATCAAGCTTTGCCAGCACTATTTGTTGGAGAGGCTGTCTTTCTTTCTTTGTTTTATGGTTCCCTTTTCTAATATTAAATGGCTGTATGTTTGTGGGTTTATTTCTAGGTTATTTATTCTGTTCCATTGGTCAAAGTTCAGCAAAACAAAACACCAGGAAGCACATCCTCAAAAGAGATGGGTGGGATTAAGGGAAAGGGGTATACAAAGGAAGAAGGGCGGGGAAGGGGAAAAATGCAGACACGAATCCAATGTATATCCTCCAAAATTAGGAAGAGTGAGGGAAAGGGCGGTAGTGGAAGGGATGGGTGAGAATGTTGAAAGGGGTGACATTGATCAAGATATATTGCATTCATAAACCGCTGTATTAAATGTAAACTCCTTTATAAAACTACTTAAAGATAATAATTTTTTAAATGAACATTAAAAGAAACTGGAGAAACCTGAAGTAAAATTACAGTATTTTCCCAGTCTGGATTATTTTGCTTAATATTGCCTTTATCATTAAGTTTCTTCTATGTAAAACAAAGATGGTTCTTATCCTACTGAGATGTTGTAAGGAATTAATGAGCTTATGAATGTAAATTGGTTAGCATGGTGCATGGTACTCAATAATCATACAGTAAATAAAGGCAATCACTACAATTTTTGGAAGAATTAAACAAGCATTAAAATTATTAGGGAGCAGATGTTAAAGACCATTTTATCTACTTGAGAAAAGTACGATGATTCTACAAATGCTGTTTAATGTATTGCATATACCACAGAACTGAGAAAAAGAAGGGAAGGAATAGGTTGAAATAGGGTGAAGATGTCAAAGAGATAACACAGATCAAGATGCACTGTGCACATAAACTGGTTTGTTAAATGGCAAAAATAAATATATAACCTAAAAATTAAGAAAAGTGAGGGAAGGGGTGACTTGGCTGAGATGGGTGAGAATGTTGAAAGGGGTGATATTGATCAAGAGACACTGTATTCATAAACTGCTTTGTAAAATGTATACTCCCTTGTACAACTACCTAAAGATAATAAAAATACTAAAAAAATGTTATGTTCTTAGGATGCTATAGCTCCAGCTTGTAACATATAAGGGCCTTTTAATAGTTTGTACAATTTCATGTATAGTTTGACAGCTTGAGGAGTCATAGCAAATTATGTCAAATAGCATTTTTATTTTTCACTGTTTCACACCTTCATTCACTTTTATGTAGTTTAGTTTTCTATTACAATATGTTCATTTAATCTACAAATTTCAATGGCAGTTATATAAACAGTTATAATGATAGCTATGTAAAAATAAAGTATATCTATGCAAAATAGTAAAGCATTGTATTGCCAGGAAAAAGAGCATGCATTTTAAAATTATTGTTATAGAATTGTTAATTGGCCATAAAAAAGTATTTTCAGTAGATTTAGATTTAAAGAAGAAAAGATATTCACTGGCACATAAGACATATTTTTACTCATACATAATTAAAAGAAAAAAATCAATATTCGCCTTGTTCTTATATTTCCTTAAAACATGAAACTAGAAGAGGTCAAACATCCCAAGTCACCAACAACTGACCTATTGATTGTAAATTTAAAAAATCATTTGATTTTTTTGCCTTTAAAATGTTGCGCATTGTTTCTGTAAATATCTAGTCCAAAATCAAGGGGTCCACTTAGCCCATTTCTTCTTCTTGAAATTTGTATCACAACTTCATGGTAACTTCCCTATCATCACTATTACCAACAACAACCCACAGGCAGAAGTCAATGGAATACTGCTTTTAAAAACTCTTTTGGTAAAGTGTATTTCTCTCCTTTCCCTTTTAAGAATTTTTAGTGGTACATTATAAATATGTTAGAAACAATAGCAAGAAAAAAAAGATATTTGTGTCCCTATCTTAGGGTTCATTTCACTTAACATCATCTTATATGGTCATATGTACATAGATTTTGGCCTTTTCTGCTTGTCCTACACATGTACTAGTTACTACAAATAAGGGAAACCATGGGACCTATGTTTCTTTGGGCCTGGCTTACTTCACTTAATATAATTTTCTCCAAGTCTTTCCATTTCCTAACAAATGGGGCGATGTCATTCTTTCTAATGGAGGCATAGAGTTCCACTGTGTATATATACCACATTTTCTTGATCCATTCATCTACTGAGGCGCAACTGGGTTGGTTCCATATCTTAGCTATGGTAAATAATGCTGCAATAAACATAGTTGTGGTGGTGGCCTTAGTATGGCTTTGTTTGTGAGCGTTTGGGTAAATGCCCAAAAGTGGGATTGCTGGGTCATAGGGGAGCTCTATGTGGAGTCTTTTGAGGAACTTCCATACTGCCTTCCAAAGTGGTTGAACAAATTTACACTCCCACCAGCAATGCAGTAGGGTTCCCTTCTGGTGATTTTTTGTTGGTTTGTATGTTCCTCTCCCATGGTATAATGCCTATTTTCACTGTATCTGATGTCAGTGCCCTGTACCTTGTATATACACTTCTCTAATTCGGGGAAGGGAAGGGAAAAAACAAAATGCTTAAATAAGGATACAGGTTGACCCATTGTAACAATGAGATGTACAAAACAATATGTTGAAAATGAACTTTACAATCTCGGTGGGGAGGGGGATATTTGTGGAGGTGGGAGGGAAAGGATGGTAGGGGGAAAACAAAGGAGGCAACAATGCTTAATAGGAAATGTACTCATTACCTTGTTCATGTAACTGTAACCCCTCCTTACAACATTTTTACAATAAAAAAACATACAAAAAAAGCATTTTTAGTGGTACCTGCGCAGCTATAGGATAAAGTACAAAGACTATACCTAATCCATCCTCTAAGGTCTTCCACAGTTGAAGTTCTTGTTAGAATATTATCTCACAGTGTCTTAAAAAACTAAACATCTGTTCTCTGTTTACCCAGCCTGACATAGTTTGCCTTCTCTTCTTCCTAGCTATTCTTTAAAGGAGCATCTTCATACTGGTATCCTACAGACAAATTTTCCCTTTTCTTTCAAGGTCCTTAAGATCTGTGCTTTCACTATGCCTTCTACAAACCTACAGTATTTGAAATTCTTGGCACTTGCTGTTTGGTGCTTAACCTAGATTTTCACCTTGATGTAGATATCTCCTCTTTTCCTAGTCTGCTAAGAAGCAGGCATTTATGTCCAGTATTCAACTATGTGCTTTGTTGTTCTCCAATCATTTTATTTATCACATGTGTACCATATTCTCCACAACAATCTAAACTCTCCTAAGGTAAGATTCTATTTTCTTTCCTTTTCCTCATCTTCAATAGTATCAATCCAGAATTTCAGGTAAGACTCCTTGCCTAAATAATCACAAGTCATCATAAGAGAGGCTAGACCCTGAGACCCATGAGAATATTAACCAACTCCTATGTTCATTTTCACCAATCATGTACTAATCAGCTTGGCACAAAGACAATTATTCATAAAAATTGTAATATTTTGCCTGGTGTGTATGTGAGTGCCAATCATGGTAGGGTGAATATTTTCAGAAGGTAAGATGAGGTATTTACAATAAAATGAAACTTAGCCAGAAGTTCATTTAATCAAGTTGAACATTGCAGAGCAAGTGCAGGTGGAGGTGAGTCTGGAAAGTCAGTGCATTTGCTGACATGAAGTCGTAGCAAGGAACACAACTCTGCAATTGGATTAGATGGCTGGAGTGCTCTGGCTAATGAAAGGAGAGACCATGGCAAGTGTGGGAAAGCAGTGATGTAGTACAAATAGGCAATCAACTGCTCAGAAAGACAGAGTGTAACAGGAAGAGAAAAGGAAAAAGGAAGACATAAACATCAGCTATGACACAGTGACATTCAAAAGGCAAGTGGGGTTTGTGAAAGATGTCTGCCTTGGACCATCTATGAAAACCCGTAAAGATCAGACCAAAAGGAGTCTTATTTCATTGGCATAGGATGGTTCACAGGGTCCTCAGTAGCAGCAAAAGCTATTTACCTATTCCTTGTTTTCTAAGCTCACCACTGAGTGTGTATGAACCGGTAAAGATACCTTGAATTGACTTCTGATCAGGCTTACTTCTTGCTGTTCTCTAATTTCTCTAAGTACTAAAATGAGTAAGAATCTGGAAATATTCTTTTTTTTTTCAGTCGTGGGGCTTGAACTCTGGTCCTGAGCACTGTCCCTCAGCTCCTCAGCGCAAGGCTAGCACTCTATCACTTGAGCCACAGCACCACTTCCGGTTTTCTGGTGGTTTTTTGGAGATAAGAGTTTCATGGACTTTCCTGCCTGGGATGGGTTTGAACCATGATCCTCGATCTCAGCCTCCTGAGTAGCTAGGATTACAGGTGTGAGCCACCAGCACCAGGCTCTAGAAATATTCTTGACTAATTGAGCTCCACCAAAACTTCCGATCACCCAAAGTGTACCTTTCTCAGTTTGATCAATGGACATTGAGCGCTCAGTAGTTATTTCTTCCTTCAGACTATCCTTTTCTCTTGTGACTGTTTTCATCACCCTGTTGACAAGGTCCCTGAGTCACTTGCCATCTAAATGCGCACACCAGCTGCGTGGGAGGAAATCTCTAGAGGTGCTGAGGGAAGACAGCCTGAAATGAAATATTTGCTACAGCATTTTCAACAGGGCTCCCTGAGAGGTGGTTGGGGGGATGTGCATATCAGGGAGAGAGAGCAAGGAAGAAAAATGGAACTCAGATTTATTGAACCCTTTTCTGCTATGTGGCAGACACAGTGCTAAATACATATATCTTTTCATTTGATCTCCACAAAGCTGCTTTTAAGGCAACTGTGATTATTAGCTAACACTTTGCATTTATTTCTTCAGCTGTTAAATCAACATGTATTATGGTATGCTTTTGTCTGAGATATGCAAACTGAACACAAGACATGGGAAGACTACTGAGAAACCCAGAGTTGGTGTTCTATCATATTTCCTCCATTTTCTGCTGAAATCAAAGTACCAAAGTATTTCATGGATGATAGAAAGTTTTGTTTTGTAACTCCTAAAAAATGATAATGTAAACTGCAGTGGGATAGGCAAGAGAAATCAAATAATTATAGGAGAGGGCATTTCTAAATACACTAATTAAAGGCCAAAATGATTCAGATTTGGAGGACTCACTACTTCATTAAATAATCTGATAGGTAGGTCCACTAAACGTAGGGAAGATGTATATGAGTTCCAGTGTACCATGATGCTTTACCAGAGTGTATGATCTTAAACCTATTGCTGTGATAAGCTTACCTGTCTTCCTTAAAGGAAGTTCATCTAGTCCCTACTAGAGAATTGATTTGATTTCTGAAGATCTACTTTAGGCTGTTTTTCTATCCTGTCACTTACTTTACATTGATGTGGATACAATCAAGGAATTCAGTAACAAAATAATTGCTTTTCTTCCTTCCTCTTCTTTTGGAGATCTAGGAGCAACTATTGATATTCAAAAATCCCAGACTGTAGTTTAAACGAGAGGGCCTTATATACTTAGACATCAGAAATTTGCAACTGTTGCTCAGAACTCTGCTCTTCTCTTCTTGAGGTTCCATGACATTGAAGTTGATCTTAGATTTAGCCACAGTGCCTTAGTCCCAGTCAAGCGTTTAAACACTGTAGGCTGAGTGAAATAAAGCTGGCTATCTACTTTGCAGCTACTGCTTGGCCATAGCCAGTCACTGTGATATTGGTATGCAGATTTGGTGGAAGGTATATGTTGCAGTGCCTCTCCTCCCCTCCAAGATCAATTAGACTCAAGGATCTGTGGGAGTAAGGAAACGATTCAGAGCTGAATCCAGCTACCAAGATACAAAAGGCAGCAGTGCCAGAAAAAAGAGAACTCTGGGTTAAGGAAGAGATTAACCTCAGAAGCTACAAGAAGAGGTTACTGAATGAGTAAGACAACAGGAGCTACTTTTAAATTCTTGAACCCTTTGATCGAGAGGAATAAACCAGGAACAAGAGTAGACATATTAGCAGGAGATCCTTGAGCAAAATCAAGAAAGAAAGACAGATAGCATGGATACACTACAACCCCTGAATGGTTCAGGGAACCAGAGAGGATCCATAGTTCTGAAAGACCCTGAAAAGGAGTAGGGACTGCATCAGGCTTGGAAAAATACCAAGTAATGTTTAATATTTGCACAGAAGTCAGATATTATGCTGTTAAACATATTCTTTCTTTCTATTCTACTGACAACCTACAAGTTCTTATTTTGTTGACTTTGTAGATTACAAAAATGAATTCAGAAACATGAAATCACTTTCCCAGAGCACACAGTTTATGACTGGCTTCTATAGACTGAAGGTGTGTTTTTCCCAAAATTCAGCCTAACAACCAAGGTGGTGGTATTAGGAAGGGAAAGATTTTGTGATATGATTGATCATTAGGAAGAGATCCTTACAAACTGGGATAGTACCCTTATTAAAGGACCTGGAAGAAATGCTTTGCTACCTCTACTATGTGAGGGCCTCGCAAGGAACTTGTTTTTTTATAGTAACCTGGAAGTGGCTCCCCCCATCAGATATCTAATCTGTCAGGGCTTTGATCTTGCATTTTCTACTTTTCAGAACTATGAGCAACAATTTTGTTGTGTATAAGCTACCTAGCCTGTGACATTTTGTTATAGCAGCTTAAAAGTTGTAAGGCAGTGTCAGCATTCAGCCTGAACCTCAAGTATTTCTCATTTTATATTTCTTTTCCCTAAATCAGTTGCCTTTAAGGAAAGAAAGCTAAAAACGCTGGTGTGTGTGTGCGCGCGCACACACACACACACACACACACACACCTCTCTTTCCAGAGTGCTATAGTCATCAGTGATAGAACAAAAAGCAAATAGGAAAATTTAAGAGAAAGGTGAAATAATTAAGGTAGGGTAGCTGTAGGATGCTGGGAAAATTTAGGCCGCTAAGCATCCTCTGTCTCCCTAATGGTTTCAGAGTCACAGGAACAAGCAGGCAGAGGCCACAGGAGTTTTCACTTAATAATGGAGAATCGGGAACAAGGTTCTGATAAGCATTTTCCTCGCCATTTTCACAAGGTTCCTGCTACAGGAAGAGTCTTTCACATCTCAGATGCTGGCCTAATGACAGTATGTACCAAAATGCAGCAAAAGGTTCTCAAATCAATAGTGCTTTCTGGCACACACCTCCTTGGTAAGCACTTTTGCAAGGTGGACATAAAAATAAATATGCAATGTAATATTTAAGAGTAACCTTTAGCTTTTAAGCTGATTTCCTATCAAGCTGTTCTCTTCACAATAGAAGCTCACTAATTTACATTCACATAAAATCTCAACAAGCAGGTACATCATACAGAACACTCTATACAGGTTGCCAAGGGGAGAGGGATAGGTGGGGAAGAGTCGAAACTTCTTGACTCAGGAGACACACCATAAAGAACTTTAGGCTCCAACGTTTCACTGTCCTAATAAAAAGCAGCAAATCAAAAACGTCAGTTTTCTTTATGTTGTTACTGTGTTTCTCTGCTTGCCCATGACTTCATCTGCTCCAGACCTTTCAGTTCTTCTCAGGAATTCGCTGAACTTAAAAAGCTACAAATAAGTATAGCTCAGGGAGCTGGTATCAGAAAATGAAAACTCTTTCTGTGCCTTTTGGTAATCAGTCCTTCATGTGGAATATTATCTGACCAAACAGGCTTTCTCATTTTCTCAGTCTTTCCCAAGCAAGAAGGAAATTCTTCACTTGCTTAATTATCACCTTCTAGCCCTGTGTCCAGAAATCTTCCCAGATTTGTGATACAGCACATTAAAAAATGATATGACATTTTCTTATAGTTAAGGCAGAGATGGCAAGTTTTGAATGCACCCTTAACCTTTCAGCTGCTTTAATGAGCAGAGAAGGACACTTGAAACAGCTCTCTAATCCCTGGACACTTCTGCCCATAAACACAAAGACTCAAAACAAAATAATCAACTGTGCAATGGTGAGAAAGATCAGTTTGACTTTTTCTTGTCATTACCAATCGTCCATGGTTTGCTAGCCTCCCTTGTATAATACAACTTCCAGATACAATGCCTGCATGCCTGCATATTTTATATAAATACACATACACACAAACACAAACATCAAAAGGAACTTTCTATCTCACCATGGCAAAAAGTATGAGTTCTAAGCATCTGTCTCAGCTAAGGTAGTCTGTGCAATAATAACTATCATAGACTATGACATGTATTTATTGAACATATACTATGGGCCAAGCAACTGCCAAAATGTTTTCTTAACATTGAATTTGATAAGCATGTTTCATTTACCACTATTTCATATACGGGAAATTAAGACTCAAAGAGGCTACATAATTTGCTCAAGTATACACTGCTAATAAGTGGGAGATTTTCCTAACCTACTGAATACATTCCTTAGCCAGTGATTTCACTGCCTACAAAAAATATATGGTATAAAGGGGAAAGGGATAGCCAAATGAAGAGGAGGGGAGAATGCAGGGAAAAATTCAATGTATATCCCACAAAATTAAGAGTGAGGGCTTCCGTGGCCCATATCTGTAATCTTAGCTATGCAGGAGACTGAGATCTGAGGATCACTGTTGGAAACTGTCCCAGGGAAGAAAAGTCCCTGTGAGATTCTTTTCTCCAATTAACCACTCAAAATCTGAAAGGGTTGATATGGCTCAAGTGGTAGAGCACTAGCCTTCAGCACAGAGATGCTCACGGATAGTGTTCAGGCCCTGAGTTCAAGCCCCACAACTGACAAAAAAACAGAAGGAGAGGGGAGGGATGGGTGAGAATGTTGAAAGGGATGGCATTGATCAAGATGCATATTATCAATAAACAGCTTTGTTAAATGGAAACTCCTTTGTACAACTACTTAAAGGTAATAGAGTGAATTATATATATATATATATATATATATATATATATATATATATATATATCAATTCCGTTTAATACTTAGAGAATTACTCTAGCCTGTATTAGCCCTAATTTTTGGTGGTATATTGGATGGAATTAATGCAACTGAAAGTCTAATGAAGTGATCATCGAATACTGTAATAGAACAGATGCCTTGCAAACCACTACACATTAGAATGTCTTCAAGGGCAGATGTCAACAAAATTCAATATGGTACAATTATAAGCCTTTATAATACTGCCCTGGGTGTTGCATAAATTACATTTGTACTTACACTGACATTACATAAAGAAAGTTGAGCAAATTAATGGGCAAAACTAAATATTTTCTAGCAAGTTCTTCTTACAATAACCAACAATACAGAAGAAAAGAAAGTAATCACCAGACCCGATTAGGATACAAAATGGAGCTTTTTCAGAGCAGAGGCAGCATGAATTTGCATAGGAGCTAACCAGATGGTAGGAAGAAAGGCATTGCTTGACTCAGTGGTGTCTCAGGAGAGACAAGGATACAGCTCTGCTAAAATACCTAAACTAATCCAGCTGTTAGACTTAGGCTCCCTGGCTGCAGCAGAGTATCTGGAATTGAAGCAAATATCGGTAACTAAGGACAAATGAACATGAAAAGTCACATATACATATGCTGACATAAGTTCTTTGCCCTAATGAGAAAAATGGTGGAGTTTCATGAAAGTGTTACTTGAGCACTGAAACTTTATGGCACTGATAAAGGAGAAAAGTCACAGTGAGGTGGTGAAATGTTGCTTTGTGCAGATCAGTACTCTTTAAATTTTAATTCACTTCCCAATCATCTGGGATCTTGTTAGAATATAGATTTTGATCCAGTTAGATGGGATGTGGTCTGAAATTATGCATTCCTAATAAGTTCCCCTGTCATACTGACTAGAAGTTTCCTGCATGCCTTCACAGGAATAAGCTAGCCAAGCTGCTAATTAGATAAGGGAACCGCTTATTTTGAAGGAATGCTATTATATGTTCGTGTTTAATGAACAACACCAACATTTTAAGAAAAAATTTTATAATGTAGGCAAATTAAAATTTTCTTCACAACAAAAAATGCCATTAAAATGGCTAAGGGTTGGGAGTACTTGCCTAAAAAGCACCAGAACCTACCTGAGTTAAAATCCCATTACTGCCTCACAAAAATGCCATTAAGAAAATGGCAAACCTGAGACTGGGAAGAAATATTTACAATAGATATTTCTGATCAAATATTTATACAAGCTGGGTGCTGTTAGCTCATACCTGTAATCCTAGCTGTTCAGGAGGCTGAGATCTGAGGTTTACAGCTGGAAGCCAGTATAGGTGGGAAAGTCTGAGATTATTATCTACTATGCTCAAATGATAGAGCACTAGTGGTAAGCCAAAAAAGCTTAGAGACAGTGCCCAGACCCTGAGTTCAAGCCCCATGATCAGCACACACAAAAAGGTATATCTAGGACATATAAAGGACTTTACGTTGCAATAAGTTTAAAGCAAATAACGCAATTAGAAACCAGCAAAAGACATGAAGAGATATTTGACATTAAAAAGATATACAGATGGCCAGTAAGCACTTGGAATGGTGTTCAACATGAATAAATAAAAGGCAAATGAAAATTAAAACCAATTTGAGATACTATCTAATACATGGGAGAGACTAAACCAAATAAACCATTTGGGGATACATGCAAATCATATGCAAGCCATAGTCTACTTACTAGTCCTGGCCCAGAGAATTCATACCCTTCTCAAAATGTAAAATACTGCCATTCAATCTGCAATAGTTTCAAAGACTTACCTTATTCCAGAAATAATTCTGAAATCCAAAGTTGAATTTTTTATCCAAGTTCCAAGGCAAACTTATTCCAAGTGTGATCCTGTAAAATCAAAGTAAGTTAGTTATTCTAACATTACATGGTGGAATAGTCCCAGAGTATACATTCCCATTCCAAGATGGAAGATTAGACAAGTAGCGAATCCCAAGTATGGCTGAAACCCAGTAGGGAAGATGTTAAAATTCCAGACCCCAATGCTAGAGCAGAGTTTGGGTTTCAAGGGACCCAAGCAGCCTGAATCCAATTACTCTGCGGGACTCAAACCATGCTTACAGCTCTCTTACACTCTTGTGAGTGCACGTTACATATGCTATATTTGCTTTATGCTATATTTGCTTTGTTGTGAGGTTTCAGTGATGGCGATTTTTCCATGGCTTCATTTGTCTTGCCCTAGTGGAGCTCTCTGTGGGAACTTTCACTGAGGCGGGCTTCTGCTAGCCTCTCAAGCTTTCCAACAAAATCTCAGTGGAAGGCTCTATGCCTTTAGGCTTCTGTATTCTACATAGTGTAGATTTATCATCAGGCAGACACCACAGCAGCAGGTTGAGTTCCATCAGAGGCCATTTGAGCCACAGCTAAGTGGCCAAGGATTGCTGTATCAGGATAACACAACAGGGTTCTGAGGTGGGTGTAGATGCTAAAGCCTTGAAAACTGCCATAAGGACATACTCAAACCATTCTGCCTTTCTAGATCTCTGAGCCTATCATAGGAGGGATAGATTTGAAGATCTCTGAAATATCTTTTAGGTCCTTCTCCTAATATCTTGACAATGCATTCTATGACCCTAATCTATTTAGGAATTAATTGCTTCTTCACTATGGGAATTAAATTTCATCATATGAGCTCATGGGGTATCCACTCAACCATATCCAAACCAAGGTAACACCTTACTAAGATCTGGCACAGGTCTAACAGAAAAAAAGCTTCACTGGACTGTTTTTAACATGCACTGTTCATTGACCCAGCCCAAGCCTGACAGGGAAGACAGTTCATGTGCAAACTATCATGGAGGACTTGTTAAATCTACACAGGGGATCTTGTAGACATTTGGAATTTAATTGAAAACCTTCTAGCAACATTAATGATTAGATGCCAAATAGGCAGAATGTCAAAGGCCAACTGTCTTGAAGGAGGCCTCCCTAATATATTTCAATTTCTATTTAGGTCTCTGAGAACAAGGATCTTTTAAATATTTGTCGTGAGTGTCAGTTCTCATCTCATTGGCATAGGATACCAGATTTTCCTCCTCAGAACAGTCGTTACTTGGTCTTATGCTAGAAAAGATCATTACTGTCATTAGGGCACATTATTATTGGTGAGGCCTAATTACTATCCAGCACAAGCGTGATTTTGCATGTCATTACTTATGTACCACTTAATTCTAGTGTAGGTTTCATTGATTCCCAGATTATTGTGGCCCCTATTCTCAGTCTGTAATTTGTTCCTTATGTGGCAGGGATGTTTGATGAACTCTAGCTTATCCAAGTTGCGCCCTTTCTAATTTTGATGAACTCTGAAGCATTACAAAGCCCAATCTCATTTTGTGTACTTGCAAATCACTTCTACGGATCCAATTTCTACCTAGTACAAACCCATGGGTCTAAATTTAATTTCCCACCAGCATTTAGTGTTGTGCACTTAACATATTAAGAACTTAATACAGATGTGCCAAGGAAATGAGGGAAATGATTTAAAATATACAGGCTGGACTGTATTGACACATTTAAATGGAAAAGGTAATAACACTTCATATCCATACTGACAAAATGTAACATGTAATGAAAGCTCTTAGTAGAATGTTCAGCCTGTATATCCTTATTAGGTAACAACCAAGTAGTTACCTGAATGACTCTTAGACACACTAGAGAACTAGGAGAAAGAACTATCTTCTGCTTTCCTGAGTATATTCTCTACTTCCTTGCTACTCAAAGGGTAGCCTAGAACCAAACCACACTGGCATCAAATGGAAGCTCTATCGATATGCAGAATCAAATATAATAAATCGAATTCTGTATTTTAACATTTAACATTTGACAGGTGATTCATATAAACACTGAAGTTTTTAGTCACATGCATTACTTGTGCAAAGGAATTTGATTATATTTAAATACATTCATATAATGTATTTTGATCAAATTTACCTCCCTTATATTACTTTTTTTTCAAATTACTATTTTAGGCCTTCTCTCCTTCCTTATTTTTAAGTTTTTAGTGTATTTCATTATGCATATATATATATATATATATATATATATATATAATGAACTTTGGTCATATTCACCCCATTATCTTCTATATTTTTCACCCTGCCATTTTTTCCCTCCTAATAGTCCCACTTTCTTAATACTATGTATATGTTTTTCTGAGATTGTCTGATTTTTTTCAACATGATTATGTCCAATTCCATCCATTTTCCTGAAAATGGCATAATTTACTTCACTTCAAAAAAATTTTAACAAGGGGAGAGGTGACACTGTACTCAATACACTTGCCTTATGTAATTGTAACCCCTCTGTACATCACCTTTATAATAAATTTTTAAAAAATTAAAAAGTAACCTTTTTATTATCCTTAAGTAGTCATATAAAGCATTTTTGGGGGGCCAGTCATGGGGCCTGAACTCTGGGCCTTAGCGCTGTCCCTCAGTTCTTCAGCTCAAAGCTAGCACTTACCACTTAAGCCACAGCACTACTTCCGGCTTTTTCTGCTTATGTGGTACTGAGGAATTGAACCCAGGACCTCATGCATGCAAGGCAAGCACTCTACCACTGAGCCACCTTCCCAGCACCAAAGCATTTATGAATACAATGCATCATTGTCATCCTCCTTCCATATTCCCCTTTCCTTATTTTCTTAACTTTGTGGTATGTACAATGAATTCTTGACTACATTTTCCCACTCCTTTTTCCCCTTCATTCATTTACCTCTTTCCCCTTGGCCCAAACCTCCTCACATGTACCAGTTTCCTGGTTGTGGTTTTGTTTGGCTTTGACCTAGTCTTTCTAAAAGATTATATTATTTGGAATCCCCTAGGAGTCTATCATACTTAATTCATTTGTAAGCATTGCACACCACCGAGTCTGTTTAGTTATAGATTTATAGGCACATTCTAGCTACCACCAATGGCAGAAACCATGCAACCTTTGTTTCCATGGGTCTGTCCTACTTCACTTCATTTCTTTACAAGTGGTACAATATCATTCTTTCTCAGATATGAGTAAAATTCCATTGTGCATATATAACCACATTTTCTTGATTCCTTTGTCCATTGAAGGCCATCTGAGATGATTCCATATTTTGGCTATGGTGAATAGTGCTGCAATGAACACGGTTCTGTTGGTGGCTTTGCTATAACTTTGTGTTTTACTGGATAAATGCCTAAGCATGGACCTGCTGGGTCATAAGATAGTTCTATGTTTAGGTTTTTGAGGAACCTTTATACTGCTTTCCAAAATGGTTGAACAAGTTTACAATCCCACCAACAGTGTATTAGAGTTCCCTACTGAATAATACTCCATTGTATGTATCATGTATTCTTTATCCTATTATTGGATATTGGCACCTATGCTGCTCCTTATCTTGGCTATTGTAAATAGTTCTGCTATAAACATAGACATGTAGATATGTCTATTATATATTCATTTGCATTTCTTCAGATATATGTCCAACAGTGGTTTAACAGGATCATATGGTAGTTCTGTGTTTAGCTTTTTGAGGAATATCTATACTGACATTCCAATAATGTATAAGGGTTCTGTTTTCTCATGTATTCACACATAATAAAGTTTGAGAAGCACTAGTATGGATGTAATTAAAGTCAATGCAAAGAAAGCATAATAATTGCTATATGATCCAATTTCTATGTCAATCTGTCTGATAGCCTGTAGTGTTTTGACAGCCTCTGTTCTTAATGAAAAACCATCAGCTCTGAGTGCTAGAATTCCTTCCTGAAGATTGAGTGTGACTTATAGACCATCCTTTACTACCATTGTCTGATTTCCATCTGAATTCTTTGCCTCTCGCTATGTAGTAGAGTAAGTACTTCCCATGTTTAAACTTTCAGAAAGTTGCCACTGGCATAGAATTTTGCAACCTGAAGTAATTTTGTATCATATTCAAATTTTCAAATCATCTGGGTATTTATCTCTGAATTAACATTTTTAATTTAAAAAACTACTGTGGCTATATTTTACCCTCCGGGAGAATCTACTGTTTCTTTGCTCATGCGTCTATTCAGCAAATATTGTCTAAATCACCAAGTAGGTAACACAGATAAGTAAACAGAATCCAGGAATATCAGTGGCATAATGGAAAAGTATTAGTATGATATATTTCCATTGTTTGACTACATGTGCAAAGTTTAATTTCATATAATTTATCTAATGAAGAGTACACATGGAAGACTTTCTGAAATTTATTAGTTAACCTAGAGCCTTAAAAGCAAGTAAAGGGTGACATCAATCAAGATGTAATGTACTTTTAGGCTGGGATGGTGGCTCAGTGGTAGAGTGCCTGCCTTGCATGCATGAGGCCCTGAGTTCGATTCCCCAGCGCCACATAAGCAGAAAAAGCCAGAAGTGTCGCTGTAGCTCAAGTGGTAGAGTGTTAGCCTTGAGCTGAAGAAAAGAGGGACAGCGCCCAGGCCCAGAGTTCAGGCCCCACAACTGGCAAAAAAAGAAAAGAAAAGAAAAGAAAAGAAAGATGTGATGTACTTTTAAACTGATTTGTTCAATGGCAATTTCTTTGTACAAATCCTAAAATAGAAATTATAATAAAAAAGCAAACAAAAGTTGACCATGAAGACGGAAAGGAATCTCCCTATTTCTCCATGCAAATTGGTCTATTATTTCCTTTCTCTAAGATGAGTCCATAGCCATTGATGAAGTTTAATTACTTTATTATTTTAGTGACAAGGCTGTATTTTTTTGACACAGGTCTCACTATGTAACCCAGGCTAACCTTGAACTTGATATCCTATTACATCAGTCTACCGAGTATGGAGATTGTGGGCTAAACCATTCCCAGTTAAAATTTGAAGTTTTTTTTCCTCTCGCTCTTTTTATTTTAGTTTGTCAGGAGCTTGGCCTCAGGGCTGGGGTACTGTCCTTGAGCTTTTACACTCAAGACTAGTACTCTACCACTTTGAGCCACAGTTCTACTTCTGGTTTTCTAGTGGTTAATTGGAGATAAAAGTCTCACCGGGACTTTCCTGGCTTCAAACCACAGTCCTTAGCTCTCAGACTCCTGAGTAACTAGGATTACATTCACGAGCCACTGGCTCCCTGATTTCTTTCCTTTTATCTTTCTTTCTTCCCTTTTTTTTTCCAATACGGGATCACATCACATTCCCACATTCTAGGTATCATTATGCTACATTCTAGGCACTACTTGTATGCTTTGCTCTACTGAGCTATGTCATCAATTTGGTGAAGTTTTTAAACGACACTGTTCCCTGTTAAAAACAAGTATCTAGGTAATTCCTTCATTTCAAATACTAAAACATTGTTAATAGATACAGTCCTATGATTTGATATTAGGATGGTCCAATATTCTCAATCCTAATAAAATCTGTGTTTTGAACAGTTTGTTTTTTGTTGAGTAGTTTATCTAGAAGGCAGTCATTTTCTTGCTTGTAATGTTTAGAACATTTCTAAAATAAGGGCTTCCACTGAACTCAGAAAAAACATAAGGATTACTTTCTAGAGAAGTATACACACATCAACAAGGAGAAACAAAGGTTCTAAGTAGAGGAGATGAAGTGGGTGGAAGACTATATTTTAATGGCTAAGTATGAGAGAAATACCTTATAGGAAGTTGTTTGACCAAATACCTCAGCAGTGCACTTGAAACCAGTTTTTACCAGCTTGTGAAGTAATTGTGAAACTGCCCAGAATGTTCTGGGCCAGTTTTTAGACATTACTAAATTATGCAGAATACAGAATGATCCAATTCCTATAATTTATAGAAAAGACCAAAACGATAGTGCTCTTGTAACCAGCAGAGTAAAAAGTGAAAAGAGTTTCCGTTTAATGATACAATTTGTATGTGAGTAAGAGTTAGTTTAACATAAGCCACATATTAGATTTAAGAATGCAAAAATTTCTGAGGCCATAGTAGGGGTCTAGTTGTGAAATCATGGTTCACTTGTCTTCAAGAATTGTTTTCAGATGCTGTCTAGTAAAAATCAGCACTGATGTTGTATGAGATAAAATTGGATGCTCAGATTATTCAATGATGAGAATTTTATTTTTTATTTTAATTTGTAAATCATTTACTACAGATACTTTACATCAGTAAAATTTAAATAAACTATGTTGGCACATTTTTTTCTTTCAGAGCTGGTTTTATTAAACAGTTAATAAGCTACTTTTCATTAGTTGACTATATAAATTAAAACTATCATGAGTATAACAAGATGGTTAGTTTCTAACTGAATTTAGGATTGAGGCTATAGATCAGTGGTATAATATTTACCTAACATGACTAAGGTCATGGATTCAATGTCAAGCACTGCAGAAAAAGAAGTTAAATTGAATTGCAATAATTAAAAATAGATCTTACAATCACTGTTACCACATCCATGATGAAACTATGATGATAAACAACATTTTCCACATAAAATCAATTGACCAATAGGTAAATTCAGACAGGTGGTGGCATGACAACTAAGAATAATTTGTGATTGCTCATGAGCATTTCCATTAGATGAGTTCCTATTATACAGGTAGAGAATTTAAACTCAAGATAATATTGATAAAATCACTACCATATATAACTCCATCAACTCTCTAGGTTTTATATATGACACTTATAACAATGTGACAATCTGCCTTCTGGGTTTATTATGTCTACTTGTATGTTTGTGTATGCATGTGTTCTGGGTAGAAGGAGAATACTGATTTTCTCTGGGTGAATGGACATGTATAGCCTTTTATGTTTATATGTATACACTCTAAGAAAATCTCAGGCTTACTAGATGCCTCTAGCTAAATATATACTGTGTCTGTCTACCCATCTAATCTACTGTTTATATATGGAGTATATGAATGACATAAGGATATGATAGTCATTTAAAGTATCACATACAAAACACTCAGTGAAGAGATCCTTTTACATTATGGGTAAAAAAGGTTTTGAAATTTTAAT
Organism: Dipodomys merriami; assembly: GCF_024711535.1. Classification (NCBI taxonomy): domain Eukaryota; kingdom Metazoa; phylum Chordata; class Mammalia; order Rodentia; family Heteromyidae; genus Dipodomys; species Dipodomys merriami. The sequence goes on from NW_027204492.1 coordinate 12,380,874, forward strand.
TAAAAGCTTGTATTCTTTACTGTTACCCAGTAGGAGGATGCTATTCCATTAAACTACCCCTTCAGTTCTAAATTTGGTCTAAGAAGCTTCTATTCAAATGATAACGCATTTAGTCAACAAACACGTGGTAGCCTAATAAATGTTTTAACAACCAGCTTTGCAAGAAAAATATTTTCATATACCCCTTGCCTGTGTTCTAAGGGGTTAGATCACTAATGTGGGCCACCACATCTTTCTTTTTCATTTTCTTTATTTTTACAGAAATAAGGCAGGTAGAAACCTAGGTCCTTGCACATGCTATGCAAATGCTTTACCCCTTGAATAGTTCCCCTAGGGTCTTGCTTTCTTTGCCCATGCTGAACGCTAATTGATTATCTTCTTGCTTCCTCTTCTCAAGTATCTAGGATTACAGGTTATGTGCACAATGTCCAAATCCATCATTTATTTTAAAAATAAATCTGAATATTTTCTGTGAGTCTATATTTAAATGGTTACATGTACAGAAATGTTAAGTACAAGATTAGTTAAATACTTTGTTTTCTATGTACTAGAACTCTGTGTGTATGTGTAAGAGAGAGAGTCAGAGAGTGACACAGAGACATACAAAGAGATAAAATAAAAAGTCTAAAAGTTATTTTCATGTTGTAGTGCTTTCATATCTGAGGGTTCTAACACTAGAATCTCTACAGTGCATATGATTGAATGTATAGTTATGGCTTGTTTATGTGAGGATAACGTATCTCTTCTCTTGGCACATACAAAATAGTTGTGGAGATAAATGATAATCAAACTTAAAATACTCATTAAAAATATTTAGAAAATCTCCAAAAGGAATTGTCCAGTAATTGGCGAAAGTTAACAGGAAAGAGTGGAAAGAGAAGGTACCTATAAGAAGGCCTCATTGGGGCTGGGAAGGTGGCTCAGTGGTAGAGCACTTGTCTTGCATGCATGAGGCCTTGGGTTCGATTCCTCAGCACCACATAAGCAAAAACCAAAAAGCCAAAGTGTCGCTGTGGCTCAAGTGGTAGAGTGCTAGCCTTGAGCTGAAGAGCTGAGGGACAGCGCCCAGGCCCAGAGTTCAGGCCCCAGGACGGGACCCCCCCCAAAAAAAAGAAGGCCTCATTTCACCTTTATTCCAAAGGATGAGAATAGGGCATCCCATAAAGAAAAAATAGCAAGCACAAAGCTCTTGAGATGGAAAAAAACCCTTGAGAACATAAATTGAATAGATGGAGATAAAGTACAAGCAAAATGTTATATTCTGATTTTTACTTGATGTGTATAGAATATCATTTCATTTCAAAGACTAGATCTTTACCGTTTGCACAGTGTACATTTTATTTTTTGGACACAAAGGCTGTTTCCAATGTTGTGCAGTTCTAGCACAACATGATCGAGTATAAAGGACATTAATACCAATAATTAGGATGTATGGCTTTTGTCCTAGGCTCATACAAGATCAATCTTGGATAACATCTGTAACATGCCCTAAATCAGTAGATAGTGAACTATGTATTACCTAAGGGTCAATTATGACTACCACCATGTATTTGTCAACAAACTTCTTTGTAAACATACTTTGACTCATTGATTTATGCATCACTTATAGCTCTTTTCCAGCTACAGTGGCAGAACTGATATTACTGTAGAGACCATGTGACCAGAGAAGCCTATAATAGTTATCTTCACATAAAATGTTTGGAAATCCCTATTATAAAGTATGAATTTATTAGAGAATCTTAGATTGAATCCTGTGTAGACTGAGATGAATGATACATTTTCTGCCTTGGAGAAATAAGAAGGAAACTCAGATATGGGCACAAATAATTATCCAATTCCCAAGCTGTTTCATTGGAAGAGCACATAACTGCTTTCTCTATGAGTTTGACTGAAATAACTGGAGAATTGGAAATTGTGAACAGCATCAAATAATTTGACCTTGTTCATGGAGCTTTCTATCATGCTATGTGTACTCTACTCCAGGGCACGTTCACTTTGGTGCATTTAAAAATGACTCCCACATTGTCATTGCTTAAGAAAAGAGATGGCATCACTTACAGGGATCAAAGAGTGGAAGTTTCTTTTAACATCCTTATCTGGTTTTCTTCTCAAGGAATGCTGGTCACATCTCATCAAATGAAGTAAAAACTGTCACCTTGTTTAGCATTTTTTTTGTTTCTATTTTCTCCGTGTCAATCTTGGTAACTCATACAATTTCTTCAGTGAAGCTAAGTGGGCTATTGTTTCTTTGTTAGAAGGTCTTAAATTACAAATTAAATTATTCCAATGCATATAGTAAAAATAGTGTGTATTCTGACTTTCTACTGTTCCTGAATCAGATTTGGCCATTTATATTTTTAGGGTGTTTCTCCAGTTCACATATTTTGTTCAAATGACTGATCTATATTTATTTATAAGATACTCATATTTAACTTTTAAAATCTTTCGAAAATGTTATGTCTTTACATTTATCCTTGATATTAAGGATTTGTGATCTCTTTTTTCCTTAATTAGGATGACAAGAAACTACTTTTGATTTCATTACTTTTGTCCATTATTCAATCCATTTGTCCATTTCAATTCCTTCTTCCTGTGGAATATATATATATATATATATATATATATATATATATATATATACACGATATTACTCATCTGTAAAGAAGAAATTCTGTCATTTTTACCAGAGTTAGTCTCCAGTTATGATCCTTCCAAACTCCATATCCTAATTAGTTAGGATTTCCAAATATATCTGAACTAGGGCCTAGGCTACTAATTACTATGAGTCTCAGAGACCAAACTACTGAACAGCTTAATTCATGACATGGGAAAAGGTTCACAGTGCAGATCAGAGAGACCATGGTTAGAGAAGACTTAATTGGGTATATAATACTTAATCTAGCCCCTGAAGTATGGTTAGAATTAAAATTGGTAGAGAAGAAAAGCCAAGAGATTTCTGTGCAAAGAAGACTCTAATCTCACAGCTGCAGACATGACTATGTTCAAGGCAAGATTGTTCCTGTGACAGTAAAAACTCTTGTTGTGTTGGACTAAGTGAAAATAATGCAGAAAAAGGAGCAATGAAGCCCAATGTCTTCACTCTGCAGTGAAGAAAACTGGAGCCAAACCAATTTCTGGAAAAGTCATGCCACTGTAAGATCCACCCAAGATCTACATGGCTTTACTGCACAAACCTGAACATCCCAGAGACACCCAGCATGTTATCTGTACTGCAATCACATTTATGAGCTAATAGAAACACATAATGTACCATTTCTAGTCCAGCCTTTTGTAAAGCACTGAATTGCACTGACAATACAGTACTTATGCAAATGTGGTATTACTATCAGATATCACATTTGCATAACCATCTGCTAGGTTTTCAGAGCTAAGCTCAGAAATGTTTCCATTCCAAGACTCTAGCTAAAGCCTAGTAATAGCTACCAGGTTATGTATCATCAATAGGCTTTAAGAGGGTTAAGGGTCTTTCCCATGATAATTGAATCCAAAACTGTGGATGCAGTAATGGCTGATAATAATGTCCTAACTGAACTTTGCACACAAATTGTATTCAGCCACCTGCTTAGTATGCATTATCATAGTCTGAGAACTACTTTTGGATTTTCCCATATAGTCAGAGGCTAGTAAGGGGAAAACACATATTCACTCATTCATTTATTCAAATATTTAATTTTTTATTGAGCACCTATGTACCAGACATACATCACAGAGCTGAGGATGTAGTTACGAACAAGATAGACAAAGCTGGGCATGGTGGTGCATACCACTAATTCCAGCTACTGGGGAGGTAGAGGCAGCCAAATAATGAGTTCCAGGCCAGTTCAGCAAACATAGTGAGACCTTGTTTCAAAACCCAAACTACAATAGCCAAGACATGGAATCAGGCAATGTGTCCAACTCATGAGTGGAAAAAGAAAACATGGATATATACACAATGGACTATTATTTAGTCATAAAGAAGTATAAAATTATGTCATTTGCAGGAAAGTACGTTGGAAGGCATGGTTGCCAGGTGTGTCTTTTGGTTCAATCCCTAGTAGCTGGTCAATAGAAAAAAAAAGAGATAAAAATCACTGCCTTCACAAATCTTACATGCCACTGGGGCAGATAAAAACAAGTTGATCTAAAATACATGATCAAGCAATGAATGAGTAAAGAACAAACTTGGTAGAAGGATAGAGCCTAGCTAGCAGAGTGTTTGTCTAGGTAGACTAGGCAGGGAAGGATAAAGTAATACTTAATCAAAGACCAGAAGAAAGTGTTGAAAGAAAACTTTGCCTGGGTGCCTGAGATCGGCAGGAGACAACAGAAATACAAGTGTAAAGCATTCAAAATAGAAGCTTGCTTGGCATGTGAAAAGAAAAGAAAAGAGTACAGAAGACAGGGTGTATAATGGGAAAGGAGGTAGGTGATGGAATGTTAAATATTAGGTATTAGGTATTCTTATAGACCCTAGTCAAAACTGATATCTTTCATTTTGACAGAGGAAATCATAAATGGTTTTGAAGTGTCAAATGTTACACCCATCTCTCTCTCTCTCTCTCTCTCTCTCTCTTTCTCTCTCTCTCTCTCTCTCTCTCTCTCTCTCTCTCTCTCTCTCTCTCTCTCTGTAATTCAAAACGTGAGAAGTTTCTTTTAAGTCTAATGTGTGTTATGAGTTGAAAAATCATTGCTTAATGTCTGCATTTCAAGGAGAGATTTTCGACAGAGACAGCCAGTGTAAACTCAAAACAGCAATTGTGCATGTATTGCAAGAATTAAGTCTAATATGGAGAATAGCTTGGGTAAAGGATTTGAGAAGCATGAGCACAACTCAATGTCACGGCCAGTATCTTTCATGCTGCTACAAAAACGTGATGCATCTAGTGTTCCATGCATTTGGCTTTCCTCTCTAAATACTTGCATCCAACTCTACAGGCCCAGATAATCACCAAACAATAAAGGGTCAAATCTTGTTCTAATCTAAAGTCAAAGTTGTAAACTGAACTGAAACTCTGATATCAAACACTGATTTGCCTGATCTCTTAGACCCTTTTGCCTGTACTCCCAAGATCTAATTTTTATAATGGCCACTACTTATTGAATACTCAATCTGTGCTATGTACTTTTCTAAGCACCTTAGGTTAATAACCAATTCAATCATCACCATAATCACAGGCAGGGACTTCTGTAATGATTACTTTAATGATTACTGTTTCTGTTCTGTCTCAATCATGTAATGGATCACCAAAAATTTTAGGTAACTTGCTCAAAGAACTACAGTAAGTGTTTTGATCAGGACTGAAAACCAAATCTGTGTGAGTATAAACACTGTACTTTAACCACACAACAAATGTAAAGTTCTAGAACTCAGCCCTCAAGCAGGAGCTATAACCTGACAACATATTCACCTGTCTTACTGGATATCTTTGTTCTGTTTCTACTGACCTAAATTCCAAGTCTGCTCAAGCTTCAAAAATTTGATTTTGGTAGCTTGCATCTTGTATATACATTTATCTAGTTTGGGAAGGGGAAGGGGAATAACAAGATGCTGAAACAAGGACACAGGATGACCCATCGCAACAATGATACCCTAGACACTGTTGGAAATGAAATGGGTGGAGAGGGGATGGATAGTGGGAGAAAAAACAAAGGAGGAGTATCAATACTTGACAAGGAATGTAGTCATTACCTTACTCACGCAACTGTAATCCCTGTGTATAGCATCTTTACAATAAAATATTTTTTTAAAAAATGCTCTATCTGCCTTTTGGATATCTCTTTTTTTAATTTAATTTAATTTTATTTGTGAACATACTGTACAGAGGAATTACAATTACATGGGCAGGATAATGCGTACATTTCTTACCAAGCATTGCAGCCTCCTCCTTTGTTTTGGAATGGGGATGAGTCTATTTTCCCAGGCAGTGCACCTTTTTCCAGAACAGGGAAGATTGAGTGTATCTCAACGGAATATCCACATTTCTTGTGATAGAAATTTTTCTTGCCCTAGGAAGTTCATGTCTCTTGTATCTCTGGAAAATAAGAGACCCATTTGGAAAAGGCAATTCTGTCTATCTCTTTTGTCCTTCTCTGTCTCAATGCCTGTCTTTCTTTCCCTCCACCTCTCTCTCATATATGCCATTAAGCTACATCTTTGCCACTGCCTCAAACTCTTTCTAGAGCTTCTGGAGAATATGTACTCAAGGCATTGCTAAAGCGCCATATTCTCACCTATAAGCATTCATCATCTCTTTCTTCCCCAAGGTTTACCCTTGCCTCCCATGGTTTTATCACACATACACATTTACATACACATACAATTACAAATGCTGCATTTATAATTGTTTATGTGTTTGCAGCTCCAAAAATACATTTGAAGAAGGAGTTTCTTGCAGCCTTTCAAATGCCTGGAACTGAAAAGATGGTTTCCAAGTGGCTCCATAACTGCAAGAAAGCTAAGGCATGTGCACTGAGAGCCATCAAATGTTCATTAAAAACTTCCCTAAAGTCAAATAAAAGATGGTTAACATAAATTATATGCAAAGTGGTTGGAGTATGAACTATTATGAAAACCAGGAGATCTATTTTGGATCTGATGTGCAGCATTAACATATGATTTATACATGAATTTTAAGGCCCTCCATTTACTGCTACTGGCTATAAATATTGTGAGAAATAATTTGTTTTTCTTGGATTAATGAACATTGCTCAGATGGATGGGTCGTTGCAGTATTTGTTCATGAAATCATATGCCTTTTGTTTAAAAATGATAGTAGGTCTCTTCTCTAATATTTCCCACTTTTTAGTCCAAAAATAATCTCTGCAAAACAGATCTGATTAACAGATGCACTGTAAGATCTCTGTCCCTAGATAAACTAGTACTATTGTTCAATGCCCAAGTCTATAGGTACCGGTTTATGTTGGGCAGGTCTCAAGGAACTGGGCACCTCTCGTGCTCCCTGTGTTTTTTGTTTGTTTGTTTGTTTTTGTTTTTGTTTTTTTGTCGGTCGTGGGGCTTGAACTCTGGGCCTGGGAGCTGTACATCAGTTCTTCAGCTCAAGGGGAGCGCTCTGCCACTTGAGCCACAGCGCCACTTCCGGTTTTCTAGTGTTTTATTGGAGATAAGAGTCTCCCGGAGTTTTCTGCCCGGGCTGGCTTTGAACCGTGATCCTCAGATCTCAGCCTCCTCAGTAGCTAGGATTACAGGCGTGAGCCACCGGCACCCGGCTCGTCTTCCCTATGTATTCAAGAAAACTTAGCATTTGGGGGAAGACTCTTCCCTTGTCTTCTGTTCCACGAAAATAATCTTCAAGCAAGGCTTTAAAAGCAACCTATAAAGTATGTGGCTGGACTAATTTTAACAGTTTTATCCCTAATATTTCCCACCTCTCAGCTCAAATTTCTCATTCTCCATATCCCACTGGCTCTCAAGACTGTGGAGAATCCTTTTCTTTTCCTGGGTGTACTGTCCCAGCAACTTTCAGGTCATTCTGCATCCTCCTTCCCTCACGTCTCCTGGTTCTATACACAAGCTAGTCATTTATGTGAGGTTAAAAAAAACCACAGTCACCTCCATATTGGCCTGAATGAAACAAAGCTGGGATGATCTAGCTTCAAACTGAAAGGAGCCATAGATAGATGACAGGGCATTATTGGATAGTCTGGGAGTGGATTAGCATACTGTTTTAACACATTTGAAAACCGGGCAGATCTGCATTCTTATAGGAATTGCACTATTTTAACAATTCCATTTAGTCTAGAATTGTTGTGAAATTATTGTGAAGATTCAGTAAAATAATCCATGTAAAGTGATCAGCACAGGACATAAAACAGTAATGATAGTGATTATTATTCTGAATCATACCAGCAAGGGCAGCCGTAGAAAGACTTAGCAGCCTTGAGCCCCTGCTGTATAATAAACAAAACATACTCAGGCCTCACATTCATTTCTCACAGACTGCCAGAGGAGATCACAGTTATTTAGAATTGCCCCTGGGGAAGTAAGACAGGTAGTGGCAAGTATGAAGAAGGTACAGAAAGAGCTGAGAAACACAAAGGAAGGGAAAGGGCAAGAGAGAAAAGAAGAAATGCAGCATCACTTACCAGAGAGTTCCAAGGAAGATGCAACCATGGCCCTGAGCCTTGGAGAATGAATTTGTTGCAGGGAAATCCAAGCAATAGATAAAATGAATAAAGAGTAAGTAGGACAGCTCTAGAGTAGATTTTTACAGTGTTGCATTCTTCAGAATGTCTGACATACTGTAGCTATATAATCAGCATTTGGGCAATGAATTAAATCAGATTATAGGGCTTGGTGAATAGAGGGAGGCCATTGCAAGATGTGAAAGGTTACTTTGTATAGGAGAAGCGATGAAAGGAAGGCTTTATCTATTCTTCACCTAGCATTCCAGTGCCCACAACTCCCTCAAATTTCCCAGGCATTCAGAGATTCCCATCCTCCCAACGACACCATTCCAAGATATACCCACTTCTCATAAGGCTTTATTCTTTTCTCCCATCACAATTCAGGATGCAGCTTTTAAGATATATTGTGACCTAGATAATGGCTATCAATGATTTTAAATATTCCCTTTGTTCCTCAAAGGTCCTACACTTTTCCCTTGTAATGTTTCATAGACTTTCATCACATAGTTGGAGGTCAAAGCAATACCCATACACTTAAACACTTTCTGTTTCTGAACAAACAATATTGTGGAGTTCAAACAACCAGGTCTCTTTGCTCTACCAAATGCCAAATTGTGACATTTGTCTGAATTGTTGGTTCCTTCTTTCGTTAGAATTACAGGCTTTTGAAAATGACCTACAGATCATCTAACATTCTAACATTTTGTCTTCATTGTACAAACAAAAGAACTGAGGCTCAAAGACAAAAGAAAGCTATTGGCTCAAAGTTATATAGCAACATGTAGCAGAACTGTGGTTAGTACTGACACGTCCACCCTTTTCCTTCATGTATTATGTTTGAAGTTACTAACATAGATAAGTATTACTAACTTCATTGTTTCTATTACTTTATACTTTTGTACAATTCTGTTCCCATTTGGACACTGGAATATACCTATGAAAATTCATCCATTCTAAAATAATCTGGTGTCTTCTGATATTTAATGCTTCTGTGTTAGAATCCCTAGGAGCTTTGTTACTAGGGATATGTGTAATCATTTGAGACCACCTTGCTTGCAAAGGAGGGATTCATTATCAGAGATCAGAGTGTAGTTGTTAAACTTCTACATGCCCCAATTCAGGCTTTAACTGTGAAACAATCTTTAACTAATGACAGGAAAATAAATTAACTTATCAATGCATCAGTTTCCTCCTCTATAAAATAAGGGATGATGAACATGTATTCACAAGATTAGCCTGAGGATTCAGTATAAGAATGCTTGGGAAGAGTTAACAGTTGGAGAGACTTCATCTGTATCTCATATAAATCATTTACATGATGAGATTTTTGAACTTTGAGTTGATGGGATTTAGATGATATTTGGAATTTGAGCTGAGTTGATGAGATAAAAGACTTCGAGCTGATGCTGTGACTCTTGGGAACAATGTGACTATATAGTGCACAAAGAGGAGATGTGAGTCATTGGAGACTAGAAGGCAAACCGAGCAAAATTCTAAAATGGCTTCCAGTCTTCGTGCCTCTTGCTATGTAGTCTATTTCCTAGAATGTGGCTAAAATATCACATTGCTAGTTAGATTATGCCACATGGTAAAGATGAGAAAACTGCACATACAATTTATTTTTTAACATTTTTTATTATTTTAAGTAGTTGTACAAAGAAGTTCCCATTCTACAAAACAGTATATGAATACAAAGTGTCTGACAACATTGTCACCCACCGCTCCTAACCCATCCCTTCTCTCACTTTTCTTTTCTTTCTTTTTTTTAATATTAAGATTAGGTAATTACATAAATTTCACATATTTCACCGTATTGTAGAATAGTGATGCTTAGTTAAAGTCACAAGCAGATTTAAAACAAAGAGGAAGCAACAATGCTTAATAGGAAATGTACTCATTACCTTGCTTATGTAACTGTAACCCCTCTGTAGAGTATTCTTACAATAAAAAATGTACAAAAATTTAAAACACCACATTTTAACCTTCACAAGGCAAATTGTCATTATCATGGTCTATAAAGTTTGTGAATTCTATGAGATTTGACAATACAATTATTTCTTCCACATCAGGTGATGTTTACACTTCTTTCCTTTTGCTTAGTGTGGGCTATTCCCTCTTTCCCTCTCATTCCTCCCTTCCCATCGCGGTCTTTAGGTTGCTTATTTCTTTTTCTTCTATGTCCAGTGCAGCTGATGGGCCCCTTTGTTGTGTGTTGTTCTGTTTCCCACTTATTCTGCATCCTCCTGTCTTCCCTCTGTTGCATGCATGTATCTACCATATATATGGTCAAGAACATGGAGTCATTTAGCAATGATAAGACAAAATGAGTGGCTGTCCTTTGTTTTTTGAGTCCTGTTTACTTTGCCATATCTCCTTGCATTTTGGCTTTAACATCCACATATTAGGGACACCATGTACCATTTGTTTCTTTGTTCTTGGCTTGCCTCGCTCAAAATAATTCACTCTAGTTCCATCTATTTCCTGCAAATGCCATTATTTTGTCCTTTCTAATGGCTGTATAATATTCCATTGTATATAGGTACTACAATTTTTGGATCCACTCATCAGTAGTGTTTCCATATCTTGGCTATTGTAAACAATGCTGCAATAAACCAATCATGAAATGGGCACAGGAGCTAAAGTAACTTCTCAGAAGAAGAAATACAAATGGCAAAGAAACACATGAAGAAATGTTCATCATCCCTGGCTATAAAAGAAATGCACATAAAATGTAAAACCGTAATGAAAGCTGGGCGCTTGTAGCTCACACCTGTAATCCTAGATACTCAGGAGTCTGAAGATCTGAGGATCTCAGTTCCAAGCCAGACTGGACAGAGAAGTCCCCCTGAGACTTTTATCTCTGATAAACTACCTGCAAAATCTGGAAGTAATGGATCCACCTGTATCCTTATTTAAACGACTTGTTTTTCCCCTTCCCCTCCACAAATTATACCGACATCAAATACAGTGAAAGCAGGGGTTATACTGTGGGGGAGGGACACACAAAGCAAAAAAGAAATAATCTTATAAATGCGTTTGAAACAAATGCATGAAAGAAAAAAAACATTTGAATACAAGTTGTCATGTCGAAAACAAACTTTACAACTTTGGTGGGGGGGGAGGATTGGGTGGGGGAGCGAGGGAGGCTTGGAAGGGATGGGAAGGGGAAACAAAGGAGGAGGCTACAATGCTTGATAAGAAATGTACTCATTATCTTGCCCATCTAATTGTAACCCCTCTGTACAGTATTTTCACAATAAAAAATAAATAAAAATTTAAAAAAATACAAAAAAAATCTGGAAGTAGCACTATAGCTCAAGTGGTAGAACACTAGCCTTGAGCACAAAGAGGCTCAGGGACAGCACCCAGGCCTTGAATTCAAGTCCCAGCCTTGGCAAAAAAAAACCCTAATCAATCTGATTCTGAATTATACAAAATAAACATTATTCTGGGTGAGTCTGATCCAAATCAGATGAGCCTTTGGAAAGACAGTCTAGAGCCCAGAGAAAAAGTCTTTCCTCTGGCCTTGAAGTTCTCAAGAAAAGAGTCTAACATCAGCTATAGATACTTGAGATAAGACTATAAGCCTTAGATGAGATCAAAGCCTTGGTGACACCCTTAATTTCCCCTGGGAGGCTCAGAAAAAGAGTCACCTCAGCCTTTCCCCAATTCCCAACCCATAATAAGCAGATATTCTAAAGCCATTAAGTATTTGATAGCTTATTACACACAGTGGATGATCAATAAATGATTTCTACAACTTATTTGGCTAGTGGCACTTCTCAGTTATTCTGATTTGCCATGCTTACCATCAGACTTGACTTCCTATGACTTTCTTAAGTGTCTCTGGTGTCCAAGTACCAAGCCTTGCTATGTGTGAACAGTCCTTGGAGGTCACAGCTTTCTCCTAGCAGCCGAGTCCCACAGTTATTCAAGAAGTTGATGCCAATTATTTGCAAAGACTCTAGTCTCTCTTCCCTGGTTCCTACTTTCCTTAACAATGATTGGTGAGATGTCAGAGTGCCTCTGGCTGTTCTAGCACTAGGCAGCTTCAACAGAGTACCTTGGGGACAAGATGTCCTCCTCCACTCTGACTTTCATTTGCCATCATTGAGCCTCATAAAGGGTCTCTCATGGAGGAGTGACAGCTCCTGAGGTTGCTGTGCGATTACTTCAGTATTTATTCCCTGGTGAGTGACAGAGTAGGTAAGTACTTAATCTTCTACATTAGCCTTATGTTTATCTCTATTCCATACACTCATAGGATTCCTCTGCTTGATCACAGGCCTGTGGGGAAAATGTAAGGCACAGCTCTGGACCATGGCTTCTTATTGTTTTCAGACACCATAAAACCTTGGTGCTAAGCTAGTAACTGACTGTCCATTCCAGGCAAGATGCATAGAAGCAAGAGCACACCCTATAGATAGCTCTGTCTGTCTCCTTGGCTGCTCTCACAACTCGCCAAGCACACATATTGCATAGGAAGAAGTTGAGGCTCGCTAAGGATAATTAGCTTGCTCAAGTGTCACAGCCAGGTCAGTCAGACTCCAAACACCATATGCTTAACTATATACCTACCTCTTGCTCCTTTGCTTGGGTCATGAGAAAATTAGGTTCAGAAATAGTTTCTAGTTATGGCTGTATCACTCACTTACTAAGTACATATGGGCAAGTCTTAATACCTTGGACAATTCCAGCCTTGCTATTCAAAGATTTTTGTGAAACATTCATCAGGGCTTCAAGTTTGCTTGCCTATGTTGGAATATTATGCTTTGTCATTGTAACTGCTCAAGCACCCAAAGCCTCTTCTGATTTTAATTGATAAGGTATGCTAATAAGACAGTGAAAATGGATGGTTTATGTCAATTTGTGATGTATCATTTGTTTTTCAATCAATACATATTTTCTCCCTGTCTATTCTGTCCAAAGCAATGGATTATGTGCTGTGTAGAATTCAGAGACATTTGAGAAATATCACCTGCTTTCTGGGTACTCAGTATTCATAAAGGATATGGGAACCAATTGGTACAGCAATAAGACTATAAGACAATTAAGTAATCCACTGGGACAGCGGTTAACATTTGAAATTCTAGAGACTCACTATGTCATGACTACAAGATATGTTTTCTCACTGGACCTCAATTTTTTGAATAGTTGGCCTAGACAGTATCTGAGGGGATTTTCAATATTGTCATTGAAGATTGATTTTTGTCTCAGTTTGGCCTGCTGTTTTAAAAAGCACAATAGAATGGATGGCTTATTACAGTAGAGTTTATTTCTGTTGGTTTTGGAGGCTAGAAGTAAGAGCTCAGGGTTTTGATATAGGCTCTTATTCGAGTTATAGACAGGTAACTCTTCCCTATATCCCTAAGAGCAGAAAGATATCCCACTCATGAGGGCTATATAGCCTACTGAAGGAACAAATTCCAAATAGCATTACATTAGGAATAGGGTTTCAAACCTAAGAACTTTTGGGGGGTTGGGGGTTGGGGGCACATATACATTCAGTTCTTTGCATTTATTTTTTTGATGTGGGATAAGAAAGTGTTATGTGGTTCAATATTATATTTTCAGCATCATTTCTTGGCAGAAGGGTAGCCAGATAGAAGGGGAGCCATATGATACCATAATAGAAAGAACAAGTACTAATCAATATTAAAAATGTCCAAAAGAATTACATTTCCTTTTAGGTAAACAGTGCGAGTATACAGATGGTAAGTACATCCTTGTGCCATTTCAAATTAGCTAGAATGCAGGAAATCCTATGGAGATGAGCATAATGCAAATGTTTGGATTTTGTTGTGCCAATACTGGGCTTGAATTTAGGACCTCACCCTTCACTCAGCTTTCTTGTTCACAGGTGATGCTCTACCACTTGAGTGCACACCTCCAATTCTGGCTCTTTTCTAACTAATTGGAGAAAAGAATCTCATGGACTTTTCTGCCTGGGTTGGCTTTGAATCTCAATTATTAGATCTCAATCTCCTGAGTAGGTAGAATTGCACATTTGAGCCACCATTGCTTGGCTAAGCATCAATGAAAAAAATTTTTGGTCAGTTATGGGTCTTGAACTCTGGACCTGGGGGCTGTCCCTGAGCTCTTCAGCTCAAGTTGAGTGCTCTACCACTTGAGCCACAGCACCAGTTCCGGTTCTTTGGTGGTTAATTGGAGATGAGAATCTCACCGGCTTTCCTGATCAGACTGGCTTTGAACCGCAATCCTCAAATCTCAGCCTCCTGAGTAGCTAGGATTACAGGCAGAAGCCATGGGCACCTGGCTCATAAATCAAAATTTTAAAGGAAGTCAAGGACAAGGCTGTGGAAGGAAATTCCAAGAAGAATTGATTTTTACTTATGAATGTATTGAGAAACACATTGCAATCATTAGTTAGTTGTTGGTTGTTTGGTTGGAAATAGGGCACTGGAAAACTGAAATTGGTATTGAGGAAGAAGGCACTGATAGCTATATTGGAGTTCTACTGAAGGAAAAGATTAGATGTACACATCAAAATGGTGAGAGTGATTATTTCAGGCTGTTACAGGGCCCAGGCAGTGGGAATGATGAAAATTAATGAGCTGTTTTCTAAGTTACTCTGAAGGGAATTATCAGGAAAGGGTATGCTACTGGGTATGAGATTGAGGAAAAGACATGAGGCAAAAAAAATCAGTGCCAGGATTTTTTAAATGATCCCTGAAAAGGGGATGCTTGGGGAAAGCAAGAAATCAAGGTTAAGAAGGTACAAGGGGTTGAATTCATAGACAGACTGACTTTGAGACTGGTGAGATATCTGTACCCAAGGGCAATCCAAAATGTTAAACTGAAACTGATGAGGGAGGTATAAGTATGAGAAAGGTAAGAGTTTGCTAATGTGAAGATAGTGATTAAAATTATGACAATGTCTGAACCACTTGAAAAACAGAGGGCAGATACAGAAAAGAAGGCTGAATTTGGAAGTATAGAAGGGCTCCCAGATGTAAGAGCAGAAAAGAAAGAAGTGGTTTGAATCTTGTTTAGTCTTCCCATTATCTACATACATTCTGTCCCTCTGTCTGTTTTTTGTCCTCTATCTACAAATATAATCCAATCATCTCATTTTGGAATTCTTTTTCTTCTTGAGTGCCATTTCCTCCTATTTCTTTCCTTTTACCTAATTGCCTCTTCAGTTTCTCCACCTTTGCTGATTCATATATTGCATTTTGGGCTTTTTATATAAAAAATAAAATAAGGCATGTTGAGACCTAATGAACACATATCATCAAATTCAATGGTAATTTTGTTAATTGGAACCTCCTCACTGTCTAACTTGTTTACTCTTACTGATCATCCTAGCTTTATTGAAACACCGTTTTTGCATCTTGATTTCTTCTATTCTACTCAAGATTAATTCAAAGAATCTACAAATATTGAAGTATGTAGAGCTAGCAAAGGAAACATTGGCAAAGGATAGCTATGTGATGAAAACTTCACAGAACACCAAAAGTAGAGAAAATTCTTATTTTTAATATATTTTCTATTTTTTGTTTGTGTATACTAAATAAACAAAAGTGTTTCATTATGTTTCTGTATGTTGATACAACAGGCTTTCAACAAATTAATTTCATCTATTACCCTTTCTTATTCTCCTGTTAGGTATATTTTTAATTAAAAGCTTGGATATGTGGCCATGAGCTTTGTGCATAACTGCACCTAGAAATGTATAAACACATTATTAGTGGGCACAACTGAATAATTTATGTGTTTCATCCCCAACAAATCATAAACAACTCTGTACTCTTTCTTCTTCTTTTGTTCAGTGTCAACTAAAATGACTTGAAATCACAGATAAGAGATGAGAACAATCTCTCAAAGGACAGAAAGCTCCTTCAGGAATGCTTGAGTTGATGTTACAAAGTTAGTGTCATTTAGTAGGTGTGCCATTCTCTTATCGAGCTTATTTCTGTCTGTCATATGAGAATATATGCTACTGAAAAGAGGCATTGATCACCAATTTTCTCATAACTGAAATAGGAAGACTAGAGATAAAAGATACCCTTCAAAATAAAAGATCACCCTTCAACAACTAAGGGACAACTACTTTTCTAAGTGAAGAGATGAGTAGGGGTGAAGATGTAAATTTAGAAGCAGGATGGCAGGAAATTGAGAACACTGAAATATTTCCTTGGAGACAGTACAGGGCAAGGAGATATAAAACTGGGGAAGTCAAGGGGCTTCTGGCTCAATATAATATGCCAGGAATCCGTAAATCCCATGAAAATAATGGCAAAACATGAAATAGGTGTAAATGTTCAACAAGAAGACGACTTAGCAAAGAGATTAGAACCTTCTAGAGGATAACTTCATTTCCTGCTCATTGCTCTTTTCCTTTTACTAAGCCAGCAAAGGTATATGGTCTTCTCATTCTTCTCTCTGGTTCTTCCTTGCGTTTTTGAGGGTCCATGTGACTCCATCAGGAAATCTAGAATATTCTTTGTATTTTAAGGCCAGCTGATAAGTAATTCTAGCAACATATTCAGTTGTTATTTTTTCAACTAACATAACCACAAATGTAATACCAGAGGGGAAAGGTCATGGAATCCCAAACAGAAACTCATTTAAATGATGGTATAATGCTGGGCATAGCTGCCTTCCAGGTGCATATGCTGCTTGATAAACTGTGATAAAAATCAATGCACATAAACTAACTGTGACATAGATCCATCCAATGCATTACCTATTTACTATATTCCACTCACTCCTATTGATAGATGGGACAACATAGATGAATTTCAAAAAGCATTAGGTTGAGTTAAAGAAGGCAGCTACAAAGGAGCCCATTTTGTACCTTTGCCCAAAGGTAGAAAGTTGGAAGAGTGACTGAAAGGACAGAAGCAATTTAGTTGGTATAAACTCTGAAAATGTGTTGAACAATTATTTAAGTCCCACAATGAGGATATATTAAGAGTAAATGACTCAAAGTTGAGTAGGAGGGGTCCAACAGAGACATTAGCTATGATATCATAAAATTAAGCTCACATTAAAATGAATGAAGTTCATTAAGACAAAAATTCACACAGAGATATTGTAAGAATAAATAGACCAGGCGATGGTTACTCATACCTGCAATCCTAAATATGTAGGCGGATGAAATCTGAAGAACACAGTTCAGATCCAACCCAGGAAGAAAACTCCAGCAAAGACAGCTGCTAATGGAGCTCTAACTCAAGTGGTAGAGAATCAGCCTTGATCCAGAAAAGTTACAGAAGAGTGCCCAGGCACTGAATTAAAGGCCTGGGACTGGAACAAAAATAATTTAAGAAAATAACAGGGATAATATTTTATAGATGATGGCGAAAGAATGCCAGACAGATCAAAATCATAGCATCATTTCAATAGTGCAATTTCAAAATTTTTATGTAAGGCACTCTTTTGAAGTATAATTTTCAATACTATCCTAGCAGAGAACTTCCCAAACATGCAAAAAGATAGGCCAATTCAGATGCAAGAAGCTTTTAGAACCCCAAATAGACCAGACCAGAATAGGACATCCCACCGTCACATTATAATCCACACAGGATCAACTCAGACCAAGGAAAAGATCCTTAAAGCTGTCAAGGAGAAAAGATTAATCACCTATAAAGGGAAACCAATTGGAATAACCTCAGATTTCTCAGCAGAGACAATCAAAGCAAGAAGAGCCTGGAATGATGTATGCCAAGCCCTAAAACCAAACAACTATCAACCAAGAATACTATACCCAGCTAAACTCTCCTTCATAACTGAAGGCCAAATAAAAACCTTCCATAGCAAAGAAAAATTGAAGCAATACATCTCCACCAAACCAGCCCTACAAAAGATTCTTAAAGATGTCCTACACATAGAAAACCAACAAGACCACAATAAAGGCCAAGAAACTGTACCCAAACTGAGAATCCAAGAACCATAGGAAGAACCCAGTTTTCGCAGCCCCCAAGAAGGTGGATAACATGGCAGGAACTCCCAAATACCTCTCAGCCCTATCTCTTAACATTAACGGACTTAACTCTCCAATTAAGCGACATAGACTGTCTAGTTGGATTAAAAAACAAGATCCTTCTATCTGCTGCCTTCAGGAGGCACATCTTGCCCGTAAAAACAAACACATTTTCAATGTTAAAGTCTGGAACAAAATCTACCAAGCAAATGGCCCCCATAAACAGGCGGGAGTTGCAATCCTAATATCAGATAAAATAGACTTCAAATTAAAATTCGTGAGAAGAGATAAAGAAGGTCGCTACATACTAATTAAAGGATCTCTCCTTCAGGAGGATATTAGATTTCTAAATATCTATTTGCCAAACAATGGAGCACCCAAATTTATCCAAGAAACACTACTTTCCCTCAAATCCCACATAGATCCAAAGACATTAATTGTTGGGGATTTTAACACACCACTCTCCCCACTAGATAGATCAACTCAGCAAAAACTCAACAGAGAAACTGCAGATCTAAACAGCTGCATAGATCAACTAGATTTAACAGACATCTACTGAACATTTCACCCAGCAGCAGCAGAATACACGTTTTTCTCAGCAGCACATTGAACAATTTCTAACATAGACCACATTTTAGCCACAAAGCAAACTTGTCTAAATTCAGAAACATTGAAGTTATACCTTGCATTCTCTCTGACCACAAGGGAATAAAATTAGAACTCAACACCAAAAGCCACCAAAGAAAGTCCGGTAACACATGGAGGCTGAACAACACACTGCTGAATCACGAGTAGGTCATGGAAGAGATTAGAAAGGAAATTCAAATGTTCATGCTATTCAACAAAAATGAGCACACAAACTACCAGCTCCTCTGGGACACAGCAAAGGCAGTACTCAGAGGCAAGTTTATAGCTCTGAGCTCCTACATCAACAAATTGGAGAGATCTGAAACCAACAATTTAATGACACATCTAAACCTCCTTGAAAAAGAGCAGCAAGATAAACCCCAATCCAATAGATGGGATTAAATAATTAAAATTAAATCAGAATTAAATGAATTAGAATCCAAAAAAAACTATAGAAAGAATCAACAAAACAAAGAGTTGGTTCTTCGAAAAAATTAACAAAATTGACAGACCCTTAGCAAATCTTATCAGAAAAAGAAGACAACACACCCAAATAAATAAACTCAGAGATGAGAATGGAAACATCACCATGGAAACAACCAAGATTCAGAACATTATAAGGGAATACTTCTCAAAACTTTATGCTAATAAGTTTGAGAACTTGGCAAAAATGGACCTTTTCCTAGCAAATATTGACATGCCAAAACTAAACCAAGATGAGTTAAACCATCTTAACAGGCCCATATCAAGCATTGAAATAGAAACAGCAATAAGAGACCTCCCAGCTAAGAAAAGTCCAGGACCAGATGGTTTTACAGCGGAATTTTACAAGGCCTTCAAAGCAGAGCTCACACCAATACTCCTCCAACTCTTCAATGAAATTGAAAGAGAAAGCTCACTACCGAACACATTCTATGAAGCCATCATAACCCTCATCCCAAAACCAGGCAGGGACTCATCAAAGAAAGAGAACTATAGACCCATATCTTTGATGAACATTGATGCAAAAATTCTCAACAAAATTTTGGCCAATCGACTTCAACAATTCATCAAAAAAAAATCATACTCCATGATCAAACAGGATTAATTTCAGGGATTAAAAGCTGGTTCAATATACGCAAATCAATTAATATTATTCATCACATCAACAGGAGCAAGGATAAGAACCACATGGTTATCTCAATAGATGCAGAAAAAGCATTCGAAAAGATCCACCACCCCTTTATGATGAAGGTTTTGGAAAAATTAGGAATCCATGGAACATTCCTCAATACAATAAAGGCTGTATATGACAAACCTACAGCCAGCATTATACTTAATGGTGAAAAACTAAAGCCATTTCCTCTTAAATCAGGAACAAGACAAGAATGTCCACTCTCTCCACTTCTCTTCAATGTAGTATTAGAATGCCTAGCTACAGCAATAAGACAAGATGCAAACATAAAGGGGATCCAAATAGGTAAAGAAGAAATAAAACTCTCCCTCTTTGCAGATGACATGATCTTGTATTTAAAGAACCCCATAGACTCCACTCCCAAATTACTCAAGCTGATTCAAAACTTTGGCAAAGTAGCAGGGTACAAAATTAACCCCCCAAAATCAATGGCTTTTCTGTATGCCATCAATGAGAAAAGTGTGGCTGAAATTAGGAAAGCAACTCCATTTGTAATAGCACCACAAATAATAAAATACCTAGGAATTAACTTAACCAAAGAAGTGAAGGACCTCTATGATGAAAACTTTCAAATCTTGAAAAAGGAAATCAAAACAGAACTTAGAAAATGGGAAAAACCTCCCATGCTCCTGGATTGGAAAGATTAACATCGTGAAAATTGCAATACTTCCCAAGGCTATCAACAAATTCAATGCGATACCTATCAAAATTCCAACCTCATTCTTCAAGGAAATAGAAGAGGCAATCCAAAAATTCATATGGAACAAGAAAAGACCCCAAATAGCAAAAACGCTCCTCAATGGAAAGAACACTGCTGGAGGAATATCAATACCAAATTTCAAAGTCTACTATAAAGCCATAGTAATCAAAACAGCTTGGTACTGGCATAAGAACAGACCTCAGGACGAATGGAATAGAATTGAAAACCCAGAAATGAACCTACAGACCTATAGCTATCTAATCTTCAATAAGGGAGCTAAAACATTAGAATGGAAGAAAGACAGCCTCTTCAGTAAATGGTGCTGGCAAAATTGGTTAACTACTTGTAGAAAACTAAAGCTAGATCCTTATATATCACCCTGCACCAGAATCAACTCCAAATAGATCAAAGACCTCACAGTCAAAGCAGACACTCTGAAAACATTACAGGATGGAATAGGAG
This sequence comes from Dipodomys merriami, assembly GCF_024711535.1. Classification (NCBI taxonomy): domain Eukaryota; kingdom Metazoa; phylum Chordata; class Mammalia; order Rodentia; family Heteromyidae; genus Dipodomys; species Dipodomys merriami. The sequence goes on from NW_027204492.1 coordinate 12,401,934, forward strand.
AAACCCTAGGTCTCTTTGGCGCAGGCTGAAATTTTCTGAATAGAGACCCGGAAACACAACAAATCAAAGAAAGGTTGGACAAATCGGATTGCATGAAGTTGCAGAGCTTCTGCTTGGCAAAGCTAGCAAGATCAATAGGAAGCCCACAGATTGCGAAATGATCTTCACTAGCCATACAACAGACAAGGGTCTCATATCTAAAATATACTTGGAACTCAAAATATTAAATCCCCCAACAACAAATCTCCAAAGAAACAACTGCCCAATAAATAAGTGGGCTAAAGACTTAAAGAGAAACTTCTCTGAAGAAGAAAGAAGGATGGCCAACAGACACATGAAGAAATGCTCAACCTCCCTAGCCATAAAAGAAATGCAAATCAAAACAACATTGAGATACCACCTCACTCCAGTTAGAATGGCAAAAATCAAGAACACTAACAACAACAGATGCTGGAGGGGATGTGGACAGAAGGGAACCTTACTTCATTGTTGGTGGGAGTGTAAACTTGTTCAACCACTTTGGAAAGCAGTATGGAGGTTCTTCAAAAGACTTCACATAGAGCTCCCCTATGACCCAGTAATCCCACTTTTGGGCATTTACCCAAATGTTTACAGCAAGACCACACTAAATCTACCAGCACAACTATGTTTATTGCAGCATTATTTACCATAGCTAAGATATGGAACCAACCCAGATGCCCCTCAGTAGGTGAATGGATCAAGAAAATGTGGTATATATACACAATGGAATTCTATGCCTCCATCAGAAAGAATGACATTGCCCCATTTGTTAGGAAATGGAAAGACTTGGAAAAAATTATATTAAGTGAATTAAGCCAGGCCCAAAGAAGCATAGGTCCCATGGTTTCCCTTATTTGCAATATCTAGTATATGTATGAGTCAAGCAGAAAAGGTCAGATAATGTGATATTAGGAAAATGAACCCTTAGATATGTATTTTAATTTTTTTTCTTTCATGCATTTGTTTCTAACGCATTTATAAGATTATTTCTTTGTTGCTTTGTATGTCCCTCCCCCACAGTATAACCCCTGCTTTTACTATATTTGATGTTGGTATAACTTGTGGAGGAGATGGGGAAAAACAAGTCATTTAAGGATACAGGTGGACCTGTTGCAACAATGAGAAGTACAAGTTGTCATGTCGAAAACGAGCTTTACAACATTGGTGTGGGGAGGGGGAGGAGGGGGGACGATTTGGGGGGAGGCTGGGAAGGGATGTGAAGGGTAAACAAAGGAGTAGGCTGCAATGCTTGATAAGAAATGTACGCATTATCCTGCCCATGTAATTGTAACCCCTCTGTACAGTATGTTCACAAAAAATGAAAATAAAAATTTAAAAAAATATTTCAATACTATAGTATTTTGTTCCTTTGGCCTTCATCTTCAGGAACTGCTGTGCTCCAGTAAAACCAAAAGGTACAAAGGACCACTGTTTATTATTAACATATCATGAATAATCAGGAGATTTTATTCCCGTGAACAGTTTCTGAGGAATCGATTTAGAAAGGCATTATGAACTAGACTGGTATCTAAACAGAATTTTAAAATCTTTAAATAAAATTTAAAAATCAATGTATAGAAAACGAATAGCATAAGCATAAGTGTAGAGCAAATTCTGATGATATAAAAATTAACAAAACAAACTGATATGGCTGGAGTAAGGGGACAAGCAGAGGTAAAGGGAAGGACGGGATTCATCATGTTCTCAACCCACAGAGCAGGAAACTTGGAAATTAAATGCTGGGGGATTATACTGGAGTTTTTTTTATTTTATCTATCTATCTATCTATCTATCTATCTATCTATCTATCTATCTATCTATCTATCTATCTATCTATCTATCTTGTTGGTCATGGGGCTTGAACTCTGGGCCTGGGCGCTGTCCCTCAGTTCTTCAGCTCAAGGTGAGCACTCTACCACTTGAGCTACAGCACCACTTCCGGTTTTCTGGTGGTTTATTGGCGATAGGAGTTTCACGGTCTTTCCTGCCCAGGCTGGCTTTGAACCGCAATCCTTACATCTCATCCTCCTGAGTAGCTAGGATTACAGGTGTGAGCCACCAGCGCCCGGCTTGTACTGGAGTTTTAATGGAATGGGCTTGTACTCGCTAATAACCCCTTAGGAAATTTATTTTGTTAATAGATCATTTAGTAAAGACATTTAGTGACATTATTTGAAGTGGAGTAGGTGATTAGGGAACCCTGCCTTCCTATAGTGAAAACCAGAAGTAGACCTGGATGTTCTTCTGCTTTAGTCTTGTTCTAAATGTCTAGTGTATCCAGTTGACTTGAATGCATACAACTATGTAGGAAACTCTGAACTGAGCTGTCAAATCAGGAAAGGGTTAAGAGGTTAGAAGGTAGCCGGGCGCTGGTGGCTCACGCCTGTAATCCTAGCTACTCAGGAGGCTGAGATCTGAGGATCGCGGTTCAAAGCCAGCCCGGGCAGGAGAGACCGTGAGACTCCTATCTCAAATAAACCACCAGAAAACTGGAAGTGGCGCTGTAGCTCAAGTGGTAGAGTGCTCGCCTTGAGCTGAAGAGCTGAAGGACAGCGCCCAGGCCCAGAGTTCAAGCCCCACGACCGACAAAAAAAAAAAAAAAAAAAAAAGAGGTTAGAAGGTCACCTTAGCAGTACTCTAAAGGCTGAGAAGTAGATCCTGTGAAGGCTGAAATAAAGGGAGTAAGATAAATGACTAGGTCAACTGGTGTAGATTTTGAAAATATTTACCACTTCTTTCTGCCTGGAGTGACTAATCACTATGTAAGCAAACTGTCTTATGATAAGGACTGTACCAACAAAATATGATAAAACCTTGTTTTTACACGTATAGCTTACTTTGACCTATAGTAACCTTCCCTATAGTAAACCTAATAAATAAGCTTGCTTATGGAAACTCTGGGTCCAAGAGCTGGTGAGCCTTGATCCCCTGGTCTCCCCTTCCTTTACTCTGTGTTTTTTTCTCATTTCTTCAGCTCCAGTATTCCATCGTGCTGTTCCAGGTTGCATGAAGCAAAACAACTGGGCTCTAAATTCCAGTGTCCTCCATCTTAACTCAAGTGGTGTAAGGACAAAGCTCACACAACTGGGTTTTGTTCATGTAAGCAACTGCATCTTGAGCCTAAATATCCATCCTAGTTCCTATCTGAGCCTCCAGCTTCCCAACAAATCTGCATTCCTGTTGATAGCCTGACAGTGAAGTGCACCATTACTGTCATTCAAGTTAGTTAAAAACTTTCTTAACACCATTGGTGGACAGGAGAAGAGGACAATCTTAGAACCCAAATTCAGCAGAATCTGGAGTTCTTGGCTCATTTTCAGATTCCTCAATTTAAGGGATGATTCAAAGAAGAAAACAGTTACACACTATACTAAATTAGTATTAGTATGCTGATTTAATAGATGAACCCAAGAAAATTGAATGGGAAGGTACAGTGTGGGGGAAAAAAGCCTTTGGGGGCTTTATACATACAGTCACAGAGTGCTAAGCCATTCCTCAATGCATGAGAAATTATTTCCTTTCAGCCTCTAAGAGTCCTGAACTCCCAACAAAACAAGGCTTTAGTATGCTGCCAATCCCTGATCCTAGCCATTCAGCCAACCTGATGGAACTCACTGATGAAAAGAAGATGCTAATTACTGGAGATTTATTTTCATATGGAACATGAAACTTTCTCACTATTGGAGGTTTGCATCAGTTAAATGATACAAATTCTCAATGATGACAGAATGTGCTCATTTTGATCATGTTGTACTACATTGCATTGATGCTTGACCTCTTAACTGGCAGCAATATGCAGACGAGGCTCAATAGTAAATATTTAAAGAAAGGTGAAGAGGAATCTAAATATATCCTGGCTATATTATGCTAAAAAAGAAGTAGAAAAGAAGTCCAAGCTAAAATTCTAAATAGAGACTGAGCCAAACCCAAAGAAATATAGGTCCCATGCTGTCCCTCATTTACAATAATTAGTATATGTCTAAGATAATTTTATCAGATGAGCAGAAAATCTCAAAAGCTGTGTACATATGACCATATAAGAAGATGCTAAGCAAAATGAACCCCAAGCTATGGATACAAGAGCTCTTTATTGTTGTAGTTTTAATGTACTGTGTGATTTTATTGTTTCCTTTGTATGTTCTTCCACCTATGGTATATCCCCTGTTGTCACTGTACTTGATTTTGGTAGCCTGCATCTTGCATAGACATTTGTCTAATTTGGGGAAGGGAAGGGGAATAACAAAACAAACGCAGAAACAAGGACACAGGATGACCCATCGCAACAATGATACCCACAAGATCGTATATTAGAAATGAACTTTACAACTTTGGGGGGGGGGAGGAGTGAAGGAAGAAGGGGAGGGGAGGGATAGTAGGAGAACAACAAGGGAGGGGGTAACAACTCTGGACAAGAAATGTACTCATTGCCTTACTCATGTAACTGTAACCCCTCTGTACAGCATCTTTACAATAAAATAAAATTTAAAAATAATAATAAATAAATAAAAAGAGGTTGCTTGACCTATCTTTGGGTTGGGAAGGGTGACAAAATGACAACATCTATTAGTTGAATGTCTACTGTATCAGATCCCTTAAATATGTATGATCTCATTATATTCTCACAATCCTCTGAGTAAGGGAAAAGGATTCTTATTTCCAAAATGAAGATTAGGAAAGAAAGAAAGTCAGAGAATGGAAACTAAGTCTCCAAGGTCAACACCAAACCCATGGTAAGACTAAACCCAAAGCTAATGCCATTTCTGGTTTTCTATTTCTGAACATAGTAGATGGAAGGAAAAGAAGATGGAAGAGGCCTAGTTTGGACTTTAATCCCCAAGGCTGATTCTCCTCATATTCTCTACCCTGTTGAGCAAAAGAAATGCTGAGTGAGGCTATGTTTGTATGCATGTTTTCTTCTAAATTGTTTGACAGTTATTAGATGCTATGAAGGATCAAAAAGTCATGGCAGGCTCTTTGGAAAATGTGGCTGAATCATCTAGTTACTTAGAACCCTCTATACATCAGAACTGCCTTGTTCCACTTTGGAAAATGTGGCTGAATCATCTAGTTACTTAGAACCCTCTAAACATCAGAACTGCCTTGTTCCAAATAGCAGAGGGAAGAAAAAGCAAGTGAAGTTTTTTTTCTCTAAATTGTTCCCAGGCCTGCAATATTCAGAGAAGATTGTTCTTAGTTTGGACTAGGGAAGATGGATGGCCATCACTGCCCCCTCTGGCTGCCTTGCTTCCTGGCTGAGGAGATTGCATGTCTGAGTCTAGTGTCTGTCCATCTTATTATTGTCTCCCCAAAGCCTTAGGAATTATACAAGTGAAAATATAATGATCTCTCTGCAGTCATACAATTATGTTCCTGAAAGATGGAGTGAATTGAGCATCCAAAAGAGAAATACAACATATTGTTGTAAAGGAGCTCAACTTAAGAAGGTCAGGAGTGGAGGGAGTACCTCCAGGGTACCAATCGGTGTGATTCTCAGTATCTATGTCTTAGAAGACTGAGAGCCTCATTTGGGCTAGAAGCTTAGAGTGCATGGATTTATTCACTAATGTTCAATAAGTATATACTACATGGGTCTGGCAATTAGGACCTATTTGTCCCACAGCTGGAGGAAGTCCTATTCAGTTTATGATAAATGGTAGGTTATGAACTTCTTGGACACAGTGATCTAGCTCATTTTTCTCTGGATTCATTTTGCCTTAAACAGCATAGATTAATGTTGGATTAAAAATATACACTTTGCCAGAAAATCCTACCAGCCCTATACCTCAACTAAATCCAGCCCATGTTTCATCTGACGCTTTCTCTTTGAACCCCAGAAGTCTAGTTCACTGTCTAGTGTCCTGTGATTTCCTTTTGATTTAATAAATCTATCTATGGCTAAACCTAACCTAGGACTTTCCAACTTAACATGAAATGGGAGACTTTTTTCCAAAGCCAGAGCTTTGGAAAAGCTCTTTACTCATGGGACTAAAATCAAATTTGCTAGAAATCTGTCGGCGCTATGCAAAGCAGATTTTCATATTGGAGAAATACATCCTGGCTAAGAAAGTGGCATTTGTGATTTGAAGTATATTCCTAACTTAATGACTCTATTGGCATTCAGAAATGTGTATGGCACACCACGTCTTTCAAAGTGTTAAGACTTTAGCCAGATGCTGCTATAGTCTAAAAACACCAGTAACATCTCAACTACCAGTAATATTTCTAAGCCATTGATAATATTTTCTTCTGTGCAAACTGGGAGTTTAAATGGGCACCTTGACATTTTGAATCTGACTCAGCAAGATTAATTTTTTTTTGTTTTAGGCAAGTTACTTAAACTGGTTGGACGTCACTACTTTGGTTGTGGAATATATGTAATAGTTTAATATATATTTTTATTGTAACGATATTGTACAGAGGGGTTACAGGTACATGAGCAAGGTAATGAGTTCATTTCCTATCGAACATTGTTTTTCTTGGTTTTCCTTTGTTTTTCCCCTACCATCCTTTTCCCTTTCTCACCTCCCCTACTCCTCCCTACCCCAAATATAGGTAATAATTAAACTATATATAATTGCTAAGTGGCACAATAAAATAAAATGAAGTATATGACTGTTAACGTTCTCTAGAAATGTGTGTGTGTGTGTGTGTGTGTGTGTGTGTGTGTGTGTGTGTGTGTGTGTGTGTGTGTGATTAAGACATGGCAATTGCAAAGCTACAGTGTGGGTTGGCAAGCTGAACATCTCGGAGATCTATTTGCATAAATGAAGTTTGAAGGTAGTCTACTAAAGTTTCTACCAGTTGAGAGGAAGATTGGTCTGTTTGCTTTATGTGAATTGATTTGGTGAATTTCATCAACATTATACACAATTCCTAATACAAGGAAGATGAGTGTGTATAATATATGCAGATGCGCATAGACATGTTTGTTTAATCACAAACTTCCTCTAAGTTTCAGGTATAGTAGACAGCATTAGGCAAATGAAGAGCAGCAGAAACCAGAAACTCGTGGTGTTGACTTTTCAAAGCTGGCAAAACAACGTAAGACTCCCGCAAACACAACAACAACAACAATAACAACAATAACAAAAATCATTCCTTTTTAGGGGAATGCAATGGCAGAAACCATAGAACTTGTGCATTAGATCAATACCTATATCATTGCATACTAAAACAGCCAATAAACACAACTTCTTTTCTCTTCTGAACATTTTTGAATAACAAAAACTGTTCTATGGAGTTTAATCTGCACACCCTTAAAATGTAGGTACTTATACATTTTTCAAATAAAGAAAACACACCTCATGGAAATGAGCAGCTTTCTCAAATTCACACACAACTAGTAAGTGGCAAGACATGATTTCAGCTCAGGTAGCTTGATGTCCCTAACCTGGAAAATACTGCCATTTTCTTACTGCTTCTTTCCCTATAGCTATTATTCTAATATGTAATTTACAGTGTTAGCTCCCAATTTCATACTAGCGGAAAAAAGAATCTCTCATTGAATGCCTGCTCAGTTGTCACCTGAATTTTACTGCCTGCTGCATTAACAAGTCCTTTCACGTTCCAAGCATTCTTTCTATTAGAGAAAAGTTACTGTGAGCCAAGCCAAGGCTATTTTCCATTTGTCACTATTGTCTCCCTCTTATCTTCCCTCTCATAATTGTTATTTACCCCATGGAAAGAATTTAAACAATTAGTCTCTATGGTGGTTGTTAGGCACTATGTTTGGTATGCCAGCTCGATCTGGGTTTGCTCCGAAAATATTCTTTATTGATTTAAAAATGTAGGGCCAGCCAGTGCTCACCACATTTATCAACTCTGTCAGATACAAAACTGCTTTCCTCCTGTCAAAACAGATTAATAGCAAGCTTTGCAACAGGTATAAAATGGACCCTAACTCCCTGACAATACACTGTCTTTTGGCTTTTGTTTTAACTAGTTTTAATTTCTAATGCATTAATTATAATTACATTTCCACATCAAATTATTGAATGACACACATATTCATTCTCTGACCTTTTTTTTTCCTGAGGAGAGAGTAGTGCCTTTAGCCGAAAAGAACAAATACTACTGTGATAATAATCTTTTCCTGCAAGTGATGGGCAATGGAAAGGGAGACATATTAATTTCTAAGAAACACTATAGAGAATTACATTGATATTATGAATTTTATTTGTAAGCCCTTCCATCACCTTATATTCTATGGGAGTTCTTTTTGCAAATTAAACTCAGAAAGGTATTTCTCCATCATAGAATGGGTATACACTAAATTGGAAGGCTACCTCATGCTTGGAAGCTCCTTCTCTCTTCCATTCTATACAGAGGGCTCAAGATGTCTAAGACTCCCAGAGGAGTAGAGAGTCAACCTGTTTTGCATTATTTAAAAGGATGATTACACATGGTTTGTTGGTCTGAAGGTCATCTAGAATGCCAGGTAATAAATCTCTAAAGCTTTTCTGGAGCATACATCTGCATCTTTACCACAACAAATAAAAGCAATCTCTTGGACACTTTATTCATTTATTTACAAGCTCAAAGAGTCACCCTCCAGCTGGGCACTGGTGGCTCACACCTGTAAGCCTAGCTACTAAGGAGGCTGAGATCTGAGGATTGAGGCTCAAAGCCAGTCTGGGAAAGTAAAATCTATGAGACTCTCATCCCCAGTAAAAAAAAAAAAAACCTAAAAAAGGGCCAAAAGTGGAGCTGTGGTTCAAGTGATAGAGCACTAGCCTTGAGCAAAAGAAGCTCAAAACAATGTCTGGGCCCTGAGTTCAAGCCACAGGACCATCACATACACAATAGTCACCCTTTACCATCAAACTAGAGCCAGATGTTGGTTTTATATCTTTGCCCTTTAACTTTGAATACTAACGGAGACTGAATTCACTTTTCGGTTGTTGGCTAGATAAGCAGAATGCTCCACAAGCCAATAGAAGGAAACAGAAATTCTCTGTTCTCTCTAGGTAGGTTGCATACAATATATTCGCTGCAAACTCTTCGCACTGTAGTGGGATGAAAGGCAGGCTTTTGCAGTTGTTTGAGGAAATAGGATACAGAGGCAGAGCTTACACTGAGTAAAGAACTTCTTTAGAAGCAATTGGAACATGTTGTCCAAGGTTGCAGCTCTACAATGGGTATCTGCTTGAGATGGCAGGTGCTGGGAGGGCAGCTGAACCAGGAGCAGACTCACACCTCTCAGCTGTCAGGGAATTAAGCTTTGCAATCTTAAGATACCATATTGCTCCTTCTGAGACTTTCCACATTCAACATTGCCAAACCTTAAGCTGAGTCTCCCCATATGCCTGAGCAATCTGGCCCATCGTCCACCAATGGCACTGAACTGAATGGCAGAGAAAGACAGGAGACAGGCCTGTCATCACACAAATGTCTCTTTAACTCTCAATAGAGGTGGGAAACACATCTCTCAATTCTGTATGCACTTGCCAATTAAGTACAGTTCTCAATTTAGAATAGTAGATCCCAAGGTCATCAAGATTTTATGCCTCAAAAGCATTGGAGGTTAGACAGTGAACACAGACCTGTGTCCCATCCAGCTAAACTCTGATTCTGAAGATTTTTAACAAGGTTGAGAAACTCTTTAACAAGCTGCTTCCTAGATAGCTCAATACCCTGGATGAAGCAGGCCCAAAATGTTTACTTCTTAAAAGTTATCTCCACTAACCTATTATTTTAAAGATTAGGTAAATGAAGACCAGAAAGAATCACTTGGCTAAGGTCACCACACAATGATGTTTTGGCAGAGCTAAGACTAGAATTTAACCTTCCTACTCTCTCCCTTCTCTAATCTCTCATCCTACCTGCTTTGTCCTGAGAGGAATGAGATAGAGCCATAATCTTCTCTTTTTCTAAATGGATGCAGACTAGGGTAGACTTGCAGTGGCTCTGAATGAGGCTATAGTGTATAATATAAGATTATTTAATGTACTTAAGTTCTCTAAAAGTTAAGGCCAGTAGCACCCTGAGTCATGGTGACAACTTCAAATGTCTACACACATTTCTAAATGTCCCTCGTTGATGTGGAGGTGAGGAAGCAGAGAATGGGGGTAGTGCTGTCTCCAGTTGAGAACCACTGGTAGAAAAAAAGGAGCTGTGGTTGATGATTCAGCACAGGAAGGCTGACTTAGAGATTTAATTTTTTTTTCTATTCGATACTGCGGCCTGAAGCAGTTCCAAGCCTGAGGGTTTGTGATCCTACTTTGACTAAGGAGAAGTCTCAGATAGACCTCTTAAGATCTTTTCAGTGGAAGAAAGGAGTTGTCTGTTGTTCTTGGGGCTGTGGAGGAGTACCTAGACAAGGACATCCATGTTTCTTTCACTCATGGTGTTATAATCAGTGCCATTCATGAATAACACTGCCACAAACTAGATACGTTTCACAAGGGAGATGAACGAAGGGGCATCATTCATCAAGTACTTGAAATGTTCCTATTTCCTCTAGGTGTCTTCGTGTTTTCTGCTGTTTGGCTTTCAGAAAGCAAGGCTTGGATGTGTTCATTCTGGCAGCTCTGCTCAGACAATGACAGGGGTGTGCAGGGGTGATGTGGACTCCCACTACAGTTCTTCAAGAGGGGATTGCTTCTCCAATTCCTAGCCAAAATGCAGAAGTGTTAGCTACATCAGCCTTTTCCTTTATGAGATTAAGAAAGCTGTGCTTGCTGTTTGAGGAGCAGACTCCGTTCTCTGGTGCTTTATGGGGGCACTTCTTTTTATCTTTGAGGAGAGAAGACGGGTGGAGGATGGCAGTGCAAATTTCCACATCCCTCACCTCACCTGATGGCCACCTTTGATTATCTTTATTGTTGTCCATAGCCACCTTCTAGGTTTCACAGAGACTCCTAAGCCAGCCCTCTAAGACCAATTGTTATTTTCTTAAAAGAACATGGAGCTCTTTGCTTTTCAGAATGGCAAAAAAAATTCCTTAGGCCAGCTCCTTAGGGATAAAAAAGCATGCAATTAATTTGTAAGATAGGAACATGATTAATGAAAATAATAAAGTGTTTTAATTATCCTTTCAACTACAAGTTAGTGCGTCTTCAAAGAACTCTGTGCCCTAGGTGTTGACTAAACTAGTTACTCTCGGTTCCTTTCCAACTAGTTCATACTAGCTAGGTCAGGATATCTCCTTCGTGGTTCATTTTACTAGACTCTCCAAAGTGGCAGCACAGAACCATATAATCCAACTTCCTTATTTTATAGCGAAGGAAACAGAACTGTAGAAGGGGAGAGTCTTATTTAGAGGTACCTCCGAGTTGACATATAAAACTAAAATCGAGTTCTCCTGACTCCCATTCCTCTGTTTCTTCCATACTGTCTCCCTTTGAATAAAAATTTCAATTGCAATTCTATTATTAAATCTTTTAGGGTAAACTAAGCCACCAAAGGTTGACCATCCCATGTACCAAGTATCCTGCGATAGCCAAAGAGTTTCAACCAACAGCATCCCCAACTTATGTCCCTAAGGAAACTAGCAAAAAGAAATACTAGACAGAAACACTTTCCATTGACAAAACACTTATCTTTCATCTTGCTGTCTGATAGAATTTTTGGAGATGGGGCCTCATTCAGCCTGCACTTACTTGCCATAATAGTGCTAAAAGTATTCTTTAAGAGAGTGACAATCTTAAAATTTCAAGGAGTCACAAATGACATAGAGCTTTGTAGATGAAAGGCAAACCTTATACCCATATCTGTGATCTGAAATAGGGAACTGACAGTAGGTGAATATTCTGACATAGAATTTTCTCTTTTATCCTGTTAGAAACCTCCAGCCATTACTGAAGCCGTGGAATTCCTAAAGATGGGACTAAACTACTTGCTGCACAGGCATATGGGTTAACTCCCACTGGTTCAGAGTATAGCCCACCTTTAGTTTTTATTCCCTCCTCAAAACATAATCAAGTTCTATTTACCTTAGGGCAGACACAAAGTAGATATTCTAGGGACAGAAATGAAGCTAATGAAAAGAAAAATCAGTGCCACAACCAACTCTACAGGTTATCTCCAGACTTCCCAAAAGTTGTACAGGCCTAGGCTCCCATTCCTTACTCAATCTTATCTATACTTGATTCACATTCCCAGGTTTCCCGCCTCAATACATGCCATCATCATTCATTTGGTTGTCCAAATCAGAAGGCCAGAATTTATGCTCTTTCATCCAATTCATTAGTTGTGGTTCAGTTTCCTTGCTTAATATCATTGAACTGCAATCAATCTTTGGTCTGCAACAATCACTCCTGTCAGGTCACATGTTACTCTGAGGAGAAGCAATGAATGAAGAAGACTTGAATAGTATCCTTATACAGTTTCATATGTGTTTCAAATAATTTATAGATCCTACCCTTCAGTGCACCATAAGCTTGGAAAGAATGCAGATCAAATCAAATTCCCCTCTGTAATTACAGAGTTTAGTAAAGTGCCCGGTCCAAATCAGAAAGTAAATGTCAGTGAAGAAATGTTTGACTTTCAAAATTATGTAGTCATTCCAGAATGGCTCTGCTTGTCTATTCTAAACCAGAAATTTATATCTGGTAACACCCCTACCAATTTTGTCCTATGGATCAAGTTGTATAACTGTTGTACACAGTTCCTATACATCTCTTAATTTCTGGGCCACTGCCTTTTGTCCCTTTCTCTGGAAAGCCTACCACCTCTTTTCTCTAAGTAAATTGGCTACAGTTCTGCCTCTCTTTTATTTTTTTAAATTTTATTTTATTTTATTTGAGAACATACTGTACAGAGGGGTTACAATTACATGGGCAGGATAATGCATACATTTCTTACCAAGCATTGCAGCCTCCTCCATTGTTTACCCTTCACCTCCCTTCCCAGCCTCCCCCCTCCCCCCCACCCAATCATACCCCCCTCCCCCCCACACACCGACATTGTAAAGCTGGTTTTGACATGACATTTTGTGCTTCTCATTGTTGCAACAGGTCCACCTGAATCCTTAAACGACTTGTTTGTCCCCATCTCCTCCACATGTTATACTGACTGTGGGGGAGGGACATACAAAGCAACAAAGAAATAATCTTATAAATGCGTTAGAAACACATGCATGAAAGAAACGAAAACATTAAAATACATATTTAAGGGTTCATTTTCCTAACATCACATTATCTGACCTTTTCCACTTGACTCATACCTATACTAGATATTGCAAATAAGGGAAACCATGGGACCTATGTTTCTTTGGGCCTGGCTTACTTCACTTAATATAATTTTTTCCAAACCTTTCCATTTCCTAACAAATGGGGAAATGTCATTCTTTCTGATGGAGGCATAGAATTCCATTGTGTATATATACCACATTTTCTTGATCCATTCATCTACTGAGGGGCATCTGGGTTGGTTCCATATCTTAGCTATGGTAAATAATGCTGCAATAAACATAGTTGTGCTGGTAGATTTAGTGTGGTCTTGTTTGTAAACATTTGGGTAAATACCCAAAAGTGGGATTGCTGGATCATAGGGGAGATCTATGTGAAGTCTTTTGAGGAACCTCCATACTGCTTTCCAAAGTGGTTGAACAAGTTTACATTCCCACCAACAATGAAGCAAGGTTCCTTTCTGTCCACATCCCCTCCAGCATCTGTTGTTGTTAGAGTTCTTGATTTTTGCCATTCTAACTGGAGTGAGGTGATATCTCAATGTTGTTTTGATTTGCATTTCTTTTATGGCTAGGGATGTTGAACATTTCTTCATGTGTCTATTGGCCATCCTTCTTTCTTCTTCAGAGAAGCTTCTCTTTAAGTCTTTCGCCCACTTATTTAATGGGCAGTTGTTTCTTTGAGGATTTGTTGTTGGGTGGTTTAATTTTTTTAGTTCCAAGTATATTTTAGATATGAGACCCTTGTCCGTTGCATGGTTAGTAAAGATCTTCTCCCAATAGGTAGAGCCAGTTTTGAGCAAATATTCTCAAAAAGTTACAAGATTATTTATTATCCCTGATTAGTCATGATCTAAAAGCTTGGTCAATTTTCCAAAACTGGAAACTCCAATCTCCAAGAGTCTTATAGTCAAATATATTTTTCACACATACACTCAAACTTTATGTTTACTACCACAACAAAATTTGTTTCTATACTAAGTTCATATTTAAGTCTCTGATGAAATTTGGACTACAAAAGCTCAAAGAACTGAGGGAGTCTTTGTGCTATATTTTACTCCCAGTATTTAGCTCATAGTAGCAGCTCAATGTTTCCTGAGCAAATGAATGCTGAGATCCACATTTTACACTAGTGGTCTATAAATCATGGCATTGAATTCTTATTTTGTAGATACTGAGTGTGGGAAGAAGCCTTACAGCACATCAAATTAAGTCTTTTATTTTCTAAATGAGAGTCTAAAGGTTGGAATTAAATGAATAAGTTAGCTAATATTTCACAGGCAGTTTGTGGCAAAGATTGGATTTGAAACAGGCTTCCTGACCCCCTGTGTTCTTTCACCTCAATCAAGTCAATCTCTAACTCAGGTGAAACCAAACAAAATCTCCCTATAGTGCTTATTGAAAGTCTAACCTCTTCATCCACATTCTGACCTGCTATTTTGATGTGTTTTTTTAAGCACCAACATTTAGACTTGTTAGCTAAAGAGTTGTTCCATTTCACTTCCATGTCCACTCCTATGGAGCTATATTTTTTCTTTTTGCAGTAAAATGAAAGTTTTAAAGTGATTGTAATTTTATTACAAAGAGATTAAGACCATCAAACCAGGTGTAATAGGTAACTGTACACAGATGACTTGCTTTAGCATCAGTGAATTCTTACTGCTTGGTACTGACTTAATAGATCCAAGAAAAAATAAACAAGGGAATTCAATAATGAGCACCTTCCCTGTCCAATAAACTTGCCAGGAAACAGCTAAGAGTGGGAAAAAAATCAATTTAGGTATAAATGACACAACAACCTGGCAGTCCACCAGGAATGCGGGGAAGTGCTGAGCTGCATCTGATGCTCTTTGACCTCTCATGTCCTGTTCTCTGCATCATGAGGGTTTGGTGCTCTATTTCCATTGTAACAGTTTCATCTATACAGGAAAAATATCCCTATCCTCTTTTTGGCTTCCTTGGAGAAACAGATCTGTAATAATAATAACCCTTCTCCAATAAAACTGAATTTAGCTTCACTTTAGCATTATACAAAGTGTTTTCAATTTTCTTATGTTGATATTTTTTTTGTTAACTCTCACACAAAGCTGATAAAGAAGTTGTCATGATAGAGGGATGAGATGACTGCGAGAGGTCACTGGACATGTGAGAGACAGACAGTGACAAGAAGCTAGGTCTCCAGACACAGAGTCTGGACCTCTTCTTTCAATGCCATTTCATCATTGAAGGAGACACTCTGTAAAGTAATTTCTTCTTTGTTCTTTATCACAAAATTTATGAGCTAATATATTCTTGGGGAAGCAATTAAAGGGTCACAGGTTGGCATTACTTGAGTCTACTGTTAGCAAAATGAATCCCTAAAAGGGAATAATGAAACATTTATTCATTTCTCTTTTCTGTCTGATGTTGCAGTACAAAAGTCGGTAAGACCAAAGATGACATTTTCCAGGAGAGATCTTGACACCCAGACTTTGGAAACAGGAATACTGTTTCCACACTCAACTAGATACCAACCCATTTATGCTACAAAAAATCTCCACAAACTACAGGCCTCTTGTCAAAGCTGGATACTGTCTGTTTTTACAAACAAAGTTTATAGGCTTTCCTGTATGTTTGTGTATAGTCCATCTAGGGCCACCTTGTAGAGCAATGGCACAAATGAGCAGTTGTAACAAAGACTATATGATGTCAAAACCTAAAATATTTACTGCCTGGCCCAAGACAGAAAAGTGTGCTGAATTCTCTTAGAGAAACCAGATAGTAATCTAAGCAAAAGTTCATTTTTTATGACAGAAATGTCCAGAATGAAAAAAAGACTACACATTGCTGAAAGACCACAAGTTGTTCTGTAGGAAAGGGGATTAAAAGCATGGTGTTGGCATAAGTATGCTTCCCACTCTTCATGAAATTGTTCTTGAGTCCTCAGTATTTCTTTTCTGTGGAAAGACTTATTCTGGTGACTTCCAGATATTTACAATTCCTGGCAGTCTTCTCTCTTCATTACCAGTAATATAATATCAGCCCCAGTGCCAGACAAAGGAGAATGAAATCAATACCCTGCAGCAGACACTGCAGAGATTAGAATGAGTCTTCCAAGTATCCTGTTTCCAACTTGTTCTTTCAAACAAGACTACCAATACATGATCATGGGGGAACTGGTGTTGTGGGGTTTCCCAGAGTTTATCCATATACAAAGATACAGGATTGTTTGGGGCAATGATAACCTTGGAGAGCCCACAAGATGTTCCTTTGTATGAAATAAGGAACTGTATGTGATTATTTCCTGCACTGTAATTTACTTGTGGTCCTGGACATCAGAGTTGATAAAGAAACTTAGGAAGCTCAATGTCAATTTCTTCTAGGAAATCACTGGTGCCTTTGGAAATGCTTGATTCATCAGTCATCCAGACAAGCAGAACAATAGCAAATATCTACTGATAGTTATACAGAAAGATTAATTTACAGGAAATTGTTAATATGTTTATGGATGCCTAGAAATCCCACAGTCAGCCATCTACAAGCTGGAAAACTAAGAAATACAGTGATATAATTTAGTCTGAGTCCAAAGGCCTAAGAATTCAGGATGGGGCTTAGAGGTGTAGTGGTATAAGTCCTGGCCTGAGTCTGAAAGTCTAATAACCATGAGTCTTGATGACTGAAGGTAAAAGAAGATATATGCTTCAACCCAAGCCAAGTGAATTCTCCATTCCTCTATGTTTTTTGTTCTATTTGAGTCCCTGATAGATTGGACAATATCCACCTACATTGGCCAAGGTCATTGGCATTATTTAGATCACCAATTAAAATGTGAATCTCTTCTAGAAGCATTCTAGTGGACACCCGAAGAAATGATGTTTTAACAGCTATCTGGACATCTGTTTGGCCAGTCAAGTTGACATATAACACTGCCCAACACAACTGGATCTTACCAAAAGGAAGAAGTGTCTTTCAGGTTGGGCCATGGGCACTGGTAGAAGAGGCAAGGATAAGATAATATCTAGAATATCTCCTCATGTCTGTAAGGTTTTGTTTGTCCTTACTATATACATATATAAATATATATTATTGCTTTAATTAGTTTTCTAGGGCTATAGTAACAAATTACCACAAACCAAGTACCTTGAAGAGCAGGCATATATTGCCTCCCAGTTCTGGAGGATAAATGCCACAGATCAAAGCAGCAGCAGGATTGGTAGCTCCTGGGGACTGAAAGGGAGAAGTCTATTACATGCTTGTCTCCTACCATCTGGCATCTTAGTGGAATCACTCCAATTTCTACCTTCATCTGTATGTGTTACTATCTCTGAATATGGGGTCAAAGTTCTCCTTTTTATAAAAGAAAAACATAGAAGATATTATATCCTACCATAGTCTACCATGACATTGTCTTATCAAATTTTATCTGTAACAAGCCTATTTCCATATAAAGTCATGTTCTAAAGTACTGAGATTTAGGAATTTGACATATGAACTTGGGGGAAAAGATATAATTCAGCCTGTAACATCTAGTAACTTACCCTTTCTCCATCTCTATTTCTTCAAGGAGCTACTTACTGTACTATGGGTTAACAGAGGAAATAAAGCCAAAGGGCATGGGGTAAATAGTCATCCATTATTATAAATCGGTCAGCTCTTACTTATATGAACCTAAACATTGCTCAAAACCTTTGGGCCTCAGTTGTTACATTAGTAAGATGGGGAGAACAACAGTCTTGAGACTGTGTGTACACATCCTAGCGCATAGCAAGGCTCAATGAACAATAATGATAGATCATTATAGCTGGAGCTCTGTGGCAGACTTGGCCTTAGAACAAAGGATAAGGCTGAAAATAATATGTATGACAGGGTTTCACTGCTTTGTCCAAAAAATATTTATTAAGCATCTATAGCTTTTAAGAACTCTTATGAAGGATGGAGTCAGCAGTGAAGTAGAGTAAGATACCATGATCAAGGATCTGGAAATTCAGCAATAGAAACAGATAAGGTAGAAAAATAGAAAACATCTGGTCAAGTGAGAATTGGTAAGTACTATAAAGAAAATAGAAAAAAAAAAAGATAAGGGATCAAAAGAGTGAGAATGCCTGGCTAGGAAAGAAACAGTCCTAAGATAAAATGAGGGAAGAAGACACTAGCTAGTTGATACACAAATGGCCACTAGGCTTAGCAGACTCTAACTCTGACTAACCTTCAAGTCGTCAAATCTGTTGTGAGCCTTAGAAATGAATATGTTCATCAATTGGCCCAGATATGAATATTGATCGAATTTGTCTCTTTCTTGTTCTTTTAAATACTATTTCTCTTTAAATGATTATTACATCATTGAGATGTTGATTATATACTGCACAGTATTCACTGCTATTTCTTCCATGCTAATCTCTTATACTGCACTACTGGCTCTTTGAAGACAAGATCACTATCTTATACTTGTAATGTTCTTACTCTTAGTACAGTGTTGAAGTACTAGCTTTTCCATGTTGCTTATGGAGTCAATGATGACAATGATAATGGTTTCTCTAGCATTACAGAAAAGTATCCATGACTACAGCATAGCTATGAAATTTACTATGCTGTTACTCAGAGGAAAAAGCCATCTTTGTTTACTGGGATAGCTAGAGTCTAGGTATTGGTTCAAAGAATATAGTATTCTACATGAGATTCTCAAATTTATGTAATAGTAGTGGTAATCATGTTCCCAATATTTCCTCAGCATAGTTCTCAATGCTAGGTGTTCTGCTAAATACTCTCTATATATAAATTAATCTATACCATTGCCTATAATGCAGGAAATATTATTCCTATTTACAGGCCAAGACACTGAGGACCAGAGAATTGAAGTAACTTGTCCAAGAACTCGGTAGTAGTCTGACCCTACAATCTGAGCTATAATTTAGTTAATAAGACCAAATAGCCCAGGAGACAGTATAGTAAAGTGGTCAGGAGCTTCATGTAGGGGTTAAATTAATCTAGATTCATATCCTAACTCCAAAGCTTTTATCTTTTACCACTTAACTGAGACTCAGGGGCCTGTGAGGAGCAGAAGGTAGAAGCTTCCTAAGCCATGATTTGCTTTAATGTCACAAAGACAAGGGGGAGGTCTGTAATGGAGAGTGCATTTCCTACTTGAAAAAGTAGGAAATTCAGTAGGAATTCAGCTCCAAGTCCTATTGCTTTGGTGCTACTTGTGATATTATGTGGTTTTGTTTGTCTAATTCTTTTTCAAAAGCCTTATAATTTAGTGAAAGTTGGGTGACATTAGATCTTATTCATTTATGGGATTTTCTTATTACATTGTCTTTAGGAATAAACTTGCACAGAAATAAATGGTGAAGACAACTAAAGAGAAACTAAACTGTAATTTCAAGTGATTTCACAGCCAAAATAGGGTGCTCTACTCATATTTATGACAGTATGAAGTACTGGAAACTTCCACAGGGCAGTAGGGTCTACCTAATTAGTTGGGGAATTGGAGATTGTCCAGGGCTCACCTAAGTGGAACAAACCTAATAGCCGACCTTTGCCTCAAGTGACTTAGAAAATTTGAACAGTCCCGACTTCACTCTGAACTTTTCCTTTGCTTTGCACAGAATAATGAAGTTCAAGGTCAAAACTCACCAAGTCACTGCACATGTATATTTAGGGGCTAGAAAATACCTGCTTTTTAGTGTTTTCATCTGGTGAATGGATATTGTATGGTATGTTGGTGACAGACAAGAGTATGGAAAGCACCATTTTTTTTTTTATCTTTCTGGCCGAATGCCAGTGGCTCATGCCTGTAATCTTAGCTACTCGGGAGGCTGAGATCTGAAGATCATTGCTCAAAGCCAGCCTGGGCAAGAAAATCCATGAGATTCTTCAATTACCAACCAGAAAACCGGAAGTGATGCTGTGGCCGAAGTGGTAGGCTGCTTGCTGTGAGCTGAAGATCTCAGGGACAGCGCCCAGGCCCAAAGTTCAAACCCCACAAAAAAAGTGAAGTAAGCCAGGCCCAAAGAAACATAGGTCCCATGGTTTCCCTTATTTGCAATATCTAGTATAGGTATGAGTCAAGCGGAAAAGGTCAGATAATGTGATGTTAGGAAAACGAACCCTTAGATGTGTATTTTAATGTTTTTGTTTCTTTCATGCATGTGTTTCTAACGCATTTATAAGATTATCTCTTTGTTGCTTTGTATGTCCCTCCCCCACAGTGTAACCCCCGCTTTCACTATATTTGATATCAGTATAACATGTGGAGGAGATGGGGACAAACAAGTCGTTTAAGGATTCAGGTGGACCTGTTGCAACAATGAGAAGTACAAAATGTCATGTCAAAACCAGCTTTACAATGTCGGTAGGGGGGGGAGGGGGTATTATTGGGTGGGGGAGAGGGAGGAGGCTGGGAAGGGAGGTGAAGGGTAAACAAAGGAGGAGGCTGCAATGCTTGGTAAGAAATGTATGCATTATCCCGCCCATGTAATTGTAACCCCTCTGTACAGGATGTTCTCAAATAAAATAAAATAAAATATTAAAAAAAACAACAACAAAAAATGTCTCCTTTTTAATAGTTTTTCATTGGGAAACTACTGTACAGAGGACTTACACTTACATGAGCAAGGTAATGAGTACATTTCTTATCAAGCATTGTTGCCTCCTCCTCTGCTTTTCCCCTGCCATCCCTTCCCTCCCATCTCCACAACTACACTCCCTCCCACCTCCCCACCTCCCCTGCCTAAATTGTAAAGTTCGCTTTTCGACATAGCATCTTATACATCTCATTGTTACAATGGATCAACCTGTATCCCTATTTAAACAATTTGTTTTTCCCTTCCCCTCCCCAAATTATACCAACATCAAATAGAGTGAAAACAGGGGTTATACCATGGGGGAAAGACATACAAAGCAATAAAAAAAAAATCATGTGGTACCTTATAAATACGTTAGAAACAATAGCAAGAAAGAAAAAAACCACTTGTGTCCCTATCTTGGGGTTCATTTTGCTTAATATCATCTTATCTGAGCTTTTCTGTTTGTCCAAGACATATTGTGGTTATTGTAAATAAGGAGGACCATGGAACCTATGTATGCCCAAATTATTAAGACCAGATTTGTTTCAGATTTTGAACTTACTTTAATATTTGAATATATCTAATGAGATACCTTGAGGATATGACTCAAGTTTAAACACCAAATTAATTCTTGGCATATGTACCATATATATAAGATGTATATATACATATATACTTACATATGAAGGTATATTCTTGCTACATCAACATTTTGATCTTAACTCCTCACCTGACTACAGGTATAGAATTGTTCTGCTTCTGAAAGAACAGTGCTGGAGGAATATCAATACCAAACTTCAAACTCTATTACAAAGCTATAGTGATTTTAAAACAAAAAAAGCTTAGTTCTGGCACAAGAACAGGGCTGAGGACCAATAGAACACAACAGAAGACCCAGAAATGAACCCGCAGATCTATGGCCACCTAATCTTCAATAAGGGAGCCAAAAAGATAGGATGGGGAAAAGACAGCCTCTTCAACAAATGTTGCTACCAAAATTGGTTAAATGCTCTTAGAAAACTAAAGTTAGATCCTTATATATCACCTTGTACCAGAATCAATTCCAAATGGACCAAAGTTCTTGAGGTAAAAACAGACACCCTGAAAACATTACAGGAAGGAATAAGAGAAACACTATATCTCCTAGGCACAGGTCAATTTTTTTTAAAGACCCAGAAATACAACAAATCAAAGAAAAGTTGGACAAATGGGACTGCACAAAACTGCAGAGTTTCTGTATGGCAAAGGACATAGCTAACAAGATCAAGAGAAAGCACACACAGGGTTGGGAAGGTGGTTCAGTGGTATAGTACTTGCCTTGCATGCATGAAGCCCTGGGTTCAATTCCTCAGCACCACATAAATAGAAAAAGCCAGAAGTGGCTTGTGGCTCAAGTGGTAGAGCACTAGCCTTGAGCTGAAGAGCTGAGGGACAGCGCCAAGGCCCAGAGTTCAAGCTTCACGACCAACAACAACAAAAAAAACCTGAAAGTCCACACATTGGGAGAAGATCTTCACTAGCCATACAACAGACAAGGCCTCATAGGTAAAATATAAGAACTCAGAAAATTAAATCTCCCAAAAACAAATCACCAAAGAAACAATCGTCTGATTAATAAGTGGCTAAAGACTTAAAGAGAGACTCCTCTGAAGAGGAAATAAGATTGCCCAATAGACACATGAAGAAATGCTCGACTTCTCTAGCTATAAAAGAAATGCAAATCAAAACAACATTGAGATTCTCCTCAACCCAATCAGAATGGCCGTTATCAAGAAAACTAATAACAACAGGTGCTGGAGGGAATGTGGCCAAAAGGGAACTCTACTTCATTGTTGGTGGGAGTATAAACTTGTTCAACCACTTTGGAAAGCAGTGTGGAGGTTCCTCAAAAGACTCCACATAGAGCTCCCCTATGACCCAGCAATCCCACTTTTGGGCATTTATCCAAATGATTACAAACAAGGCCACACTAAAGCTACAGCACAACTATGTTTATTGCAGCATTATTTACCATAGCTAAGATATGCAACCAACCCAGCTGTCCCTCAGTAGAGGAATGGATCAAGAAAATGTGGTATATATACACAATGGAATTCTATGCTTCCATCAGAAAGAATGACATCATCCCATTCATAAGGAAATGGAAAGACTTAGAAAAAGTCATATAAAGTGAAATAAGCCAGTTCCAAAGAAATATAGATCTCATGGTATCCCTCATTTGTAATAATTAGTATATGTCTAGGATATTCCTAGATGAGCAGAATAGCTCAATACATATGACCATATAAAATTATGCTAATCTAAATGAACTCTAAGACATGGAAACAAGAGGTTTTTCTTTGCTGTTATTGTTTTTAATGTTCTATGTGTATACTTTTTTTCTTTGTTCTATGGTTTAATTTGATTTTGGTTCCCTGTATATTGTATATACGTTTATCTGAATTAGGAAAGGGAAGGTGATCAACAAAATGGTAAGACAAAGACAAAGGGCAAACCCATGAAACAGAGATACTCATAAGACAATATGCTGGAAATGAACTGTACAACTTGGGGAGATTCAGGGAACGGAAAGTGGGAGAAAATGAGGGAGGAGGTAACAACTTCAACAAAAAGGTACTCACTACCTTACATACGTAACTGTAACCCCTCTGTACATCACCTTGGCAAAAGTAAATTTTTTTAAAAATTAGAATTTTCTGCTTTTGACAGCACATTATCATTTTAGATTTTTTTGTTCTTTGGTCCCAGTCCTAGTGGGGGCTTGAACTCAAGACTTGGGATCTGTCCTTAAACTTTTGTGTTCAAGTCTAGTGCTCTACCACTTGAGCTACAGCTCCACTTCTGTGGCAGTTCATTGGAAAGAAGAATATAAAAGATTTTTTTCTGCCTGGGCTAGATTTGAACTGCAATCCTTCGATCTTAGCCTCCTTAGTAACTACGATTACAGGGGTGACCACTGGTTCCAGACAAGTTTTTAGATTATTAAGCATTTCAGTTTTTATATTTTCTGATTAGGAATATTCAACTTGTATTAGAGAGGGAAGCAATTGCCTTTGATTGAGAAAGCATATTATTAGTACTACTTAGGCAGCTCTTTTAACTCCCACTTCAGTAAACTTTCCATTACACCACAGTTGCTTGTCTTCCTTCTTTTGAAATTAACACAGACTAAAAAAGGATCTGGGTCCCTGATTTCTAACAGGCATTCTTTGTTTGAACTTTGAGAACAGAATGAAGAACATTGATTTCTAAGCTTCAAATAGGTAAAGTACATGGTAACTAAATTACAGCACATGTGCTGAGAACAGTGCAAGATTGAGGCCTGAACTATTAGAAAAGAGCCTGAGTCTGACAACAAACAACATAAATACCATCATAAAATAAGACATTGGATATTTTCCAAGCACAGAGCATCAGGGTTCTTTAGCCATAAGTCACCCTGAGTCCATTGGTTACTATATTCATAAAAATTAAATGATTATGATGATCTCCAAGATAGCCAAAACACTTAGACAAGAAGCACTGCTTATAATGTGACCAGTATCATTGTGTACCACCTCTACAGTGGAGCAAAATGCATTAATCAGGCTGAGCATAAAATATCTAGTGAGTTCCAAAATGGCACAGCCCTACATATATTACCTGACTACACTGGTCTTTGAATAAGGCTGTGGATGTATGTCTAAACTGAAGAATCTTGTCCCCCTAGCATTGGATAAAGAAAGGAAAACTTAGCTCAGAGGAATGTAGAATACACCCTGTTTTAATATCATCCATGTCTTATCCCTTCAGAGGGGTGTTCAAAGAAGCTCAAGGAAATTACACAGTCACCAAGAAACTCCTGTTATTTTCCAGAAGAGTAATGAATATAGCATCTCATTATTTCAACATGTAGAGTTTTTTCTCTCCCCTTATCTCCAAAATGGAGCGTTATTTAGAACAAAAACAAAGTATTTTCATTTCTATACTCTTACTGAGATTTGTAGTATGGAACTAGGAAATTCAAAGAGAATCTTGTGGTTTTCCCCTGAGAAGTGCTTCCTTGTTACTGTTTGATAAAGACATCTTGCCATAAATGGAGTATTGTGCATATTGGTTACAATCTCTTCAAGTATGGCAGTAAATTTCAACAATTCTGTCAATAAGCACAAATAATCTATCTCATTTATGGTTAGGTCAATGGCAAATATTTTCGATTTCAACACCAAATATATATGTATATATATATATATATATATATATATATATATATATTGACTTTGATAGATGATAGATGATATTCCATCCTTAATTATAAACAGAAATTCAGGAGAACAAGTGGACTTTCAAGTAGTCTACTTTCAGGTAGAATTTCACATGACTAAACCCATTTATATATATATTTTATGGTAAAGATACTGTACCCAGGTGTTACAGTTATATGAGTGCATTCCCTACCAAGCTTTGTCACCCCCTCCTTTGTTTTTCCCCTACCACCCCTTCCTTCCCCACCTTCTCTCCTCAGCAAGTTGCAAAGTTTGTTTTCAACATAGTGTCTTGTACATCTCATTGTTACAATGGGTCAACCTGTATCCTTATTTAAGCATTTTGTTATTTCCCTTCCCCTCCCCAAATTAGAAAAATGTATATACAAGATTCAGAACACAAACATCAAATACAGTGAAAAGAGGAATTATACCATGGGGGAAGAACATGCAAAAGAACCAAAAAAAACCACATAGTATATTAAAAACAACAGCAACAAAGATAAAACCACTTGTGTCCCTATCTTGGTGTTCATTTCACTTAGCATCATCTTATATAGTCATATGTACATAGCTTTTGACCTTTTCTGCTTCTCTGGTAAGATTATACTAGATGTGTACTAATTATTGCATATAAAAGAAAGCATGGGACCTATGTTTCTTTGGGTCTGGATGACTTCACTTAATATGATTTTCCAAGTCTTTCCATTTCCTAACAAATGGGGTGATGTCATTCTTTCTGATGGAGGCATAGAATTCCATTATATATATATATATATATATATATATATATATATATATATATCATATTTTCTTGATCAATTCATCTACTGAGGGCACCTGGGTTAGTTCCATATCTTAGCTATGGTGAATAAGGCTGTAATAAACATGGTTGTGCTGGTAGCTTTAGAAAACCCTTATTTGTGATTGTTTCGGAAGTGGGATTGCTGGGTCATAGGGGAGCTCTATGTGGAGTCTTTTGAGGAACCTCCATACTGCTTTCCAGAGTGGTTGAACAAGTTTACATTCCCACCAACAGTGTAGTAGCGTCCCTTTTGGCCACATCCCCTCTATCATCTGTTGTTATTAGAATTTTTAGCTATAGCCATTCTGAGGTGAGGTGGAATCTCAATGTTGTTTTGATTTGCATTTCTTTTATGGCCAGGGATGTTGAGCATTTCTTCATGTGTCTATTGTTCATTCTTATTTCCTCTTCAGAGACGTCTCTCTTTTGTATGGCTAGTGAAGATCTTCTCTCAATCTGTGGGCTTTTCTATTGATCTTGCTAGCAATACAATATGTATTAAACAGTAGTGTTTGGTACATTTCTTTTCTCTGTATATCAGCTTTTTATCTAAGAACTCACTCGATTGAGGAAACAAGTTTTTTAAATGTGTGTCAAGTAAGTCGTTAGCTGTTATTAATTTCTCCAATCTGGTTATTCACTTTTCTTTGGCTCTTATCGACACAATTAATTGTTCTAACTTGCTCCAATTGCTTAGGCAGTTCAGTTAAAATATCAGATGGTATTTCTTTTATCCCCATGAAATTATACTATATATGGTAAAATATACATCATAATATACATCATAAATCCACTCTCTAATTGTAAACTTCTAGCAGCTCCAATGCTGAAAGTACTAGGCCAGCAGTACTTATCACTCTCCTAGAGGAAGGAAGGGATAGCCTTCTCCTTACAGCCTGTGTTCTGGCATTCTAGCAACATCACACTTTCTCTTCTGTTTTAGGACAACTTCTGTAATAAGCACTTTGATTTATAAATGCATACAAGCATTTTCTTGGATAGTACTATTTTAAAAGAATACCATAAGGGGATAAGGGAAGAAATAAAGAGACAGAGACACAGAAAGACAGGACAGCAAAAAATAGAAAAACAGAAAAATAGATGGAGAGTCGACTGAGATGCTGTTCAGTAGTCCTCAGCTAGTTCTTCATAGGGGAAGTCCTAAACTCTAATGACCTTTTTGTGTTGTCCTGAACCAACAGCATGTGTTCAAACTATGTTCATCAATATTACTAGATATTCATTGTCAGCTCTGCTTAAGTGATGCAATTTCCTTTGGCTAATGGTGATTCCCAGATAGGAACTCAGCTTGGATCCCTTAGAATCCAATACTTTGTAGTTATGAGAGTGAATGCCTCACACTTGAAGTGAGACTTTGAGAGCACACCAAGCATTTCTTATACTTTCTTCCAGTTGGCCCTGTCTGCATTTCCATACTCAATGTCTCCTCTGTATCCTTCACATATAAATAGCAACATAGAAAGTAGACCTAGAATTTCCTCCCTGACCCATAATTCTTCTGTACTGGTAAAGCATTTTGAGGGGACTAGCTATCTAGGGTTAATGTGAACTTTATAGCTTATGAAGAGAGGGGAAACAAATGAATAGTTCCTGTGTGTGTTTGAAGTTTCTTTCATTATTTAAGGAGCTTTCTCCTTCTATTCAGTTATGTAAAGATTAAAAGACAAAGTCGAGTCAACAAAAGAAATGGATCATTTGAATAGCAAGATTGCCATTCTGCAGTGATCTGAAAAATCCAATATCACCATTTAAATCAGATTCACTTTTGTCTATGAAAAGAGACTTGACCTTTTCCAGTGGCCACCTAAATAGAAAGTCAGACAGATCAGGAAAATTTCTCCGCCTTCCTGCTTCAATTTATTCTAGCCTTCCTTTGTTTTCATCTACTTTGACTCTAGCTTTCCCTCTGGCAAGAATTTGTTCATCATACTGTGAAACCAAAGTCAGCATGTGAAAATTAAAATTCTATCAATTTAGTTTGTTGTAATAGTGTATATTCCCTTTGCTCTTGTAAAAAAAATGTGAAGTGGATTCAGTAAGGAGCACAGATATTGAGATTATACAGAAAATTTGACATACTATGTTTTTAAAGAAGCTGATGTTTCTCAAGCTGTAAACTATAGCTTTATCGAACTAAACAAGCAAACTTGAAAGGAAATATACTTAGCCTGTCCTTCTGGTATATATCATAAAAGATTATTTCTCTAAGCCAAGTGCTGGTGGCTCACACCTGTAATCCTAGCTACTCAAGAGGCTGAGATCTGGGGAATATGGTTCAAAGTCAGGCCTAGCACAAAAAGTCTATGAGACTTTTATCTCCAATTAAGCACCAGAAAAAGAAAGCCAGAAGTGGAGCTGAAACTCAGTGGTAGAGTGCTATCCTTGAGTGAAAAAGTTAAATGACAGTGCTCAGGCCCTGAACTCAAGCCCCAATATAAGCAAAAGAAAAAGAAAAAGAAAGAAAAGACATCATTTGTCTAAGCATCATTATTCATGATAAGTTATAAATTGTCTATTAAAATACCATGGCTCTGCAAAAGCTAAATGATATGTGAACCATTTAAAAGAGAATGAAGGGGAAGGCATTTTAAGGGATAATTCTTTTCTTTTCTACTTGGAATACACAAAGAGATCCTCCAGCAGTAAAAAAATAAGTACACAATTAGAAGTTACATACTTGGATTTTAATCCTAGCCAAAGCACTCATCTAGTCGCTATCACTGGCTTTGGAGTGAACCATTTTGGGAATGCTACAGTCTACCACTCATTTGGAGTTTATATACTAAAAAAAATGGTTCTCATTTGGAAGGGGAAGAGATTGTTAGAGCAGATGACTCTTGTTTCCTCTTGTGAAATAAATCAATAATTTTATTTTCAAAATGTCAAGTACATTGCAAAGAAATGATCTGTTGATATGCCTAAAAATTTTTCTGGCTGTGGAAATGTTGACACATCTCTGAGATTTGACTACATCAAGGACTTGTCTTCCATACCTGTCAACACATCGTGTTTCTCCATCTCAGTTTTCATAGAGTGTAAGAAAACTATCAGCATTGCTTCAATATATAGTACACTTGAGGAATGAATGGAAGAAAAAGTCAGATTGCATTGAAAGAGATCATGATAACTTCTTCCATTGGCCTTAACAGGTAGAGTCTTTGACAAGTTCCCTGAAATCCTTCCCTCCTAAACTCCAGAACCCCAGCATCTGTTTGCTCAGTGTCTTCTTGGCCTTCTTATGTAGCTTTGTTTTCTATTAGGTACAAGGAAGGAGCAGGATACTATGCAATGATAATTTTCAAGAGAGAATGGTGCTTCTAAGGTTTAAGACTTGATTAGGGGAAGAAGAGTTATGATTTATATATTTTGTGTTGGAGAAAAGAAATTCTGACTCCTATAACTTGCTTCAGAGACAAGTGGGACATTTCCTTCCTGGTCTCCATAACTTTTCTTTTTCATTCCAGTAAACCATAAGCATGTTAGGGGGGAGTAGTATGATCTGAACTAATAGTTCTGCCCTTTCTAGGCGAGTGCTCTATTACTTGAGCCACACACACTTCCAATAGTAAGCATCTTTTAAAATTCAGTCATCAGTCTCTGCACTTGTCTACCTTCACTCATTGTTTCTGATGACAAATCCACTCCTGAGTACTCCTTCACAATCCTGTTCTATACTCTCATTTTGAGGTCCTCTGTTAACCTTCACTACTCAAGTCGTATGATACCTTCTTTTTCTATGTCTGTAATACTGTCTGTATTCCTCTCATCTTTCCCATTTTTTTCATATTCAAAATGAGGCTCAAGGGTGAAAATGGGAGGAAATGAGGGAGTGGGTAGCAATGCAAAAAGAAATATGCTCATTACCTTACTTATGTAACTGTAACCCCTCTATCCATCACCTTTACAATAAATTTTTACAAAACAAAAAATGAGATTCAAATGACAGTAGAGGTTAATGAGCATTTGTCATAATTATTATTAAAACCTAATTATCAGAATGCCTAGTGTAGACATATGGTGAATACTTATAATCAATATACCATTTAAATCCATCTATACATGTTACAATGGCAAAGTCCTACCTATCTTCATGTTTAAGTACCATGCTCCTTCAACACACCATTTCTCTCAATTCCTTCCACAATAGTGTCTGCTTTTCATGTTTTCTTACTTTTTTATCGTACTTTACACATGCCATTTGTACCCATTGAGTGCAATCTCTTACTTCTCTCACTTGATCTTTAGGTCTTAAGTATCATTTCTTCTGAGAAATATTACTTTACTCTCCAGATATCAGTTAGATTTCTTTTGTGAGCATTACCATAGACGCTGTTACTGTATCCTTTCTAGTTACCTATTTAACTGTTTTTACTTCTCACTAGTTCATAATTCTCAGGGGTTATGGACACTTTTTGTTTTATTTAGTATTAATCCCATTATCTAGCCAAATATCTGATACATAGCACATATTTTTTTTTACATGTAGGAATTTTTATTTATTATTATTATAAAGGTGATGTACAGAGGGACTGCAGTTGAATAAGTTATGCAAAGAGTACATATACATAAAGAATATATACATACATATTATATTGGACAATGTCAACTCTTTCCTCAGGCAGGCAGGAATTTTATGGGCATAGAAGAGGTTTATAGTCAAGAATGATAATCTCCTAGCACTCCAGTTACCATTGGACAGATTCCCATCCTGACTCTAAACAAGGACAACCCTTCTTAGGGGACTTTGCTCATTTTTTGGTACTTAATATACTTCATAAAAGGGATGAATGATAACAGAATGATATCCTAGAACACATTCTGAAATGAGCTCTGAAGAGATTTTCACATGAACCCTATATGTGTCTTTAAACTGAAATACACTGTATCACCCTGGTGTCCATTTGACAAAAGGTTTGCATAGCACATATTTTTAAAAATAAATGAAGCCAGGCACCGGTGGTTCACGCCTATAATCCTAGCTACTCAGGAGGCTGAGATCTGAGGATCGCGGTTCAAAGCCAGCCCTGGCAGGCTTCAGAAAACCGGAAGTGGCACTGTGGCTCAAGTGGTAGAGCACTAGCCTGGACATGAAGAGCTGAGGGACAGAGACTAGGCCCAGAGTTCAAGCCCTGTAACTGACAGGAAAGAAAGAAAGAAAAAGAAAAGAAAGAAAGAAAGAAAGAAAGAAAGAAAGAAAGAAAGAAAGAAAGAAAGAAAGAAAGAAAGAAAGAAAGAAAGAAAATTGTTTTAGCAATACCTTACCATCACAAACATGTAAACATCATTTTCCTTTGTCACTTACCCTTCAAACAAACTTAAACCTGATTCTGTAATAAAGCTTGGGATAAGACTACATGCTAGTCTATACATCCCAGGTAGATGTAAAAATAATATGTCTAGGATTTTTACAGCATCCTATACCTCTAATCCCTCTTTATTTCACACTGCCAAATTACTGAGTCTTACTGTTTTAAGGCCGTGCCAACCACAAACCACAAGACCATCCTCAGAGACAATAATCAAAAAGGAGAGACAAAGAGAAGAACACAAAGGATTCAAGCTAAATCTTTTCATTTGTCATAGGATTTTGTGCCGCACTGAATAGTCAATAGCTTGGCACTTAATATAGTCATACATTCCCTGATACCTTGTTAGAACATGAGTTAGAATAATGACTAAGGGAAAAGTGCCAGCCACTGAGTTGCCAGAAGACACGATTATCATTAAACCTGTGCTCTGGAAAAAAAAATGTTTCAATTGTACCCAATTCTATTGCACCTGCCATTTTCCTCTACAAATGTAACAATAAATTTACTGACCTATTTTGCCAGAGAGTTGACATCTTAAACCCAGAACCATGAAACCCTTCAGAAAATTAAGGGCAAAATTCAACATGCTTCCAACTTCCAGTTTGTGCTTTTAACCAACTCAGAAAGTAACAACAAAAGAAGGCAACAGTGTATCTTATGTTGGAATTGTAATAGAGCTTTGATATAAAAGAATAAATGACCCAGAAACACAACAAATCAAAGAAAGGTTGGACAAATCGGATTGCATGAAGTTGCAGAGCTTCTGCATGGCAAAGGACATAGCTAGCAAGATCAATAGAAAGCCCACAGATTGGGAAATGATCTTCACTAGCCATGCAACGGACAAGGGTCTCATATCTAAAATATACTTGGAGCTCAAAAAATTAAATCCCCCAACAACAAATCCTCAAAGAAACAACTGCCCAATAAATAAGTGGGCTAAAGACTTGAAGAGAAACTTCTCTGAAGAAGAAAGAAGGATGGCCAACAGACACATGAAGAAATGCTCAACCTCCCTAGCCATAAAAGAAATGCAAATCAAAACAACATTGAGATACCACCTCACCCCAGCTAGAATGGCTATAATCAAGAACTCTAACAACAACAGATGCTGGAGGGGATGTGGACAGAAGGGAACCTTACTTCATTGTTGGTGGGAGTGTAAACTTGTTCAACTACTCTGGAAAGCAGTATGGAGGTTCCTGAAAAAACTTCACATAGAGCTCCCCTATGACCCAGCAATCCCACTTTGGGGCATTTACCCAAATGTTTACAAACAAGACCACACTAAAGCTACTAGCACAACTATGTTTATTGCAGCATTATTTACCATAGCTAAGATATGGAACCAACCCAGATGCCCCTCAGTAGAGGAATGGATCAAGAAAATGTGGTATATATACACAATGGAATTCTATGCCTCCATCAGAAAGAATGACATTTCCCCATTTGTTAGGAAATGGAAAGGCTTGGAAAAAAATATATTAAGTGAAGTAAGCCAAGCCCAAAGAAACAAAGGTCCCATGGTTTCCCTTATTTGCAATATCTAGTATATGTATGAGTCAAGAAGGAAAGATCAGATAATGTGATGTTAGGAAAATGAACCCTTAGATAAGTATTTAAATGTTTTTTTTTCTTTCATGCATTTGTTTCTAACTCATTTATAAGATTATTTCTTTGTAGCTTTGTATGTCCCTTCCCCACAGTACAACCCCTGCTTTCACTATATTTGATGTCGGTATAATTTATGGAGGATATGGGGAAAAACAAGTCATTTAATGATACAGGTGGACCCGATGCACCTATGAGAAGTACAAGTCGTCATGTCAAAAACGAACTTTACAACTTTGGTGCGGGGGGGGGGGGGGGGGAGGCTGGGAAGGGATGTGAAGGGTAAACAAAGGAGGAGGCTGCAATGCTTGATAAGAAATGTACTCATTATCTTGCCCATGCAATTGTAACCTCTTTGTACAGTATGTTCACAAAAAATAAAAATTTAAATTAAAAAAAAGAATAAATGAGTTGAGTAGTAGAATCTAGGATTAATTGGATTAATTTTCCACAACAACAAAATCCCATATTCAGTTGGTTTTGTTTGAGGTCTTCTCTTGCTTTGGAGTTGAATCATCTCAATTGCTTCACATACTTAGCAGGAATTTCCATTCCAGCATCTATCAAAAATTGTCTGTGCAGATGGTAAGAGAAGAATTTCAGTTGTAATATGTATGAGCTCAGGGGAAAAGGCTAAAAAGAAAGAGAGACACTTGTGGATGAATGAGTGTGCTTTATTGGATTTGGCTCCATGATGACAATAATATACTAGCATCAGTGGCACATCAAATATTGTCACTAAAAAATGAAAAGGGCGATCTCAGTCAATTCAGGAAGGCCTTTAGTCCCACTCCTCGCTTATTGTAAGTCACTTCCTTTCTTTGGGCCTCGGTTCTTCTTATATGCAAGAGAGAAAGGTAAGCATTCTCAATGAAGAACTCTAGGCTCTAACTCTTAAAGGTCATTAGTAAGTCAATTAACAGGAAAGCCATCTTGATTTTTCCCTTAACTTTGGTCTAGATTGCCTCATACCAAATGTCTGGATGCATATATTCTTGTTCCCTTTTCATCTAGCTATTTAAGTGACATATAGATGTTGGATTTGTGGATCTACCTCCTCTTGCTATGATTAGTTAAATAAAGAGTAATTTGCTTTTAAGATGTACATCTAGGGGCTGGGAAGGTGGCTCAGTGGTAGAGCGCTTGCCTTGCATGCCTGAGGCCCTGAGTTCGATTCCTCAGCACCACATAAGCAAAAAGAAAAAAGCCGGAAGTGGCACTGTGGCTCAAGTGGTACAGCGCTAGCCTTGAGCTGAAGAGCTGAGGGACAGCGCCCAGGCCCAGAGTTCAGGTCTCACGACTGGACCCAAAACCCACGACTGGACCCAAAAAAAAAAAAAAAAAGATGTACATCTACAGGAATGTGAATCACTTATTTATATAAAAATCGTGTCCGTTTGATGCTTAAGAAACAAGTTGGCACTGATAAATGACTCTTTATACTTACATCCAATAACACTTCTAGCTATGTATAACTAACTTGACCTTTGATATCTGTACAATGTCATGCAAACTGTGATTATATCAAATCCCAAATAAGAATGGATTTTAAAAGACATTGTTTTCCCTGGGAATTCTTTTTATTGTTATATTTTCTTTGTAAATCATGAATATATGGCTTCAATTGTATGTCACTTGGGCCCTCAGAAAACAGATGCTTAAATAGAAGTGAAAAGTTTAGTACAGACAATGCTTGTGAAAGACAAAAGGAGGAGGGAGTAGAAATAGGTAGGTAAAGCTTTCAGACTAGACTGCTGATATGCATCTTTGAAAGGAAAAGGAATACTTATGTACAAGAAGATTATCAGGCTATATTGTTCAGATCTTAGAAAGTCTCTCAACCAACCCAATGAAGAGCTTTAGAGCAAACATTTCCCATTAGAGTCCCATCATGAAGGGAAAATGACCTAATAACCCATGCTTAGTTGTTGACTGAGAGATGTCCATAAAGATGGTGTCTGAGGTACAACTTGCTAGTACTAACTGGGTGAGACTGTCAGGTAAATATACTCTATATAGTTGAATGGTAGGGGTTTTTTTTTTACTTGACAAGAGAACCAAGAAGTACACACATCTCTATGACTGACACAAATGCAATATTCATATTATATTTCACTTTGAGGTGATAACAAATTTAATTTTTTGTCTAACTTATAATATCTTCATAATTTTACCCCATCCTTCTTAGCCAGTCTTATGCTAATTTCCAGCATAAACCCTCCATTGGAGGTATGTGTACATTGGAAGAGACCATTGTTGGGAAAGTTACCATACTCTGACAATGTTCCATTCCAAGTTCAGGGTTTCTAGGTGAATAGTCATTTATACCTTTAAGGGAAATCTTTATAAAGTTGAATCTAGGCTGGGTTAGCTTCATATAAGAAAAGGTCCATGGGAAAATATCTTAACTGTTTTCTATTTGCTATAACATGCTGTGTTCTCAAAAGTTTTAAATCATTTACAGTATTTTAAAAAATTACAAAAGCCAGGCATCTATGGCTCATACCTATAATCCTAGCTACTCAAGAGGCTGAGATTTGAGGATCATGGTTCAAAGCCAACTCAAGCAAGGCAAGTCCATGAGACTCTTCTCCCCAATTAACCACTAAAGCTGGAAGTGGAGCCGTGACTAAATGGTAGTGCTAGCCTTGAGAAAAGAAAAAAATGCCTAAACCCTGAGTTCAAGTCCCGGGACCAGAATAAAAAAACAAAGGAGGGGCTAACAGTGCTCAACAAGAAATGCACTCATTGCCTTACTCATGTAACTGTAACCCCTTTGGACAGCACCTTTACAAGAAAATAAAATTTAAACAATGTTTAAGAAAAAAATCACAGAGTAATAGCGATCGTAATGCATGATAAAGGAATTCCAAAGGCTGTTCCTCCATGAAAATGATAATTTGAAAATTGGAAGAACCTGGAAAAAGGAATCATTTCATAACTCAGAAAAACAATCAAAACCTTGCAGCAACACAGAGTACAAAAAGTCAAAAATAATGAGCTTTGTGGCATACTTAATGTCACATACCTTGCTCTCAGTGTGACTGTGAAACTAATAGTTGATATTCCCTGATGATGTTCTCAGTGCTGGAAACAATTTAACATCGGTAGTCTTGAAAAATATTTTGGTAAAGGAAGGTGTGATACCTTCAGTTTTGCTCTCAAATTGTGTAGCTATTTATAGTACTTTATGTTTCAGTAAGCATTGTAGGATTTCTTCTATTTCTCAAAAAAATGCCATTGACATTTATTAGAGATTCCATTCAATCTGCAGATCATTTTCAATGTAAACAATATTTAAACATTTAAACAATATTGTTTCTCATTTGTTTGTACCGTCTTCACTTTCTTCCATCAGTGGTCCTGGGGCTTGAACTCAGGGCCTAGGCACTGTCTCTGAAGTTTTTATTCTCAAAGCTAATGGCCTACCACTCAAGCTTCAGCTCCACTTCTGACTGTTTGTTGTTGCTGTTGCTTTTGTTGTTCTTGTTTTGATTCTTAATTGAAGATAATAGTCTCACAGACTTTCTGGCCTAGACTGGCTTTGAACCATGATCCTCTGATCTCAGCCTCTTCAGTAGCTAAGAATACACACGTGAGCTACCAGCACCCAGCCCACCTGTATTTTTTAATTTTCAGTATACAAGACTTTCAACATCATTGGTCATGAGGGAAATACAAATCAAAATCACAAAAGTCAAAGCTTCTTTTGACAGTAACGAGGGCAGATGCTGTTTCTCTCACCAAAAACCAACTTGTGAAGTTGACAACAATAATATTAATAAATGGGAAATAAAATGTATTGAGGAGGATGTGGGGAAAGGGGAACTTCCATTCATTCAAGATGGGAATGGTGCAGTAGCCACTGTGGTAAATTGTTTAGCAGTTCTTCAAAAAGTTAAAAAAAATAGAGTTATTATATTACCCAGCATATTTCAGTCCTCTCATTATACCTAAGAAAACCAAAACCTTTGAATATGGGTGTTCATCGCAATCTTACCTGAATACAAAAGTCCAAAAGACCTTAAAGCATTGTTAGATTTCTTCCCTTGAGGAACATTATTTTTGCAGAGATTTGTCTATTTTTTCCCTCATTTAATGTTTGCTCTGGGCACTAGACATCTTGGCTGTCTCAGACACAGTGACTCCATTTAATACGGATGCAAAGGCAAATGTCAATTATCTGAATCACAGTGAATGCACCGAGACTGGAATTCTCAAAGATAACCACAGCTCTTGACCTTTGCTGCAAACATTTTTCCTGGTGCCCAGAAAGAACATATCTGTCTTTATTTTGGGGTCTCTTCATGCACCCAGAATGATCCTCCTTTCCTGCCAAGCATCTCACTGATGCCATGTCTGGCTTCCTATCCCTCTTCTCATTTCGTTAAGAAACAAAAACATTAAATATTCTAACAATGAGACTTTGAAATAAGAGTTCATGTCGTTTCATTTTAAATTAGAGATGGTAATAGCAAATTGAGAAATAAGCTGGGTAAGATGAAAGCAGAATGGAAATAAATAGCCCTTGGACCTCAAACTCTTCAATGAAATAGAAAGAGAGAGATCACTACCAAACTTCGCTCTATGAAGCCAGCATTATACTCATCCCAAAACCAGATAAGGACACATCAAGAAAAGAGATCTACAGACCTATTTCCTTGATAACCATAGATGCAAAACTTCTCAACAAAATACTGGTCAACTGAATCCAGCAACTAACCAAGGAAATCCCCCACTGTCTGGGTTGTCTTCTGGCCAATGGGAAAAGTAGTTGCATTAACTGCTTCTCCTCCTGTGTTCCATCTGTAAATATGGAGTGCTTTGGGTCTTTGTATCATTCTTAACTTCTCCATCTGGTATACTCCGTGGGGGAGGTCAGTCCAATTATATGACATTGATAATGCCCATTAATTAATAACTTCTATGTTTATGTCCTTGGGCTTTATACTATTAAATAGAAAATCCTAAAATTGTGCATTTATCCTGGATTCAGTTTACTCCTGATCTTCAGTTTCCTCTTTGTATGTCTAATAGGAAGCTAAAGCTTAATTGTCCCCCAAATTACTCTTTCATTTTCTACTCTGCCCCAAATCCAGCTTTTCTCCTTCTTTTGTTCAGATCAATGAAGCATATCACCATCTAGTCCGTGACTCAACTCAAAATCCAGAATGCTCGTTCTTCTTTTTTAACTTGCCCATCAGCAATCCTGTTTAATTCTACATTCAAATCACATGGTAAGTTCATCCATTTCTGTGCATTATTGTTATTCTCCTAATCACATCTGACATCACCTAGTAACTAGTCTTCTCTTTTTCCCTCGAGTTAACTCTTCACCCAA
The DNA here is from genome assembly GCF_024711535.1 of Dipodomys merriami. Classification (NCBI taxonomy): domain Eukaryota; kingdom Metazoa; phylum Chordata; class Mammalia; order Rodentia; family Heteromyidae; genus Dipodomys; species Dipodomys merriami. The sequence goes on from NW_027204492.1 coordinate 12,439,959, forward strand.
CAGCCTCATTAGATTATGCCATTCACCTGTTTGGAATCCCCTACCAGTGTTTCCTCATAAAGTGAAGTTCCAATTCCTTCCTGTGTCTTACAAGGTAATCTGACTACCGTTTATCTCCCTGGCATATGCTGGTACCATTCCCACTTGACTCATTCTCCAGCCACACTAGACTTTGTTCCAACAAAATGTCAAGCTCATTGCTCATTTAGAATTTTGACTCTTCCTCTTTTGTGGATGTTTCTGTAAGTAAAGTTTAATTGCAATGGAGTCATGCCCAATTGACAGCAGCTGTTTTCATATTACAGTACCAGAGGTGTACTCACCTCTGTACTCATAGGACTCACAAACCCTTTAAGAAATAAAAAGCACTTTGCCAAAGTTAGCCAGATCTTCACATACTTGTCTCCTTATTTAAGTCTCTGAGCTAAGAATCATCCCCTCAGAGAGACGTGCCTCCTGCCTTCCTAGTTACTCTTTTATATAATTCTGTTTTTCACAGCATTTCTCTGAAATTATCTTATTTGATTAGCTATTGTTTGTTAACCCGACTAAACAGTTTCTCTGTCAGATTTCCTAATGTGTCCTGTCTTCTTATATGATACATTGTAAATGCTCAATAAATGTACTGGATAAACTGATCATAGATACAGTCTTAATATGCTAAGGCTGCTATAACAAAATACTTTAGACTGGATAATTCATCAATATAGTTTGATTACTCACAGTTTAAAAGGCTGGGATTCTTCACATCAATGCACTGGTATTTTAGATGTCTGATGATGGATCATTACTTCCATACGTACTTAGAAGTACATATAAAAGGGTAAACAAGTTCCTTTGAACCTATTTCATACACCACTAATACCTTTATAAGGCTGGATCGCTTCTAACCTCTCACCTCCCAAATACTTGACATTTTAATACTATTACATTGAGGGTTAGCTGTAAACATATGAGTTTTGGAACTCACAAATGTTCAGCACATAGCAGACACCAAGCTAACTTGACAAAACGAAGATTTGAGTTAGGTCTCCATGTATAAGGAGCCAAAGTGTATGCCTAGATCAAGCTCATATGCAAATGTGTACTCAGGAAAGCTAAAACTTCTTAAAAGTGAGCAAACATTAAAGGACGGATAATAAACCACTTTGCAATCAAACCAACTTCAAATTGATTTATAATTAATTAAGTAGTTAAATGCTCTACTAGCAAGTTTGGGGTTTTTTTGCATTATAGTTAGAAAAAAATGAACTAATAAGTTTTCAAGATTGCTTAGCTAATCTTCTATTTGGAAAAGGATGTTAAGATTAACTTGTTGAGTTCATTTTAATCAGCAGATGGAAAGAAGTGGGAGGGGTAAATGTGGGTGTTGAAAAATGACCCTTTTAATAGATTCCCAAATTTGGCTTTATTTATGTCATCTCTGTACTTTCTTGGCAATTATTTTTGCTGCTGCCTTTCCAGTGATGAACATTCTTAAGCAACTCCTCTCTGCCAACCCCCACCTCCAAGGGCTCCTTTTCCTGCATGTTGCTACTGTTTAGCAACTTGTGTTTGAGCTCCCTCTGCTGGTATCAGGAAGGCTGTAGAGTTGAGGATAACATATGCAGGTCTACATAGGACAAAATATATCATATTCATAAATTGACATGTTAAATTAAAAAGACATTTTAGAAGTAGCCTTCTCTCCTTTACAATTGGAGAAAATAAAACAGGTCATATCATATATTGTGGTAAAATCAACAACTGCGGCATAGAGCAGACACAGTCTTCATGTGATTCTATTACAATTCTACTTAGCAAAGCTTCTTTTTATGCATGTGGATCAATGAAGTTACCTTTTCTCTTTTACAATATTATCTGTACAAAAAGTCCATGTATCCAGAGACGGTGCTCTTAGTTTCTGATGTGGACATAAATAGAGGACTGTACATGGGATTTGAAAGAAACAAAAGGATATACAATGCTTATGGTTTGCCTACCCTTTTCATTTGCTTTCTTTCACACTCTTTTTTAAAATTACTTTATTGTTATTATAGATGTGATGTATAGGGGGACTAAGATTACATGAATCAGGTAATGAATACATTTCCTCTCATGCAGTATCTTTTGGACTCTTTTAACAGGGAGTTCAAGTGTGTTCAGAATCACCAAATTTAGCTGGGCGCCAGTGGCTAAGGCCTGTAATCCTAGTTTGCTCAGGAAGCTGAGATCTAAGGATCGCGGTTCGAAGCCAGCCCAGGCAGGAAAGTCCAAGAGACTCTTATTGGCAGCCACCAGAAAACCGGAACAGGCACTGTGGCTCAACAGCGGTAGAGCACTAGCCTTAAGGGAAAAAGCTCAGGGACAGCACCCAGGCCCTTAGTTCAAGCCCCACGACTGAAAGAAGAAAGCAATCAAGCAAGAATCACAACTAATAGCACAGGATGTTTCTCTAATGACTGTATGTTCACTGAAAAACAGTTTTCAAAGCTGAGTGCTAGTGGCTCACACCTGTAATCTTAGCTACTCAGGTGGCTGAGATGTAAGGAGCATTGTTGAAAGCCAGCCTGGGCAGGAAAGTCCATGAGACTCTCTCCTCCAGTTGATCACTAAGAAAGCTGGAAATAGAGCTGTAGCCCAAGTGGTAGAAAGCTATTCTTGATTATAAAAGGTCAGGGACAGATCACAGGCCTGGAGTTCAAGCCCCAGGACTGGTGAATGCATGGATGCATGCATGCATACACGCATGCTTGTGCACACGCACATACACACAATTATCAAGCTTTTAGTTTCCACATAAATTTAGATAGTAGTGATTTTGAAGGGATATAGGAATTACTAGTTCCATCACACGTAACTGGATTACCCTAACATTACTTTGTTTAGCCTGAACTTCAATTGAACCCTCTAGATGATCTGGGAAAAGGAGTGTAAGTTGTATGTACTTCATTCATAAAGATAGAAAAAAGGAATTATATGAAATTATCTCTCATTATTCAATGATTTGGTGTTAATTGATAAATTAGTCATAGAATAGTTTCGTGCTGAAGTGTTTCTAGTAAAGTTATCCTGAAGATTTGAACTTCTTGTTTTAACTTGGATGTGTATGTGTTGGTATTGGAAAGGAACAATTACTGACTTTGATAGAAAATTGTCCACAATGAACAGTATATATCCCAGGTATACACATTTGATTAAAGAAGAATCTTCAGGAGTGTACAAATAACCACAATCATATAGAACCAAGGTGGACATAAAAGAATGCAAAAAGAAACCCAAGAAAGAATCTGAGATGAACGTATTTCTGCTTGAAACTTGCCAATGAGTGCAGGCAAGTAGCTATTGGAAATCTTCCCTCAAGTCACTCTCCTGAAGGGTGACACATTACTAATAAGATGAATGTATCCTTCTTGGAAGCAGCCAGTCTTATACACTCAGTGTAAAGTAAGTTCTCAACCAGAAAGTTAGAAAAAGTTGTACAAATCTATTAAATGGGAAGGATGATATGACAAGTAGCAGTTGAAGGGCCATCATGTTGTTATCCAGAGATGAAAATGAAAAATGAAAATGAAAATGAAAAAGTGGGTCCTTGTCACTATATCTAGCTTTGTTCATCGAACCACTGATTTGAGAGAATGTACCCTCTACCCTTGACCACTAAACTCTCACGGGCTGCCTTTGATCATCTTTGGATCATTTGACTGGAAAATAACATGATATGAAAATACTATACATTATTTAAAACCATGTAATTGGATCCATTGGACCCAAGCATCAATTAGCATTGCCACTGTTGCATAGAGTATATTTTTATTTCTGTTCTCTTATGAGTAAACAGTATAATGTTACCACAATCTTTTTGTTGTCCTTGGTGAAGAGGATTGGGAAATATTTGCTGAATTATCATTTCCTATAGCCAAAATAGATTTTTTTATTTTTTAATTAAGTTTTTTTATTGTGAAAATACTGTACAGAGGGGTTACAGTTACATGAGCAACGTAATGAGTACATTTCTTATCCAGCATTGTTGCCTCCTTTGTAAAATAGATATTTTTCCCTATACTTGAACTTCTCTAACTGGAGTCTGTATCCATAGGAATTAAGAGATAAAATTAACACCTTGCTTTTGTGTTGAGCTACCATATTCATGCTAATTTGCTACAGCAGTCAATGAAAACTAATAAGGCAACCCACTTCTACTGAGGCCCTTGACATTTCTTGGGTGATTTTAGGGCATGTGAATGACTCATATAATAGTCAACTTCAAACTCTTGAAGTCTCTGCAGTGGTAGTGCCTTTCAACTTCTCTTCACTTAAGCCAATCACTTGTAAGACCACATACTAGAGTTTGTAATTACCAATATCGGTCCTACATCTTAAGTCTCATATGCCAATACAGGTCTCGCTGAGTTATGTTTTATATATTTCACTTCCTTTACAATTATTTTTCAACTTCAATAAAACACTGTTCCCAAGATTCTTTCATTTGCTTCTACTCTACCAGTCCCTTCATACCACTTTGTTTTTAATCATACTTGGAGCCTGTGGTAAATAACATGAATTTCTGACTCACCAACATCTCACCTCCCTTTTACTTCTGTATTAGTTATCATTTGTGTTTTGTTAGCAATTACTAAAGGCTTACTATTTTTCAGCAATTTATAGGATTTCTTCCACATCATTTTACCTACTGTATGAAGTGGTTGTTATTACTACCCCTGTTTTAGAGATAAGAATCTTGAAATTTTTGTGAGGGTATATTTCTCAAGCTCACCCACTTACTAAATGTAAAATCCCTATATCAATATTTTAGCCCATGTCTACAACCTTGACTATTACGCACAATGCAATAGTGCTGCACTTGCCCTACAAGTTCTTAGCACATATTCTGCCTTCCCCTATTTTATAATCAGAGGCCTGAGTACTGCTGAAGAAAATTTCATACAATTGTGTAAATGTCTCGCTGTGTAAAATATTATGTAAAATACCTGTGTAAAAATTATGTAAATAAATCTCTGATTTGTTTATTTCAATTGACTCATCTGTGGCTTATGTCAATCCCTTTGTTCTTGCTAATTTATCCCTATTTCTTACAGTGACTATTCCAAATTCTTGCCTCTCTACCAAAACTAGTAGACAACAAGCTAAATGGATGACAAGATATTTCCACATAAATGTGCTTCAGATTTTCACACTCAGCATGCCCTGAACTAGGTTTAGTCTTTTCGCCCAATCAGCTTTATCTATTCATTTTGTTCAACAAATCTGTATTCCAACACTTCAAAAACACTAAGAATAGAGATTTTAAAATTAGGTGAATTCTTAATCATAGTGAAGTCACACTCTAGTATTTCTGGGGTGGGATATGAAGAGACAGAGGAGTCAAATATTATATGTCAAGCAGTGATACATATTGATAAGAAAGATTAAGAAAAATCAGAATGGTTGATGGAAGTATCACCTGATAGTTTATAAAGAATGGTCCAGAGATGCCTCGTTAACGAAGAAACTCAAAAGTTGAATAAAGTAAGCTACAATCCATGTGAATATCTGAAAGAAGAGTGATCCAGGCAATAGAAAATCACATGCAAAGGCCAAGTGGTAGGACCATACCTAGCAAGGAGACGTGAATTCCTGACACAGTAAATGAAAGTAGAGATTGAGATCAGACAGATAATGAAGCTAACATTATGGTTGAATTAAATTTTATTGAATTAAATTTTAATGGGTTGAATTAAATTTTACTCATATTGGTATGGGAAGCTATCGGAAAGATTCTGAAGAACAACCATATGAGGACTACTTATAAAATATTGAAACATTAAAAGGAAACAGCACAGCAAACATCCATATATTCTGTGCCTAGAAGAAATATTATAGTATTCCATATTGCTTCAAGTATGCATTATTTGTTTATATATACATATATACCTGTATGTAGAGAGAGAGCCTTACTATATGCAGCCCAGCCTACCTTTAAACTTGTGATCCTGTTGCGTAAGTCTCTCTAATACTAAAATTGCAGGTGTGTACTATGACAACCAGCTCCTTAAAGTACTAGATATCATATACATATGATATCTAATAGATATCAAATTACCACAATATGTATCCATTTAAAAAAGAAAGTATTTCCTGTATAATCATTGTATAATAAGGCTATTATAACCACAAATTGTGTTCACAGTTCCTAATCATGTCCAATTTCTAGCATACTAATTTTTCTTTAAACCAGAATAAAACCAAGAACCATGCAATGCATTTGGTTGTTATGCTTCTCAAAGTAGCTTTCAAAGTAGAGCACAAGTCACCTCTACTCTTGTTTCCTATGGCACTAATTTATTGAAGAACCAAGCTACTTGAATACTTGTCTGGTGTTTCTTTGTGTTATTAAACTTTCCTCTTAATGTATTTTGGTAAGCTATAAATTAGAAATGATGTCCTAACTATACTGATTTGTATTAATGTGAGTCACTCTTGATGACTGACCAAGAGTATATTATCTGAGATGGGGCAAAGAAACCAATCAAAACTCTATTGTTGAAATTCAGAGAGATGATGATGGCTTGGAAGAGGATAGCATCAGTATAGTTGGTGAAATATGGCCATATTCTACATATGTATTAAGAGGAGAACCCTCAAACAAACCATTCCATAGGATTTGAGAAGTCAGAAAGAGATAATTTCATGATTTGGGAGATAAGTAAAAAGATGAAATTGATTATGAAGACTAAGACTGGAGCAGATTTACACGTAAAATAAAGAGCTGATATTTAAACATGGTATCATCCAATGGATCGTCTGATACCTTCTCATCTTCCTTCCATCATCCCTGTATTCAATCATCAATGTTTGCTGATTTTGTTTAGCAAGTACATTAAACCATCTTTTCTTCTTCATCACCTTGCTATTGCCATTGTCCAATCCCTTGTCATATGTGGAATGGATTAATACCATAACCTTTAATATTGGGGTCCTTCTTGTCTATTACATACAAGTCACATGAATGATCTTCCCTCAAAAATGCAGCTCATATCACTCATCATTTTAAAAGAACTTAGCTAGACCCTTTACCTTCAAAACTGAGATCTCTATACCTTGCTAGAATCCATAAACTAATTAATCAGGCTCTACTCTCATTTTCCCTTGGTCCATTCATCCCCTTTTACTATATTATCTGTCCATAGTAAATTCTTGCAGTTTCACAGTCAGTGTTATATTTTCCCCAAACCATGTTTCTTTGTGTCTCTAGGCCTTTGCCATTTCTTCTACTGAGAATGTTTTGTTTCAGAGAATTTGGCAATGTCCTACCCAAAACTGAATCCTCAGAATATAGTGCGTGTGAAAACTGCCAGGTGATAGATCGCTGCTTATGAGTGAACTGATATAGTCCTGATGTCAAACCTCTTATACCAAAATTCACTGGGCAAAATTCAGAATTTTGATAAATGTCATCCATAAAAGTTCATACATAATTATAATATGCTAGGCACTATAGAATTGGAGTTTTACCATCTCCTTAATTTTCTTTTAAATTGTCATTTGGCATCAATTACAAAAGTTAATTCTTCAAGAAATTTTAATTATCATAGAAAAGTACCTTGGAAAGTGAAATTATAAGGTAGCATTATTGTTATTATGGTAGCAATAGCCTTCAAATGAAAAGGCCTATCAAAAGCAGAGTGTGAAAATTAATGATTGATTTTTTGGGGTTGTCAGAGCCAATTTGCCATAAGCAGAACAGACTTCGTGATTCATATCTTTGATTCATGTGGCCTCTCAGCACTGAATGTGTTACATTTTATTTTTCCTTGGCCAGTATCTGTTTGGCTTTGGATTGCTTTTTAAAAAAAACACCCATTCACCTTCCAGGAAGCCAATTACCTAGAGAAGTACTTTTCTGATGCTCATCAGCTAAGTTTTATTTTTCCTTCATAGATGAAAAACTTATATAGAAAGTTGAAGACTTGTTCTCTTACCATTTAAAAGACTTTCATGATGGTTTCTGGGTCATGAGTAATCTCAAGAAATTTAAGGAGATGCTAAGACTTCAAGTCAATTGAAGAGTTATATAAGTTTATGATTAAATTTTCCTTGTGAAAACCTATAGCAAATAAGACAAAAAGCACCAGAGTCCACATTTTTTTGGGGGGTGGCCTGGTTGTAGGGCCTGAACTCTGGGCCTGGGCGCTGTCCCTCAGCTTTTCAGCTCAAGGCTAGCGTTCTACCACTTGAGCCACAGCGCCACTTCCAGCTTTTTTTCTTTTTGCTTATGTGGTACTGAGGAATCGAACCCAGGGCCTCAAGCATGCAAGGCAAGTGCTCTACCACTGAGCCACCTTCCCAGCCCCCTCATTGTTTTTCCTTTTTTGGTAAATTTCTAATTTTATAACCTAAAGTAATAGATTTTTTCCAAGATTAAGATTGTTCCCTTTTTACTAGTCTTGAACATTTTTATCAAGTTCTAACTCCCTGATCTAGCACAATGTATCAATGACTACTTCTTTTCTTAATTGATAAGTAAAAACAGTATATACTTATGGCATATAGTATGTGTTGAAATATGTATACATTGTAGAATGTCTAATTCAAGTCAATTAACACATGGGCTCTCAAATAATACATAAAATACATTGCTTATCAATCATGGATGGGTGGCTGCATTTGTTCAGTAAGTCAAAAATGCTCAGCATATTGGTCAGACACCTGAATTTTAGCACTCAGAGTGCTGTACTTTGGGTAAAATAGTGATGGATTAGGCATCAGAGATGCAGTCCATGTCTCCTACAAACTGGCTAGGTCATCTCATACAAATGTATGTTTCCTCCAGTCAATTTTTGTAATTATAAAGGAAATTTGGAAGATAAATTTGAAATGACCCTTTACAACCTAAGGTTTTCTATTTCATTCTGCCCATATGCTTTTTTATATTCAAACTGAAGGATGCAGTCCAATGAGTTATTCCCAATAAGATATATGACAAGCACTAGTTACAATAATTACCTGTAGTGTCTTAATGCTTCCTCTCAAAGGGGATTAAGGTTTGTTAAAAGGAAAAAAAAATACTTTAGAGACTAATTACATGTATTTTCCCTGTTGTATTCAATGTTTTCTCTTTCTCTTATCTTTCCATGTCTCTCTCCCCCATTATTTGAAAAACATAGTACTAATAAAAAGAATTTAAACTGTCCACTATGCAGCATCTATCAGAGCGATGATTTTTAAAGTAGTCTACAGATCAGTTCCAGGTTAAGAAAAAAATATTTCCATAATGAACTTCAGTTTTTGATAGGAAAATAATGGTCTCACAGTAAGTAAGATCAAAGGTAATGAAGCATTTCATCCCCAAACAAACTTCTCATTAAGATAGATTATTATATAAAGTTTTTAGAAAGCATCTGAAACTTTAAGTTCTTGTTTTCTAACATAATCTAGCCAAAATGTTGGCTTTTTAAAAACTCTGGCCTTTAATAGAACAACTTAGACAAGCAGAAGATGTGTGGAGTAAAGAGAACTCTTTCTCAATGTTGGTGAAGTTGAAATCTAGTACACCCAGTTTTTTTGCTGGGTTGTGGGGTTTGAACTCTGGGCCTGGGTGCTGTCCCTCAGCTCTTCAGCTCAAGGCTAGCGCTCTACCACTTGAGCCACAGCGCCACTTCTTAGTACACCCATTTTGGAAAAGAATATGGAGGTTCTTTCAAAAACAAAAAGGAGAACTATTATATGGTCCAGCAATCCCACTGTAATATATATAAATATACATATCCAAAGGAAATGAAATCAATATATGAAGTGATATTTGTGTTTTCATGTTTATGGCAGTACTATTCACAATAGCCAAGTAACCAAAATAATCTGTGTCCATAAATTGACTAATGGATAAAGAGAATGTGGTATATATGCATAATTGAATAGCATTCAAGCAGAAAAAAATGAAATTCTCTCATTTGAGGCTATATAGACATCATTATGTTAAATAAAAATAAACCAGACACAGAAAGACAAGTATCACATGATCTCTTTTGTATATAGGACCTAAAAAAATCATGATCTTATAGAAGTAGAGAGTAAAATGGCAAGGATCAGAGGCTGAGGAGAGACATGTGGCATGATGTGAGGAATATGTTGCTTAATTTGTAAAGTTACAATTAGATGAGAGGCTGATTTTCTATGGAACAGCACAGTGATTACCGTTAATAATAATACATTGTATATTTCAAAATAGCTTTAAAAGAGTATCTTAAATGTTCTCACAACCAAGAAATGATGAATATGTGAAGTGATAGAAAAAAGGAAACCAGAAAGCAAATAGTCCATATGTACTATCCAACTGGTCTTCAGTCAGATTGGTAGTCATTTTCTTCAAATAGTTGCATTCAGTCATTTTGAAAATAGCCACGGAACAGTTGATTGAATGCAAATGATGGTTAGACAATCATCTTGCTTTTTGGCAAAATTCAAACTTCATACTCTTCTTTCACTTTTCTTCTGCGTACTTCTAAACTTGTATAGACATAGTCAGATCAGTGGTTGATACTCAGGTGCTCATTGATATTTCAAATATAAAAGAGAGAACCCAGTCCATAAAGTCAAATAAACCTCAATATCTATTTGTGATATTTGTATATTCTATTCTTGATCTCATAGCTATTCACTATTGCCATTAAGGTAAGATTATTTTTATTAAGTTTTATTAAGTTCTCAACTTCAGGAGGATCAATGAAATATAGAATTAAAAGGTATTATACAGGATAATTAACACATAAGAAGGAATAATGAAGACTAAGTATTTTGGTGAAGCTAAGTCATTAACAATGGGTTAAGAATAGAACTCAGTTTTTCTCCTCTATGATATATTGTCCATTGCCATAACACTTTTAATAATGACAAAGAGAGTGTTGCATTTATTGTTTTTCATTGGTGCCATACTGATGACTAAAAAGATAGTTCAGTATAAGACTAAGGCCACATTTAAAGCTATGAAATCATTTAAAGAACAGACCTTTTCTATGAAATGGAAGCCTACTGATCCACCACTGGGATCAGTCAAGACTGTACAGCAAATACAGAGATTCGATAGTGTTCATTCTCCCCTCCTCATAGCAATCCTAATGTTGGTCAGAAATTCCAAAATTTCAGAGGATAGAAGACGTAAGTTCAAGAGAGTTAGAATATAATGTGGTGATTATAGTTAATAATATATCATTTTCCTGAAAATGTTAAAAGAATGGCTTAACTTTTTTCATTGTATAAGTTACAACTGTGAAAGAATGTATATGTTGACTAGCATATTGTAGACATTCCACTGTGAGCATGCCCATTTCAAAATATCATATACAAGGCTGGGAATGTGGCTTAGTGATAGGTGGTTACCTAGTATGCATGAAGCCCTGGGTTTGATTCCTCAGTACCACATAAACAGAAAAAGCCAGAAGTGGCACTATGGCTCAAGTGGTAGAGTGCTGGCCTTGAGCAAAAGAAGCTCAGGACTGCCCGGGCCCTGAGTTCAAGCCCCAGGACTGGCAATAAAAATCATATATCAAATTTTGTCAATTTGCAAAATGATAAAAGCCAGTTACTGGAGACTCACACTTATATCCCAGCTACTCAGCAGGCAGAAATCTGAGGATCATGGTCCAAAGCTACCCCAGGCAGGAAAGTTCATGAGAGTCTTATCTCAAATTAATCCTCAAAAATCCAGATGTGAAGCTGTGCCTCAAGTGGTAGAGCGCTAGCCTTGAGAAAAAGATGATCAAGGACAGTGTCCAGGTCCATAGTTCAAGCCCTAGAACCAGCACACACACAAAAATTTATAAATTAGGGAGGGAGAAAAGAAGGGAGAGAGGGAGTGATGAAAAAAACAAAGAAGAAAGGAAGGGAGGAAGGAAGGAAGGAAGGAAGGAAGGAAGGAAGGAAGGAAGGAAGGAAGGAAGGAAGGAAGGAAGGAAGAAAGGGAGGGAGGGAGAGAGGGAGGGAGGGAGGGAGGGAAGAAAACAGAAGGAAGGAGGGAAGGAAGAAAGGAGCTGGGATGTATAGCTGGTTAGTCTCATACTAAACGTAAATCATATTTCAGTATCTTACTTCTATATTTTACTAATACCAATCAACTATCCTTTATTTTATTAGTTGTACAGTAACAGCTCTGGCTGATAACTAAATAACAAGTAGTGTTTGTCCTCTCTACCCAGGGAGTTTACCTTGTCAGTGGACAGTGACTGAAAGAGTTGTAATCCTGGGTTTATGTACTCACTTTAAGGACCTGTCTTTCCTGGCAATGACTGATGACATTCTGAAATGCTGTGAACCAGAAATTCACTGTCATGAGCTGGAATCCTCACTCACTAGCTTTTAACACCCCAATGGGAATTCATATTGAAATGCAAATATGAAAAGAATTTTAAAAGCAAAAATCAGCTCTTTGGAAAAATTCCATCATCCCTTCAAGAGAATTTTATGTTAATTTTTATTTCCTTAAAAATCTTACCTGAACTAAAATGGTCGCTCTAGGAAACATCCATGCTTTCCATTGCTCAAGTTGTCTTTCATTCTTTCTAAGGAGTCACGGTAAGTGACATTAAAATACGAAAACCAGGTGCATTCCACAGATAAGTATATTCAATTTCTGCATCATTCTAGCTTCCAATTATTCTGAACTTAACATGGACAGAAAAAAATAGATGAACTTTTCATTTTTCAATGGTATTCAGCAATTTGTTGGATATTTCATAAGGAAAATGAAATGAAAAATATATTCTAACATATGTAGCACAGGAGACAGTAAAATGCTTTGCCTTGAAAAAAGCTTTATAATTTTACCTAAGACTTTTCCAAACTGTAAGGTGGCAAGCACACAAGGACTCATAAGTCACACTTAATCTTTCCACCTTATCAATTAGTAGGGTCTTAAGAGTATAGATGAAGAAGTCCTAAAATACTTTTGTCTGCTTATATTTTTAACTTTCATGTATATTATTGTTACAAAAGCTTATTTACAGCAATAAGATATTTTTAAGATTTATAGTATACACATATCTATGTGCATAATGTCTCGTAACTATGCAAAAAGCCAATGTTTGAGGCTATTTGTGATTTTTTCAGACCTTGAGCAAATGGCTTTGGTAGTCTTACTATATAATAAGTAGGCAGTGAGTTATTGTGTAGCTGTCCTCTCTGGTACTTTTGTACCAATTACTTTCTCTGAATAGGAGAAATGGAAGCCAGATTACAAATGTTCATGTTTGCTCCTGAACAAATACACACTGCATATACCTAAAGTTTATAACAAGGACTAGAACTGTGTTGTGAGACCACTTGTAGTAATGTAAGCTTCTTCCCCATAATTCTGTAAAGAAAAGAAGGTCACCCCACTGATGGCTCTGAGGAAGTACAAGTTGGTTTGAAGAAGCAAAAAAAAATCACATCCAGAATAATGTTCTGAGTTATGATTCAGTGTTCAAAGAAATGCAGCTCTGCAACCAAAAATCATTCCAAAAGGGATTCTATATTTTACTTGAATAGTTTAAAAGGTATTAACAGAGTTTTAATTAATCACTCCCCCAATGTAAAAGCTTCAGTGTGCTTTTCTTCATTTCCCCTACTCCCTTCAGTAGCTACCAGGCCCTTCTTGACTATTCAACAATCCATGTTCTCAAGAGCTCTTCTAATTTTGCTTCCCTGGACCAAAATCTATTGTAGCACCCAGCCTAAGTCTATGAGATATCATAAGACATGTAGTTGCAAGTGAAACTTCAAATAAACAATTACTCTGGGGGAGTACAAATATGTCCTATGCAAAATCTGGGACAAATTCATGGTAAAAATATGACCTGCTATTTATCTGAAATTTTCATTTCACTTGGCATCTTCTAATTTTATTTGCTAAATCTGGCAAGCCTAACCTGTGCTCTAGAATAACTACCAGTACTGTGTGCCCACCTACTGTCCCAACAGTTGTCCAGAGAACCTTAAGTCTCCATTTTCTGTGTTTGCTCTGATTCTCAGTGAATGTAAAGGCACAAAGCTCCTTAGAAGGGATAGAGAAATCCTCATTGCTTTCAATCCATTATACTGTGGACATAACTGCTCTAAGGTGCTTTGTGCCTTTAGATCCACTCTTGCTCTTGCAGATTGTATGAGTTTAGAGAAATGTAACAGTGGCATGTATCTAACATCAAACTTTTGGACAAAGTAATCTTTGTGCTCCACAAATCCTCTGTGTCCCACCCTCTTTTATTGATGGTGGTAGTGGTGGTGGTGATTTTTGACCGTTTGTCACAAACAATCCCCATGAAGAATTTCTGGCGAATGAAATTCTCCACCTCAATATACATCCTAGAAGCTGAAACAATTTTTTTAAAAAAGAGGAGAAAAAATCCCAGAGATATATACAGAAGAACTAGTTAAGAGAAATCTTGACCAGATTAGGACAGCTCTGAGCTCTGAGGTCTGTGAGGCTATTTGGGGGAAATGAAAGGATTGTGATTACATCTGTTCATGTGTAAATTTTCTCTTAGGGATGCTTTTAAAGCTCATTTTTTGGTGCTAATTCTGGGACTTGAACTCAGGGCCTGGGAACTGTCCCTGAGTTTTTTCACTCAAGGCTAAAGCTCTATCACTTGAGCCATAGCTGTGCTTCTAGCATTTCTGGCAGTTAATAGGAGATAAGTATCTCACAGACTTGTCTTACCTGGCTTGGCTTTGAACAGTGATTCTAAAATCTTGACCTCCTGAGTAGCTAGGATTATAGGTATTTTTAGTTCTTACAGACATATACTGAAGCAGTTATACATAAAATAGTGTCCTGGATTTGCTTTCACATTTCTTAGTAGAGGATGAGAATTAGTACAGTAGGAATTGTTTTATTATTTTTTTCCAAGTTAGTATAAGCTGAAAATTTCCCATAATCAAAAGGCTTTTAAAAGTTAAATTAATTTGTCACATTCCTAGGATCTCCCTTAGAAAACGATGCTGTGAACAGATCTGCATCATTCCAGCACACCAGACAGAGGTTCTAACTTAAGGAAAACTTGGGAACATGGACTGTTCCAGAACTAATCAAGGCCCAAATCAGCCACCCTATTTGGCATTTCCAGTTGAAGAGGGCTCTGAGCAATAGCCAATCAAATGCTTGTATATAGAATCCTCCAGCAGCCCAGTGGCCACATGTAGAAAGTGAGATTTGGATTAAATGCTAGGCAGATAGAAATGGTTACCACCAGAGCCCCTGGGCAGCACTTTATCTCCCAAAGCATCTGTATAGTGCTGTGTGGAAACAGTTTCTCATCAAAAGTGCTATTGGGCTAGAATCCTAAATCACATTGCTGCTACCTTAGTCCTCTATTTTTAGGAAGGAAAATCTTTTCTCTATGATGAACATCCACAGGGAAAAGCCAAAACCTGACAGCTACAGACAGTTGTTGTCCTGAATTTAATGAACCTAGAAACCTTATATGAGCTTCCATATGGAAACCATCCTTCTCAACTGCATAGACAAGCTTTATTTGATCTGGCTCTAGCCTCCTTTATCAATGGGCTTAATCATCCCCTCTCCACCTCTCATACAACTTGGTAGTTTTTATAGGCTGAAAGAAGCATTAATTAAAGAGGAAAAGCCATCAAATTAAAGTCCAGTAAACTTATTTTATTTATTTATTTTTTGCCAGTTGTGGGGCTTGAACTCTGGCATAGGAGCTGTCCTTCAGCTCTCCAGGTCAAGGCGAGCGCTCTACCACTTGAGCCACAGTGCCACTTCCGGTTTTCTGAGTGGTTTATTGGAGATAACTGTCTCAGGGACTTTCCTTCCTGGGCTGGCTTTTAACTGCGTTTCTCAGATCTCAGCCTCTTGAGTAGCTAGGGACGAAAGGCGTGAGCCAACAGCACCCAGCTTATTTTATCTTTTAAGATGTAATTTTAAAATTTTTTCAAACATTTTAAAATATTGATCCATGTAGATATATTGCTAATAGGCAGAGGGATTTTTTCCAATCAATTATAATATTTATTGTGTAACACCTACACACCAGACCCTTGAGTGCTGAGTTTGGGACTATTTTGGAAACAGACCTTATGTACCACATAAGAAGGCTATTGATGGTGACTTGTAACTTAACGATTTGTATGAAAGCTGATTCTTCAGAGTTTACTTACATAGCAGCAGACTTGGATGCCTCATTAGTAGGCTTGGCAGATTCTTGAAACACTTACCTTTTTTAGGGCTACACACTGTCAAAATTGCTGGCCACACACTGTCAAAATTGCTGGCTGAAAAATAAGTTGTCGACATCTTGATTACTGGGTCCACCATCTGTGCAATTGCAATTACAGAATGTGCCACAACTGGCCAGCTTCTTGTATGAGGTGAAATATAACTAACTTTTGGCCTTAGGTTACCTAGAACCATGATCCTCCTATTTCCACATTTTAAGTAGCCGGGATTCTATAAGTAAGCCCGTGTACCCAAGCAATGAGAAGAACAAAAGTCTCTGTCTTATTCTTGTACCTCTTAGCAAATGTCTGTATACTACTTTACTAATATAGGATCAAATAATTTTAAAACTTTAAAAGGCATAACCACTTCATCACCAGAATTCTCATTGCTTCTCCTCATAGCCATTCCTACTTGTTACTTCTGGTAGCTCACACTATCCTCTTACTTTGTAGGTCTGATATGTCCTCTTATAAAGGAGAAGCTTACCACTGCCAAAACAAAATGTCTTTCTGAAAGAAAGTCTTCTGGATCATGCAATAATGCAATAGAGTACAAATGAAGACAGGAATTCCAAGGAATCTTGTTGCTAGTAGTTTAACCACTAAAATACCAGCGAGACTGTCACCAAAGGAGCTATCATCCACATCAACCATAGTTCTAAGCTCAATGTTGAAAACAAATCATTCATGTTTTTCTTATTCATTACTGCAGTGGCTCAACTGCTAACCACTGAAGTAACTTTCTTTTGGAGAAGAAAAGTAGAAGACAAAAGTTTCTCACTTTCACTTAGCTGAAGAGACAGCTTTTACAGCATTATTCTTGTTTATACTGTTATGCTATTTAACCATTAATCCAGCAATATACTTACAGTCCGTCTATGGAAGCCAGAGCCAGGAGCAACTTCCAACCTCCCAACGTATTATGTAGTAAGCAACCTCTCCTCTCATGGGAAATGTGGGCTCAAATGCTCTTCCTGCCTTACTGGTCCCGTGCAGTGCAGTTTTCTTTAAGAGACCTTGGGTTCTGTTCCTTCCCACTGGTCTCAACTGAATCTCATGCCAAATATTCAAAATGTGACAATGAAATTTTGTCTCAAAAGAAAAATTACTGAGGCAGCCTTGTGTTCTTTTTCACTGTGATAAATTGCATGCAACACAAAATTTAAAATTGTAACTGATTTTTAGCAATTCCCTGACCTTATGTGTGCTTTCATTGTTATACAACCATTGCTACGATTCATTTCCAGCACTTATTTTATCTTCCTAACTAAAGACTCTGAACATAGTATCCTCGGCCCATGATAACCACCATTGTATTTTATCTGTATGCATTTGACTAATATAAGTACCTCATAAGTATAATTATGCATTTGGCTTTTTGTGTCTGGATTATTTAGCATAATGGTATATACCCAAGGTTTATTATTGTGGTATATGTTAGAATATCCTTCTTTTTAAGGTCAAATAATATTCTAATGTGTGTGTGTGTGTGTGTGTGTGTGTGTGTGTGTGTGTGTGTGTGTGTGTGTGTGTGTGTGTGTGTTACTTGCCAGGGCATATGTGAGTTGTTTTAACCTTTTGCCTTCCCTTGGAATCCCTTGAACTAATTAGGCATACCTTCTTTTTATCAAACACTGGACATTTCTACAGAACGTTGGAAAGTGTCTAGCTTACTACTTATAAGGTGGAATTTCAGAAGTGCTTACTTCACTATTTTCTCCATTCAACTACAAGCTTTGTCAAAACTAAAGATTTTGTCTATTTATTGTTGTATTCTCAACCTTTATAATATCACTTAGCACCTGATGGTCCTTAGGAAGGGACAGGTTGTTTTGCATAACACTAAACATTTGGTTTGCTTTTATGCTCACCCCCTCACAATGAATGATATAGTTGCTCTATCCAAGTGTTTCCTGGAAATATTCCCTTTTAGAGATTTTTGCAATAGCAATATCTTTACAACACTCACGTTCTTCCTAGAATGTCAAAAAACATTTTGTGGACAATTTGTCCCAATCTTTAAAGGCTATGTCTAGACATTTCTAAAATCTGATCAATGTGTGACTTAGTCAAAGGGCAAAGTTATTCAAGTTAATATAATATATCTTCAGCTCCTAATTTCAAAATCCACAATATACTCAATTTTAATGAAATCCTAGTTTCATCTCATCTGTCTCTCAAGCTGTTAGCCTCAAAGTTACAAGGTTAGGCTCGTTTTATTATTTAGTGAAAATGAAAGTTGACAGCTCTGTTCATATTAATCACATTAATGAAAAATTTTGGAACAAGCAATTACAAGGTAACTCACTCCTATATCTTGTTGGTTTAATGGGTCCAAGGGGCCTTGCTATTTAGTCTATATCCCCCTAGCCGTGAATAATTAAGAAATTCGCCTCAGAAACAGAATGGGATGGATAAGCATCACTGCTCAATCAAAGTATAAAATTCTAGGAGATTTTTCATTAGGCAAATTTCATGGAAAAACACATTACAAGTTTTCAGACAGTTCGCTGTAACAGATACAGAGGGCATCTCAAGCCATTCCAAAGGGAGCTGTGCTGTACTGCAGTCACAAAACCCCTCCATGGAGACAGAAGCCACACAGATACTGGCATCAGAGAAGTCTTCCAGACAGATATGAATGAGATAACTGAGTAGAGTGGAGGGCAGAGCCAAGGACAGCACACACCTTGACTAATTCTCCCAAGTTCCCCAAGAAACTGGGCGAAACATTTTTGTAAGTTTTTTTATTGTAAAGGTACTGTACAGAGGGGCGACAGTTACATGAGCAAGGCAATGAGTCCATTTCCTATCGAGCATTGTTGCCTCCTCCTTTGTTTTCCCCTTACAATTGGGCAAATTTTTTTGAAGTATTTGCTTTCTTTTTTTTATTTTAATTTTTATTTTTTGTGAACATACTGTACAGAGGGGTTACAATTACATGGGCAAGATAATGAGTACATTTCTTATCAAGCATTGCAGCCTCCTCCTTTGGTTTACCCTTCACATCCCTTCCCAGCCTCCCCCTGCCCCCCCAATCCCCCCCCACACACCAAAGTTGTAAAGTTCATTTTCGACATGACAACTTGTACTTCTCATAGTTGCAACGGGTCCACCTATATCCTTTAACGACTTGTTTTTCCCCATCTCCTCCACAAATTATACCGACATCAAATATAGTGAAAGCGGGGAATTTACTGTGGGGGAGGGACATACAAAGTGGGCAAATTTTTATATCTCACCTTGAGATTTCATATCATATAATTTAAGAGTGTGCAGATCTCGCAGTCTAGTCAATAGCATGCTCATATTTGTTTTTAAATTTTTCATTTATTCCTAAATCACTAATTAAAATGATGATGATACTTTACAAATACTAATTATAAGAACTGAAATAGTATTTAAAAGTGTTTTAGCCACTGTTTTGAACATTTTTTTCTGAGTTAACTCACACTTACAGCAACTTATTGTAGAGATGATTAACTAAGTTTCAGAAAGGTTAAACAACATGTTTGAGTTTATAAAGCAAGAACATTGTGTTGCTGGAGGACATGCATGTTTATTCTGTGGTTCAGTGTGCTTTGCACTGTTGGTATTCCAGTTTGAGATGGACTGGCTGGTGGAACAAGAAATGCATTAAATGGAAGTCGGAAATTTGGAGGTCACCGTTGCATTTCTATAAGACCCTTGCATGCTTAAATTCTTCTGAAAATGAAGGCAGGAAAATAGGTACCTACAAGTTTGTCCCTATTTTTTTGTCTGTTGTGGGGCCTGAACGCTGTCCCTCAACTCTTCAGCTCAAGACAAGCACTCTACCACTTGAGCCACAGCTCCACTTCCAATTTTCTGAGTGGTTTATTGGAAATAAGAGTCTCATGCCTTTCATGCCCAGGCTGGCTTTGAACCACGATCCTCAGATCTCAGCCTCCAGAGTAGCTAGGATTACAGGTGTGAACCACCGGCACCCTATTTTGTCCATATTTAACCTGTTCCATCACATCAGAATATTGAAATTACTTATTCACAATAAAACAACATATGACTTCACCATTATCCATACATATTTTTGGAAGAAAATGAGTCATTTTTAGTGTTTTCAAAATAATAAAGATCTGTTCTCATATATGATTATAAACCAAATGTCAGCCAACATTTACCTATAAAGGGTTAGATGGTAAATATTTTCGATTGTGTGAATTGTACAACTCAACTCTACCACTACAGCACAAAAGTAGCCATAAACAATATGTAAATAGACATGGCTGTTCTTTGGTAAAGTATTTTTTTTTGCCAGTCCTGGGCTTGAACTCTAGCTCTGGGTGCTATCCCTCAGCTCTTCAGCTCAAGGCTAGCACTCTACCACTTGAGCCACAGTGCCACTTCTGGCTTTTTCTGCTTATGTGGTGCTGAGGAATCGAACCCAGGGCCTCATGCATGCAAGGCAAGCACTCTACCACTGAGCCACCTTCCCAGCCCCTGGTAAAGTATTTTTAAAAACATGTAGTAAACTAGATTTAGCCTAGGGACTCTAATCTCTTGGCATACAATTACACAGAAGTAAGCATGTTCTCATTCAGCTTAAGTAAATTAATCATTGTGATATAGCATATATTGTCAAGCACAGGGTTAAACAGCAGTCTTGTTATAGTAATTTATTTTTAAATATTTTAGAAGAAACAAATCAATCCATCTAAGATACTGTTGCATCTATACATAGAAATAGTTAGCTACTACTATGTAAACTTGTAAAACTCTGTTTTCTACATGTTTAACCAGGCATCCATATTTAGTGATTTCTTAGTGATCATTTAGTATTTGATGGACCTTCATTCTGAGGTCTACACTGAAAAGTATCCAGGAACAGCTACTTTAAGTTGTGACATGTGAATTGGCAGAAAAAGTATCTTTTAAAATCATTGACAAATGAATGTGATTCAAAATATGTGACTAATGACAAAGCTTATATAAATTCATTCTTCTCTGAATGAAAAAATATGGAATAATCCACAAAAGGTGTCACACTAAGTCCTGAACCAGCCCCCAAAATAGTTCCTACCAAATAAACTTAATGTGAACTTTGTTTGATCCTGGTATTTGGTAAGTATTCAATTGCAGTTGTCATTATGACATAAGCACTTATTGATCTCTAGTTTCAAGGAATTGACTTTAAAATTTACTTTTTAGTAAAAAGCTACTATCAAAAAAACAGAAAAATAATAGAAAACTAGGTGATTTTAACAAGATTTCATGAGACAAAAACATTGTATTATCATTGTGTGTCTGTATACCAGCATTGAAACCATAAATGATGAATTAAAAATGATACTATTTACAATTTGCTGAAATTTACTTACGGAGAATGAGCACAATGGTGCCAGATTGTAATCCCAATTACTAAGAACCTTGTGGCTGGAGGATCACAAGTTCAAAGCCAGCCAAGTCTGCGTAATGAGATCCTGTCTTAAAATTAAAGGTTAGGATTAGCTGGAGGATATATCTTTATGGTAGAGCAATGGCCTACTACTTGCAAAGTGTAACCTTCAATGCTCAGTGAGTGTTGCAAAACAAAACAAAACAAACAAGAGTTCTTATGTGAAAAACCTCAAAAACATATATAAAACATGCTGAAAACTTTTTTAGAGCATGATTAAAGAAATAAAAGAGACTCTAAATATCTGAAGATATATTGTGACCATATATTGAAAAATTCAATCCATCAAAAGTGCCAATTCTCCCTATATTGATATAACCATTAATAATTTTTGTCAAAACTAAAGTATGACTTTTAGATGAACATAAACCATAATTCTAAAATTTATATGAAAGACAAAGGAAGCATAATAAACAAGCAAAAAGAAGTTGGTAAGAGATGGTCTATGCTATGTTAAGACCTATTCCTTGGCTAATGTATTACAGAGGAAAAGATACATTTAAAATCTCCAAAAAGGCTGGGAAGGTGGCTGCATGGTAGAGCGCTTGCCTTGCATGCATGAGGCCCTGGGTTCGACTCCTCAGCACCACATAAGCAAAAATAAAAAAGCTGGAAGTGGCACTGTGGCTCAAGTAGTAGAATGCTATCCTTGAGCTGAATTGCTGAGGGACAGTGCCCAGACCCAGAGTTTAGGCCCCATGACCAGACCCCCCCCCAAAAAAAGAATCTCTAAAATCTCCAAAAAGGTCCCCAAAACACATTCGACTTTGTTTTTACAATGAAGAAAAGGTAGTCTTTCCAACAAATATTTCTAGAGTATTTAGGCATGCATATGTGAAAAAAGATGTAAGATTTATACTTTATTTTTTTGGTGGGTCGTGGGGCTTGAACTCTGGGCTTGTGCGCTGTCCCTGCACTCTTCAGCTCAAGGCGAGTGCTCTACCACTTGAGCCACAGTGCCACTTCCAGTTTTCTAGTGGTTTATTGGAGATAAGAGTCTCACAGACTTTCCTGCCTTGGTTGGCTTTGAACCATGATCCTCAGCCTCCTGAGTAGCTAGGATTACAGGCGTGAGCCACCAGCACCCAGCCAGATTTATACTTTATTAAAGATTAATTTACACTATACTGGGAACTTAAGTGTATAACATAAAATTATGGAACATTTTAGAAAAAAACATAGGTGTCTCTCGAGGATATAAGCTCTGGAAACATTTCTTATATTTAACACCAAATGAAAAATTGGACCCCATCAAACTAAACTCTTTTTCTTGCTAAAAGACTTTGTCAAGAAGATGATAAGACAAGTAACAGATTGGGCATAGGTTGGAGGAAAAGATGTGCACACCACATATCATATAAAGGACTAATATTGGGAACAGAGAAACAATCTCAAACTCAACAATAAAATCCAACAACCTAGTTGTTAAATGAACAAAATGCACCATCACTCCTTTTGCTAAAAATGGCAAATGAACATGTGGAAAGAGGCTCAGCATCACTAGACATTAGGGAAATACAAATCTGGCATTACTGCATATCTATTAGGATGGGTAAAAGTTAAGAATAGTAACAATACTGGAGAAAGTATCACACAATATGTGGAGGAACTGTCACACATATATCACTGGTGAGAGCATAAAATGGTACTGTCAGTCTGTAAAAGAGTTTGGCAGTTTCTTTAAAAAACAAAATGCCACTATTGTATGACATAGAAACTGAAACACTGACACATTTATCTCAGCAAAAAGATGTTTCATTGGCATAACCTATACATAAATGTTTATAAAAAGCTTTTTTTATTGCAAATACTGGAGCACAGGTGTCATTCAATTGGTCAATATTTTTAAACTATAGCACACCTATACCATGAAATATTACGCAGCAATAAAAATGAGCAATTGATACCTACAACAACACAGCTGGCTATTCAGATATCAAAAAGGCTTCTCAAAAGCTAGATCCAACATATATCAGTACAAAATAAATTATACAGATCTCTAGGAATCCATACATGGAAAGGATCAGAAGGCACAATGCCTATATGTATCTGATCACACAAAATAATAATTGTTATATGAATTCCAAGAAATAGAAACAAGAGGGCTTTTTTTCTTTTTTGCTTTTTTTTTGTTCTGTTTGTTTATTTATCTATATTTAGGAGAGCAAATGGAGGCACACAAATGGAGGGACAAAGGGTGAACAAATGCAGCAATAGTACTCCTGGACATTATGTTGAAATTGAACTATACAATTTGTGAGTGGGAATAGGATGGAGAAAGTGGGAGAGAGCATGGGAGGGGGTGACATTGTCCAAAAGGAAATATACTCTTTACCTGACTTATGAAACTGTAACCCTTCTGTGTCCATCACCTTCATAATAACAATTAAAAATTAAAAGCTTCTCCAAAAAGCTTCATGATGTCTCACTGTACTTATTTATAATAGACTTGAAAAAATATTAAAAATACCAAAAATATTAAAATAGAGAAAGATTGCTGCTTGCTATAGGTCAGGTCAGGAGGGAAATGGATATGGCTATGAAAGGGAAAAGTAAGGTAATGAAGGTGTACCTTGACTATATCAATGTCAATATTCTGATGGGTACAAGAATTAGAAGCCAGCGTGGCCTACACAGTGAGACATTTTTGCAAATAAATAAATAAAATGTGTAGTGACGCCACGCTTTGTGTGTCTCTGTGATCGTGTCCTGTGTCCTATGACCCGACCCCCTGGCCTGACCCTATTTTGGCATGGAACAACATAGGTGGTTGGATGCCATGCCACATGTGTCTCTGTGATCGTGTCTTGTGTCCTGTCTCCTGGCTCATCTCCGGTCATCATGGTATCCCAATTCAGCTCTCCATTGAAGCTGAATTGGTTTGTTGCTCCCATCAAGCCTATATACTAAGATGTCCTTGGACAAAATGAAAGAGCTCCATCCGGAGGGAAAATATATCAAACCAGAAACCAAAGCAGTGAATAGGGTCCTCATGACCAAGATGATAAGTGATAACTGGGACAAAATCTGGACCTTCCAAGCAAAGTCCAACGATCTCCTTACTGCAACCTACTCAAAGGCAGGCACCACCTGGACACAGGAGATTGTGGACATCATACAGAATGATGGGGATGTGCAGAAGTGTTAGCGGGCCAATACGTTCTACCGGCATCCTTTTATCAAGTAGACTCTGCCTCCACCCCTTAACTCAGGATTGGATCTGGCTAACAAAATGCCCTCTCCTAGAACTTTGAAAATTCATCTTCCTGTTCAAGTGGTACCACCTTCATTTTCAAAGATTATGTGGCTAGAAATGCATAGGACTGTCTGGGGTCCTACTATCATTTCTCCAGAATGAATAAATGGCACCTGACCCTGGTACCTGGGAGGAATACATTGAAACATTCAAAGGTGGAAAAGTGAGTGCTTTGGGGTTCCTGTTATGACCATGTAAAGGGATGGTGGGACATAAAGGACCAGCACTACATTCTCTACCTCTCTATGAGGACATGGAGGACCCAAAGAAGGAAATAAGAAGTTATAAGTAAGATCATCTATCACACCTCCTTTGAAGTCATGAAGCAAAACCCAATGGCGAACTATACCACTTTACCCACCAGTACCATGGACCTCTCCATCTCCTCTTTGAAGAGGAAAGGGATGCCTGGGGACTGGAAGGACTATTTTATGGTGGCTCAGAAAGAAGGGTGTGACAAAGACTACCAGAAGAAGATAGCAGGGAGCACTGTGACCTTTTGGACAGAGATCTGAGACCAACAGAGGGTTCTGGCCCACACTTTCTGGCTAGATTTTACCTACTTGAGTCTTATCTTCTATCAAACTTAAAACAAAGACCTCCTTTATCCACACTAGCTGATCCACACTCATTGTAGGTCCTGTGTCACTATGATCAGTCACCAAAGACTTCTCTATGAAGTCATTAAAATGTAATCAGCCCCTGGTTGAATGTTTTTAATTAAGCTACAAGATCTCTCATGAAGACACCTCCACATGATAATGTACTTGCTCTCCTAGAGCAAAATAAACACAACTTAAATCCGAAACTAGTCTACAACTGTCTAATCTCCCACATGCAAAATTCACAAAAACAGAAATAATAAGAACAAAATTTGAACATCAGAGAAAGAAAGTGAATAAGAACAAGAGAAAAATAAGAATTGAGTACTAGAGACTCTAGACATTCACACAGTGAGACCAAAGGAGAATATTCATAAGAGAGGATCACAAAGGCCCAATAGCTATGTGCATATGATTGTATAAAATTATATTTATCAAAGTGAACTCCAAGAAATAGAAACAAGAGCCTTTTTTTATTTTGTCACATTTTTTCTAATTTGGGGAGGGGAAGGGAAATAACAAAATGCTGAAACAAGGATACAGGTTGACCCATTGTAACAATGAGATGTATAAGACTATGTTGAAAACAAACTTTACAACTTCAAGAGGAGGGGAATGAGGAGTTGGGGAGGTGGGGAGGGAAGGGATGGTAAGGGAAAAACAAAGGAAGAGGTGACAATGCACAAGAGGAAATGTACTCATTAACTTACTCATGTAATTGTAACCCCTCTGTACAGTATCTTTACAATAAAAATATATTTAAAAAGAAAAAGAATGAATCCATTATCTAAGATGAACAAATTACATGAATGGACATTTCTAAATAAATGCAAAACATTGCCAACAGGAAAAAAAAAAGGCAGAGCTAGCATGAAGACCGAAGAATTGCAGGTTGTCCTTAATGTTACTAGATCATCATTCTAATTACAACTGTTATAGCAGATGTGGTTTCATTAATGAAGTAAACCAACATATTGTGTGGTGGCAGAGGCAAAACACATCAGGGATCTTGGATTCTGGGTCTCCATTTTGGTCCTTTTTGTGTCTAGTCCATCTATGCAGGAAGCTGCTATGCAAGCTACTTGAAGTAGTTCAACTGTGATCCAGTATATCTGACACTGAAGTGTCAGGAACAAATATGGATGATATATTGGATAGGTGATTCTGAGTCCTTGGTGAATCACAGCACAGACATTTTGATTTGGGAACAGAGATATGTCATCTTCTACAGGAAATATCCTTTTGATTAATAAATTCTGACTTGTTTGGGGGGCATGTAACCTAAGTTTCCCCTCATAAATTGGGTGTTGGGGGCTGGGAATGTGGCCTAGCATGCATGAAGCCCTGGGTTCAATTCCTTAATACTGCATAAATAGAAAAAGCCAGAAGTGGCGCTGTGGCTCAAGTACTAGGCTATTGCAGCCTTGAGCAAAAGAAGTTGAGGGACAGTGTCCAGGCCCTGAGTTCAAGCCCCAGGACTGGCAAAAAAAAAAACCCAAAAAACATAAATTGGGTGTTGCCTGACTCAGTGAGACACAAAGTCATTTTGAACAGTAGCATTCACTAACCCAGTGGAAGTTGGACATGTAGCTCAGAAACAGTCAGGTCCTGGAGGCTTAATTAAGTTGATTGAGCACGTAGTCCAGATAACCACCATCCTTAATTCTGTTTGTTGCCTTACCTCTACTGGTGTGAATGTAGAAGTTACAGGAAATTCTCTGTGATCTGTTATGAAGAAAAGAACTTGAGGATTCATTTGACCATATTGTAGACAATACTCAAAAGGTCACACATGAACCTTCCTAGTACACTCTGGAGGAACCTAAAAGAAATTTGTGGGCACCTGCTGAGCTGAGCTTTGCACTAAGAGAAACTGATGGGTAGAGATGTAGTCTTCCCACCTCATTTTATAAGTCCTAATACTGGCTGCTGTAAGGCTAACTCATCTTTTTTTTTCACTTATCAAGTATCTAGAATACATTCAGTGTTAATATTTATTTTAGTTTCTTTTTTTAACAATTACACACAGTTCTGTTGAATAGATGCACCATAATTTATTTAATTAGTTCTCCATTAGGATAATTCATATTTCAGTCAAGACAGCACACTTTTCATAATGGAAGAAAATTATAAAAACAATGTGTGAATACTTATCCATCTTTTATTTGCTTCCCTGCCTCTATTTCTTACCGTATGAACTGGGACCAAAGGGGTGCCTTATATTAACTGACTTCATAAATAAAAACTGCTTTAAAATGAAAAAGAAAAATTTGTGAAGGGAAATCATCTCAGTAATGGAAAATTCTGAAGTATACCTTCATTATGCCTAAGAAGAAGGATGTCTGGAAGCATAGATCTACACTGATCTGTGAATTCAACCGATAGTTTATTAGGGAGTCAGAAAAATCTAAAATAGAAAAAGTGATAACAAGTAATGCTAGAGAAAAGGCCAGTAGGTTGGGGGGAAAGTGGGAGAAAAATGAGGGAGAGGATAACATAGTTCCACAAGAAATGTACACATTATCTTACATATGTAGCTGTAACCCCTCTATACATCCCCTTGACAATTAAATTTAAAAAAAGAAAAGGTCGGTGAGTAGACACAGTGAGTGGGCATAAAAAGGGAAACTATTTACCTTCATGCAGTTGTTTGTCAAACAATATCCTCAGGTGTATCTTAATACTCACATGGATAAATTTACCTGTACTCTCCAAGTCAGACAGAGAGACCATTCCACAAGTTGCTTATGTCATTACCCAATATATTTATGAACAAAGTAGCTATTGTGGCAGGGTAAATAACCACATACCATGTGTAATATGGAGTTCAACCCAAGGATGATCTCACTGTAGCCACTACTGATTGCCAGACATACCAAGAGCAAAAATTACAGTGAGCTTGTAATATGGCATCATTCTCCAGAAGTATCATTTAGTTTCCACATGGTAGATCAATTGCATTGGGTTACATGTATTAAAGAAAAATGAATGTTCACCCTGAAAGACAATCTGGACAGTCATGTCTGTAACACTTCTAGTATAACCATTCTATGTGTCTTCTAACCCATTGTGATATTCAGTATGGCATTGCTCTGACTGAGGATTTTATTTTATAGATAATGAGGTATGGCAATGAACTCATAGTGAAGATTTTATGAATTGTCCACAATCACTGAAGCTGATGGTGATGATAGAGAGCTACAGTTTGTACTTTACCATCATGGATTCTTGTTTGTTTCCATAAGTTCATTTGCTCTTGTTGTTTCTACTTGTGTACATTGTAGATCACCCTCATGAGTTCCAGCATGTCCCAGCCTTTCCCACTTCATGACTTTCTTTGCTGCCTGACTGGCAGCCTGATGAGCTCACGTCCAACAGCCATGCAGGAACAATTTTTTTTGTCAGTCATGGGGCTTGAACTGTGGGACTGGGTTCTGTCCCTCAGCTCTTCAGCTCAAGGCTAGCACTCCACCACTTGAGCCACAGCACCATTTCTAGTTTTCTGGTGGTTTATTGGAGATTAGAGTTTCACGGCTTTTCCTGCCTTGGCTGGCTTTGAACTGCGATCCTTAGATCTCAACCTCCTGAGTAGCTAGAATTACAGGAGTAAGCCACCGGCGCCCAGCCCATGGAGCAAACTCTTACATACACAACACAACCAGACCACACTGTGGCATATCATCCAATTCCCATGAATATTTTGTTTTGTATCATTCATAGTAGTTCAGCTTCTCTGATCAAACCATAATACATATATGTATATATATGTGTGTGTGTATGTGTGTGTGTGTGTGTGTGTGAGAGAGAGAGAGAGAGAGAGAGAGAGAGAGAGAGAGAGAGAGAGAGAGAGAGAGAGAGCTATGTAAGATTTTTATGCATTTTCTTCTATGTCTGATGATTTAGTTAGTAAGGTTTGTTTGCTTTACCTTTAAAAGATAAAAATAGTCATTTCTGCTTGTGGCAGTTTTCTTCTTTCTTTGCTCCTGGAGTGTGCTGCTTTTAAGCATAATTTAGCATTTCAAATTCTAATTAAAATGGCAATGCAGTGAAACTAAAAGTAAAACTAACAAGTAGTATGTCCCTTTGGCCTAAGATTTTATATGGGTCAGGTAATTTCATGGTTGTGTTTTCATATAATGTCACGTTTTTATGCCTGTGTGATTTAGAAAAAAAGGAATTTATAAGGAACATTAAAATGACTGTCAAAATGGACACATCAGCATCTGCTTAATTGTGAGATGCAGAATATACAATACACTCAGTGCAAAATTAATCTAGTTAGAGACTTTATACATATACTCTGGCTTCCTCGTGAGCTCAGCTCAATCTCCCTGGAAGATTGCAGTCAGCAGGAAAAGCTATAGCAATTCCACAGATCATTTGGTCAGATACTTTTTTCTAACACTTTTAAAGAGGAGAAAAATAAAAGCTTAGGGTCTTGGGGGATGGTAAATGTTTTACCTCCTCTCCCTACCAGGATGTGGAAGAGTCTCAGGGGACCCATTAAATCCCTGTCTCTAGAAGGATACAACTGTGAGACTAAGTGAACCTCATGTATCCAACCACCTGTACTTCCTAGTTGCTAGGCTCAGCATTTCAAACAATTTCTACTACCTAAGAAATACCTCAGGACCAGGTCCAAAGAATGATAGGAACTTCTGTCCCACAAGATCAACCTTCAAGAAAATAAAAGTAACCAGTTTGGTTTTGCCTTGCTCATTATAGTTTAGCTTTAGATCCACATATTTTCACATTGGATATGCCGGGTATTGTAGGTTTGAATAAAGAACCTCCTCTCTAAACATGTTCACTTTCTAATTCCCAGTATTACTAAGTGACATGGCAAAGAGCAATGAAAGTGGAGCATAGAATTAAAGTTGTTTATTACAAGGTGAGATTATTCTTGATGCTCTAATGGGATTTCATATAGTCTCATAGATTGTTAGAGGAGGAAAAGGGTGGTAAAAGGAAAAGAGCCAGTGAGATGGGAAATGGAAAGGCCTTGAATCAATATTACTGCCTTTGAAAATGGATATAGAGGGCCATGAGCCAAGAAATATGGATAGCCTCTGCAAACTGGAATGATCAAGAATATAGATTCTTCCCTACAATTTCTGAGAGAGATCTCTACCCTTCCAGCACCAATTTGGGGTACACAGCAGCTCAAATTGCAAAAGTAACAAATATAGCCAGAAACCAGTGGTTCACATCTGTAATCCTAGCTTTTCAAGAGGCTGAGATCTAAAGATTGCAAGTTCTATTCCAGGAGAAAGTCCATGTGACTCTTATCTTCAATTAAACTCAAAAAAAAAAAAAAGCCAAAAGTGGAGCTATGGTTCAAATGGTAAAGTGCTAGCCTTTGCACAAAAGCACAGGAACAAGGCCCAAGCCCTGTGTTCAAGTTACTCGACTGGCACAAAAAATAATGAATATCTCATGCTTTAATAACCAATACAGGGGCTGGGAAGGTGGCTCAATGGTAGAGTGCTTGCCTCTCATGCATGAGGACCTGGATTCGAAGAAGCACCACATAAGCAGAAAAAGCCCGAGTGGCACTGTGGCTCAAGTGGTAGAGCCCTAGCCTTGAGCTTCAGAGCTGAGGGACAGTGCCCAGGCCCAGAGTTCAGTCCCCACAACCAATGACAATAAAAAAGAACCAATATAAACACAAGGCAACAGGTTGTCTTATCAATTATTTCTGTCTTTACCACCTAAATGGTCTTTTATGAGAGTATTTCTTTTACTTTTCTCTTTCTTGCCTTCTCTCTTTTGTTCAAATTCTGGTGACTTTTATTTTGTAAGACTTTTCCTTTTCCCTATGAAGGCTGTTTTGTTGAAACCATTTTGGGTTCAGGTTCATATTTCTGTTTGTGATGTATTTTAATTCTGCTCTTATTGCTCCTTCAGTTTTATCTCCTTTCACCCTATTCATTTTGTTCTATTATATTGCCCTTCTTGCCCCCAATTAAAGATCACTTAGATTTGTATATGTCTTACTTCCCATTCCAAAATTCAACACAAAACTCTTCTACTATACTGTTGTCTTAAGAATCCTATTTCTTCAGCACATCTATTAAAATAAATACCAGAAAAGCCAGCTGATTAATCTGATAAACAGAGTCCCTTTCAGTCATGTAAGGAACACTTGTCATGGAGGTAGAAGGGGAAATGTATGTTTGGTGGTTCTGAGGTATGACATTAGAATATAAAATTTGCTTAAAGTAACTTAAATATTATAATCATTTTTAAAACAAAAACATTATTGGTCTGATTCCTAGATTGTCTCTTTACCTTTATTCTCTATTGAAACTCAGAAAATCCAGATAATTTCAAACTTTCCCCAAACTCAGCATTTATTATCCCTTAACATTTTTTCTCATCTGGTCTTTATATGGTACCCAAAAATGGAGTATTACCTTATGTATTTACAGATTCATTCATTCAATAATATTTAATGAATACCTGCTACATACAAAAAAACACTTCTTGTTTCTGGAGCTATAATAGTTAACCTATATTGAGTATTTTTCTGTTGAAGAAGGGGGAATTATGAGGAAAAGTATAGTGAATTTAAGTCACCATTGTATTTACAGAATGATAATTTACCTAGTAGTAATAGACTATACAAAGTGAGAAATATAGAAAATGATATTTGAAGTTGAGTAAAAGTCAAATTGTAAAGTATCCTGCAAATGATAAGAAGGAAAGCAAACTTTACTCTCTAAAATAAGGGAATATATTAATAGTTTAAATATACAGGTGTAATGGGTAAAATTCAGAATAGCAGTTGACTGAAGGTGGAAAATAGAGGCAGTAAAAAAAGATGAAAATTACTCTCAGGTTGTGTTATTTGCTGCCCAGATAGATGGTGAACCAATTTACTGAAAACAATGATGGATAATGTCTACCCTAGGATGCTAGAGACATACAACACAATACTGGAAATTTAGATCCACAGCTCAGGTGAGAGATCTGAGCTGCACATCCTATTTTATGTTACCTACCCGACAAGTTGTAATTGGCACTATGAGAGGTAGTGATGTAGTCCAAGAAGAGCAAGTCAGAGAGAACTTTGGGTCACTCTTTAAGAGACAGGAAGAGCCGGGTGTCGGTGGCTCATACAGGTAGCCCTAGATACTCAGGAGGCTGAGATATGAGAATCACAGTTGAAAGCCAGTCCAGGCAGGAAAGTCCATGAAACTCTTTTTTTTTTTAATTTAATTTTATTTTATTTGAGAACATACTGTACAGAGGGGTTACAATTACATGGGCAGGATAATGTATACATTTCTTACCAAGCATTGCAGCCTCCTCCTTTGTTTACCCTTCACCTCCCTTCCCAGCCTCCCCCCTCCCCCCACCCAATCATACCCCCCTCCCCCCCCCCACTGACATTGTAAAGCTGGTTTTGACATGACATTTTGTACTTCTCATTGTTGCAACAGGTCCACCTGAATCCTTAAACGACTTGTTTGTCCCCATCTCCTCCACATGTTATACTGACATCAAATATAGTGAAAGCGGGGG
This sequence comes from Dipodomys merriami, assembly GCF_024711535.1. Lineage (NCBI taxonomy): Eukaryota > Metazoa > Chordata > Mammalia > Rodentia > Heteromyidae > Dipodomys > Dipodomys merriami. Next base: position 12,472,963 of record NW_027204492.1, read on the forward strand.
TTACACTGTGGGGGAGGGACATACAAAGCAACAAAGAAATAATCTTATAAATGCGTTAGAAACACATGCATGAAAGAAACGAAAACATTAAAATACATATTTAAGGGTTCATTTTCCTAACATCACATTAACTGACCTTTTCCGCTTGACTTATACCTATACTAGATATTGCAAATAAGGGAAACCATGGGACCTATGTTTCTTTGGGCCTGGCTTACTTCACTTAATATAATTTTTTCCAAATCTTTCCATTTCCTAACAAATGGGGAAATGTCATTCTTTCTGATGGAGGCATAGAATTCCATTGTGTATATATACCACATTTTCTTGATCCATTCATCTACTGAGGGGCATCTGGGTTGGTTCCATATCTTAGCTATGGTAAATAATGCTGCAATAAACATAGTTGTGCTGGTAGCTTTAGTGTGGTCTTGTTTGTAAACATTTGGGTAAATGCCCAAAAGTGGGATTGCTGGATCATAGGGGAGATCTATGTGAAGTCTTTTGAGGAACCTCCATACTGCTTTCCAAAGTGGTTGAACAAGTTTACATTCCCACCAACAATGAAGTAAGGTTCCTTTCTGTCCACATCCCCTCCAGCATCTGTTGTTGTTAGAGTTCTTGATTTTTGCTGTTCTAGCAGACACTCTGAAAACATTACAGGATGGAATAGGAGAAACCCTAGGTCTCCTTGGCTCAGGCCAAAATTTTCTGAATAGAGACCCGGAAGCACAACAAATCAAAGAAAGGTTGGACAAATCAGATTGCATAAGGTTGCAGAGCTTCTGCAGGGCAAATGACATAGCTAGCAAGATCAATAGAAAGCCCACCGATTGGGAGAAGATCTTTACTAGCCATACAACAGACAAGGGTCTCATATCTAAAATATACTTGGAACTCAAAAAATTAAACCACCCAACAACAAATCCTCAAAGAAACAACTGCCCAATAAATAAGTGGGCGAAAGACTTAAAGAGAAGCTTCTCTGAAGAAGAAAGAAGGATGGCCAATAGACACATGAAGAAATGTTCAACATCCCTAGCCATAAAAGAAATGCAAATCAAAACAACATTGAAACTCTTATCTCCAATAAATGACCAGAAAACCAGAAGTGGCGCTGTGGCTCAAGTGGTAGAGTGCTCGCCTTGATCTTAAGAACTGTGGGACAGCACCCAAGCTCAGAGTTCAAGCCACACAACAGAAAGAGAGAGAGAGAGAGAGAGAGAGAGAGAGAGAGAGAGAGAGAGAGAGAGAGAGAGAGAGAGAGAGAGAGAGGTGAATTTTCCTAATACTGGGGAATGGGGAATAAACTTAGAAAGAGTGGCCAGAGGAAAAAGGAAAAGAAAAAGATCTATTTTAAACACACACAAAAAGACAACCAATAAGTTGAAAATAGAGAGTTGTTAGATTTACCAGTGTAGAGACTATTGACTACTCTAATTTAAAAGCCTTTGAGGGGAGTGAGGTAGTGAAGGTTGCATAGAAAATGAGAAAATACAGAGAGCAAATGAAAGATATCTTGTAAAAGGTCTTCAAAAGCAAAAGAGATACAAATTCAGGGGATTTTTTGTTTTATAACAGAAAATAATTGAATATTCATATGTAAACAAGAAAATGGGGGAAGTGAGCAGACAAACAAAGCACTTGAACTAGTAGAGAGAAAGAGAGTGTGAAGAGAGAGCAAAGCACCATTAACTGGTGCACAAGAGTAGCTGATTCTAGGTGGGATCAAGGATCAGGGAAAGAAACTGTATTTGCTTAGAAGAAAGGGTATATTCCACTGAAGTGTAATGAGCAAGAAAGCTTTCATAAACTGCTTTGTTAAATGGCAAATTCTTTATACAACTACTTAAATATAAGGAGATAAAGGGGAAAAAGCAATGACACTAAAAAATGTCTAAAATGTAATTTTTTAAAATCCATCTGAGATTGAGAGTAATGAATTTACAGCAAGCCTTTCTCTTACAGCACCAAAAGACTCTAGGGAAAGAGCAGAGAAATGGATTGGAGAACTGATGTCGGATAGTGTTTGGCCAGGAAGACAGAATAGAAATGTAATAAGGGTTGGCACTACTCACTGAGACAGGAAATACATTTTGTGCAATGTTTTAACTTTTTCAAGGAGGTGCTTTGGGGTGGTAGGAAAAAGACCAATAGATTGGAGTGTCAGCGACAAGGTTTCTAGTCCTAGTGAATTAGTTCTAAGACAGGATAAATACTTTCCTCTCTATGGGCCTTAGTCTCTCTATCCAATCATAAGGACTTTACACAACTTGTAAAGTCCTTTTCAGTTCATACATGCTATCCTCTGTGAAAAATATGATTTCTACAATCAAGATCAAGACAGTCTGACAAACGTGCAAGTATGTGTGACTGTGTTTTACTGCCAAACTTTGAAAGACAAATTTTCCCCCTTTATTGATACAGACTCCTTTAGTCCATTAAGATGCCAAGCCCAAAGGTATAGGCAAAGGTCACCACAGAACAACCTGCAGTCTTCAAGGCCTTTTCAAATTGTGGTAATTACATGGCTCAAGTCTAAATATGTTTGACATATTCAGAAAGATCCCAATGCACCTACCCTTTACTCAGCAGCACAAACCAAATGTTCCCTTCTGCTTATGAATGCAACAAATTTTGCTGCCCCAGCCCTCTTAATCCTGTGATTTCATAGACACTAAATTCATCCAAAAAGTTAACGTTAGAAGGATAATACTCTCAAATTTTAGGTTATGAGAAACAGAAAGTTTTCCGAGGCTTCTGGCCTCCATGGAATTTATCAAGCCATTTCAAATTTAACTTGAATTGAAATTCTAAGCCAAACGGATAAGGATTAGCTCTGAGGTCACATATCTCTTAAATCACATAAGCCCTCTGACAGATTTGAAATATGAAATTTATCTTCCTCAAATAGTTGGAGTAGACATTTTTGTTCACTTCTGAAATACTGTGGAAAATTTCTGGATGTATTTCTAGTCCTAGAAACAAGTCTGTGATCTGCATTGGATTTTCAAGTTTATGTATCTTAAAATTTCTAAGGTATTTCCTGATTCAACGTGTTCGGTGTTCTTCCATATGGGTTAGTTCTCTGTAATCTGCCTCTGAGTCATCTGAGTCAAGGCAAAGATCTACCTGGTCCACATACTTTAATCATTTACTTAGCTGTTTACTGAAGAACAAGAGAGTTCACCAAGTACTACAGTACTATAGCCTAGGTGCTGCAACTGTTCCAATGAATAAGATGTCAGGCGGTATATGAATACTGGTGAATGGCATATACCATTTTATTAGAGAAGGGAGTCATAATGGCATGTGCTTAAGAATGGGGTGGGGGTGGGGAGGGAGGAGTTGGGCAGGGAGGGTGAGAAGAGATGATAGGGGAAAATCAAAGGAGGGGGTAACAATGCTAGATAGGAAATGTACTCATTACCTACTCATGTAACTGTAACCCCTCTGTACAGTATTTTTACAATAAAAATATATATGAAAGAAAAAATGTAACAAAGATAAAGAACCAAACCCACCTGAGTTTGATCTACAGCTCAGCTATTTTTAGCTATCTGACCTTGTGCAAGTTACTTAATATCATTTAGTGTTAAAGTCTTCTGTACATTGAAAAAATATTGTGTTGATGTTTACTTCACAGTAATATGGTGGGGGTTTGTGGTTGGCATATAGTAAGTAGCTGACAAAAAATGGTCACAATGGGCTGGGAAGTAGCTTAGTGACAAATGTTTGCCCTAGCAAGTGCAACATCCCAGGTTCAATCCCCAGTACCAAAAAGAAAAAGTCACTGCCATTCTAAGTAATATTAATGGCAACAGTAATATCAACATGGATTCTTCCTTGAAGCATGACTAAAGGATTGCTTTGCTCCACTTGATGACCAAGTAAGGTTTCCTGTAGAAATGAAAAGCTGGAGGGTGTTTCTGGACAGTCATTTGTGCTAAGAAACAGATACACAGAAAAGTTTAGCAAGCGTAAGGAAAAGTTAATAACTATATTTTAGAAGGACTGGCAGGAATGGATACAACTGAATCTGAAAAAAAGTTGCCTTGCAAATGTGAGGTCATTTAAAACTGATGTTTAAAAATATCACTTAACAGATGCTAGTGAGGATGTGAAGAAAAATGGAAGTCTTAAAATGATTGGTGGAAATGTAGATTGGTACAACCACTATGGAGAAGATGGAGGGGCCTTAAAAATCTAAAATTAGATCTAGAATAACATCAAGCTCTCTCACTCCTTAGTATGTCAAAGTGACCCCAAACAGCCAAAGCAATGCTAAGTAAAAAGAGCAACTCTGGACATATCATTATATATGAATAACACATAGCATAGATTTTTAAAAAACCTACATGGAATGAAAGAATAACAGTGGAATAGAGAAGAGTCAGAAGTAAGTACATCTGCCAAGTAGTTACACTTTTACTTTCATGATCTTTGCTTTTTGTTTTGTTTATTGCCCTAACCTCCACAAAAGAGAAAACATGGTATTTTTTGTGTGAGTGGCTTATTTCACTTAATGATTTCCACTTGCATCCAGTTTTTAGCAAGCAATATAATTATATTTACAGGGGCTGGGAAGGTGGCTCAGTGGTAGAGCGCTTGCCTTGCATGCCTGAGGCCCTGGGTTCAATTCCTCAGCACCACATAAGCAAAAAGAAAAGAGCCAGAAGTGGCGCTGTGGCTCAAGTGGTAGAGTGCTAGCCTTGAGCTGAAGAGCTGAGGGACAGCCTAGAGTTCAAGCCCCATGACCAGACCCCCCCAAAAAAATAAATAAAATATTAAAAAATATATATTTACAGGTAAAACTCCATTGCGTATATATGACACGTTTTTTATCAATTCATTCGTTGATGGACACCAGGGCTAATTGTTTAACTTAGTTATTATGCATAATGTTTCAACATCCATGAGTATACTCATATGTCTATGGTAGACTAACCTATTTGTCTGAGGTATATACCCAGAAGTGGATCAGTTAGATGGATCTCACTGGATCAGATGGAAGTTCTATTTTTAATTTCAAAGAAATCTCCAATTCAAAAGAGACTTGCAAAAGACATCTGATGGTTCATTCTTATTACCCCAGCTAGGCAGGAGGCAAAAGATAGGAGGATAGCAGTCTGGGACCAGTCATGGGTAAAAATGTAAGATCCTGTCTAACAAATAGCTAAAAGCAAACAGCATAGGAGCATGTCGCAAGTGAGAGAGTACTTGCCTAGCAAGCATGAAGCCCTGAGTCCAAGCTCTAGTATTGGCAATAAATAAGTAAATAAATAATAAGACTTTTAGTATGTAGAGTTAAAATGACAATATCTGACATTTTAAAACTCTACTGGATGAGATTAACAAGAGAAAAATTGGTGAACTCGAATACACACAATAGAAACAATTCAAAATTAAACACATGGAAAATCTATATTTCAAAAAAAATGCAACAAGGAATGTAAAAATACCTCCAGTGGCCTAGTGCATGGTTAATATGAGTTATAAAGGGGGAAAAAAGAGGAAAGCAAGAATTACTGAAGAAAAATTACTGAATCATTTCAAATTTCATGAAAACAAAAAAACTCAGATTCAAGAATGTTAATGAAGCTGATACCCAAGAAACAAGAAGAAAATTATGCCAAGGCACATAATATTCAAATTGCTCAAAGCTCAGGATAAAGAAGCTGTCTTTGGTCAAAGTATCCTACACAAACCCATTAAAGTTGAATGAAACTTACTAAATCTGTTCTAAGAAAGGGGTGACCAGAAGAGGGGGAGTGGTGGAGGACATGTGTTTATTTAATTGGGACACATTGTGTGTATGCATATATGGAAATGCCACAGTGTCACTCCTCTATACAACTTGTATAATCAAGTAAAACTGGGAAAAGCAGGAGCCAGAGGAAAGTTACCTTAATGAAAAAGAATGAAGAGTCTTTGAGGCCAAGGAAACAATTGGAGTAGAAAGACAAAGGTCATATCTTTAAATAATAAAGTTTTTAAAACCTGAGAAACCAAAATTCTATATAAAACAAAAATGTCATTCAAAAAGAAGCATTGCACTTAGAAACTGATTTGTTTAATGGCAACTCCTTTGAACACTTAAAGATATTAAATACATTTTTACTACATTTTTTTCGTCGATTGTGGGGCTTGAACTCTGGGCCTGGGCACTGTCCCTTGAGCTCTTCAGCTCAAGGCTAGCACTCTACCACTTGAGCTGCAGCAACACTTCTGGTTTTCTGGTTATCTGGAGATAAGAGTCTCATGGACTTTTCTGCCAGAGATGGCTTTGAACCATGATTCTCAGATCTCAGCCTCCTGAGTAGCTAGGATTACAGGCGTGAGCCACCAACGCCAACGATTTTTTTAATGAATGTGAAAGGACATATTTTGATATGAGCCAGGAAAGAATCTCCAAAAACCTATTTGTCCATAAAAACAATGAGAACACTGGCAAATGCTATCAATAACAACTTCTTCAGAATTTTGGAAATAATAATTATTTTGCAACCATTCTAGGAGGAATGACTAAAAAAAAACACCTGAATTTCAACAGACCACAAATTTTGTGTTGTCTTACCTTGTTTCAATTCCATCCCTCTTTGTTTTTGTTTTTGTTTTATTGGTCGTGGGGGCTGAACTCTGGGCCTGGGCACTGTCCCTGAGCTCTTCAGCTCAAGGCTAGCGCCCTACCACTTGAGCCACAGAGCCACTTCTGGCTTTTTTTTGCTTATGTAGTGCTGAGGAATCGAACCCAGGGCCTCATGCATGCGAGACAAGCATTCTACCACTGAGCCAACTTCCCAGTCCTCCAGCCTTTTTTGTGAGTGTCACAGAAGCATTGGAAGCCAATAACTCATAAACATGGTAGTCAGAAAACAGCACCCTATTAGCCCCTCAGAAGGATGAATTGAGTTTGGAGCTCCACAAATCCTCCACTTCCACCTTCCACATACCCGATGGCTATTTTTATGCAAGAATATTCAACGTACATAAGTGATTAGAAAAAAGTGGTACATGAAATGAGTCTGAAAAGGGCTGAGAAAATGAAGGAAAATGATGGCGTTGCTCTGATCAAGGAACACTGCACATACAAATTAACATGTCAAATTTAACCTTTTTATACAACCTTTGGTAGTTATGAAAGTAAAAAAATTGACTGATGATCTTAACATGTCTCTAAATAAGACATGCAAATTGACAGCAGGTATATGAAAGATACTTGTTGAGATTAGTGCTCCAATTAATCACCAGGGAAATATAAATTAAAGTCACAATGAAGTAATAACTTCACACTCGTTAAAATGGCTATTATCAAAATATGAAAGATAAAAGTTGGAAGGATATAAAGGCAAGTGAATCCTTGTATTGTTTGATGTGTATGTAAATGGATACAAGCACTACAGCAAAAAGTATGGAAGTTCTTCAAATAATCATATATAGAACTACCATGTGATTCAACACTCCCCTGAAATCAGGTTTGGGAAGAGATACTATACTCAAATTCTTTGCAGTATTGTTCACAATGGTGGATTGGAGGAAACTGTGGGTGGTGATGGACTTGTCTGTCTATACCATGTTAATGGTCTCAGAAATATATACGTACCCCCAAATTCATTACACTGAATATAGTAAATAAGTACAATCATTTACATATCACTTCTGCATCAATAATGTGTTTAGTGATACTTATAGAAGTCCTAAATGGACAAGAAAAAAAGGTTGCATGTGATAAAACATGGAGCAAATAGATTATCAGAAAGAAGCTGTATCTAACCATGGCTTACAATGATTATAAAAAAATGTTTATGTGTATTATCTGCAAGACAATGGCAAAAGGAAAATGGATCTATGGAAAGGGAAAAGGATGGGAAATAAACTGTTCCTAAGATTTTTAGTGTTGCTGTCAATGCTCTGTTTTACAAGAAAGATTAGATGTTTCTTTAAATAGATTAAATAACAAAAGCATTAAAACCTAAGATTGATGGCTTCAGGGAATTTCACAATATTTCATGTTTAAATTATTTTAATCAAAGATGTTTTGTTTCTAAAGCAACCAAATCCATCAGATAGAGGAATAGAGAACTCTTTATATAATAGGTATTTCATTTTTTTAGGATTAAGAAAAGAGGCTTCAACATCCAAGTGTTTCAAAAGGGATTATTTCTCTCCAAATAATTTTGCACTCAAATTTGATAGGGAAACATGAGAACAATGCTTTTCAGCAAGTGAGGAGCATTTAGAACTAGGAGGAAATGGTAGCCAAGCCCGAGGACTTTGGGGCTGGGATTGCTATAAAAAGCTGGAGCATTGTTATACCTCCAGCACTACTTTTTCTGCTCAGGATTATTTTTGTAATTCACAACCTTTTGTGGTTCCATATGAATTTTTGGATTGTTTTCTCTATCACCTTGAAGAATGATGCTGAATATTTGCATTGGATCATATAAAATAATATTTATGGAAATGAACTCCAGGAAATGGAAATAAGAGGGTTTTTTTTCTTTGCTGCTGTTTTTATTTTCTTTTTCTTTTGTCTTCTTTGTTTATCTGTCTTTGGAAGGGTAAGAGGAAAGACACAGAAATGGAGGGACAAAGGGTGAACAAATGCAGAAGTGATAACCCACTAGACACTATGATGAAAATGGTGGGTTGCAGCAATCCCACTTTTGGGCATTTACCAAAATGATCACAAACGAGGCTATACTAAAGCTACCAGCATAACTATTTTTTTGTAGCATTATTCACCATAGCTAAGATATGAACCCAAACCAGATACCCTTCAGTAGATGAATGGATCAAGAAAATGTGGTATGGGTACATACATACATACATACATACATACATACATATGTATATAGAATGGAATTCTATGTCTCCATCAGAAAAATGACAACACCCCATTTGCTAAGAAATGGAAAGACTTGGAAAAATTATATTAAGTGAAGTAAGCCAGGCCCAAAGAAACATAGGTCCCATGATTTCCCTTATCTGCAATAACTAGTATATGTCTAGGACAAGCAGAAAAGGTCAAAAGCTATGCACATATGACCATATAAGATGATGCTAAGCGAAATGAACCCCAAGATAGGAACACAAGTGGTTTTATCTTTCTTGCTGTTGTTTTCAATGTATTTATAATGTACTATGTGATATTTTTGTTTCTTTTGTATGTTCTTCCCCCATGGTATAACCCTGTTTTCACTGTAATTGGTCCTGGTGCCCTGCATCTTTTATACATATTTTTCTAATTTGGGAATGGGAAGGGAAATAACAAAATGCTGAAAAAAAGGATGCAAGTTGACCCATTGTAACAATGAGATGTATAAGACACTATGTTGGAAATGAACTTTACAACTTCGGGGTGGGGAGGAAAGAGTTGGGGAGGTGGAGCAGGAAGGGATGGTAAGGGAAAAACAAAGGAGGAGGTAACAATGCTCCACAGGAAATGTACTCATTATGTTACTCAAGTAACTGTAACCCCTCTGTACAGTATTTTTACAATAAAAAATATACAAAAAAAAAGAAAATGGTGTGTTGGAACAGGAGAGAAAATCTGGGAGAGAGTAAGGGAAGGGGTGATGTGTACTTTTTATCTGAATTATGTAACTGTAATCTCTCTGTACATCACATCTACAGTAACAATAAAATAAAGAGAAAATAGAATAATGAAGGAAAAAATAAATATTAAAGATTTTGAAGAAGAATGATGCTGGAATTTTTATGGGTATTACATTAAATTTCTTTGGGCAGTGTTGCCATTTTTATATTATTTCTGCTAATCCAGGAGGATAGAAAGTCTTTCTACTTTCTTATGTCTTCTTCAGGTTTTGATAGTTTTCATTATAGATGTCCTTTATATCCTTGGTTAATTCCTAGGTATTTTTGAGACTATTGAAAATGGAGTTCATTTCTTAATTTCAGTGTCAATTTTCTCATTATTGGCATACAGAAAAGCTACTGCATTTTTATGGATTGATTTTATAACCTGCAACTTTGCCAGAGCCCCAGAAGTTTGGAGGAGGAGTCTATGGGGTCCTTTAAATATAGGATCATTATGAGCTGCAAATAGGTATAACTTCACCTTTTCCTTAACTATTTGGATCTCCTTTAATGTTTTTCTCTTGCCTTATTTCTCTTGCTTGGAATTCCAGTACTATATTAAGGAGAAGTGCAGAAAGTGAACATCCTGGTCTTATTCCAGATTTTAGAGGAAACTGCTTTTCACCATTAAGTATAATGTTGTCTGTAGGTGTAATGACCTTGAAGCAAGAAAATCCATGAAGGCATGATTAAAGGTAACAAGGAGTCTGCAACTGCCTTGTCCTCGGCTATTTCAGAACTAGGAGTTTCTGCAACCTCCTAAGGGGCAAGTTTTTTTTCTTCCTCTCCACAGACCTTCCCTCTCCACAGGTCTTCCCTCTTCTCAAGCCTCAGGCCTCTCTGCAGGCCACTCCACAGGCTTCAGGTCTTTCACTTCTGCAGGCCTTTCACCTTTCTGCAGGCCTCTCCACAGGCCTCTCTTGAGGTCTCTCTGCAGGCTTCTCACCTTTCCACAGAGGCCTCTCTTCAGGTTTCTCCTCTCCACAGGCCTCTCTGAAGACCTAGGCAAGTCTTCTCCTCCCTCTCTGGCACCCCCAACCAATCTATATCCTGTGCTCCACCCCCTCAGAGGCCTGGCCTATATGGCTGTGACAGTGTGGGGCAGGACTTCCCACCCCACTGGTTCTCACATAGGTTTATCATGAACAGCCTTTTTTAAGTCCAGAAATGTTCTATGAATTCCTAGCTTCTCCACAGCTTTTATCATAAAAGGATTTTAAATCTTGTCAAAAGTTCTTTCTGCATCTATTGAGATGATCATATGATTTTAGTCTTTACTTCTATTGCTGTATTTATTACATTTATTGATTTATACATGTTGAACCACATTTGTATGATCTGACTTGATCATAATATATGATACTTTGAATAGTTGTTTAATTTGGTTAGCCAGAATTTTATTGAAAAGTTTTGTATGTATGTTCATCAAAGACATGTGTTTTTGCTCTCTATTTTTGATGAGTCTCTATCTGTGAGTTTCCTAAAAAAAACTAAGTATAGATGTAATTTATGATGCAGTAATTCCACACTTGGGCATTTATCCAAGGGACTACAAACTAAGATAGAGTTAAGTCACCAGCACAGTCATGTTCAGTGCAGCACTATTCACCATAGCTAAAATATGACATCAGCTCAGATGTGCCTCAGTGGATAAATAGATCAAAAAATGTAGTATATATACACAATGGAATTTTACCTATTCATTAGAAAGAATGATATTGTATCATTTGCAAAGAAATGGAAGGACCTGGAAGACATTGTTAAGTGAAGTTAGTCAAGCCCAGAAACACAAAGACTGCATGTTTTCTCTCATATGTGAAAGCAAGAGTTACTTTATAAATATGTAAGTAAATATCTTAGGTTTTACCAGTGTATACAAATGTATTCACTGAAATAAAGTAGATTCAGAGGAGTATTCATGCAGTATAATTCCTTATATAAAATCACAGTTCAACAAAACAAACACCAGAAAATAGGTACTGAAAAGGAGTGGGTTGGGCTCAAGGGGAGGAAAAGCAGACAAATGAGTAGAAGAAGACAGGAGAATGCAGACAAGAATTCAATGTGACTTCAACAACTTTGGCCACAAAAGAAATGCAAGTCAAAACTACATTGAGCTTCTACCTCACCCCAGTTAGAATGGTCATTATCAAGAAAACAAATAATAACAGATGCTGGCAGAGATGCAGCCAAAAGGAAATGCTACTATACTATTGATGGGAATGCAAACTGGCTCAACCTCTCTGGAAAACAGTATGAGGTTCTTCAAAAGACTAAACATGGAGGTCTCCCGTGACCCAGCAATCTCACTCCTGGGCATTTACCCAAATGATCACAAACAAGGCCACACTAAAGCTACCAGCACAACTATGTTCATTGGAGCATTATTCACCATAGGTAAAATATGGAACTGACCCAGATGCCCCTTAGTAGATGAATGAATCAAGAAAATGTGGTATATTTACACAATGAAATTCTATGCTTGCATTAGAAAGAATGACAACTCCCCATTCATAAGGAAGTGGAAAGACTTGGAAAAAAATTATATTAAGTGAAGTAAGCCAGTCCCAAAGAAACATAGGCTCCATTGTTTCCCTCATTTGTAATAATTAGTATATACCTAGGATAATACTAGCAGAAGTTCACAATAGCCCAATAGCTATGTACATATGACCAACACAAAATGATGCAAATAGAAATGATCTCCACAATATGGAAACAAGAGGGTTTTTGTATTTTTTTATTGTGAAAATACTGTACAGAGGGGTTCATGGGCAAGATAATAAGTACATTTCTTATCAAGCATTGTAGCCTCCCTCCTCCTTTGTTTCCCCTTCCCATTCATTCCCATTCTGCCCCCAACCCCCACCCAATCCTCCTCCCCCCCCCACCAAAGTTGTAAAGTTAGTTTTCGAAATAACAACTAGTACATTTCATTGTTGCAATGGGTCCACCTGTATTTTTAAATTTTTCTTCTTTTTTTAGTGTACTACTAGCAGTTATTTTTTGTCTTTCATATTTTTCTCCTCTGGTTTATTCCCCATGGTTTCTTATTTCTGTATACTTTGTCTTGTATATAAATTTATCTGATTTGGGGAAGGGAAGGGCAATCAGACAAATGGTGGGACAAAGGCTGAACCAATGTAACAGTGATACTCACTGGACACCATGTTGGAAATGAGCAACTGGTGGGAGAGGGGAACTGGGAAGTAGCAGGAGAAAACAAGGGATGGGGTTACACTGTTCAAAACTCATTACCTTAGTTATATAACTGTAACCCCTCTATACATCACCTTTACAATAAAAATTTAAAAATAATAATAGTTTTCTTGGAAAAAAAGAATTCAATGTATATCCAACAAAATTTAAAGTGAGGGAGTGTTTTGGGAGGTATGGGTGAGAGTGTCAAAAGGGATAACATCGATCATCATGCATTGGACTCGTAAAATGCTTTGTGGAATGACAATTCCTTTGTACAACTACTTAAAGGTAATTTAAAATAAATAAATCTGAAGCAAACGTATTCTATGGATTTTTCAGATCCAATTAGAGAGATAATGGCACTAACCAAATGAATCTCTCACTGCTCTGACCTATTCCACGATAAAATATGAAGGCTAGCTCAGAGGGAGATCAGTAATGAATGAACAAGACACTGATTTGTCACTGACATGGAGACTCCATATATAACAGTCCATTCCCTTATCTTTGGTGTGGTAAGCAAAACTGTTATTTCTCCCCTGAACAATTTTAGCAATGGTTAGATTTATTTTACAGCTCTAGTTAAGAAATTTATAATTTATAGTTTCTCCCAAACATTTCTCTCATCAGGAGAATAGGATGTTGATTTCTTTTTCCTCTCAAGAGAGAGATAATCAAGCAATATTGGTTGTGGAAGTGCTTTTAGAAAATACATAGTAGAGTGGCAAGTGTTTCTAAAATGAATCTCCAGAAGCAGAAGAGAAAGTGGCATGAGAAAGGAATGGAATATCCTAGAATCTCAGCTCTTTGTTTGGCCAAGAGATTGGCAATCAACTTTTCAAAAATCCTAGACTCACAGGACTCAGAGCTGATAGACAACATCAAACCAAGTGGTTTTCAAACTTTTATAACTACACATTCATTAGTGTGAAATATTCATTGAAATATATCTACCTAAAGGCGAAACAAAAAAGTACTTAGATTGAAATTAGGATAGGAAACTCACAGTTCTGCTATCTTCATGTCCATTTTCCCAGCCAAAATTTCTAGCCCCTCCCATTTGACTTTCAAAAGGACTGAACAATAGTGATATTCACAAGGCAATATGTTGGAAATAATCTGTACAACTTGGGGGGGGGTGGGAGAAGGAAATTGGGAGAAAAATGAGGGAAAGGGTAACAGGTTTGTCAAGAAATGTACTTATTACCTTAGCTATGTAACTGTAACACCTCTGTACATTACCTTGACAATAAAATAAAAAATAAAATAAAACATATTACAGACCTGTCAAAAAAAGGACTGAACAAAACACAATGTTGAGAAACATAACTCCAAATGAAGAATCAAACATCATTCAGTCAGCCAATATCAGAGCTGTGATTAGAACACAAGTATTTTTTTTCCAGAGTAAGTTTTCTGCCATAGCATGCTGATTTGTTTTTGTCAGAAAGCAATGTTTAGTTTATAATCTCTCATGTTCACTTTCTTTGAGACAGGTTCTGGGTTAGTGCTCACTCATTTCTATATATTTTTATTTCATTTCTCTTGCTTATCTTCGAGTTTGTTAATTTGTCTGGATAGGAGCCAGGAGTTAGAATAGTCTCATGATTTCAGGGAACCATACATCCTAGTTTAAACGTTTTCCTGGGCAACAAATAATTTATCATTGTTATACTGATTCTTAATTTAATGAAAAAAGTCTTCCAGGGTAGTGGTTGGCATATTGAGGATGTTAAATAAATGTTCTTGCACTTTCTCCTCCTTATTTGACAAATGATCAATTGGAAGCCATTTTCCCAAGTGTCAGGATAAGCAAAGCACTTGCAAAACAATAGAATTCTGATGCTTTAGTTGAATGTCTTGCCAGTTTCCTCAAGGACCCAGGAGGCCTAGAACACTTTTCTTAAAGAAATATAAGCAAAGATTCTCACATTTTTCTCTTCCCATCTGGAATCTAAATGACTCCCCCTTGCTACAAACACTCTGCCTGTGCTGTGTACACTCCAGTTCACAAAACAAAAGAAAAGAGGGTTAGTCTTTCCTAAGTGTATCATTGTGCTAATGAAATTAATCAGTTACAATGACAGTCTTAGAGCAGCAGGGAAGCTTACAAAATGGTAGCAGTTAAGAAGTAGCTGCTGGAGAGAGAAGCAGAATGCAATCAAGGATGAAATAAAGCAAACCAAGATTGGGTTAAAAAACATTCTGTAATCAAGTGTCTGTAGAACATTGGAAGAAAGGAAATATTATCTGAAATCTAACAAAGAAAGGGTTTTGGGGTACTGGGGTCCCTTTCCTGTTTTAATATTTGTTTTCAGAAGAGCCTCAGTTTCTGTAAATGTAACAAATGGGGACAATATTACCATTGAATATATGAATATGTGCCCTGTGAATATTAATTTAGTAAGAATGTAGAGAAAAGGAGAGCAGACTGCATAGCTCCGGAGTTGATACTCTAAATCGTTTCTTCCATTCCTAGGTGGTCTCAGTTTCCCCATCTAGAAAATGACAGAGTAGAATCAACACTCAGATCTTTGTAGTTCTAACCAAGTCCAAGATCCAGGGGTTTCTAGAAGGAGTTATATATAAGGAGTTATATATATATATATAAGTTATATATGAGACACTTCAGTTATAAGTACTAAGTTCTGTTTTCCAAATGATGCAGAATATTCATACATTTTGAGATCAACATGTCCTGTGAATCAAATGGGTTAATAGCTATCTAAATGGATTTGTTTTGAACACTACTTACATCTTGTATTTCATCCTCAGACCTCAGCCGCTATCTGTAGGGATAGTTCTTCCAACATTTTCCAGTTCCACAGCTAACAGACTTCAGTACCAGGAAACTTTAGAGTGATGCTTAGTGAACATTTTCTATTGTACAATTTCATCCATCTACTTCTTCCCATGCCTCCTTTCAAAACACTGACAAAAGCATGGTTTGTTTTTCTTTTAAAAAAAAAAACTAGTGTTTACAAGTTTAGACAGGTACAGGAGAAAAAAGTTGACTATGTAAGTAATGCAATATTTTGCAAGGTAAAACAGGTCATAAACATTCATCTGAGTCTCCCTTAAGCTGGAAAATCACTGGGTTATGTGCACCATAAAATCAGGTGAAGGAATTGTGTTCCAAGAGTGGAAAAGCAGCGGAGTGTATGGGATTCTCAAATCTGTGTGTAGGCACCGCTAAGCAAGCTATCTCTAGGGTTCCAGGTCTGATAGGAGTCATTAAAGACTATGGGCTCCCCTGGTGCCTGCAGAGGATATGTGGACGTTTAGTTTGAAGGCAATTGATGAAAAAATCTGGAATAACATTTCATTTGGGGAAATATAAAATGAGAAACTTCTCCAGTTTTGACTTGATCAGTCAGATCAATTAGCAGGGAGAAACTACATGCAGTATACTCAGGATGATGGCTTATTTCATTAGTTCTTTCCTTCCCTTATATATTGTATTCATCCATTCAATAGAACAGTCATGTAGCACTCAACCCAAACTACTCATCAAACCCCTACTCTGCCCCAGGCAAAGTGCTAGGCACTAAGCAATCATTGGTAAACAAAATTAAAATGTTCATAAAAGGTTGAACAAGACAGATTTGAAAGTCAAATCAGTAATTACTAATTATAATTGTAATAAATGCTAAAAGTTCAGAATACAATGGAGAGATCTGATAGTTATCTGGAGGGTGGAAGTTCCCTGATGAGATCACCCAGGAATGGATAGATTGTGTTAAGGATTTTGATGTTTGTCTTGGCTATTCTATTCTTTTGCTGAATGAGTAGCTTTTATAGCCTTTGTTACAGAAAAGATGTATGAGACAACATATATGTTCAATTGTTTTAGTGTAAAATAATTTCAATGTGTACATCAAAGATATGTTGTATAACTTAAATTTATACAAACATATAAAATTTAAAATAGATCTAGTCAAAAGCCAAATAATAGTGACTCTGTATAAACAATGTATTATACATTTTCTATTTGAAAATTTTCCAAAATAAAAAAGTGACCAGACATTCCTTGAGAAATATGTTTGGGGAAATCATGATCCAGGTTGTAGTATTAGAAAACTCCTTTCTCTATGGTTATAGAATACACAACAGGGGGTATGAGAGTAGACAGACTCAAGAAGCTTTTACGGAATAGAGGTAAGAGATGTTTATGATTTAGAGTAGATAGTGGAGGGAAGTATACTTTCTACAGGTAAATGTTTTGTAGCTAATGCTGTCTGTTCTTGAATTTGATATTTCGTTTCATAAAATCCTGAGTTTAACAGGTGAATTGCATGCACCCAACTTAGTAACTCCAATGGTTTCATAAACATTTAAATCAGATTAAATTTTCTTGTAAATGCTACAGAAGAGAATAAATCAAAGTTGACATAATCCTGTTTTATAAAGGAAGTACAGTAAAATCATCCCCATTCTGCTAGTTAGGATCTTCTGGAAGAGCCTATTTTTTTGCTGTTTAAGTCTGAAATTCCGGGCATAAGGATGTTTACAACCAGGATGGAACATTCCTGAATTCTTCCTGCCTTGACCTTCTATTCTTATGTTCTAGCCTCATGGACCTTGACATATAACTCTTTAAAAAAACAATGCTTTTCCATGGATAAACATTTATCTAAATATGCTATTTCCTATGCCTGAAATGGTATTTATTTACTATTGTATGTAGTAAGGTTCTTATTTCTTTCCTAAGGGGTGGAGGGAAACCTCAACTCCTCTGTGAGGCTCTATCTGACAGAATAAAGTAAACCAGTAAGACTTGGTTATATAGACCATTGAGTTCCTGAGGCTTTTGTAAATCTCTCCACTAAAGCACTGCTTCCAGAATTGGAGTTGGTGGTTTTCATATTATATATTAGTCTCTAATGCATTGTAAGTTCCTGGAGGAAGGAGTAGGCAATTTTACAGTCACAATTTTACAGCTACAAGAAAACTTAACATATGTAACTCATTGTACAACGTTTTTCTTCCTCTCCTAAACCACAGATTCCCCCAAAAGAATTTCGGGGGATAATATTATCACAGAAATTGTGAGTTCATGTTATGGCAGTTCCAAGGGATGGGAGATAATAGTGAAAATACATAATTAACAATATAGGGCAGCAACTGGATATTAGGAATCAGTGAAGGTGAGATAAACAGTGGCATCCACAACAGATAATGATTACTGGAAGGAAACAAGAGTGACAAGTGAATGGAAGACTGAAGCCTTGTGTTTTATTCATGTAATTAATTTACTCGGCATTTGATGCTGATTCTTAAAACACCTTGTACATATTAACTCCTTTGTTCATTCCAGCAATCTTCTGTGATCAATCCTTTTATAATCTTCCTTTAAGAGATAGAATTAAAGTACTGATACAGTTAAAAATATTCCCAAATTCATCTGTATATTAAGTGATACAGATAAGCTCCAAAATCTGAGTTCTTCTTTAGCATTCATGCTTTTAACCATCATATATGCTACTGAGTCCAGTTTTAGATAGGATAAGTTTTGCACAGATAAAATCTTGAACACATTGTAACTGAGATGCCCTCAGAGAAACCTATTACAGTTAGATATGCATATGTTTAATCCTAATAGATCTTGATAGAGAAAGGCATGTGGCTTTGTCTCCGCATGAGTTCTGACTTAATAATCATTATTTAATTCACTTTTCTTTAAAGATTTCAGAGGACATCCCAACATACAGTCTACAGAGATCCTCATTTAAATCTTTTTTTTCCTGTCAAATCAGTTATCCATACACCACAAGGCCACACAGATTTTCACCCCTTACAGACCTCATGTTATGGAGACAATTCTTCCAGATGTCTTAGCTTTTGCATTATGTCTCTCTTTTTGGGGGGGGTCCGGTCGTGGGGCCTGAACTCTGGGCCTGGGCACTGTCCCTCAGCTCTTCAGCTCAAGGCTAGCACTCTACCACTTGAGCCATAGTGCCACTTCCGGTTTTTTTTCTTTTTGCTTATGTGGTGCTGGGGAATGGAACGCAGGGCCTCAGGCATGCAAGGCAAGTGCTCTATCACTGAGCCACCTTCCCAGCCCCATTATCTCTCTTTTCAACTCCCCAATTTTGTTACATACATCATAAGCTCTACTAGAGGAAGAAATAGTTGCTTCTTTTTATGATTAGAAGAGGATTGAAATTAGGTGGCAATTCCTAGATTCTCTTGGGGGAGCTAGTGAATGAGAGAAGTCTATAAACACCATTACACTTGGATGTGGAGATCAAGAAAAGAACATTTCTCTGTATGTTTTTGGAATTGTTTACATACAGGTAAGAGTGAGAGGATATGAATGTGGTCAGAGAAAATATGTATATATGGGAGGGGGGAGTGAACCAAAGAGAAAACACTAACTAAAAAACCAGTAGTACTTACTAGTAAGAACATTGGCAAGTTGAAAGTAAAGAAGCTGTCTAAGAGTTTAAGGTATTAGAACCAGGTCTATTTTAGAAGACAGGGAAGTCGAGTTTCAGAATAAATGAATCAGATCAGAATAGAATTAGATCTAACACTATCTGTTAGATTATATGGTATAAAGATCATTGGCAATTTTGTGTCTAGTATTATGCTGAGCTGATGCATAACTGGAAACTGTAAGATAGAAAGACTATACATTTTCATAAATTATAGTAGGCAAAATTGGTCCCACTTTTTCACTCACTCAAAATCATGCTTTATCTTCTACATCTCCTATTTTTTATTTTACCTTTCAACCAAAGTATAAATATGTGTGTGTGTGTGTCTATAGTATAGACTGTTAAAAACAATAAGACTAGAGACTTGGGCCTACATATTAGTACTACAATTAGAACTACAATTAGTAGTTCATGAGGTAGATGAATGAATTGGGGGAGGATGTGATCATGAAATTCAATACATATCCTACAAAATTAACAAAATTGAAGGAAGGGGTGGGGTTGGGAAGGATGGAGGAGAATAATGAAAGAGGTATTGTATTCATATACTACTTTGTTAAATAGCAACATGTTTTTACAACTAAAGCTAAAAATAAAATTTAAACTAAAATAAAAATAAATTATACACATATACAAGAAAATAAAAAAAATAATGAATTAAAACCTGTACTTCCTGGCAGTCAAGGCAGAACATGAAGCCTTATTTGCTCTGAGAATTTTGTTTTTTAATATTATCCCTTACTTTGTGTTCTTCATAAAATATTTGATATGCCTGGATACATAGAAAATATAGTGCATTTTAGCATCCTGTATCATTTCTTTTCCTTGCATTTCTTCTTTGTAGTCAAAATGACTATGACAATATTCTGGATATTTTTTGGATTAAGAATACCAATCAGAGTAAAACTAAATTTCTGTTCCCCTAATTACTCAGAAGGGAAAAAACTCTTGCTTTTAAATTAATCCTTAATTTAAAAGAGAATAGAAGTCATCAACTGTACCTTCATGACATTTCATTCAACCAATAAATGTCACTCAATAAAAATGAAATTAAGATGGAAAAGTGGGCTTTCAGTCACAACAGAATAATTGGTATGGAACTTTAAAGCAACAGAAACAAAAACATGAAGTACATGTTACAGATTCTGGATAATAGGCACTGAAAATAGGACAGAAAAGCTTGAGTTGCCTGAGATTTCTGCTAAAGGAATCTTGCCTCTCCTATTCTTTCCTTTTTTCCTTTTCTTTCTTGCTGGTACTGGAGCTTAAACTCAGGGCCTTGCCTTCTCGCTCAGTTTTTTCACTTAAGACTGATGCTCTACCATTTGAGTATGCCATTACTACTGGTTTGTAAAATTTTGAAGAGATTCTCTGGTGACCGAATGAATAAATCTTTTAATTGTTAATATGAAGATATAAATCCTCAGGCAGAAGACACAGATCAGTCAATACAATGATAGTTGAGAAAAAGTCTGGAATAGTTTTCAGGAACCTAGGTTATTACTAATTCAGGTTACCTTTAAGAAAGGGGCTTATACTTCAAAGAGCAAATATCCATCTAGAGCCCAGTGTTTAAAGATTTTCTCTGGTATAAAAGGATCCAAGACAAAAAAAAATTCCGAAGACAAGAGGAATGAAGTGCTAGCTAGTCCAGAAGTGAAACAAGAGTTGGATTAAATCAGTGAAGCTCAAAGACAAGCAAAACTCCATAAACAAATAAATGTATACTTATAATCAACCAGTTTCATGGTAGAGAGTATGAAATATCTGTACACAAGGCACAGAACAGATAGGTAGTATTTAAGCACACAAATAGTACAAGACTTTCTAGGATTCCTAACACTATAGTATAACTTGACATGTAGTCCTCTGTTCTCTCCAGCATTATCTTTTTCTCCTAGTGCAAAATGATGGAAATCAGTATAGCCATTCCACAAAAGACTCAAAGTTGACCTACCTTACAACCCCACTATCCAAGTCTTGGGCTATTACTTGAAAAAATATCAATACACAAGAAAGATACCAGTATACCCATGTTTATTGAAGCCCTGTTAACAATAGGTAAGCTATCGGATAAGCTGTAATGCCCAATAACTGGTGAATTAATAAAGGAAATATGTTATTGATCTTATTTATCTTTAAAAATATCATCTTTTTGGTTCATTGATTTTTTCATTGTCTTTTCCAGTCTTTATTTTATTCATTTCTGCCCTAATTTTTATTATTTCAGTCCTTTTGCTGGTTTTGGATTTAGCTTGCTTTTCCAAAAGTTTGAAGCATTCATTGTGATCTCTCAGTTTTGATATGTGTACTCAGTCATGAAATTTCCTCCTAGAACTAACTGCCCTTTGCTGTACCTTTTCTGAATAGTTGTGTTTCATTGTCATTGGGTTCTAGGAACTATAAAGATGTTTGAGCTTCCTGATCCTCATTTTGGTAAGCTATCTGTTAATTGTTCAATGTATTTATAGCAGATATTTTAATGAATTTTTATGTATGCAAATGTCCTCATGTATATTTATTTTCATGGGAGGTTGTAGCTTGGGTTTAAGAGCCACATGTGAGAGAAAACATGCACCGTTTGTCTTATGGGACTGATTTTCTTCATTCAGTATGATTTTTTTTCATTCATTTCTGTGCAAATGTCATAATATCCTACTTTCTGATGGCTGCCTAAAATTCCATTGTATATGTAAATATGTTTTCTTTGCTCATTCATCCATTGCAAGGCAATGACTGTGTACAAGTCACACTGCACTGAGAGAGCATTACGAGTGCATTTTGCCCTAGTAAGGTGAAAGAGATATTTACCTGCTATCCCAAGGGTTCAATCTTTAGAGAAAATAAGAGCCTCAATCTGTTGGCAGAAAGAAGCAGAAAAATAACTAAGCTAACACCACAGAAAGAATGCTTATTCAATCATATGGTTGTGGGTATATATTTATTCGAACTCACTGCAGATGACAGACAGACAGACAGACAGACAGACAGACAGACAGACAGACAGACAGACAGACAGGCAGGCGGACGGACGGACGGACGGACGGACGGACGGACGGACGGACGGACGGACAGATAGATAGATAGATAGATAGATAGATAGATAGATAGATAGATAGATAGATAGATAGATAGATAGATAGATAGATGATAGACAGATCCCTGCTATGAGCCTGTAATCCTAGCTACTGAGGAGGCTATAATCTGAGGATCATAGTTCCAAGCCAGCACAGGTAGGAAAGTCCATGAGACTCTTATCTCCAAATAACCATGAAAAAGAAGTAGAGCTGTGGCTCACATGGTAGAATGCTAGATTTGAGCAAAAATGCTCAGGGACAGTGCAGTGCCCAGGCCCTAAATTCAAACCCCGGACTGACACAAAAAGTATCCTGTATATGTAAACACAGTTCTTCTAGATTAAAACCAATATGGCTCCTCCTAGGAGTAACCGGCACCAGCAATGTGAAATGTTGTCCTTATAACTCCCATAGATCTGGGATAGGAGAGATAGTTGGTGGGCGAGTTAACATCGCATATAGTATTTTCTTATGACAAAATAGCAACTTTTTTCTACAGGATCCAGAGTTCTACAAAACTCAGATTTTGACAAGGCTTGTCTTTATTTTAATAATTTGACTAGTTCATTACTTGCTTTCAGATAGGTACAGTGTCTTGCTGCTATTAACAATTGCACCCTAAAATGTCTATTTTATTCTCTTATTGTTCACTGACTCAGTCTTACTGAACAAAGAAGTCTTGATTTTATCCAAGCTACTATGCAATCTCCAATCCCAGCCTTTCAGAGTCTAGACCACTAGGCAAGCCCATGCTATATACTTTTTCTTCTATTTCAGTAGATATATTGTACTATATTTTATATAGTATCACTGTGTATGGCAGAATATGTTCCAATAACTCCATTTCATTCCTTTTAGCTCTTCAATTTCAATAATTTCCCAAGCTCTTTCCTTAAGTTGATTGAGTATCTATTATGTCTGTCTTCTCTTGACACCATCTCAGAAAAATTTAATTTCAGAAATTATAACTCCCATCATACCATTTTCATTTGGTTAGTATTGGTTAAATTAAAGCTTATATTTTCCTACTTAAGGTGTTATTCAGACATTTCCCTTTAGCTTCTTGAGTATAGTTAAGCAAGTTCCTTTACAACATTTATCTCTTAATGTTAACATCTTACTAAACTCAAAGCTTGACTTTTCTCATGGGTACTGATATAATTTTCTTATTTCTTCATATGCCTAATAATGTTATTTTCTAAAACATGAATGATATAAGTACTCTTAATTTTGTTGTTTGTGTTAGGAAAACCTATCTTTCTCATTTTATTAGCCAATTAACATGGCTGGACTCAATTTGAAGAACCTTGGCTTCTTGTAATTGGATAAAGCTAAAAATCTGTTTATTTAGATTTATTGACACTATTTGGAGATGGTCCTGCACATGTGTGCTTCGGGTAATCAGCCAGAGATTTTAGCAGAGTTTATACTTGGGGTTTTTTTTGTGTGTTCCTTTTCTCAGGCATATTTCTAAGATTTCTCTTTTACATTTGAGTTGATATAGGCCATCCAAGTTCTGTTCTATAGTTCAAGGGTTGTCATATTACGATGCCTGGGCTCACTCTAATCCACTGCTTGTATTGAAGCATCTTTGTTTAAATCATATGAACTAAGAGCAACTTTTTATACTTTTAAAGGAATTTGAGGCACCACACAGACACAGACACAGACACACAGACACACAGACACACAGACACACAGACACACACAGACACACACACAGACACACAGACACACAGACACAGACACAGACACAGACACAGACACAGACACAGACACACAGACACAGACACAGACACACACACACACACACACACACACACACACACACACACACACACACACACACACACACACACACACACACACACACACACACCCCAGGTGGGGAAAAGAGAAGCTGCAATAGAGAAACAAGTCGTTTAAATAAGGATACAGGTGGACCCGTTGCAACAATGAGAAGTACAAGTTGTCATGTTGAAAACGAACTTCACAACTTTGGTGGGGGGGGGAAGGGGGGAGGGAGGATTGGGTGGGGGGCAGGGGAGGCTGGGAAGGGATGGGAAGGGGAAACAAAGGAGGAGGCTACAATGCTTGATAAGAAATGTACTCATTATCTTGCCCATGTAATTGTAACCCCTCTGTACAGTATTTTCACAATAAAAAATAAATAAAAATTTAAAAAATAGAGACAGCATGTGACTTAAAAGCCTAAAATATTTCCCATGTAGTTCTCTGTGGCAAAAAAAAGTTTCAAATCATTGTTTCAGTTTTCAACACAGACTGTAAACTATTCTCTATGTTAGTTCTGGTTTCCTTCCAGGCACCTCCCTTAGACAAAGGGCCAGGAAAATTTAAGAGAAAACAACTAATTCATGCTGTTACCTTATTCTTTATCCAGTTACTGCCTATTTTCAGTCACTCTTTGTGACTCTCGGGTAGTATGTTTCAGGATTCTTCACAGACTTTATGGTTGTTATCTGTGAGAAAGCTGTTCTAATAAAAACTACTGTTACACATCTCAGCCAAGACCTGTTATACATCTCAGCCAATTCTAATCTATTAAGTCCAAAGAAATGCTTTCTGTAACTGGTTCTTAGCTATGTGCTTTCCTAGTAGAGAATGCAGAAGTGACTAGACTACTATCTGACAGTTCATGATTCAGTAGACTATGGTAAATATGAAAATAACTCACAGCGGAGAATGAGAACTGTTGCTATAAAATTAAAGTGTAGGGAATCAAAGGTGGCTTGGTTTGTTAAGATAAACAAGGGACTGAGATTCTGTAGAGGACTTAAAGAAACTGAAAACTTCAAATCTACGTTGTTGTTTTTTATTTTTTACATGTTCCTAGATTTGATACATTCTTGGGAATTTACATCAACAGTATTAAACTCACTTCAAGTCAACCTTAAGGCTCCATACAATCAGGATAAAAATCAAGGAAGATCTGTAAACCGCTTCATGATTATTTACAATATACGCCAATATATACAAAGAATATTTCAACAAAGATAGGTTGATTTCTGTTTTTAGAGTTAACAAATTCACTGTAGAATCATTAGACAACCACTACATTGAGCATGGGTTAACATGGATTGCATTTAACATGACAAAGGAGACAGAATTTAGGAATTTGGTGCAGACAATGTACTAGAGATAAACACCAAACAGCAGCAGTGGCCAATCCTAGGGTCATGGGGAAATTGGAAATCCACAACTACCATAATATGTGACTTGAAAATGTACACTTTTCAACAACAAAAATGAAAGTCATGGCAAAGAAATAAAAATGTATCCAGGTGCCTGTGGCTCATGCCTGTAATCATAGCTACTCAGGAAGCTGAGATCTCAGGATCATATTTCAAAAGGAGCACCAAAAAGTGACTAAAATAGGCCATAATTTATCACCAGAAAACTAGTTAAAATGGGAAAAGAACTGTGGCTCAAGTAGTAGAGTTGTAGCCTTAAGTGAAAATGCTAAGGATAGTGTCGAAGCCTCAAGTTCAAGCCCAAGAATTGGTGAGTGCTTGCATACACACACACACACACACACACACACACACACACACACACACACACACACACACACACACACACACACACACACACACACACACACACACACACACACACCGCAAAAGCTTTAAAACTTTAACATGATCTTCCAACTCACACACCGCAAAAGCTTTAAAACTTTAACATGATCTTCCAACTCACACACCGCAAAAGCTTTAAAACTTTAACATGACCTTCCAACTTTGTGGGTGATCCTGTCAGGGACTTTCCATCTGAAAAGGAGACAGAATGGGGAAAAAACCCACAATCATTTATCAAATCCCTTCTCTTCACTGGGAATGGAACTAACCCCCTGACAAATGTCTAATTTTAATTCATCTTCAAGCATATATAGAGAGAGAGAGAGAGAAGAGAGAGAGAGAGAGAGTCGGTTGTGGGGCTTGAACTCTGGGCTTGGGCGCTGTCCCTGCACTCTTCAGCTCAAGGCAAGTGCTCTACCACTTAAGCCACAGCGCCACTTCCTTAAAGCCTATATTGTGAGACCGAATAATATTTCTCTTTTAACCATGAAGAGATTATATGACTTGCTCAAAATCACATACTTTATAGGTCAGAATTTGAATCCAATACGTGTAACTCTCAACACTTATACTCTCCTCTAAGTGGTTTTTTAAATGTGTAGCTCTAGGAGTTAAGAATATGAAAGTTGGGATGAACCAAGAGGATGCCAGCCAGACCTCATTCCAGTTTCAACTGGAGCATCTCTGCCTTGTCTATTTTGTACACAGTACTTTCTTCTTATCTGTGGTTTCATTTCCACCCTGTGGAAATGCTATCTGTGGTCAAGTAGTCTGAAAATATTAAATGGAAAATTGCAGAAATAAACAATTCATAAGTTTTAAATTGCACACCACTCTGATAGCTCGATAAAATCTTTTTCTTTTCTGCACCATCCATGAATCATCCCTTTGTCTGGCATAGTCACAGTATATATGATCTGTACCATTTGTCAATCATTTAGTACGTGTCGAGATTATCACAATGACTGTTGCAGCTCCACAGTGCTTCTGTTCAATTAACCTTTCTTTGCTTAAAAGTGACCCCAAACTGCAGGAGGGGAGATGCTGGCAGTTTTATATTATTATTATTATATTTTCCTATTTTTATTAGTTATTGTTGTATCTTGCTTAATATTTATTACCATCCCATGAATATATAGGAGAAAACATAGTACACATAGCATGATACTATTTTCTCTTTCAGGAATCCATATGGATTCTTGAAATTTGTCCCCAAAGTATAGGGGAGGATTAATGTAGTACAATTTAGGTTGATATTTCTTTTTTAAAAATAAAAGCTGAAAAATGAACTTTACAATGTCAGGTGGGGAGAGATGGAGGAGTTGGGGAGGTGGGGAAGGAAGGGCTGGTAGGGAAAAACAAGGGAGGAGGTAACAATGCTCGATAGGAAATGCACTCATTACCCTACTCATGTAACTGTAAACCCTTTGTACAGTATTTTTACAATAATATATATATATATATATATATCACACAAAAAAATAAAAGCTGAATGCTGAGCTCTTTTTAAATTTTTACTTCCTTACAATGCTAGGGATTGAACCCAGGACCTTCCACATGCTAGGAAAGTACTTTACCACTGAGCTATATGTGTAGCCCTTAAATTTAAGATGTTAATAAAACATCCCTCCTTGGACATTTACAAATTAGGCTCTCTGTCAGCCTAGAGACTTGTCCCATCTCTCTCCCTCCCCCCTCTCTCTCCTCTCTCTCTCCACCTTAGAATCTCTCCTGGATTATCATTTCTTCATATATATTCAGCTTATATCAGATTGCTCTACATGCAGTTACCCTGTTTGCAGTTATCTGCCTCTCAGCCTCTATATTTTTCATAATCTCTGAGTTAATATTTGCCTTTCCCTCTAGGCTGTAATTTCCCAGAGGCCAGCAATCATTTGTGTGTGGCTCACTATTCTGGTTTTAGCACACGGTACACTTTCTGCCACCTGGTGCATGCAAAATGCTCAGTAAATGTTACTTTCTATCCCATGCATCAAATCCAGCTTGTGAGACAAGAGAGGAAGGAAGCACCTAGGACCTTGTCTTAGGTAATTGCTTGCACAGATGCTGAAGCTACACCAGGAGATCATTTTATGACATCTATGCCACACTATCCTGCTTTTCAGTTGGTGAATTTGCAATGCTCTTTCAATCACTTCTTTATTTAAGTCCCCCTAAAGGGAAAAATCCTGAGAGTGAAAAGAGTTAGTGACTTTAAAAAATTCTCAAAGGGTCAGTTTTACATCAAATATAGGACTTAACGCCTGCTTTTGCTTGAATGCCTCTGAAAGTGAAGAAAGGGAAAAGATTAGTGTATGCAGATACATGCACATTATTAGCCAAGAGCAGCATTGGAGAAAAGACAATTGAAGTTGTCCATGGATGGTTAGAATCTAATCGCTAAGCTCCCTCGGTGGAACCTATACCACTTCAGGCAGACCTCCCAGCTTACCGGGACTGATCATGTCCAATTCCCTGCATTCTCATCCCAAGATCCATTTGATTCTGCCCTATCCCAGTATTATGACTATGGCACTTGGGACAGAACAAGATGAGTTAGGCTGGAAGAAGGTCAGCCATCATTTTTGTCAGAGAGCACTTAAAGACCACATCTGACCTAAACATGAGGATCTGAGGCTTTAGCTATGTAGGCAGTGACTTCTGTGTGGAATAGAAGCTGCCCAGAGTGATGGGCATTCTATGAAGAAGAGCTAATTCTACCTTTTCTTCATGACAGCCATGCCAGTATTGGTTTTCCACACATTCTTTTCCTGAACTTTACTCTGGAGACGTTGGGAGCATAATCAGTCTATACATAGCTCAAAAGTGCCAATGACAGCATTCTTCAGTCAAAAATATCAATAAAGATGCATTAAATATTAATGGTAGAATGTTTTCTGCAACTCCATGTATAACTTGGCTCCTGAAAAATTTACATATTATCTACACATATTATTACTTAAAGTCAAGGTAACAACCAAGCATTAACTATGGTTAGTGTGAACAATGCAGACATATGCTGATTTTGTGTACTTTAACGTAAGTTACCAAGTGCTTTACAGAAAATGGTTAGGATCTCCTGAGAGGCAGTGACTAGGGTGCTGTGTACCTTGCTTCCTCAAGTCCAACTCCAAAATGAACTGCTGTGGAATTCCATCCCTAATTGTAGCTTCCCATCTCCATTTTTGAACCCTTAGATTCTGTTTCTATAAGTGTTGTCATAATAGAATACAGATTTAATCTTAAAACACCAGCAGAGACCCCAAAATGTATTTGATTGAGGGCTCTTTGTTTTCTACTGATCCTTACTAGATACAGTTTATTTTTGGAACTTACTCTTAAACATCATAATTTACCATTCTATTTTGTTTCAGCCTTTTATTTTTATTTTATTTTATTTTATTTTATTTGTGAACATACTGTACAGAGGAGTTACAATTACATGGGCAGGATAATGCGTACATTTCTTACCAAGCATTGCAGCCTCCTCCTTTTGTTTACCCTTCACGTCCCTTCCCAGCCTCCCCCCTCCCCACCAATCCCAATCCTTCTCCTTCCCCCCCATTCCCCTCCCCCCCCCCGCACCAACGTTGTAAAGCTCGTTTTGGACATGACAACTTGTACTTCTCATTGTTGCAACAGGTCCACCTGTATCCTTAAACAACTGGTTTTTCCCCATCTCCTCCTCAAGTTATACTGACATCAAATATAGTGAAAGCAGGGATTGTACTGTGGGGGAGAGACATACAAAGCAACAAAGAGATAATCTTATAAATGCGTTAGAAACACATGCATGAAAGAAAAAAACATTAAAATACATATCTAAGGGTTCATTTTCCTGACATCACATTATCTGACCTTTTCTGCTTGACTCATACATATACTAGATATTGCAAATAAGGGAAACCATGGGACCTATGTTTCTTTGGGCCTGGCTTACTTCACTTAATATAATTTTTTCCAAGTTTTTCCATTTCCTAACAAATGGGGCAATGTCATTCTTTCTGTTGGAGGCATAGAAGGCAATCCAAAAATGCATATGGAACAATAAAAGACCCCGAATAGCAAAAACGCTCCTCAATGGAAAGAACACTGCTGGAGGAATATCAATACCAAATTTCAAACTCTACTATAAAGCCATAGTAATCAAAACAGCTTGGTATTGGCATAAGAACAGACCTCAGGACCAATGGAATAGAATTGAAAACCCAGAAATGAACCTACAGACCTATAGCCATCTAATCTTCGATAAGGGAGCTAAAACAATAGAATGGAACAAAAACAGCCTCTTCAGTAAATGGTGCTGGCAAAATTGGTTAACTACATGTAGAAAATTAAAGCTAGATCCTTATATATCACCCTGCACCAGAATCAACTCCAAATGGATCAAAGACCTTGAAGTCAAAGCAGACACTCTGAAAACATTACAGGATGGAATAGGAGAAACCCTATGTCTCCTTGGCTCAGGCTGAAATTTTTTGAATAGAGACCCAGAAACACAACAAATCAAAGAAAGGTTGGACAAATGGGATTGTTTCAGCCTTTTAGATAAGGGATTCTTGCTTATGGTTTCAAGGAGTTGTATGCCAACGTGTTCCCGGCAGGAACCACAGTCCATTCTTTTCCTTCCTTCCTTCCTTCCTTCCTTCGTATCACAATCACAGAATGAAATAAGGTAAAGTCCTATTTAAAGATATTTACCATGATGTTAGAATCAAGAAAATCTTTGACCTCAAAATGGTAGATAGGTCAATGAACTTAATTCTATCTAATCTCTACTACATATAAATGGAAGAGGACACACAAACAAGGACAAGAACAATGATGGAAGTGGAATTTAGAGTACAAGGTGATCAGATGAAAGTATATGACATACACTTCAGTAGAATCTAGAAGCCTAAGAAGGAAGAGATTAACAAAATAGTCAATCCAGTCCCTAGATACTTCTGGAAATGCAATTAATACCACCTCTACCCATATCAATGTAGGATTGTAGAAAAAGCAGGAGACACTAAGTAGACAAGATCCTGTTTTCCACATGTTCTATATATTGATGTGTCAAAGCAGGTCATCTCTAGGACAAGAATTCAGAATAATTGGGGTCCTGTCCTTAATTCTGCCAGTAACTCATTGTGGGATAGAGGCTAGTCCTTTGTAATGTGTGGCTTGTGTCACTCTATCTATGAGACTTTTGAATGAAATATTGGGGGGGGGGAATTCCTACCTTAACACCTCTCTATGTTTGTTTCTTCATTCAGAAGATAAGAACAGGAATGTGAAGGGAGGATTTCTGTTTTATTATTGTTGCTGTTATTATTACTTCTACTACTACTTGTTTCTATTCTGTTCCCTTAGTGTAAAGATAAGGTTATTTAAATATAAAACACTACTCAAGCAGAATTCAGTAAACAACTAAATTTCAAAGCTCTCTAGCAGATGCCAGGCACCAGTGTCTCTCGCCTGTAATCTTAGCTACTCAGGAGGCTGAGATCAGAGGGCTGTGGTTCAAAGCTAGCTTGGGCAGGAAAGTTCATGACTCTTATCTCCAATTAACTGCCAAAAAGCCAGATGTGAAGCTGTAGCTTAAGTCGTAGAGAGCTAGCCTTGAGCAAAAAGGGTTCGGGGACAGTGCCCAGGTCCTGAGCTCAAGCTCCAGAACCAGCACAAAAACAAACTAACAAACTTCCTAGCCTCACTTTGATTTCTGTATAAATTACGATCTTGGCATAGTATCATGAGCCTTGAGTTCCTCATGTCAACCTAAGTCAAGTTTTAACTTGAACTGCCCTTTGTTTTGATTTTGAGAGGTTTGTCTTAGGCCTCATTTTTCACAACAGTGTCTGGGCTTGGCCATGATTGCAATTCCAGAGGTGCCAGAGACCCTCCTGCTGATTACAACACTTCTCTGAAGAGCTGAGCAAATGCTCAAGTGTGAAAGTTCCCATCGAATCTTGATCTTTTAGCCAAGTTGTGTTTCCAAACCAAGCTCAAGACCACAGGGGTTACTGGGTTTAGTGTGAACAATCAAATTCCAAGTAAACAGTCTCATCCTCTACTTTTCATCTCCTTTTCAGTCTCAACATTTTGCTATCTGCTTGGGAACGACTCCTTCATTTAACTTAGAGGACCCCCTTCAGAGCCAGAACCTTTTGTTTTAGTCAGAGTATGCCTAGGAGTTGTCAGAGTCTGCATTAAGGCCTCTTTTAGTCATTGCCAGGTGTTCTTTACAGTTACAAAGCTACTCTTTCGGTGAGTATGCTAAATACAGATAGGATGAAAGGGGTCATAGTTATAAAAGATACTGTTCACTTGTCACCTAGGCAAGCATTAGAGAGAAACTACACTTTGTCTATTCTCTTTCTAATTTCCTGGAGCTTCTGGAACAATGTTCCTCATTCAGGGGCAGCTCATAAAACAGTTTCCCCAGTGTTAGTTTTCAATAAAAACACTGAGGATATTAAAAAAAAATTATTATCATTCCTCTCACTAGGCCAACCCAAACTGCCATACATTCCTTTGGGATGACAGAAAGTTAACAAGAGTCCACTACAGTAAAACCCACATAATGAATATCTTATCTGCCTAAGGCCTGGCTGGGCAATTTACATTGAGACAATGAAATTCTGTCCTATAGAGAAGAGGAAAATACACACATCCTGAGATTTTCAGAGGAACCCTCACTTTATGTGTTGTGCTCAGGCACACTTATGTTGAACCCTTCTCACTACATTATAAGAGAAGTCGTGTGGTATACTGGATGACTGGTTAAAATCAAGAGTTTGTATAATCTTGGACACACATTATTGATCTGCCCTAGACCTAATTTTCCTCATCTTTAATATGCAGGGAATCTCAGGATTATTAACAACATTCAATACAGTCACACTTTTAGGAATGCCTAGAATGTCATATGTATTCATGTGTAGTAGCCAATATGAAATGGCTGCAGCATTCAAAAAGTGACTCTCTCATTAATAGTTCAGTTTTCCTTGATGCCTGTACCAGAACACTTCTATTCGAGTTGCAACTTCCTGAGCTATAACATTAATAGCAATAATATTAATATTTATACATATCTTAGGGTGTTCTGAAACTCCATATATTTATTGAGTTATAGTATTTCTGGGTCACCAATGTGGTTAATATTTATTTGCTTCAGAATTAGAGTTACGGATTCCATAGAGGAAGAAAAAATGTATTTAATCACAGTGATCTGGACTTCCTTACACATTCCCTGAGAGGATAGTAGTCTAAAGATTGCAAATACAGATATAGCCAGAGCTTTCCTCTGGAGGTTTCCCAAAGATATCTGCAAATAATTGCAAAATCCCCATATCTCTTTGGTTCTCTCAGAGTTGACCACCATTCCCAACAGAATAGCTGGCTTCCCTTGAGTGGTCCCAGGCATCCCAGGACTTCTCACAGAAATTCACACCTACAGTGGCCTGTGGTCTCATCCATCATGATAATGATGGTGACATGAATTACCTCCTGAGGATTTGCATCTGAGACCCATTTTCCACTTCTAGGAGCTGTATTTTGAGTCCTATAAACATCAGTAGAGCCCCTACTGTGTGTAAGCTTTGGTGCCTAACTCAGAGTAGGCACTCAAATATTTGTTGATGGAATGATTGATTAGAGAAGCTACTAAGGTTAGCAAAACATTCTGTACTTCAGTGGGAATGACTAGTTCATACAGAGCTAATTTGCTCCCAGGGCAAACTATAGTAAAGGCTATATAAAAAGTAAAAAGAGTGGCATATGTAAACTCTAAGATAGGAGATTTGTAGAAGCTCATACTAGAATAATTGTTAAAAGAATCTGGAGAGAGAGAAGTTGGGAGGAAGAAGAACAGAAAGGCTAATAATCACTAGGTATTGAATAAGAATTTCTGGTTTCTTACTGTACAGTAGGGTAAATATACTTAACAGGAATTACAGCACATTTAAAAACACTATAAGAAAAAGTTCTGAATGTTTGCACCATTAAAAACTGAAAAGTATGAGAAGATAGATTTGCTTGCCCTACATTGAACATTACACAATGTACACAAACATTGAAACTTTACACGATACCCCTAACT
The DNA here is from genome assembly GCF_024711535.1 of Dipodomys merriami. Classification (NCBI taxonomy): domain Eukaryota; kingdom Metazoa; phylum Chordata; class Mammalia; order Rodentia; family Heteromyidae; genus Dipodomys; species Dipodomys merriami. The sequence goes on from NW_027204492.1 coordinate 12,506,963, forward strand.
GTTCATAATTGTGACGCATAAATTTAATGTTTTCAATACAAAGAATACAGCTGGAAGTAACACCAATTGGAGTTATCTGGGAAAGCTACAAGGTGAAGGAAAAAAATTGTGGAGCTAATTGACATTGTATCAATCAAGGAAAGGGGCATTTAGTCACAGACAGCAGAGTAACTTCAAAGCAGTAAGAAAGAGCAGGCCTCATGTTGACAAATGATAAATTGCATATGTGTGTGTGTGTGTGTGCATGTGTGTATGCATGAGTGCATGCATGCACAAAGTGATCATGATTGTGGAAATGATTCGCATCTTTTTCCCATACGTTATGGGGATCTGAGGAAGAATTTCGAATTACGAAACTAGCTACTTCTTGTATATTACTAAGGACACTACTAAGTTACTAAGACAACTTTTCTACCATCACTAAGGCTGCTAAGGTCAAGAGAACAAACAGAAGAAAGCCACTAAAGTTTATTCAGATGAATAAACAACTGATAAGAGCAACTTTGACGAGAAAGTAATTGACAAGCTGGGCTCCCAGACTGGTGACTAGCAGCAAACTTTGCTGCATCACAATTATCCTTGTTTTTCTTTTAATTTCATTTGACACCAGCTGTCACCATCAGAACGAATATTTGCTGCAGTGGAGGTCACTGTTGGCAGGTGTCCACCAAACCCTAGATTTTAGTTTATTTGGACTGCATTTCAAAGAAGGAACTGCTTATGGAGTCTACAAGAGCAAATGCATTGCAAGCAGGGTGGATAACACTGTTCTGAATTTCATAAAGCACCATTTCTGCCAAGGGTCTTTACGTTTTAACATTTAAAACAAGTTTGGGAGTGATTGAGTAATGAAAACTAAGCTAGTATCTTTACTGAAGGAATGCTGAGAACTTTCTCTGGGGTAATGTGTATTGTGACTCTCTGCGAAAAGCCCAGAATATGCAGTATTTCCAACACTTATTTCACCTCAGAACACTTTTGTTTGTTAACTTGGAGTTTGAATGTAACAAGTAAAAATGTATATATTTATGATATTTGATACATGCATGCATGGTGAATTAATAATTACATCCAAATAACATATCTATCATTCACATTGTATAATATTTAAGTTTTGTGACATATTTAAAATCTCTCTTAGAAATGTTTTAAGTATATAAAACATTATTATTACTCATAGTCATGATGCTGTAAGTAGATCCTCAAAACTTCTTTGTCTTATCTGTGTAAAACTTTGTAGCCTTTGATCAGTACCTCTCTCCATTCTTCCAAGTTACAGGAACTACCATTTTAGTGTCTATAAAGTTCACATATTTAGATTCAATATATATAAAATCTCTCCTGGCTTATTTCAGGAACAATCATGTCTCCAGGTTCATTCATGTTCTTGGATATAATTTCTCTCTTTTAAAATCGGTGATAATATTTCACTGTGTGTATACATAAATATGTGTATATATACATATATATGTTTATCTGAATTGCAATGTTTTCTTTATCCATTTATCCACTGATAAATGTGTAGGTTGATTCTATATATTGGCTATTTGTGAATAATGCTGCAACAAACATGGAAATACAAGTATCTCATCTGCATACAGATTCTATTTGCCATGGATACATATCCAAAAGTGGGCTATATGGATCATATGGCAAGAATTTATTTTTTAATTTTATTTTTGTTTTTGGATCAGTATGAACCCACATTGAGAAATGCTGTTGCAGAGAATAGGATTACATTTCAAATAGCATTTTAGACATCAACTTGAATCACAGATCACTGATTACTGTGTCCTGACACAGGATAATTTTTATTTACCCAGTTTTTCTCTAATTCATAATTTCCAACAGTCTGAGCAACTCAATTTTGCAGTTATTTCAGTGAGTATGTTTTGCAAACTAACTTCATCCATGATTGCTCCATGCAATCATGACACATTGTTTTCCCCAATGCTGTATTATTTTCATGTCTTGTCTCATATATTGCAATGGTCTCTTAAAAGGGTATGTTGTTCCCTCTATATTAATCATCATAGATGATCATTATAGATGATTCACAAATCATCAGTCCAATCATGTTACCATCATGTTCAATTATAATTATTTACATTAAAAATACACTTAAGTATACATTATTATTACTATCTGTAATCACCATGGTGTACAATAGATTCCAGAATTTATTCCTATCATCGTATTGAAACTGAAAACTTAGACAAACATCTCTCCATTTTCCAAAGACTCAGACCCTAAATAAGATAAGTACTTTTTAAAAATCCTGTGGCATTCAAAGCCTATCTAACTCTGGCCCCAACTTAGTTTGCTAACTTTCTCTTGGGTCTCTCCTTCTTCTAGTTGCAAAATTGCCATACTGGAATGCAGTTAGTCAATTTCCCTATGTTCATTCTTGGGGTTTTGTTTAGCTTTGTAGTTGTACTGAATGTGTTCTTTTCTCTTAATGACCCAACTGAAATACTTCCTTCTCTATGCAATCATTGACTGATGAACACCAAAGAAAGAAATCATGCTCTCCTTTGATCTGAAGCACATCATGTTAAGAAAATATGTATGACACCATGTCAGTGATAGTAAGCCTTGACTGTGAACTTGATTTGGTTGAACAATGACAGGATATGAGTCTCAACCTGCGTGTGTCAGTAAGGATATTTCCAAAGGTATAACTTGAGGGCAATATTATAATTCACTGATGGATTCAAATTTTGAATAGACTATTATGAAGTGGTAGAAACTGGAATGTGACACCTGACTAGAAGTAGTCATTGAGGGTGTGTCTGTGAAACATGTATCTTGCCCTGGCCATTTCTTGTCTTTAATCTAATTCCTGGCTGCAATGAGGTTAACAATTCTATTCTGCCATGTATCTCACCATTAGGGACTGAAACCACTGTAACTGTGGCATAAAAATTTCTTCTTTTAAGATATTTTTTCAGGTATTTTTATAACAGTGATTAGAAAGTATAAGTAGCATAACATACTTACTGTTATTTACATAGTTCAGACCTTGATTTTCCACTTACTAGCTATGTGAGCTTGGACAATGTGTTTAACCTCTTGGCTTCAATTGTCTCATTAGAAAAGTAGGCGAATGAGAGCATCTACAAATTAGGGTTCTTGTGAAGATTAAATGAAATAACACACATAAAACAGCTTGATAGCCTTTATACATCACAACTTACATAGCACTGTAAGCTTCTAAAGGAAGTTAACTAAACCTGATTCTTTTTTTTAGTTAGGTTAAATTTTCAATATTTCCATCTGACACTTTCTTTTTTTAATTTTATTGTCAAGGTGATATACAGAGGGGTTACAGTTATATAAGTAAGGTAGTGATTACATTTCTTGTCTAACTTGTTACCCCCTCCCTCATTTTTCTCCCTCTTTCCCTCCTGTCCGGTCCTCCCTCAAGTTGTGCACATCATTTCCAACCTATTGTCTTGTAAGTATCTCTATTGCACAGGTTCATCCTTTGTCCTTTGTCTCACCATTTTGTTGTTCCATTCCCCTTCCCTAGTTCAGATGAACAAATGTATATACAATACCTAGGATTTAGGATCATCTTAAATGTACATATGACCATATATATATCCCACATTTTCTTGATCCATTCATCTACTGAAGGGCATCGGGTTGGTTCCATATCTTGGCTATGGTAAATAATGCTGCAATAAACATAGTTGTGCTGGTAGCTTCAGTATGGTCTTGTTTGTGATCATTTGGGTAAATGCCCAGAAGTGGGATTGTTGGGTCATGGGGGAGCTCTATGTGGAGTCTTTCAAGGAACGTCCATACTACTTTCCAAAGTGATTGAACAAGTTTACACTCCCACCAACAATGCAGTAGGGTTCCCTTCTGTCCACATCCCCTCCACCATCTGTTGTTATTAGAGTTCTTGATTATAACCATTCTACCTGGGGTGAGGTGGTATCTCAATGTTGTTTTGATTTGCATTTCTTTTTATGGCCAGGGATGTTGAGTATTTCTTCATGTGTCTATTGGCCATTCTTATTTCCTCTTCAGAGATGTCTCTCTTTAAGTCTTTAACCCACTTATTAATCAGGCAATTGTTTCCTTGAGAATTTATTGTCGGGGAATTTAATTTAATTTTTTGAGTTCGAAGCATATTTTAGATATAAGCCCCTGTCTGTTGTATAGCTAGTAAAGATCTTCTCTCCCAATCCATAGGCTTTCTAATGATCTTGCTAACTATGTTTTTTGCCATGCAGAACCTCTGCAGTTTCATGCAATTCCATTTGTCCAACTTTTCTATTTGTTTTGTTTCTGGGTCTTTATTAAGAAAATTTCGGCCTCTGCCAAAGAGCCCTAGAGTTTCTCATATTCCTTCCTGTAATCTTTTCAGGATGTCTGCTTTTACCTCAAAGGCTTCGATACATTTGGAATTGATTCTGGTGCAGGGTGATATATAAGGATCTAACTTTAGTTTTCTACAAGTGTTTAACCAATATTGCCAGCACCATTTACTGAAGAGGCAGTTTTTCTTCCATTCTATTTTTTGGCTCCCTTAGGTGGCCATAGGTCTGCAGGTTCATTTCTGGGTCTTCAGTTCTATTCCATTGGTCCTGAGATCTGTTCTTGTGCCAGTACCAATCTGTTTTGATTACTACAGCTTTGTAATAGAGTTTGAAGTTTGGTATTGATATTCTTCCAGCACTGTTCTTTCTGCTAAGGATTGTTTTTGCTATTCAATGTCTTTTATTGTTCCTTATGAATTTTTGGATTGCTTCTTCTATTGCTTCTATTGCTTCTTCTATTCTTCTATTAAAGAATGAGGTTGGGATATTGATGGGTATCGCATTGAATTTGTAGATAGCCTTTGGAAGTATTGCTGTTTTCACAGCAATCCTCCCAATCTAGAAGCATCAGAGGTTTTTCCACTTCCTTAGTTCTGCTTTAATTTCCTTTATCAGGTTTTTAAAGTTTTCATCATAGAGAGCCTTCACTTCTTTGGTTAATTCCTAGGTATTTTATTTTTATTTATTTATTTATTTTTGGGTCCGATCATCGGGCCTGAGCTCTGGACCTGAGCACTGTCCCTCAGCTCTTCAGCTCCAGGCTAGTGCTCTACCACTTGAGCCACAGTGCCACTTCCGGCTTTTTTCTTTTTGCTTATGTGGTGCTGAGGAATCGAAACCCAGGGCCTCATGCATGCAAGGCAAGCACTCTACCACTGAGCCACCTTCCCAGCCCCAAAGGTATTTTATTTTTTGTGGGGTTATTACTAATGGAGTTGCTTTCCTGATTTCAGTCACACTATTCTCATTATTGGCATACAGAAAAACCATTGATTTTTGAGGGTTAATTTTATACCCTGCTACTTTGCCAAAGTTTCAGATCAGCTTGAGTAACTTGGGAATGGAGTCTAGTGGATTCTTTAAATACAACATCATGTTATCTGCAAAGAGGGAGAGTTTTACTTCAGCTTTCCCTATTTGGATCCCTTTTATGTTTGCATCTTGCCTTATTGCTAAGCCTGATTCTTTTATGTGCTTCAGGCATGTGATTTAATGCTTGTCTCTGGCAAACATTTACTTTCATTAATTATATGTGAATTAATTATATATTTTATGAAATGGATGAATTTAAATTAGGCAAGGTTAATCCCCCACTGTTACTCTAGGATGAGTTTACCCTGCAGACCAAAGACAGCTTTTCTCTACCTATGACTCACTGTTGTCCTTCAGTTTTAACCATGATTTCTTGGCAGTTCAATAATATAGTTGGAACAATGCTCAATAAGACATGTACTTATTGCCCTATTCATGTAACTGTAACCCCTCCATACAGCATCTTTCCAATAAAAAAAATCAAAAAAGCAAGAACACTATTCTTCCAAAATAAAAAAAAAGAATATAGTTGGTTCTAATTTTTAAATAATAAATAGAAAAAACTCATTAAATCATGAACTCATTATATTACTATGTAACAATTCTGAATAATTCCAAAATTAATCAGAATGCTTTTTTTGTATATTCTGCTATCTACATGGGTTTTCCTTCATTGTTACTGGTTTATTTTCACAGAGAAATGTTATTTCCTTTGATAAATTGACCAAGACTGCCACCTATTCGCTATCAGGCTGAAATGCCATGTTTGTGGCAGATTTCCTAGTTAAACTTAAATCTTGCAAGTGCTTTCTGAGAACCGACTATATATGTCAATGGATCCACCAAGCTTTCTTGAGGTAGGGACGGTGATGGGGCTTAAATATTTTTTCTTCTGATACACAGAAAAATATAATTGCAGTCTTGGTGAGATACACACAGAGGTATTTAAAGCAATACAATTATAATCTAGCCAAGATTCCAAACACTAAAAATGCCTCTTTAAAAATGGAGTCTGAGGAAGCTGGTGGCTCAAACCTGTAATCCTAGCTATTCAGGAGGCTGAAGTCTGAGGATCACAGTTCAAAGCCAGCCAGGGCAGGAAACTTTGACACTCTTACTTCCAACTAACCAGCAAAAAAAAACTGGAAGTGGAGCTGTGACTCAAAGTGATACAGAGCTAGCTTTGAGCAAAAAAGAAAAAAAAAACATCTCAGGGACAGCACCCCGGCCCTGAGTTCAAGCCTCATGACCAAAACAACAACAAAAAGAAGGCTGAGTAAAATTTAAATATCAGATAAACAATGAGTATTTTTAGTATAAGTACATACCAAATGTTGCATGAAGTATACTTGTACTATGCAGTTTTCTCCACAATCTGACATTTATTCTTAACTGTATAACCTGTACTTTCATTTTTCGATCGACTCTTCTGTGCTCTTCCCAGTTCACAGTTCACCTTTAAGACACTTAGCTATATGTCATAAAGGCTGATCACAATGACATAACTTACCATTGCTTGCTCCTTGGATTTGATCTGAGTTTGCTAAGTGACAATGTGTGGAATGAAATATAAAGGTGGAAAAAGAAAGCAGCCAGCCACTTACCCTCCCCTTCATGGTCCGACAATGACTATAACACTGGCTACAAATTCTGCCCCTCTTCTATGGCTCCCAGCTCTCACCAGGTTCTGAAAATTCTTTTTCGTCCACTTTTTGCTTAATTCTTCCCATAAGCACAGCATCCTATGATGTTCATCTTAACCACAATTCTAGACTCAGTACAATTTTTTTTTTCGGGTCCAGTCATGGGGCCTGAACTCTGGGCCTGGGCACTGTCCCTCAGCTCTTCAGCTCAAGGCAAGCGCTCTACCACTTGAGCCACAGCACCACTTCCGGCTTTTTTCTTTTTGCTTATGTGGTGCTGAGGAATGGAACCCAGGGCCTCAGGCATGCAAGGCAAGCACTCTACCACTGAGCCACCTTCTCAGCCCTCAGTTCAATTTTCTGAATGTAACCCTTGTGTCTCACTTAATAGGACCTCAGTGTCTAAAGGGCACACATCTACAATCCAAATACCTGTCACTTTGGGTCCATGTATTCAAAACTGTATTCATTAGGCATTCATTAGTATAAATAAAATCTCAGCCTGACTTCAGGGGGAAAAAAACTCATCCAGTAAAAATTACCCCTGAGAAAAATGAACGGTAACAATAGTTATACGATCCTCAGTTACTCCATATTCCATTCATTCCCGAATCCATGGTGCTTTGATGTATTGGTAGCAGCCAATGCCTTCACAGCTGCTGACTGCTGCATGAGATCTTTTGACACTGATATGAGATCCTTCCAACTAGGCCCAAGCACAATAGATTCAAAATAGCTACAGAGCTATATACAGGTGGACATTGAAGAATTTTTTCTTAATTCCTTTAGAGTAATCCCTTTCTGCAGAAGAGGAAATTTTGACTATGGAAGTCCAAGGCCACTGAGAATCTCAAAGACTACCCTCACTCATTTTTGCTCAGTGATCTCAGCAGTATCTTCAGCCACATCCATGCCACAAGTCCTTTATTTATTTCTTCATTCACGTATGTATATATGTGTGCGCTCTGCTCTAAACACTATGGAAAGTACTATAATTCAGAGATGAATTATGCCCTGGTCATTGAGTGACTCATATTTTAGTGGAGAGACAGATATGTACACCAAGACAGATAAAAAGATGTCCTGTGTATATTGACAGCCATACAGGGAACAGCAACACAAAAGTGAGAGTATATTTTAGAGAGAATGACTTTTTACAAGCCAAGCAGACAGAGTCAACTATCGTGGGATAAAAAGTATTACTATGACTTTAAATATGTACCTGGTATACTACCTGGCAAAGTAGCCCCATGAAATTAAAAAATATGTATGTTGTATACTCACTTTAGTCATGAGGCAACTGAAACAAAGCCTAAGGGACTTACACAAATTCACACAGCTGTTAAGCTATGAGATATAAACCCAGGCAAATCTATCTCCAAGGTTGATATTCGAAATTATTATGTTCCTAATGCATATCAGGCATTAAGGAAACAATTAGGAAAGGAAAACATATTTTCCCCTTAAGGATCACAAAGTTTAGAAGAAGCAAACACAAAAGCATGAACTTATAAAACAAGGTAATGTAGCCAGGCACCAGTGACTCACACCTGTAATCCTAGCTACTCAGGAAGCTGAGATCTGAGGATCACAGCTCAAAGCCAGCCGGAGCAGGAAAATCCATGAACTTTTATCTCCAATTAAGCACCAGAAACCAGACATAGTGCTATGGCTCAAGTGGTAGAGCGCTAGCCTTAAGCTGAAGAGCTTAGGGACAGGGCCCAGGCCCAGAGTTCAAGCCCCACGACCGACCAAAAACAAAAAAATACCACACAAGGTAATGCAAAATCTACCCTCTTTCCTCAAATCCACTTTAAAGGCAGCCCTTGTCCCTGTTGACCAGTAGTTCCCAGCTTGTTGACAGTCTTTCTAACAGCTTCCTCCTGTTTGCAATTTGGCACCTGTCACTTTGAACAGAGCACTTTGCCTCTCCTCTTTGATGAGTCTAACCAACAAATCTTTATATGCTTTGCCCAGTGGATTGGCAGTTAGCATATTACTGGCTTGCTCTACTGCAGTCCTGAACCAAGCTCTCGGGCCTTCATTCCTGACCCTGAACCGCTGACCAAACCACTGGCCTCATCCCCTGTGAGAAAGCTTTGGACATTTTCCATGAACAATGAATTCCACAGGAACTCATGTTACCATAGCAACAAGGATAAGCTGGCAGCTGCCTTCTAATCCCTAGCCTGGTGAATATGACAGTGACAGTAGAAAACAGACCTCTGGAGCAGGTGTGACCCTTCTTCCCTCAGTTGGAAGAGGAGGGACAAAGCTGTTCACCCTTTACTGGTGAAAGCTGAAGCAGCCTTAGCTATGCCCCCAGATTTCCTGTACAAAGAAAAATAGGAACAACTATAATATTTTAAGCAGCTTCAATTCTTTAGGAACACAAAAGGAAGTAGATTACACTTTACTTAATGGATCAAAAAAGATATTACTATTAATAATAGCTGCCAGGTACTGAACTATCTCATCATTTTTATTTAATCCTCGCAAAATATTCTGCAAGGTAGATATTATAATTTCCCCCACTTTGCATAAGCAGAAAGTGAGAATCAGAGCAGGCAGGGTTGCCCAAGTAACCCAGCTAATTAAAGGTAAAGCAGAGGCCCATATCTAATCTGCCTGACTCTATATTGTATACCCTCGTACATCTTGCTAGGAATATTTGTAGGAGTTTTGGTCCACTTGGAAGTTATTTGATAACATTCTCTGGGAAAATATAGCTAACTATAGGGAAATATAATGTCCTATGCCATATGTTTCACACGGTGGACACTGTATAACATCATGTACAACAGATCCCCTGGGACATTATGGCCTTAGCATTGCCAATTCTGGTAAGTGTCACAAATAGCCACTACCAAAGAACTTGAGTATTCAATCCTTCATCCAGGTTGATTCTACTTCCTGAACTATGTCAATGCAAACATCGCCTGCCAATTGTACTGAGAATGGCTAATTGTACTAGAAGATTATGAGAGATTACCCAACTTGATGGTCAAGTGTATCTCAAGTCTTCACCCCAGGGACAGAAGGATACGGAAGGACAGAAGGATACCTATGTTTGCAAAAGGTGTCGATCACCAGCCCATACCTGCACAGATCTATCAGAGTAAATAATGCCACTAATCATATTGTTATCATACTTGCCATTCTGTATCTGGAAACCCACAATTCCCCCATTTTATTATACAAATCTATGACTTACATTAGTTCAATTTTTATACTTTACAGTGGCTTAAATAAGGATACAGGTGGCCCCGTTGCAACAATGAGAAGTACAAGTTGTCATGTCGAAAACGAACTTTACAACTTTGGGGGGGGGGAGGACTGGTTGGGGGGGTAGGGGGAGGCTGGGAAGGGATGTGAAGGGTAAACAAAGGAGGAGGCTGCAATGCTTGATAAGAAATGTACTCATTATCTTGCCCATGTAACCCTTGTAACCCCTCTGTACAGTATTTTCACAATAAAAAATAAATAAAAAAAGAAGCAAAAAAAGAGAAAATGATATTCAATAGAAATCATACTTGGAATTCTAACGTTTGATCCTTTCTCAGGTTACTAAATCACAATACAGTCTCTCATAGTGCTGGGCAGAGCTACTGTCCCTATCCTGTCCCACCTTCATGAAGGCAAATAGTCAATGCTATAGAGTGTAGCACTACCACAAGTTTTGGAATGCATATAGCCATTGCATTCAATGAGATACTCAATCATTTCCTATATAAAATAGGATTTTATAGACTTCAGGCGAACATAAGTATTCTGAGCATGTTAGAGGTAGGTAAAGCTAACTGAGCATGGTCAGTCAGTAGGTTAGATCTTTTAAGTGTGCATTTATATCATATGGCATTTTCAACTTACGAGGAGCTTCTTGGGATGTGATCCCAGCAGTTGAGAAACATCTATATACAGTCAGCAAAGGCACATTTGACCACTCCATTCCTGTGTTTTATCAATCTCCTATTTTTAAACTTCGTGTGAGCCAGAGCTTCAGATTTCATAGGAAAAAAAATCTCAGAAGGCCAAAGGCTGGCATACTCTTCCTGTCAGGGAGCTAAATTATGAGCATGTGACTTTTGCTAGACCAACCAGATCTTTTCAATGTCTGAACCTTTTGGCACAAAGCAGAGGTATTTTACACACTACCCTATTGGTGGATGCGATAGCTTCAGTGTCCTAGAGTAGTAAGAGTGTAAATTTTGATGGTTAGGACAAATATATCCTCATTACTGAGAAGCCCTGTCAATCAGAAAGAAGTTAGTCCCAAACACCCAGCTTGAAGAACCCTTTGCAGTTACCAATATTCACTAGTCATCTTCTGCCTCACTCAACCTTCCTGGCTGGAAAATCACAATGCTCCAATTTACTACACATTGGCCAGTGGGGAAATTAAGTGACAGTTGAGCTACACTCTATTCCATTTTGGCTGGGATCCTAAAGACTGGGTTAAACTGGGCTCTTGTCCCAATAGGGATTCCCAGCATCACCACTGATTCTCAATATCTTCCCCATAAGAAATTTCCTCCTGAACACAGCCATAGTTTCTATCATTTTCAATAAAGAATCCTGACTAAATGTTATGAAAACTTACATTTGTTTTTCAAGATGCTTCTATGGCTCTTTCTCCTTAACTCCCTGTCATCCCTGGAATTCTGAGCACTCTTAAAACCATCAAATCTGGGTTGGTTCTATATCTTAGGTATGGTGAATAATGCTGCGATAAACATAGTTGTGCTGGTGGCTTTAGTCTAGACTTGTTTGTGATCATTATGCCCCTCAGTAGATGAATGGATCAAGAAAATGTGATATGTGTGTGTGTGTGTGTGTGTGTGTGTGTGTGTGTGTGTGTGTGTGTGTGCCTCCATCAGAAATAATAACATCACCCCGTTTATTAGGAAATGGAAAGGCTTGGAAAAAATTATTTTAAGTGAAGTAAGCCAAGCCCAAAGAAACATAGGTCCCATGGTTTCCCTTATTTGCAATAACTAGTATGTATCTAGGACAAGCAGAAAAGGCCAAAAGCTATGCACATATGACCAGATAAGATGATGCTAAGTGAAATGAACCCCAAGATAGGGACACAAGGGGTTTTATATTTCTTGCTGTTGTTTTAATGTATTTATAATGTACTATGTGATTTTTTTGTTTCTTTTGTATGTTCTTCCCCCGTAGTATAACCCCTGTTTTCACTCTATTTGATTCCAGTGCCCTGCATCATGTATATACATTTTTCTAATTTGGGGAGAGAAGGGAAATAACAAAATGCTGAAATAAGGATACAGGTTGACTCATTGTAACAATGAGAGGTACAAGACACTATGTTGAAAACAAACTTTACAACTTTGGGGGGAGGGGAAGAAGGAGTTGGGGAGGTGGAGAGGGAAGGGATGGTAGGGGAAAAACAAAGGAGGATGTAACAATGTTCAATAGGAAATGTATTCAATACCTTACTCAAGTAACTGTAACCCCTCTGTACAGTATTTTTACAATAAAAATAGATATTTAAAAAAAGAACAAAAAAGGTAAGAAAAACTCATTACAAATAAACAATAATGACAAAAAATCACATTCTTTGGAGTTAACAGGCATTTTTTTCCATACCGAAACTGTAACTGACTTGGACTGTGGTGGCAATTCTACTTTCCATTCCTTCTCTTTCCCCCACCCCACTCCACCCCTCCCATTCCATATCGTTTTCTACTGCCAGCCCATAATTAGATTGTCCTCTTAGTTTCCTTCCCTCCATAAACTTTTTCTGATTTTTTAATTTTTAAGATCTTCTGTTTCTGGCTCCTGAGTTAATGCTTACTCCTTAAGTGGTACACTTGAATTTACTCCATTGGTGTTCTCTACTTGGCATGATATTAGATAGTGTACCCATATGTATAACTTAGGTTTTATATGATTGTATATTAGAAACCCACTCAAACCACTTTCAGGCAAACAAAGTGGAGGTTTCCAAGCAGAATCAGAAGTGGAGATCCAGTTTTGTCTCTATTTCTAGATACATCTGTTTGTCCTGTTTGCCTCTGCATAATTTCATTCTTCAAATAAGATTTATTCACATGGAAGGGAAGGTGGGTGCCCTCATATCTTACCAGTTTAGTGGGGGGGGGGAAGAAGTCTTCCTTGTTAAGTCCATCAGATAAGTCTCACAAAGAATAAAGATTGATAATAGGCTCCGCTTGCTAATGAACTACAGTAATCCCTAAAACAATCCCTTTCAAGTAATTTGCTCAGACCTAGGCCACAGGCAATGACATTGATTGGCAGATAGGTGGCCAAAACTATAGTTAATAGATTTTCAGACCACATAGACTGAAACAACTCATGGGGGGAGGGGAATTATGAGGGAGGGAAAGTGGGAGAAAAAGAGAGAGGGGGGTAACACTGTTTGAAAAGAAATGTACTCATTACCTTACTTATATAACTGTAACCATTCTGTACATCACATTGACAATTAAAAACAAAAAAGATCATTGGAGACTTTGTCTCCAGTATTATAGTGAGTTCATGAATATCTGGAAACTGTAAGATACAAACACTATATACAACAAGACAGAGAAAATGATGTCCAAAATAAGAACCAGGCTAAAACCCCATAAAGCTCCAGAGTCTTTCTTTTGCTTATGTGGTGCTGAGGAATCGAACCCAGGGCCTCAGGCATGCAAGGCAAGCACTCTACCACTGAGCCACCTTCCCAGCCCATAGCTCCAAAGTCTTCTAGGAAATAGATGACAACCTTAAACAAGTGAGTCATGTATGTGGCAATAATAAAATTGAAGAGGTACAGAGCAGGTCTCTTGGAATAGAACAGTGGAGGGTAAACTGAGATGTCACTCTTCTCTCACTGAGATCTCAGAGGGAGCTCTGGGCCTGCCCCTCCCAAAGACTGCGGTTCAACTGGTTCAGCAGAGCCATGTAAGCTTTTGCTACCTTTTGTCACCTTACGTGGAGCCTTGAGACTGGCTGCACATTTCTAGTCTTGGGCGGGAGCCTTGGTCAGATGTCACTTTTCTCTAGAGAAGGTAAAGAACAGGTACCATTGTTGGACAATGTAGCCACTGTCAATATAGCTATGAGAGGATGATGAGATACTGCTGCTGAGGGAGAGAATGGAAAGGTTGTACTGATCGATAGAATGTCAACCTGTAAGTATGAACAGTAAGTGTTGAGAATCTGTGAGTGCATGTCGGGAAGGCCAGACAACGGTGTGCTGTTATGCTACAGGCTGCTGCCGTTGTTATTACTAATGATGAATCTGCGGACAGAGAGCTTTGAATAAACATAACCTTGATCCCCACCTGGCCTGCCACCCTTCGATAGGCTGCCCCTAATGGAAGAACCCAAGAAGATCTTGTGAAATAAATAGGTATCCTAGGTACAAAGACATGGATATTCTCTTTCATCAGAGGTCAGACAGAATGTAACTGAGAATAAAAATATTATACAAAATGTCCTGTGGCTTTTTTTTGTTTGTCATGGGGCTTGAACTCAGTACTGGGTGCTGTCCCTGAGCTCTTTTTTTTTATTTGTTTTATTGTAAAGGTGATGTACAGGGGGGTTCCAGTTACATAAGTAAGGTAATGAGTACATTTCTTTCTCAACAGTGTTATCCCCTCCCTCATTTTCTCCCACTCCTATCTATTCCCCCCCCAAGTTATAAAGATCATTTCTAACATAGTGTCTAATGACGCTAGTCCTCTACCACTTTGCTCAAGGCTAGTGCTCTACCACTTTGAGCCACAGCTCTACTTCTGGTTTTTCTGGTGGCTAATTGGAAATAAGAGTCTCATAAACTTTTCTTCCAGGGCTGACTTTGAACTGCAACCCTCAGATCTCATCTTCTAGAATAGCAAGGAATACAGGGGTGAGCCACCAGTGCCTGGCTCTTTCTGTGGCTTTTAAGAGAGGGAAAGTCTCATTTTATTTGTATTGATTGTTGTAAAAGCACTTAACACATGATCTAGCCTCTTAAAACTTTAAAATCCTTGCATAAGAAAGCGTGATCATAAACTTTCTGAATGAAAGGTGGGAAGAGAAAGACCTAGTCCTCAGAGAAGCTTCAGGAAAGTCCTTATTTTGCATAGCACAATGAAATAGCCACCATTTGGATACTGCCTGGACATCTTTGACCATCACAGAACCTCAAAAATCTATCAAACTCTTCATCCCAGTTATGCCCCAACCAATTAGAAAAGGCTCACCACAGCATGGTTGCCCTAAGAATAAGACCAGTTATATTCCGCCTGTTTAAACTATTGTATCTACCACTCCTACAGAATCACAAGAATCAGTTGCTACCCTTACAGTCTCTATTTCTAACAGTATGAAAATACCAACCAACTCAGTATGTAAGACATAAATGTAAGATTTTTTAAATGATTTTTTTAAAATCTACCAGAAGAAAACATAGGGAGAATATTCATAACGTAGTCTGGACAATGAATGAGGTTTGTTTGCAAAATGCAGGAAATATAGACAAATGAGATTTGTCTATCAAACCGAATAGCTTCTGCATAGAAAAGAAACCAATATAGTGAAGAGACAACAGGCAAGAAGCATATGTAAAACTTAAAGCACTACTACTCATCAAGAGCTCATCTTCCCTAGTGTTCAGTTCCCCAAATATGTGGTCATGGGTACATTGTGAAAGAACAGTATACATTGTCATTGTATTCCAGTGACCTTCCTCTAGTGGAGTCAGATTTTCCTTTAGACAAGTTTTGGCCAGAAATCAGGCTTCCAACAGCCTTGAGTTACACAGGAAAGCAACCACTGAACTTCTTAACATCAATGTACCTCACATCAGCAAATACAATATCCACCAGGCCCATCTATGGTGCACAGATTTCTTCTCATATATGTACTCTAGGATCCCCACAAACCAAACATGTGTGGTTTAATGCCTTTCTGCATGGTTTGCTAAGGTAGTTCTGTTATTTCCACTTCAACTTAGTATAGTCCATCAGTTCTTCCTGGTTTCTAGGAATCATCACAGAAACACGTTTATCTTGTGGTCTTTGCTAAGTTGCTAAATCTTGTATCTTGAAAGAATGTTGACAAATCATTAAGCTCATCCTTACTCAATTGTATCTCCTCTCATGTAGCTCAACCCAGAATTTAGATCCCTCAGAATTGAATCCAATATATACTTTACCGGTCCATGTAACAACTAATACATGTTGCCTAAACTATATAGCTCCTTTAGAACATACTTATTTTCACCTTTTAGGAAGCCAAGCATCCTTAGCTGAATTATTAGTACCTTAGCTATTTTCTTTGGAGCCATAAAATGAATTAAGCGCAGAACTCTAGGGAAGTTTCTCTGCTATTTTCTTGAGAGGCAAGGGCTTCTATATTATCTTTGATTAAAGAGAAAACAGTATCTCTGACCACTGAAGATTCCTCTCAATATCAGGATTCCTGATTTTTGGAGCACATAAACCTTGATGTCTCTGTGCTGAGAATGTAGTGTGTATCAGCTCATGGAGTCGATGGAGGGAAAATAGCTAGAGAATATTGTCAGCGATGAGCTGGCAGCAAAGAGTGCTTCCACCATCTGGGGAAAATGTTCTTTCTGTCCTGTGAAGGTAAATTTTGATGGTATCAACAGTATTATTTCCTCCTGCAGATCAAATATGTACTTGCCTCCACTGTCCTTAACAGATATCTGTAAGAATTTGGGACTTTAGGCAAGGATTGGTGATAATATGGGTTCTCAAAAGTATAGATGCTTTTTACTTTCAAACTATTCGAACTGTGGAAAGCAAAAGTCTGAACAATGGCAAAGTTGTTTCTCATATTGTTATTTCAGTTTTATACAGAGTTGGGATTGCCTTCATTAAGAAAATATAAAGCAGACATTTACCCCAAATTTTGTCCCCTAATCTGTTATGAACATCTGAAAACTACAAAAAAGATCGTTTTACAAACATATATCCTAGTCTTTTTTTTTAATTTTATTTTTTTTTATTTGTGAACATACTGTACAGAGGAGTTACAATTACATGGGCAGGATAATGCGTACATTTCTTACCAAGCATTGCAGCCTCCCAGCCTCCCCCCTCCCCCCCCATCCCAATCCTTCTCCTTCCTCTCCCCCCCCCCCCCGCACCGACGTTGTAAAGCTCATTTTGGACATGACAACTTGTACTTCTCATTGTTGCAAAAGGTCCACCTGTATCCTTAAACAACTGGTTTTTCCCCATCTCCTCCACAAGTTATACCGACATCAAATATAGTGAAAGCAGGAGTTATACTGTGGGGGAGGGACATACAAAGCAACAAAGAGATAATCTTATAAATGCGTTAGAAACACATGCATGAAAGAAAAAAACCTTAAAATACATGACATCACATTATCTGACCTTTACTGCTTGACTCATACATATACTAGATATTACAAATAAGGGAAACCATGGGACCTATGTTGGAAAAACTTGGAAAAAATTATATCCTAGTCTTTAAACAAAGTCTTCTCATAGTTTAATCCACAAATTTTCCTTCCTAACTCTATTGCTATACTTTCATTTGGCCACTAGTGGACACTGTTGAGCTTCTTAACTAAGCTATTTTAGATGGGCAATGAGATGGCAAAAGAGGCAACCTGAATGGAAAAATAAAATCAAAATTAAGAAAAGCCAAAATCTCCTACAATCCTGTTTATTTATTCAGCATGTAACAGGCTAATGAATGTTCATGTCAATCATCCTTAGAATAATAAAGTTAGAAACAGTTAAACTTACAGTTCATGAAGAATTCTTTTTCCAGCAGAGAAACACAGCTTGATGGTTAGTAGCATAACTAAATGACAAAATGGTATTTGATTCCACAGAGAATCATATGCTTTCATTTCATGTAAAAATATTTCTCATTTTTCCAATTCCTTTTTCTGTAGAGTTTTTTTTTTAATGAGTGAATGGTGTCTACCTTTTTATCAAGATTCAAACCAAATTCTAAAAATTTGAAATATGAAAACTATCTCTAAAATGTGAGCATCAGAATTTTTGGACAAAGCACAGTGATATATTTTAAGTATTGTATAATTTATTTTAGTGACTGGAATTCTGAATTCATGATAGGAATTTTAAAACCTTCTTTAGAGAACCCATGGTCAGTTAATACAATGATATTGGTCTAGAGATCACTTTGTAATGGCTGACAATAACATTCTTTAAATAAATCATACATATGACCTCTGAAACAAAATATAGACATAATGTCCATCCTTACTGCTCACTTGCTGCTTGGCTGTGGGCAAGTTGCTAAACCTCTCTGAGCCTTCATGTCTTCATTTGTAGAGTGAGAATAAATATCTTCCTAGTACGTTTATTATGCACAAGTACAGTAGCAAAATCACAACACCTAGAAATATGTCTGGTTTGAAGGAGACTGTCAGAAAAACTTGATAGTCCCTTCAATGGAACTGTAAAGGTATTTTAATACATCCTCTGAAAGAAGCTACAATAAAAAAAATTGCATTTAAGGTGAAACCAAAGCTGAACAACTTCAAATGAGCCTGGAAAGCACCAATAACTTGTTGATGAACTTCTCTTTTTCTGTCTAGTACCCAAAATTCTGTGCTAGAGACTCTGAGTGGTTTTGCAGATCATTAGATCCCCAGCTCCTAACTAAGTTGGTGGTTTGTAAACAAAGATATAACTGAAATGGAACTCTGTGAAAAGAGATTAAGAGAAAAACAAACAGAAGTTTATGAATATATATGTTGCATATGTACATATATGTATATATGTACCCAGGAAATTAATTCTCAAGGAGGTAGCTTTGAAATCTAGGACATCTTTACCAAAGAACAGTAAATCTTTAGGAAATAAGCAAGACAAAAGAAAGGACTTTGAGTCTCCAAATAAATGGCAAATAAAATCTACTTGGTAAAACTCCTCTATGTATTCTTCTGATCCCATTCCCAGGTCCATAAGAATCCCAAGTTGTCTTTTGAGACCACAAGTTTGTTCTTTGTTTTCCCTGGTAGAATGCAGGGGACAAAACACTATCTTTGTAATTGTCTGCCCTGCATCTGTTTCTTCTTAATTGTCTTCTGCTCACCAGCTATTCATTTAGGGCAACATAGTCTAATCTCCCAAAGGACTCAATTCATATTTGTTGAGTGAGTTTTTGAATGTTCCATTAATATCCAGTAAACACAATTTAGCTCTTGTAATACAGACACTATACTGTTATAATAGGTAAAAGGTAATAATAATTAAACAGTCCAAGATTTCACAGCAATTTGGAGTGTCATGCCCAGGAATTTGCTCAGCTGTCCTATACCAGGTTTTCAATAAATTCTGATTGCCCATCCAACTAGGATCTACTATGGAAGTCAACAGCCATGGAGGCTTAGACTCCAACAGGATTTCTTTTCCATCTATAAACTTTGTCATCAGTGAATACTACCTGTAAACACCTTCTATAGAGTGCTATACTTTAAAATGTAGGTTTATCCAACATGTTAGCATCAGGGTCCAGGACTTGTACCTCCCCTTGAGATGAATGTACCAATGAGTAGAAGTGTTATTGTGGAGCCAGAAATGTAAATACCATAAATTCTTTCTCAATCCCCACTCATGATTGCCAGAGGCAATATGATATCTATCAATACAGTAGATACTGATCAGATTTCCAGGACACAAAGAATGGCAAGAGGGGTGCAAAGTAGATCTAGAGGAAAATGGGGAATATCAAACACACAACTTGATATGTACCACACACCTTTCACATGAATTGACTCCATCACTATTAAAACCTAGCAAAGTAGGAATTTGTGTCGTCAATTTATGAATGAAAAAACAAAGACTTAGTGCCCAAGATCACAAATCTGGTTCATAGTAGAATCAACACTCAATTGTATATCTTTTTATATCATCACCATGTGATAATGTCTTCTTCAATGTTATTAAAATTGTCAAAGAATCAGCAATCCAATTAATAAATGGGCCAATGAACTGGAGAGACAATTCTGGAAAGTAATACAAATAGCCAAAAATACATGAAACAATGGTCAAATCCCTGTCTCTAAAG
Source organism: Dipodomys merriami (assembly GCF_024711535.1). Taxonomy (NCBI): domain Eukaryota; kingdom Metazoa; phylum Chordata; class Mammalia; order Rodentia; family Heteromyidae; genus Dipodomys; species Dipodomys merriami. The sequence continues at coordinate 12,527,022 of NW_027204492.1, forward strand.
GAAATAAAATAGATGCTCTGTAAATAGTTAAGGAATAAAAGATGAAATAAATAAATGAATTTCCAGAATTGCCCAGGTCACTTCTTGCTCCCCTTTCAAGCTGATCTTACTCACTTTTTATTTTCCTAAGGATCCCTATTCAGTTTGGTGTTTGGCTTCTAGCCCCAGTCTTACCCCTCTTATCGTTTGGTTTTTCTGGCTTAAGCCATTATAACCACTCAAGGACTTTGGCTTAGACTCACTCCATGATTGTCTTAATTCCCAGAAACCTCAAGTATAGTCCCAAATGCTAAGCTTGTCTGATATAACTGAAATCCCAACTAAGCCCACCTTAGGTCTGCTCAAAAGGACAGTTCAGAATTCTCATCAATGCCATCTCCACTGCTCTGGAATTACTTGCATTGTTGCCTAGCGCAACATTCTTAAGTCAAGTTTACATCTAATAGGAAATGTAAACATGGAATTGACTGAATAGGACAGCTCTGCTATGATGCTAGGGTAAGAATTTATTGGAAAAAAACTTCCATTTTTCAAGGCTTTTAAGCATAAATTTAGAGAAAATAGGACCTTTTTATTTCAACCTATTTGCAAACCACTAAAAGTGGAAATATGCCAGGCGTGGTGGCTCACACCTGTAAAACTAGCTACTCACTCAGGAGGCTGAGATCTGAGGATCGAGGTTCAAAGCCAGCCCAGAGAAGGAAAGGCTGTGAGATTCTTATCTCCAATAAACCACTCAGAAAACCGGAAGTGGTGCTGTGGCTCAAGTGGTAGAGCACTAGCCTTGAGCTGAAGTGCTAAGGGACAGCACCCAGGCCCAGAATTCAAGCCCCATGAATGACATAAATAGATAAATAGATAAATAGATAAATAAATAAATAAATAAATAAATGTGGAAATATACATATTTCCTGGTGGAGTTATTCAATAAGACCATTTCATTTCATCATCTCTTATTTCTATTTTATATTGGCTGGTCCTTTGTGTTGACTTTTCAGTGAATATGATAGTATTGAGCTATTCGTTAATCAATCTGAAAACTAAACTTTTAAGTTCATCCAAAATGTTGGTAAAATTATTATGCCACAAACTCCCTGATCCTGTTTTGACCCTTCTTATGTGGGAAATGTGAATCTCGCGCTCCCTCCTCCTCCTCCCTCTTTCTCTCTCTCCCACCCATTTTGGGACACAATTGTATCCAACTCTGACATATGATTGGCAAGAAAGATCTTCATTATCAACATGGAATCAGAAGTGACCCAAATGGGACTCTAAACTTGAGTCTCTTTAGATTTTTTTTTTCTAAGTGAGTTAGAACATCTCAGAGTACACTATACCTAGGTTGGTTGGACAAGTTACCTGGAATGGGAATATATAGTTTGAAAGAAACTACTTTATGCTATGTGGATCCTGGAAGAACAGTTTAGTGAAAAATCCTTCCAGTTAGTGAGTTGCTAACTTGCAAAACAAAAGGAGCACTGAGAAGCAGAATCTCAGGTACTTGAAGAGCTCAAAAAAATGAGAGACAGCATTATTTATACTGTTCTGTTTGCATAACAAGAGACCTACACAATAGAATATATTCCCTGCTCCCTGATTTTTCTTTGAAGCCACTAATATGTAGATGGACTTCAATGACCAAAGAGGAAGACAGTCTTTCCCAGAAGTGCCTGTTGTAACTAAGCTGATCAGTTGGAAAGACTAACTTAGCCTAGCTCAATTTTAAGAGGGATCGGGAAATGGGGGTATTAAAGAGATGGAGCAATTAGGAGAGGGGGTTCAGGAGAACCACAAGAACTATGTGCTAAGGAAGGTCAGGTGACAAAGACTGGTGCTTTCCTTTCCTTTAGTATTATTGGGTTGGGCCTATCCAAACAAGAGTCTTCATTTCCCAGCTTCCTCCAACCTAAGAGATCCATGAAATTAGATTCTACAAACAGAGTGTGGAAGGGTTGGTATGTGTCACAAGAAAAAGTGGCTAAAAGGAAATGTGCCCTCCATGCGGGCTCTCTCCTCACTTATCAATTGAATCAAGAGGTCTTCTGGGACCTAGAAGAGGAAGCAGCTGAAGGCCCTGAATGACCTCGAGAAAAGGCTATTCTCCAGGAGCACCTGTGTTAGACTGTGAAGTAAGTTTGGGTTATGCCACTGAGAAGGCAGGTTCATTTGCTACAGCAGGCAGTCATTCCCAAACTAATACAACTAGACATCAAATTATGACCAGGTCTTGTGATTACTGGAGCAGGATCCAAGACAGCTCTGGAAATCTCATCGCAGGAATTCTTGGAATTTCTAACTCTATATGATTAACCAAACCCATCTGTAACCTTCTCTTTCTTGATACTCTTTCTCATTTCTATTTGGCTTCCCTTCTCCTGGGCTCTTTCTGTATTCCCGTTCTCTGTTTCCTGAATGCCAAGATGGGAATGGCTCTCTGTTACATGCATACACACATACATCTATTCGAACATCCTCAGTATCAAGGAAATAGACATTAAAATCCCAACGGGAGAGTATTTCACACCTGTGAAATAAAATGGCTATTAACAAAACGATGAAAGAACCAGATGAGCCAGTGGCTCATTCCTGTAATGCTTCTGTGTAGATAAGGAGGAAACAGAAACAGAGCTGTTAAATAAGTACCAAAGATCACACAGAAAGGAAGTGGCCAAGCTAGGATTTGCACCCACCCAAGTTGCCTGTCGCTCGAGGCTGTATTCTTATTCTGTTTACGTATCTTTGTCCTCACATCTTCAGCTCCTAATCTCTTGTTCAACCCCTCACTGTGGCCTCACACTTGGCGCTTTATTATTCCTTGATGGTTAATTTTGATTGTCAACTTGATTGGATCAAGAAATAGCAAGGAGATTTGTAAAGCAGGTCTCTGGCTGTGCTTGTGAGGGCATCTCCAGAGACAGAGATCAGAGGGCTGTGGTTTAATGAATGGATCAATCCATTGATGGAGTCCCAATATGATTAAGAGGTGGTAAAAGGTAGAAGGTAGAGCCTATTTGGCAAAAGTAGATCCCTGTGCACTTATACTTAAGGATTACATCTTGTGCTGTGTTCTTTCTGTATTCCCTTTCTGTGTTTCCTGAATGCCATGATGTGCCACTCTTTCTCCACCATAATAGACTGACACCTCTGAAACTATGACCCAAAGCAAATAATGTCTCCCTTTAAGTGGTTCCTGTCAGGAATTTTGACACAGCATTGAGAAAAGTATGTAATACATGTGCCCTGAAGGTGGACTTAGTCCTACTACTTACAGGCAGGGGCTTCACCCCTGCTACTTCTAGCAACAACAAAACTGAATCCAGCCTCATCCTTCTATTCTACTCTGCCCACCCCCATGAGGTTTCTCTCAGTCCTGACACTGGAGAGAAAACAAAGTGCAAGTCTTCTCGTTTAGAACTCTAAAGCTCAGCACTTTCTGTTTCTCACTGATCAAAGTTACTGCTGGGAAATTTCTGCAAGGCTAGATTAAAAGTGAAGAGCTCCACCAGCCCACATAATAGGGTATTTCAACAATTTAACAGAGGTAGATGGGCTGCTAAACCACTCCTTTCCAACGATGACTATTAGCACAACCCAGTTTTAAGCTTTTCCCTTAGAGACTGAAGTCCCAATCAGTTTTTTAGTAGTCCTCTTGTACCCAGACAAGCATTTATGGTGGGAAGAAGTTAGACCTTTAACGAGGGCAAGAGCTTTAATTACCTACTTTCAGAAATGCTGAGGCAGGGTCTACGTTCAAGAGCACTCCAGAAGACTAGCAGTGGGCTCTTTGTCATATAATCACCTTGGCAAGAACATCATCTTGCTTAGTCTTCTTTCCAGAGCCTCCAAAGGCTCAAAGTTTAGAGTAAGTGTTGCAGAACAGAGAGGAGATTGTTAATTATTTCTTGGGTCTTCTCTTCTCTGGGACAATAGATGGGACTGGATGTTTATTGAGTGATGGGAAAAGGAGGGGGAAGGGAATGTAGTGGTTTCAGGATACCCTCTGGGTCACAAGGTCAGGTTTCTAAAAGTTATTATAGAGACCACTGTTGGTAGCTTTGCTTATTAGAGAGAATTTGATCCTTTGTGCTGTTTAGAAGAGTGAGAAAGTCCTGGCCAGACTCTGACTTAAGGAAAACTTTTATTGCTGTCCGTCTCCTAGCCCCTCCAATCTGAACAGTCTGTGACAGTTCTTGAAAGGGCAAACTCCCTTTCCTAATTTCCAGATCTGTCTGGGAAGACCCAAAACATTTCAGAGAGCAGAGAAATCCTTGTCATGGCTATACAGGTGTTTTTCACAAGATGGCATGTTTAGACAGTTCTGAAAACTGTGGATCTAAAGACTATTAGCTCTCAACACCCATGATTGTAATGACTTCTCTACTGCTTGCCTTCCCTTTTAAAGAAAACCTCAAGCAGAGTAAAGTCTGCTTGTATTTTTTTTTGTTTCCTATTCTACAACCAGAGCCAAGCAGATAGCTCAGCACATGGTAGAGATAAATATTTGCTTATGGAAAACAAACATTTATATAGCACCTCACATATGTGCTTCTCTCATGAGACTATATGAATAATCTATAAGTTGGATTAATTATAACTAATCCATAGGTGTTCATGAGAAATACATCTATCTGTTCATCTGTCTACTTATGATAGCATGTATTTTTTAAGATTTCTTTATTTTTATTAAGTACTTATACAAAACGGTTTCAATTCCAAAATCCAGCTTATGAGTACAATGTATCCTGATGAATGCCAGACTTTCCCCACCAATCTTTCTCCATCATATCTCTACCCTCAATTTACATAGTTCATTTCTTACATAGTATATATATTTATATATCTTACAAAATCTCTATGGAATAGTTATGATTAATTCAGTTTGTAATGATACTCATGAATCTTAACCAACAATATCCCAAAGATGATAGAGCTATAGAGACAGATCTGAGATTTTAAATGCAAGAAGTTGGGTTTTACTGTTCTATCTATGTTGTTAACAACCAGGCTGTATTCCAAAAAGGGTAGTCTTGGCACATAGAGAATAACAATGGAAAAGCTTCCCTTTATGCAGAGTATTAAGAAAATAATGGACTGGGAATGTGGTTCAGTGGTAGAGTGCTTGTCTTGCATGCATGAGACCCTAGGTTCCATTCCTCAGCACCATATAGGCCAGAAGTGGTACTGTCACTCAAGTGGTAGAGCACTAGACTTGAACTGAAGAGCTGAGGGACAGCACCCAGGCCCAGAGTTCAGACCCCATGACCGGCCAAAAAAAAAGAAGAAGAAGAAGAAAAGAAAAGAAAGAAAGCAAAAGGAAATAGGAAGAAAGTTAGGCACTGGTGGCTCATAGTTATAATCCTAACTACTCCGGAGGCTGAGATTTGAGGATCATGGTTTATAGCTAGTCTGGGCAGGAAAGTCCTTCAGATTCTTACTTTGAGGCACATCCAAGAAGGCATCAAACCCCTCAGATTTCCTGAGTCTCTTATAGTGGAAAGAGGGAGCTATCTAATGAAGCCCCACACACACAGCTCTCGAACATGGTCAAGAAACAAGTGGACTTTGGAGAAAGCTCAGAACCAGTCCCAGCTCCCCAATCACCTTAACAATGAAAAGCAATCAGGTCCTTAATACGAACTTTACAGGATGCTATCTGTTGCGGAGGAAAAGAACAAAACAAACGAGGAGAAAACGAGACAACACTGGTACTCTACGGAGAGGCAGAGAGCTAATAAAGTAGCCCAAATTACTTACTCAGGTGATGCTATGTACTACACAGTGTTCATTTAGTTTCCGAGTGTCCCATAGGGTATGCAGTGCAAACTGCTTTAAAACACTCATTTACTTACAGTCTCATGGTCTATATTTCCATTTTGTGAAATCCTATACTCAGGAATATATTTAAATATTCTATTAAAATGGATTCGTTGTCAAATAACATACAATCCACCAAAGTAAGAGCTAACATTTCAGCATGAAGCCTTCATCACAGCTACGTCAAACCTATGCTACCTCCTTCATTTCCTTCCAATTCTGGCACCTGTAACCATAGCAACGTACACTGAAACCTTTCAAGCAGAACAGAACTGACAATCACACTAACAGCACAAATACCTGAGCTGAGAAAAGAGAGGGGTGGCCCAAGTAGGTAGCTGTTGAAATTAAAAGCTAATGACAAGAAAACAGCTGGAAACAAGCGCCAGTTCACACTGCTGCCTCTGTGAAGCCTAAGACCCAATTTGATTTATGTTTTTTTATTAGTGACACTACCATCAGTGAATACTTCATTAGGCATCATCTCTACAAACAAGTGGAGTGGAAAACTTAAGAAAAACAAGTTGCTTGGAGCAAAATTCAAGGGCCATATATGTTTGGCAAAAATTTAAGCCATGTTTTCTGCTCATCCATGTAGTGAGACATAGAAAAGTGAACTCCACTCACTGAATCCTTTTGAAATGTAAACACGTGTCCATAAACCTCGAAGAATTGTCTGCTTTTGAGAAAAGACTCCCATTAGCCAATTAGAGTAATTACATGGATTAAGATTTCTTGGTTTTGGTGGTTCCTTTTTTTTTTTTTAATCCTTAATCCTTTCTTGCCCGGCAAAGGAAGGGAGAAACAGCTGATATAGGCAAAGAATTAAATGGGGGGCAAACTAGGGCATTCTCATTTTCAGATCCCAAAATGTGATTGAAATTTTATGCTTACCTCAACATAACAACATGTGATGATTTCTGTTCAAGGGAAGGCATAAAGGGTCACATTTCCCCCAAGACTTCAATTATTGTAGCTTCTATCTCCCCTAAAACAGCATTTGGTCTTAGAAAATTGCCTTTAATGGTGCAGGTGTTTGTTGAACGTATTCATCATATTTAGTCCCAAGTAATCCACATTAATTCACCGCCTTCATTAGCAGCAGCCTTTTCTTCTAGATGACAATGCAAAGAAAATATAATTTCAAACAGATGTGCTGGTTTCCCTTGAATCAGAAACAGGAAAAAAAGAAGAAGCTGACATTGCCTATTGAAGGGGAAGATACAAGTCTAGCCCTTAAATGCACAGAATGTGAATTTCTGGAATCAATATGGGACTGGATCCACATATGTACTGTCTCTGCTCTCATAAGCCCATGTCTAAACAGCCATTTGCAAGCATTGCTGATGCCTACCAAATAGGCTATTTCCCCAATCCAATGGAAACCAGGGGCATTATTACTATGAAGAAAAAGTGACCTGCTATGCCACCGAAAAGATCTAGCCACATTCAGTTCCCACTCCTTCATCGTAATAATGACAACAGAGTCAGGAAATAAAAGTCTGTCAATTATTCCAAGCATAGTTTTTAACAAGAGGAGTTCAATCCAATACCACAAATATCTGTGTTGGATTCATTTTATGATTTTTTAAAAAAAATTAGCTTACATTTGTGGTCACATTTCCACACATACGGACAATGTATCCAGATGAAACTCACCCCGTAATATCATTCTTCTTTTCCCACTCATGTGGCTTCTTCCACTAAATTCATCTTCATTCTCTGTGTTGAACTCCTGACCCATACTTGCAAGGTCAGGACAGGGTTTAGGACTCGTCACAGCTGCCAGTCCGGAGCAAGGAAAGACCTTTTTGGTCAGCTTTGGCCCGCAAGAATTTGCCTCCTAATTAATAGCTCCTTCATTCATTCTATCAAGGTCAATTGCTTGGTGAGGCAGAAGTTCATAGCATCCATCCATTCTAAAAGCTCTCTATAGACTCTGCCCTTTATAAATGCCTCTTCATAAGAAAAGGTGTCGTTTATAACAGGCATTAGTTCTAGCACTTCTAGATTAGGAATGACGGTTCTGCCAAAACTTTTCTGCCACATGAAAAGGGATAGTGAAAGTTGTGGAGTGGACTGGTCCACTCACATTTTGCAGATAACTGAAAGAAAGCTCAGGTAATTAAAAGAAATATAACTGATTATCAAAAGAGTGTTGCTTCCGAGGTTAAAAAAAAATCCCTTTTGACTTTTATAGTAACTAGGATACAGATCACTCTCCTTAACATAGACTATGGGATCAAATTAGCAGACATTTATTTTTTCAGTCTCTCCTTACCACTGTTTCTACTCTTAACTCTTTATGCACCAGATACTCTCAACAGTGCCTGTCAAGTGTAGCTGTGTTTAGAATCTCCTGACTGTGTATACAACACGGAGATTCTGATTCAATGGAATTCCGTTGGAAACTGGACTTTGGCATTTTCTGTAAGTTCTTCTGAGTGATTCCAATTATGTTGCAAAGCTAGAAAGCAAGTAAATTAAGTGAACACAGAGTATGACAGTAGAGAAGGGGAGATTATTAGTGTGAATAAAATTGAGTTTAACTTCAAAAGATGATTCAAATTTTCATAGGTATCTATAAGAACTAAGAAGCACAGACGTTCCATGTGGTCCAGCTGAGAAGACAGTGACATTGAATGTAGATATGTTTTACTATCTTGACTTTGACAGATGATAAATATATGGGTCTCAGCTTATAATATTTACTTAGAATTTTCCTAACAATATTACAAGTACCCCCAATATGAACAAGTACAGATAATATTCACAGGTTTGGAGACAAGTTATATATATACACATTTTCATTCAAAAAAGGCAGGAAAAGAGTCAACTTCATGACAACAAAACCAACAGCAAATAAATTTCATCATTATACAGATAGAAGCATCCCAGGGCGTAGGGAGTAAAGTGAAGTGGTAAAGTGAAGGTTGTGTTCATGTTCATCTTCACTGTTTTTGTAAGAAGACATGAGATTATAATACATAACATTTAGTGGCTAATTTCTGTGATTTCCCTAGCAGCTGAAGTGGAATCCATATTGGGCTAGTAACAACTTGTGATCATTCAGATTACCATGAGGATCTGTTTTATCCCTGAAGTAGAAAATAATTCAAAAATAATTCAAAATAAATAATTCAAAAATAAAAATATTTGCACCACACATTTTTGATGATGCAATTATCATATAACGAGCATAAAAAACAGGATTATTTGTAGACTTGGCTTAAAAAAGAAGACTTCAATACAGCTACATAGGCTACATAGCTCAAGAAAAGATAGGATATTTGATTGAATCAAGTACCAAATACTATAATAAATATTTGAAAGTGCCATACCTAACCAATGTATTCACTTGATCAATTAAAAAAATATGGCACATTGTACTGAACACGGTGACACAATCGAACTTGAATAAGAGTACGTTCTTTTTCAAATCACTATTTAAAAGTGTGTGTATGTCAAGCAAGAGAGAACAAAATGATCATTAAAGCAGTATGATGAAGGCTAAGTTTGATCATATGGCAGGGTAGCTTGAGGACACAAAAAAGTCATTTAACCTGAATTATGGGAGAGAAGAGCTTCCTGGAGTGACATTAATCGTGATAGCTAATATACAAGCATTATCAATGCTATATGTGTGTGTGTGTGTGTGTGTGTGTGTATCTGTGTCCCAAGTTACTTACAAAGCATAAATTCTTCTATGAATCCAAAGTTCAGTCCACTTAGGGTCTTGAGTGTGAAAATGGATCCTAGCAGAAAAGTAAAATGGCATGGTTTGTCAGAATAAGTCATGAGGGTATAATAGATATTTGATCACTAAATCTAGGTTGTTGTGTGGAACCAAAACAAAATGTAATTTGGTAAGACTGAATATATACTCAGGATGTTCACCAGAGAACTTGTTTGAAACTATAGTAATTCCTACAAATTCAAAGTTTCACTTTTTATGCTTTTAGTTATCTTTAGTTAACTGTAGTTCTCAAAAAAAATGTGGAAGTGGCACGGTGGTTCAAGTGGTAGAGCGCTAGCCTTGATCTGAAGAGCCGAGGGACAGTGCCCAGGCCCAGAGTTCAAGCCCCATGACTGACAACAACAACAACAACAAATGTTCCACTTTGGGGGAGGCGCAATAGTACGTCATGCCTGCAAAACTACCTACTCTGGAGGATCAAGGTGTGAAGCCAACCTAGGTAGAAAGTCCACAAGATTCGACCTCCATAATATCCAGCAAAAAGCCAGGCATGGTTTAGGTGGTAAAGCACTGACTGAACAAACAAGCCAAGCAAGCATGAGGCTTCTGTTGAAGTAACCTTTATGTAAGAACCTAACCGTATGTCACAATGGTCCTTGCTAGTCATCTGACCTCATGAAATCATGTAGACATTACATCATCTCATGTCATCTCCAGAGGAAGGATGAGTCCAAGTACAATAAGATACTAAGAGAGAGAGACAGCACCTTTACAGAACTTATTCAGGTAGATTGTTCTAAGTTTTACATTGCTGTTAACCTCTATTACTAATTTATAAATGAAACTTTAACACAATAATATATGTATAGGATAAAACAGTGTACATAGGTTGAATTCTCAACCATAGTTTCAAACATCTACTGGGATCATGGGATGGGTCTATTACAGATGAGGGGGAACTGTTGTTTATTACTCATTTCTTTTTGCTTTTGGGATACTTTGGGGGGGGGGCAACAGACTGTTCTATCACTGCCAATTAGTTGCTCTATGAACCTGTCTGGGTAATACTGTGTGAAAGTGATCTTTAGGGGCTGGATTTTGAAAGTCCAATAAGATAGTTCCCTTGGGGGCCCCTGGCTCTTACTCTGCCTTTGTCTCTTGTTTGTTCTAGGAAAAGCCAAATGAAGGTCAGCTCACTATGACCCTGGAAGATAGATGGAAGCAGACAAGATGGTGTCATCTAATAGATTTCTACTGTACCCTAGGCCTCAGTCTTCACATAAATTCAGACAGCATGTGACAGTATTGAAAATAGAAAGATAAGGGTGACAGTGATGTGACCCTCTGGATGGTAGAGTAAAGTGGCTAATTTAACTCATAGCTGCCATCATGTTCGCTTTCTCAGCAAATACCTGAGGTAGGGTGCAATTTATGGTATCTATAAGGAGCTTTGAGGTGCTTATATTCGACATGTAATGAAAATGCAAGGTAGTTTTGTAATGATCACTTCAAATGCTTCTGAGAATACCACAGGGTTAACAAGTTCACAGAAATGGTGAATAGTAATGGCAGGCAAGATGCTTGATTTTTCCTCATTTTTTTTCATTTTCAGCGTCTTTGCTAGGAAAAAAAAGAAGCATAAGTGAATAAACCCTAGAATTAAGATCTCTTTTGAGTGACAATCTCTTTAGTTCCACACAGTTAAGAGAACCCCTATGGGGTTAATAGAAGACTTTGCCTCCTCAGCAGTTACATATTCCATTTAAAACTCTGGGTAACAAATCATTACCAGACCTTCTGGGACATCATTTTTTACTGCCTTTGGAACCTCTTTTTGGAAGTTGAGCATTATCTTGCTGCTGCATGGGAAGTGGGGTGCTTCTAGACCCTGCGGGACATCCAAGGTAACTGTCATACCCAGGAGCTCACAATGCCATGCAAGCTGGGAGCCAACTACAGACTGCTAACACTGAGACACTGAAAGTCTTTAAGTACAGTTGACATTACTGTGCACTTGGCAATGTAGGCTGTAGCAGTTTTAGCAGCTTACTTTTGCCATGAGGCTAACACCAAAGTCAGCATTAGGACTCAGGTGTTATTTTTATTCATATGGGACTTTTTTTTTGAGCGGTGTCAGTTCTAGGGCTTGAACTCAGGGTCTTGTCACTGTCTCTGGATTTTTTGACTCAAGATTGGCCCTCTACCAACTGACTCACACTTCCGCTTCTACTTTTTGGTTGGTTAGTTGGAAATAAGGAGCTCATGGATTTTTCTTCCTGGGCTGGCTTTGAACCACAATTCTCAGATCTCAGCCTTTTGAGTCACTATGATTCCAGCATGAGTCCCCAACCATCATCTTTGTATGTTTCCTTTAAAAGGGACACAAAATAATAAAAGTATCAGTTGATATTTACAGGGTATTTATTATAGACAATGCTAAACTCTACATATATGAGTTCATATGAATCTCACTAAACTCTGAGGGATTTCAGGACTATTACTGTTTCACTGCATAGATTCCAAAATCTGTGACAAAAGTAAATATGTTCTGAGCTATACTCAGAGGAATCATAGTCAGAATTCTAACTCAAACCTGTCTGACTATAAAACAGATTTCTTCAAAAATGAAGTAAAGGGCTGGGAAGGTGGCTCAGTGGTAGAACGCTTGCCTTGCATGCATGAGGCCCTGGGTTCCATTCTTCAGTACCACATAAGCAAAAAGAAAGCCAGAAATGGTGCTGTGGCTCAAGTGGTAGAGCACTAGCCTTGAGCTGAAGAGCTGAGGGACAGCGCCCAGGCCCAGAGTTCAGGCCCCACGACTAGACCCCCCCAAAAAAATGAAGTAAAAATAAAGACAGTATCATGTCAAAAGAATGGTCTTATCTTGTCATGCTATATTTTTTTTTGCCAGTCCTGGAGCTTCAACTCAGGGTCTGGGCACTGTCCCTGAACTTTTGTTCTCAAGGCTGGCACTCTACCACATGAGCCACAGCTCTATTTCAGCTTTTTTTTTTTTTTTTACTTAATTGGACATAAGAGTTTCACAGACTTTCCAGGCTGGGCTGGTGAAACCATGATTCTAGGATTTCAGCCTCTTGAGTACTAGGATTTACAGTTGTGAGCCACCAGCACCCAGAGTCATGCTGTATTTTAAATATTGTATACAATACCTTGCTAAAGCTGGATTCTCACTAGGAATAAAGGTTCTCCATATGTGCAGTAAGGGAAATCAAATTTTCTAGTGAAAACTATTTTACCACTAAGCAAACTTAGTGGTGCTAAACTTGCTGATCATTCTGCTATGCAGAGATGTCTGGTACCAAGACAGGTGATCTGTATACAAAAGTGAGAGCTTTTTGTATACATATCACCATATGATCCCTCTTCCCTCATCCATTATAAGAGCTATAGCCAACACTCCTATAACAAAACACAGGTTAACAAGAGAAAAGCTTCACAATATATTTAATCAAGACCCTTTAAAAATGAAAACTGAAAGACTTAAAACAAAGTGTCTTTCTTATGCTTATATCCATCTAGAAATGGTATTGGATAAAAGGATTTGATCTAATATTAAATCAACTTATGAGGGGAAAACAGACAAGTCTATTTTGCAGGGTTTCCTTGACTTTCTTTGCCTGTGTGTATAAGCCAGGACACTTCTATATGGAGGGTCTTCTGATCTAACAGACAAGATAGGTTAAGAGAATAGCTTAATGGTCACAACCTACACAGAAAAGTAGAGTAATACAATTGGTATTACACTGAGAAAAAGGAATTCTCAGTTCTCTGAATGGCTTTGGAGGAGAAGCTTGGTTCTGAGGCTGCCTCTCAGGCCTTACAATCTGCTTCACTTCAACCTACATAGAATACCATTGTGCCAAATTTTGTGCAATCCTCTGGGCTTCCTTATGTCCAACTGTGGGAAATCAATGTCGATAAAAGGAGTTAATGCAAGTCTTTTGAGCCAAGATGCCTCAGAACTGTTAGCCTTGTTTCTTGAGTTTTTCAGTTTCTCCTTGTTCTAACACCTCGCACAATTTAGTGTGAGAGCTCCAAAAGCTGAGCTGTGAGATCAGAAAGGAGTTTGGAATGTCTCCTCCCAATATGACCTCTCAGAAACGTTAAGAGTTTCCCCAAAAGATCAATCAGTCCTGGTTTGACAGGAATTCAAGTCTCTATCTTGGGTGTAGCCTGATTCCACCCCCAAACTGTCTGGGAGCTTGGGGATCAACAAAAGCCTGTGCAAATTGTAAGTCATTTACTGCTTACCTCTACTACTTAAGATGAGGAAGTCATTTATTGATTGAATAAGATTATATCACAAGTTGGTGCTTGTGACTTCAAGGATATTGATTAAAATTGTATCACAGGATTGGTGGTTGTGACTTGAAGAAATATTGATGCCTCACTTTCTGCATGTATGTCATGTACCCTACTCAATAAATACCTTGTGAAAAGGAGCTTGGGCACTTGAAACTGGCTGAAGACTACAGGTCCCCTGGTAATCCAAACCTCAATTCCATGTCCTGGTCTCCATTACTACCTTGTCCTTGGTCACAGCAAATTGAGACAAGTTAATGTAATCTTTGTTCAGTTAGACTACAATCTTATAATCTTAGACTATAATCTTATAATATGGGAATTTGTATTTTCTTCTTCACCTCTCTGGTGTAAACCACAGTGCCTAACACATCCTAAGGTTTCATAAAAAGTTTCATGAGACCGAAGAGCTCTGTGCTGAATGAATACACTGCTGATAAATCCATAAGGTTGTATAGGTGATCTCAGGAAATGTTGCAATCTCCAGAACAGGAAGTAGGTGTCTACAAACAGCTTTTGCAAATAAGAAATAACTGGTTAAGGCTGGGCGCTGGTGGCTCATGCCTGTAATCCTAACTACTCAGGAGGCTGAGATCTAAGGATCACGGTTCAAAGCCAGCCTTGGCAGGAAAGTCTATGAGACACTTAATCTCCAATAAACCACTCACAAAACCAGAAGTGGCACTGTGGCTCAAGTGGTACAGAGCTAGCACCGAGCTGAGGAACTGAGAGACAGCGCCCAGGCCCAGAGTTCAAGCCCCAAGACTGACAAATAAATAAATAAATAAGTAACTGATTCAGCTGAACAGAATAAATGTGACCCTAGCTCATTCAGTCTTGGAACCTATGTTAAGCCATAGGGAATGTGGTTGAGGGAAGTAAAGGGATATTTTATGATTGAAATGGCTATTGCACTCAATTGAACTGAATCTGAGACTGGAGAGAAAAGGGAAAGCATATCGTTTTCTAAATCCTTACATCATGATCAATGAGAGCCAGACAATAAAAGTTAGGAAATGTAGCTTGGATAATATGAGAGGATATGAAGCTACCCACTAGGCAAAGGAAACAAGGATGATTTGTACTGTGCTTTGTTTCATCATTTACCAATGGTTTTTCAGGACCTCAGCAAGAAGTGAAACAGGCATTGTTATACAAGGGGACAGACAAGTTGTTTTTCATACTACGCACTCTCCCAGTGTTCATCTCTAACTCCAAAGGCTCCTCAGAAAAGTCAAAACCTCCACTTGGGTTTTCTTCATTTTACAGGCAAATGTAAAGTACAAGAGTGAGAGAGCATAAAAGTGCTCAGGGCGCTAGCGTCTCCATGCAGTCCCGTGAAGTTCGTTTGAGAGAAAAACAGGCAACATATTATTCATGAATACAGAATGGCCAGAATAGAAAGTCTCAGTATGAAATGTGTTCACCAACATGGTAAGAGTTGTGTGCTATACTTAAGTAGATGGTTCTATGATTTAGAAAAGGTTCATAGAAACATCTTGCTTCCCCATTACAAAAATTTTCAACTATGTTCACATGAAAAAAGAAAAAGAAAGAGAAAAGGAAAGAAGGAAGGAAGGAAGGGAAAGAGGAATGAAAGAAGAGAGGGAGGAAGGAAAGAAGGAAGGGAAGAAGGGTGAAAGGAAGGAAAGGAGTGAGGGAGGGAGAGAGGCAGAGAGGGAGGAAAGTGTAGTAGGAAGACCCCTACTCAGGCAGGCAAGCCCACCTAATTATCTGGAGTGACAGAGCCCACCACAACAAATTTGTTAACAAAGAAGCAACTTTACTGAGAAAATTCCTACACAGACGGGTCAGGGCCACAGCACAGGCTTGGGAGCTGATACTACCACTCCAGACAGCCCACAAGCTAGGGTTTTTAAAGGCAGAATCCATGCAGTCAAGTTGGGTCACACACAGGTGACCAATGGGTTTGCAACACAAACAAAGGATTGCATAGTCATGTTAGGCCACATGCAGGTGGCCAATGGGGTTACAGTCTGTCTTAGACTAGTTGTTTTGGTTTGAATTGGCATGCAAATTTTGGCAGGCCAAAGGCAGGGTTTACATTTTGGCAGGCAAAAGGCAGGGTTCCCCCCCCACCACCAGGGGGTGGTGGAGTGACTTGACCAAGATTATTTGCTTTACTGGTCAGCCTTTAACAGAAACATTAAGGGTGTGAGTGAGGTTATTAGGGGGATGGGGATCAGATATATCCTCTATTCTGGGAATTTGGTTGTCCGGAATCTGGAGGGGGTTAGATTACTAAGGGTGTTTTTCATAGTGTCAGCATTGTCTAACGGTTACCGTCACCGAGTGAGTCAAAATGGAAGCCAGAAGCCCACAGGTTGAATCAAAGTTTACATTGAAGTTGTGCTGGTTTAAGTCTCAAATTTTCAGGCTCCATTTCCCATTACAAAAGAGAAAGAAAAGAGAGAGAGAAAAGGGGGGGAAGGAGGAGGGAGGGAAAGAGAGAGAGAAAGAGAAAGAGAAAGAGAAAGAGAAAGGAAGGAAGGAAGGAAGGAAAGAATGAAGGAAGGAAAGAAGGAAGGAAGGAAGGAAGGGAGAAAAGAAAGAGAAAGAAAGAAAGAAAAGAAAGAAAGAAAGAAAGAAAGAAAGAAAGAAAGAAAGAAAGAAAGAAAGAAAGAAAGAAAGAAAGAAAGAAAGAGAAAGAAAGAGAAGGGAGGGAGGGAGGGAGGGAGGAAGGAAGGGAGGAGGGATTAACCAGGATTAAGGGACTCTCTCCACCTTGGGACAAGTTATAATGAAGGTTTCACTGTCTCTAAGCAAGGAATTAAGAGTCAAGAAACAGGACAGCAAGCTTTCAACTCCCTTGTTTTTCAAACTTCACTGGTTTTTAGAAATACTAAATGAATTGCTTGACAAAAATGATGTTACTGACTTCAAAGTGTGTCTTCATTCTTCTGTTTGCATTTGCATTTGAATCTGAGCTCCTTAGTTAGATAGGAGAATGGAAATGAGAGTTGAGTGGTGGGCTCCAAAACACTGATATGTTGACTCTGTAGAAATAAGCCTCATATTAACCTTGGCTTCTTCTTGATCAAAATGTATCAATTATCATGACTTGAACATTGATTTCTTCTGGGTTTGAAGAAAGGAGAATCCCACATTTTACACCATTAAATAAGATGGCTATTCCACAATGTAACACTATTAAGATGCCAGGCAGTAACTGCAGAAGGGGGCTGTTAATGTACACTCTCAACAATTCAAGCTGGGGCATGTATTATACTAAAACAGTAAATAATCCAAAAATCACTTAGATTTGGTTCTGAAAATGCACTGTGTGATTG